>NW_025814896.1:2405000-3005000 GCF_022079265.1 Lynx rufus | reverse complement strand
AAGTGCTATGAAAATGGTTTTGTTCCAGATGTATATTTAGCCCCTACACAGTTTTTAGCACTTAGTAATTGCTCAATCAATAATAGTCTACTGAAAGAATAAGTGAATGAATCAATGACCATGCCTATGAATGTCTATTGAAGTGCAAAAAACTGCATGTCAGTCTTTTTTTAAGGTTTATTTATTTTTGAGAGAGAGGGGAGAGACAGAGTGTGAGTGGGGGAGGGGCAGAGAGAGAGGGAGACACGGAATCCGAAGCAGGCTCCAGGCTCCGAGCTGTCAGCACAGAGCCCGACGCAGGGCTCAAACCCATGGACAGCAGGGCTTGAACCCATGGACATTGAGATCATGACCTGAGCTGAAGTCAGACACTTAACAGACTGAGCCACCCAGGCACCCCCTTCATGTCAGTCTTGAAGAAGGCAGAGCATCTGAAGGACAGTGTAAGCATCAGTGGGAACTAAACACATCCCTAAAAACAGTGTGTGTGTGTGTGTGTGTGTGTGTGTGTGTGTGTGTGTATGTGTGTGTGTATTAGAGCGTTTATACAGATTATAGATAAGAAAATAGGGAGTAGGGAGGAGTCTGTGCAGAACTTGCCAACTTCAATTACATTTTCCAGCACCTATAGCTCAAAGATAATAAAATTCGGCATCTCTTTTAGTATTCAGAAATGTTAATTCACAAGCAAGCAGTTTAGATGAAAATCTGAATTTGCAACAGCAACAGTAGGAAAATCCTCATTACTGTAGTTGAGAATAGTCATCCAGGAGATGAGTGCTCCTGGATTTCACGGGGTGGTCTTTGTACTACCTGCAGAGTGGGTGAAGTAGCTGGCTTTCTACACAGGACCTTCAATGCGACGACACTGCCCACGTGTAAGAGTGAGGCTAGTAATGGTCCTAAGGGCAGAACCAGGATGCAACAGCAGAGGAATGTGCTGCTTGCCAGGGCTTGGCACCTGGTCAGGGTGCTCCAGTCGGGAAAGTAAATGGTCACGGGAAGAAAACCGTGGACATATGGCACATTTTATACACAGGCTGAGCCACATGTCTGTGAGCAGGTGGACATTTAGATCATTTTTCTAACCCAGTATTCCCTGCGTGCAGTCAAGATGTGCCACTGAAAAGTGAGAATTTTAGCCTACCGTCATGAAAATAGGCGTCCATGTATTGGCGCTATGCCTAATTGGCATTTTGTTGAAGAATTGACTAGCAGGCTGGGGTTGTCTGTTTGCTTCAACAAGCACGCCTGTGAGCCTGCCTCACACCAGGTGTGTGTGGTCCTAGAAGCTCCGCAGGTGAACTGTGGTCTCTGCCATCGGGCATCTCTCTTCAAATACACTGTGGTTGGCGCAGGTATTCCATCCACAACCTAAGCAACATGAGTTACTCCAACGCATGGGTACCTGGAGTGTACGTGCATGGGCATGTGAACCTGTACACGGAATGTACACAGAATACCAGCCTTTCTGAGCTTATATTAATCCGTCCGTAGGATTTAGGGACTCTAGGCAATACATTGAACCTTTCCTCGGAGCAACGACTGTGGTAAATGATTCCTCGGAGAAGACACGATGAGGTCCTTGGGGGTGGATTATTAAAAGGGAACGTAGGCATCAGTGACTCATTGGCAATTCAGCATATGAGTTGTAGCTAAGCTTTGCTCATCGCTGGCTGGAGGCATCTGGATCTTCTACTAGAAAACAAACCCGCGAGGCTTCTTAGAATGTTTCATAATCGCCCATAAATGGTTTTAAAATTGTTCAGTTTCATAAGTACAGTGAACTTGGTTGCCTCTAAAAATACATACACCACAGACAATTCTTTGGACAATTGGCGATCTCTCTCAAGCTTTTTCAGCACTGATATTTACTGTGGTACGCAACCAGGTTGTACGTAATTATATTTCCCATAAATTTATTTGCCTCAGCAAAAGACAAAACTTAGTTCAAATATCTCAAATCTATGATTGCTTTTAGAATATAAATATTCTGTGTGCTGTGAAAGAGGTGTGTATCATTGGGTGTTAGTGAAAAATATCAGAGTCATACCGCGGCCTCCACAGGTGACTGATGACTGCTTATCACAATTTCCACTGCGAGGTATTAGGCGCTCAGCGATTCATCACCTGTGTTTTAGGAATCTGACTAATGGGGGATAGAAGCATTGAAACCTTACAGCAAAGGCTTTACATCAAAGGTAACTCACACGCTTATTCTACCTTAACACAAATTTGGAAACCAAATGTGGAACCGAACCAAGGAGCTCACATAATTATGTGTGCGCACCCTCCCGTGCGCCTCGCTGCTAACAACGGCTCCCCTCTCTTCCGCCCGCACTGAATTCAGTCCGCCATCTTGCCGGCCTACAATATCTGACATGCTCACACGAAAGCAAATGACGAAAATGCTAAATGACACTTCCATCTCCATATTTAAAAGATTTATTATTCAACACTGCCTGCGTGTGGCATTTCTTCACTCTCTTATAAATATTTTACACATCTTGAGAGCGCCAAATCTAAACCACCAATTAGCTCAATTAACACCCAAATCGTTGGGTGTTTAGTTTTTCTTTTTGATAGTCCTCACGTTTGAGCGTTCTAGAACCAAAGCTCTGCATAGAAATCTGTATCTGCGGGGAAGATTTAGCAACTTGGGTGCCCTCTTCAGAGTGGCTGAAACTGGGTTGCTCTACAACTGTCCGCAAAAATTAATTATTGAGAACTCCCCACTCAACATGAAGAGGAATTTTTTCCTTTCTTTTTTTCTCTCCCTGCATTTCTGCGGACACCGGATGTTCCCTCTGCTGGGGACATTTTTCTGGCACAAACCACATAACGCACTTCCTCATCTTTGCCAACTGCTTGACAGATCTCCACCTTTTTCCATGGGCTCTGTGGACACCATGTTATTTAAAATGGTAGCACCCTCCACCTAACCTGTTCCCTGCCCACCTGGTCCTCCTTGCCCTGCTCTATATAATTTTAATGGTCCTTATCACTTCCTGACGTATTACTGTGCAATGTGCTTCTTTTCCTCATGTTATTACTGATTGGCTGTCTTCTCCAGGCAGGGAAGCTCCATGTGGGTATTGGTTGGTCCCCATCACACACCACCCACTAAGATCGTGCTCCTCTCCTTCTGGGCGCCCGGGTAACGCCAGCAACTCAGAGTGGCCTTTATCCTTCAGTTCATCCGCGCACATGAACAGTTGGCTAGGATATCCAACTCGATTGATGTCTCTTTCTCTGGACACCTGGAATATCTTACAAACGTTTCGGAATTGAGAACAAACATCTGAAAGCTTAGGGTATGGCGAGGAGAAATACACTTCTGCATGCTCCACTCCCCAGAGAGCATTACAGCCGCCTCGAAAATCCTGCTCCTAACCTTTCCGTAAACAAATTCCTACCCGGCACTAAAAGCTACTTAGTTATGCTTAAATGTTAGACGCGAATCAAATCCATCTTATATTTCAGGTTACAGCACTGCACTCAGACCTTTCACAAAAGGGAACACTTCCCCCTTGTTATAGTGGGCAGATCTGGGACTAGAAGTAATCATTTTCAGATTGTTCTCGTGGTGCTGGAAGTGTGTTTCCTTTCCCGGCTCATTCCCCTTGTGTGTCCCAGGAGAAAACTTCCCTCAGCTCCTTTCCTCCTTCCGCATTGTGATCTATAGGCTAACCTCTTAAAATGCATGAACTAACCTTGGGATATATATGCTTAACAGAAAGTCAAGATAAACTCCGTATAAAATGGCTACCTTTAGAAATATTTTAAATATGTCATTATAGAATATTCCATTTTGAGGGATTTTTCCATTTATAAATAAATTGGTCTATTTGAGGAACCTAAAATTACGATTTTTGCTTTCCCCCCGAAAACTTCTCTAATCCTGTGGCTACAAGGCCAGCCTATAAAGATAATATCCTAAATCTACCTTACACTTCTTCCATTTCTCTTCAATTCTGATTCCTTTTCCTGCAACACAGGATTTTGTAGTCTCTAGGGGGGAAAACAAAGTCGTTCAGGTTTAAAACTGCTGAGGCAGCCCTGGGGTGACCACTCTGTTCTTCCCCACCAGCTCCTCTTTCCAGGGGCATCTCAGGGGTTGCTCGGGATTGGGGCTGGTGGCTCCCAGTGTGCTCGCTCTGACTACCTCATGGTTGCTTCCGAGAGGTTCCTGATCTTGTTGGCTTGGTTTCGGCCACATTTCCTATCTTATTGCCCCCGAGACATCAGTGGCAGTGGCCATTATTGCCAAAAAGCAAATGGTGCTAATTCTGTGCCAGGCACAGCTCTATGCCCTTTTTCAGAGATGGCTGTGTCGGAGGCCTCGTGAGTCAACCCTGTGGGGTGGGCACCGTTGTGATGGGAAAAGGGGGCAAAGCCTGGGGTGGTGGTTTGAACAGCACCCCCAGCTGGCCGTAGAGCCAGAGTCTGAAGAGATGGCTGTTGTCTGTTGTTTCCAGCTTCTCCACGGTTCCTCTCGGTTCCCGAGGGGGGAGGGGCCTGCTGTGAGCTGACTTGACCCTCTTGGGGAATACTGTAGAACACAACGAAGAAAGACCCTGAGACTTGTTTTCTGGACACTCACCCCGGTCCAGGTGTGACCTGAGTAGGTCTTAATCATGGAGGCTTACAGTCCAGTGTAAGCCACTAGTGATCTGAGCACCATTTATGAGGGTGGCTGTTTGAACGGGGAATGGAAAAAGGAAGGAGAGTCATCAAACATCCCAGCCTTCCCGTTTGTCACGTCAGATAGTCCTGCCAGCCCCTGGGTAATGAGGGGTATCACTGTCATTCCTTTTCACATACAAGGAAGCTGAGGCCCGAATAAATATCTAAGTCCATTAGGTCAGCTGGCTACCAAAAGCTGTATCCGTCCTTCTGGGCTTCCATAAGAGAAAAACACAGAAATTTCTCACAGTCCTAGAAGCTGGGAAGTTCAAGATAGGGTGATGGTCAGTTAGTTTCCTGGTCATGACCCTTTTCTTGCTTATAGATGGCGGCCTCTTGGTGTGTCCTCACATTGTGGGGAGAGATGGAGTGCAAACTCTCTGGTCAGGGTACTGATCTTGCAAGGGCACTGATCCCCTCATAAGGGCCCACCCTTGTGACCTCATCTAACCCTAATTTCCTCCCCAAAGCCCTACCACCAAATACCATGACGCTTTTGGTTCAGCATGGGGATTGGGGAGGGACACAATATCCTGTCCTAACGTAGGCTTTTCTAGTCCTGGCACTGTGTTGCCATTTGGGGCCAGAGAAGTCTCTGTGGTGGGGCCGTTGTGTGAATTGGAGGATGTTTAGCAGTACCCGTGACCTCTGCCCTCACGATCCAGTAGCAACACCTCCCCCGTTACGACCACCAGAATATCTCCAGGCACTGACACATTTCTTCCAGGAGGCAGTGTGGCCTGCACTGGAGAGTCACCGGGCTAAAGTGTGCCCAAAGCCTGGGCTTTTCCTAGCAATACCGTCCCATGGAACCCTGGAGATGATCCCAAGATTCTGGGTTTAGTGACAAGGGGCTGAACTAAGTACCTTAAGCCACCTTCTAGCCCTTCATGCCTTCTAGTCCATATGCCTTTATTCAGGAAGCATATTACCTTATAGAAAGGGCAGGGCAAATGCAAAATTAGCTATAAGCACCTTTGTGCTTCGTTTTGATTATTTCCATCTGGGAAACACTGACCCGAGAAAGTCAAAGGCAAAGCTTTCGTGGAACTTCTCTGTCCTGGAGAAGCAAGTTCACGTGTTTAAGGGGTCCTTCACCTGTGCCTTTCATGGACACAGGCCATAGAACGCAGAAGTAGTCAGCCCCATTCGCAAACGCTCAGTCCCTTGAAGGGCTTAAGGGACTCCCCCCTGCCCCCCGTCCTGAAGAGGACTTGGTGACCACCCAGCGGTGGCTTTCTGGGCTGGGAGGCCTGTGAACGGTGGGTCCGTCTGGCCGCCACCCCGTAGAGACAGACACACCCGCATCTTCAACGGAGGGGCCGCCCGCTGGCTCTCTGACTGATGGGAGGTATTCTGAAACCGACTACATATTCAAAAGATGAAACCGAATACGTGAGGATTAAGTACTTCAGTGAAACAGAAATTACAATTATAATATATTTTTTAACAGAAGTGAACAGGTGGTGTTTTAAATCTATCCAAGATTAACCCGTATTCAACACTCTGAGCGCTGGGGCCGCTGCAATAAACATTGTCTAATTATGTATTCTTGGGAGTGCATTTTACGCTAGGTTTTCAAATTGGAATTTGGATCCGACTGAAGTTATCTACATAGTGCAGTTTCTGTGTATAATAAAGTAGGGATTCAAAATATTAAGTATTCTCGAAGCAACTTCACTCTGGGGTCTCCGTGCTACTGCTCCCTGCAAGGGGATGTAGCTGAGAACAGTGCCTTCAAGAGCGGAGGGTCTTTCCTGCCTTTGAAGTTCCGACCGCCTCCAAGTACACTTTTGTTGGTTCCGGTAGTGGTGGGATTTGCAATCCTGGATTTTCCTAAAATTTAGCCTATTTTCCATGTTCAGTGACATTCCTGGAGCTTCCATCGCGAGGTGACTGGACGGGGCTGGTTGTGGTTTTAAACACTGGAGTACCGTGTTGGCATCGCCGAGGTCAAGGACACAGTAAGGCCTTGTGGGCTGGGACTGGGGCCCCAAATGATGACAACGGAAGTGACTTACATTTCGGTGGAGCCAGTAGGAGAACCTGGTGCCCTGCCGGCTTCCCACTCTCCTAGATTTTTCCCCACCTCAACCTGGGCAGCACCACATTTTGAGCCCAGCTCGAAACGGAATACTTTGAGAAAGTTTTCTTTTAAAGCCCGTCCATTCCAGCATTTCCACAAATGCCCTCCCATCTCCTGAAGGGAACATCACCTCTCCTACAGTGGGTGTCAGGAAGGGGCAGCAGAGGGAGGTCCCCTCCAAGCCGAGTCCAGCAGGCAGCCCCCCACCCCTGGGGATTGACCTCCACACACATGTCCCTGTCACTCAAGCCCTGTGCCCACTGGGGGTTCAGATGCTTCCCAGACCCCCGTGGCCTGACAAGCTCACAGGTCTGCATGGGGGCGTCCGTACCTCGGGGAGTGAGCTGGTCCACCACCCTGCATGGAGCCCTACTTCCCACCCCCGCCCCCAGAACAAAGTCACCTGAGGCCCTTTGTGCACACAGTGTGCTGTCTGTCATCCGTGTTTGGTGGAACTGAGAAATCAAGTTGCAGGAATGCGCACCGGTGTTCCCATGCAGAAGAACCCAGCTTCTTCCCCAGATTCTGCTCTAGGTGTCACTGGGCACAGCCAC
This sequence comes from Lynx rufus, assembly GCF_022079265.1. Lineage (NCBI taxonomy): Eukaryota > Metazoa > Chordata > Mammalia > Carnivora > Felidae > Lynx > Lynx rufus. Next base: position 2,997,674 of record NW_025814896.1, on the reverse strand, counting down.
ACCCAGCCCAGAGCCCACTGCACAAGAGCCAGGCTTTCATATGTGAAGGTGCTACTTGGAAGGCTTGGGGGGGGGCGGTGGGGGGAGGCAACCATCCCGCAATGGGCAGCAGTCTTTTATTACTTTTTATTTATCCATCCTTGGGGTTCTCCGCTTGTCAGACCCACTGTGCCCTTGCAGGAGTATGGACACCATTTCAAATGTCACAGAAACTGTTCCGAAAATGACCTTCCCCAAATCTCAGAGGTGCGGAAAGTTCTCAAACCCTTGTCACCACGGAGGCTCGCGCCATCTTCCCAGGGTTCAGCAGCAGAAACAAGAAATGTTTCCACCTTATGTACAATTTGCATATTAAAGAGGGAGATATCAAAAGTAAATCTGCTCTAAGCCCAAAGGCAATGCTGTTTGCTTCCATATAAAAGAAGGCGGGACATTAGGGGATTCGTGGGGTCTCGAGTTGCAGGAGCGAAAGCAGAGAAATACAGGCCGGGTAAGTTTTGACTTCCAGCCAGCCTTGGGCCAGGCTCTGGAATGTTCTCTGCCACCCCACTGGAACATCTCCGTGCCCCTGACCCAGGGGCGCACAAAGTTCCCAAGGGTAGCAAAGCCTTCCCCAGTGTGGAACCCTAGGGTGGTGTCCGTGGTTCTTAAAAAAAAAAAATCAGGACCAAGTATATTGAGTAAATTGTGCATTATGTGAAGTTAAATAATTTTTGTGCAGGACGACTGCCTAGATCCGTTAGCATAACAATGGCAATTGGATTGTTCAAGGGGGTAGAATACACAGCATTTCTCAAGTGTTTTTAACAGAAAATCTTTGTGGGGGAGGATGTATCACTCGAGACTAGCGTTGTAAGTAAGGTTGCACTTGTGGGGTCTCTGGGCTCGGAAGGAAGCAGGTGTCCTTGGAGGCAACGCTCTGTCTCCTCTAAAAGGGAGAAGAGGGGCGCCTGGGTGGCGCAGTCGGTTAAGCGTCCGACTTCAGCCAGGTCACGATCTCGCAGTCCGTGAGTTCGAGCCCCGCGTCAGGCTCTGGGCTGATGGCTCGGAGCCTGGAGCCTGTTTCCGATTCTGTGTCTCCCTCTCTCTCTGCCCCTCCCCCGTTCATGCTCTGTCTCTCTCTGTCCCAAAAAAAAATAAAGAAACATTGAAAAAAAAATTTTAAAAGGGAGAAGAGGCCTTGGTTCAGCCCCGTTGCCGGATGCCACCCGTATCCGCTGGCACACCGCATACCCCGTGTCTGCGTGACGGCTCCTGGGCACCTGTCCTTGTTTCTGCTTCCAGCAGGGCTTTGCCCCCGGGGCCCCTGGGCCCCTGACCATCACCTGTCTGCTTTTTTGGACTCAGCCTTGGCCTCCCCCCTCTCTGACCCCTGGCCTTCTGCTCCTTCTCAAGGCCACAGGCTTGGATTCCCCAGACCTCGTCCCTCTGCTGTAGCCCAGCTCACCTAGTCTGGGACATGGGGTAGAGAAGTCCTTGCAAAGAGGACATAAGTTCTCGGCAAGGAGAGGGACCGCCACGGTGCCGCTTCTGAGCTGAGGGTCGGCACGAGGAAACATCCTGAGGAGGAAGTCTACCAGGCACCTGCGGCGACCCGTCTCCGGCAGCCTAGAACCCCCGCTCCTTCTTAGTGCCGCTAGCAGCTTAGAGGGGGTGCCTGACAGTTCTGAGCTCATTTGAGTTCTAGCCCTGCCACTTACTGAGGATCTTGGGGTAAATCCCTTCACCTCTCTGAGCCTCAGCACCTGTCTGGAAAATAATGATGAGTCTAAAACACGATCAGAATGTCTCATGAGATAATGCCTGTCACGTTCTTAGTCGGAGCTCCTGGCACATAGGAATGCATGTTATTCGTGTCGCTGTTGCCCCCGGTTGATTCCAGCGCCACGACCCGGAGAACCAGGCAGAGACTCAGAGACTCCACCGGCAGGGCCTCCCCTCCCCGGCTCAGGAGGCAGGCAGGGGTGTGCTGTTTCCCTTGAAATCAGAACCTGCCTTCTCCCCGGGTGGTTCCTGCACGGAGCCGTGCCTCTCCAGATTAAATGCTGCTGTTGGCATTGAAGCACACAGATTTATTTGGTCATCATATTTGTTGGGTTGCTCTGCGGAAAAATGATCGCTCCTAATTAACATAGCAACACATGAATCATTTCTGGAGTCCTTGCCGCACCAACTGCGCAGCTGCGGTCATTTCTTCCAGGAGACAATGAGGGAGAAGATAACAAGCCTGTTGTTCTCCACCCGGGCTGGATCCTCCTCCGCCCCCGCCCCCATCTGCCCTGCTGTTCCCCGAGCATGACAGGCGCCGTGGGGGTAGGGAAGGTGTCGGCGGAGACAGGCTGGGGCTGGAGGGAATGACTTGGTCTTTTTGATGACAGATGTTCTCAACTGGGTTATAGGACTCCAGTGGGGGTAGGAGACGGTTTTACAGGACCATTCCGTCTTGAGGACAGAACAGGGTCTTTTATTACTGGGGAACAGCTTCAAGGTGTCTAAAATCAGAGAGCTGGCCTATGTCCCCCTCCTCCTGCATGCATAAGCCAAGTCTTCCCCGTGGCCCAGGAAGGGCACCTCAGCAGGCATCACACACAACCAGCCTGGCGGGGCTCCCCATGACAGAAGCTGCCCGTCAGGGCTGGAGCGACTCACAGTGTATATCCCTGCACCTGACAGTTCGGGTGCAGTCCTTACCTGTAGAGCCCTCCAGCCCCTCAGCTTCCCCTCACGGCCCAGACACATGCTCCTCCTTCAAGTTCAAAAGGAGTTTGTGAAGAAAATTGCAAGCCACACAGCACCACTGTCTGCTCCCGCTTCCGACCTATCCCGGTTTAGCCATTTGCTAAAGTATGGGTTCACGGATTTCCATTCCCAGATTCAGCAGCCACAGGCTCCTCTCTGAGTTTTCAACCCCCTGGGTCCATCTCTGTACCGCTTGTGGGCATCAGTGACCATGCAAAGCACCGGTGAACTTGGCACCTGTAACTCACAAATCAAAAATCCCATGGTAGCTTTTAAATGATAGTGGCCTGTGTATTTTGATTCCCTGTGCATATATGGTGGGTTCTATCGGAGGATAATGATAGGTGGCTTCATGATTCCTTTTCTTGCAGACGTCAAGGGGTCCTGAACCTACTCCATTCCTGCTTCTTCCCTGAACCTCTGGCACCTATTGCAATGGTTGGTACATAGCGGGTGATCAGTATCTATTGGTTACTATCATTTGAATGAATGAATGGATGGATGTAGTGACACAGGCACTTGGAAATAGACCTTGTTATTTACATATAACCTTCTATCAGTCCTTTTCAGGCAGCCACGGCTTCAGATACATTCAGATCTGGTTCAGAACTGGATCCATTGGACCTTAACTGTTGACCACTATGCTTGCAGCATATGGTTGGTTTAAGCACATCTCAGTGAATGATTTCTTTACTGCAGGTCTCAAGTCTGGTCATGCGCTAGAATTAGCTAGGAGACTTCTTGAGATGTTGAAAATGTAATTATGTAAATACACTAAAACCACTAAATTGTATACTCAAAGCAGATGAGCTATGTGGTATGTAAATTATGTCCCAGTAAAGCTGTTGAAAACTAGTGAATCCCACACCTAGACACTCAAATTCCACTGGTCAAATTCAGCTCAGTGGAGATTCAGCTGCTGAAACCCTCCCTCCCCCACAGTGAGTCTAGTGTGCAGCGAAGGCTGAGTCCCACCAGCTAACAATCAGCCCAGGACTCTGTGACAAATCAATGTCTGTAGACACCTGGGAATCCTGGGCCTATGATGGAGACCGTCAATTATTCTATTTGTATAGACCGGGCTGCCCAGGAACCCACATCAAACACCACCTATCATCAATAATGTCTTAACTCCGTTGTTCCCAAACCTGACCAAACACCTTACAAAACACGGCGATTGTATAGAAGTCGGCTTCCCTTGGCACACCTGTTTACCTCTTGCATCACCAGTCCCCCGCCACCCCCCCGAGTTTGGGGCCTGGAAATCCAAATCTTTAAGAGCGTCTCCATGGAGACCCCAACCAACGTTCGTGGGGCTACTACCTGAATGCGTTGTATTAAAATGGGTCAGGTACCCAAGACCCCAGCTAACCAGCAGATATTCCCACAAAGGTCACCTGCATTATGTTGTTGAGAACTGTTTGCACTCAAAGTCATGGAGCTGTTGAAACAAGTGATAATAAGGGTGATTAAGAGAGCGTGATGTGGTGAGACACCAACCAGAGAGTGAGGCTAGCCTCTGCACCTGTGGGCCGGCCGGTCACGCAGGCTTGTCCTTGAACCCACCAACACTGCCCTTCTCCTGTCTCCTCCTGGTCTGGCGAGGGAGCTCATCCTCCTTGGATGGAGGTCTACTCTTTCATTTGGGTTCTGAATCCCATGTTGGCATGTGACACTTAGGTTCTAAATTACACTCTCTTCCCTCCCATAACCTCAGTGTTTCTATGGCCACCCTCCCTTCCAGCTCGTAAACATGCTGCTCTCCTATCTTTATCAACTGACCCCCGAACTCCCTTTCACCACAGCCCTGCCCACGCCAGCCACACCCTCATTCCCGCCACCATTGTGCATTCAAGCTTGAGTTGCCTTAACTTGCTGCTGACCGGGACTTGACTGGCATGCCACTTTCTGCCTGTGTCCCCACGTCTCCCACCCCACCCAGCATCGACACCCCCTCTCGGATCTGCCTTCCTTGTTCTTGCCCACCTGGCTTTCCAACGTGGGCATTCTCGAGGCTCTGTCCTTACTCTTTATTCTTTATTTGTCTTTATTTTTATTTGTCCGACTCTTACTCTTTATTCTTCCCTAGAGGGTCTCATCCACTTCAGTGCTTCAAATCGCTGTCTATAAACCAAAGACTCCCAGATGATCGCCCAGCCCAATCTAACACTCAACAGTGCTACATTTCAAATGCTTCTCAAATTCAGTGTAACCTGAACTGAACCCCTGGTCTTTGCTGCTGGGTCTCTGTCTGTGGTCCTGTCTTGGTACCTAGTACCATGCTCCCCCTGTGCGTTAATTCAAGCGCCAGCCATCATCCCCGGCAACCCTCTTCTTCATCCTCCTTAATCCATGCCTCCTACATCGTTAAGTTTTACCTCCAAGTATTTCCCAACTCTGTCTGTTGCTTCTAATGTCTGTAACCCCACATTATTCCAAATGGTTCTTTTAAAATGCAAGACTCATCACCTCTTCCTCCTGAAGAAAATCCATAAATGATCCTCCGTGGCCCATGAGACAGAGAATGAAGTTCCTAACAGCCTCATTCAGGACCCTGGATAGGCTTTCCCTTGCCTATCTCCCCAGCAGCAGCCAGAAGCCCCGTCCTGGCCACACTGGCCCCCACCCTCCACGGAGGAAGGAGAACACTGTGTTTTCTGACACTGCTTCCTCAGTGCTTTAGCACAGGCACAGCCATATTATAGGCACAGAAACAATGTCTTTTGACCAAGTGGGTGTATAATTACTGCCCACATATAAACCAGGCTGATGACAGCAGCTAACGTTTAAGATGACTTCACAAAGAAGCCACATGGCAACACCGGCGAGACGGGCAGCACAGTGTCCAGCATGCCGTGAGGGCATGGCGGTTGATGACAATGGTGAGAGTGACGATGACAAATTGATCAGGCGCATAGTATGTTTGGGACAAAACCCGATTTATACCAGATAATCAAGTCAAGTTATTGCCCCGAAACCGGATCTTACGGGATCGTGGAGAGGACCCGCTGTTAGCTTCCATTTCCTCTAATACGAAACGGGCGTGTGGGTCTGGGCAGGTTTTCAGAGTCTCCCTGGAAGAACTTGGGGTATGGTCTTTGCACCCCATTAGGGCTGGCGAGGTTCGCGGCCCGGGACCATCAGAGGCCATCACTGCTGATGGATTCAGAGCTGCTCCCATTCTATGGTTTCTAGGTTAAGCTCTGGAACAAAGGGTCCGTGTCTGGAGACCTGACGGTAATACATAAACTGTGGGATTTAGGGGGTGGGGGTGTTTGCTTCACTCAGAATTCTTCATGCTGCAACAGAAAATCCGACTCAAAGCAGCTTCAACGTGAAGGAAATATTGACGGCTGTGATTGCACCTAGACCTGGGTCCCCGTGCGCTGTCTTTTCCTGAGAGAGGCCGCAGCCCAGCCTGCCTCCCTGCTGCACGGAGCCCGCAGACTGACGTCCCCGGATGAAGACTGCCGGTGTCCTGGGGGCTTCCCTGCAGGAGGGGTCCATCACAGCCGTCTCCAAGCTGGGTCAAGGTCCACTCTGACTGGGCCGTCTCGAGAGGCGTGTGCCCCTTGACCCGAGCTCTGTGTCCTTGGGGGTCAGCAGGTGAGCCGGTCGGGCTGGGGTTCTGCACCCCACGTTTAAGGGCGAGTATGAAAACCTCCCATGGGTGTGCGCTGAGGGTGGAGAGGGCACACATCCTTAGAGAGAGAATTTGCAAAGTGGTTGCCAGGAGGGCAGAGAAATGCTGGGGGCAAAAACCCAAGCTCCAACATTCTAAGGCTCAGACCATTTTAAATCCTCAGAAGAATCTCAATTCACTCTAGCAACTTCAGTGAAAATTGCTGTTTCAGCTCCAGCTGCCAAATAAAACTTCTTCCTGACCCGTGCGTACCTCTGGACTATCTCTCGGACTAAAGAATTTAAAGTTAAGGCTCGAGGCCCTCGGAAAAAGCCAACTGGCCTTCTCTTAACTCCACCATCGCTAACAGAACAGTCAGGAAATGAACAAAGCCCGCCAGAGCGCTGCTGTCTGCAGAATTCCGGTTGTCACGTCTTCCCTTCCCTGAGCTGTTTGCACCGACTCTTATCCTCTCTATCTCGAACATCTTGACAAGTTCCTTACCCATTCAGGCAGCTCCCTCGCCATTGCATACTTGCTGACCTAGAATATTAGTCTTTTGTGAGCCACTATATCAAACGCTTTCTTGAAGTCCAAGTAAATTATAGCCAGGCTTTCTCCTGTTGACTCTTTGTGCTGTTTCCTTGAAAAATTCTATCAGATCGACCAAGCGTGGTTTTCCTTTGCGGAGTCCATGCTGACTACCTGTAATTAAGCCCAGGCGAGCACTGCCCCGCGCGGTGTGTGGGACTGCGTTCTGTTCTGCCTCCCTCTGAAGCCAAGCGACATCCTGAGTAGCACACAGACGTGCGTGGCTCTCTCTCAAACAGCTGCCCAGGGCTCCCGGCCCTCTTTCCCTTCTGGACGTTCTCATCACGCCACAGTGAGGGCGGCCTCGGGGGAGCCGGGCTCGGTGGAGGAGGTGGGCGGCACGTGGATTACGGAGGCTAAAGTCCTGGGTTCAAATCCAGCTCCGTCTGCTCGGCAGCTCTGTCACCCTGAGCCGAGTCACCCATATCTCGGAGCCTCAGTTTCCTTATCTGTCAGCGGCAGTGACGGGGACCCCAGCTGGCGGGGTTGTTCACGGCATTAAATGAATGCACGAAGTCATGTGAGGCTGTTCTCCAATGGAATGCCGCGGGGTAAGTGAGCGATCCGTGGTGGCACCTGTGTGTTTGGGCACGTGGGATGCCTCCCGCCTGGTCCTAATCTCCTCGCCCGCCGTAGCCGTTCACTGTGTGTGACTGTAAATACGCTGTTCCCTTCTGAAAAATCATGCCTAGTAGACCACATAGTCTATGATCGGGATGCTTACCGAGGACAGAACTCTCTAGACCCCTGGGTCTCTCTCCACCACGTGTCCTCAGGGGAGCGGGGCTTTCCGGCTAACGAGCCGGGGGAAGGATCTGAGCGGGCTCGGCCAGCCTCCTTCTCCCTTTGGAGCTGGGCTCCCTGTCTGCAGCAAGAAGGTTCTGGCCTACTCCGTTTGCCCAGAGCAGTCTTGATTTTCGATTGCTGTTCCACAGTGATCATTAACAGCACCTTTCTTCGCTCTCACCGTCCGCCTTGCGACCCGACGGTCACCCTGGATCTTTGCCACGCGCTAAAATCGTCTCTCCCTCTGAAGGGGGCCGCGGGGGTCCGGCCGTGCCTGTGACCAGACGGCACGTCTGCTTAATTCAGGGCTGGGCAGTAACAGGCTTGCCAGGCTTCTGGGAGAAAGGCGGCCTTTTTTCTCTGTAGCTGTCAGGCCTCTGTCTAGCTCTTTGTTGGCGTGTGACTCAGGTGAGAAGAGTGCTCTTCCCCCACCTGGAATTCACGCCCTCGGACCCTTCTCTTAGCTTAGCTGTCAGCCAGACAACGTTAAATCTTACCCATGACATCTTCCCCGAGTCTGGAGTAATACCAGCTACCTGCTACCTCTGAGCTCCCGGGGGGCCTCCTCTGTACCTCCGCTGTGACACCTGTCCACTTCTCCTGGGGCACGGTTGTGCTCCTTCGTGTCTTATCGTTAGCTCCTTCAGGGTCAGTCCTGCCCTGGTCTCTCTCTGTCGTCTCTATAGTCATGACAGGAGCTTTGCTGGTAGAAAGCACTGAATAAGAATTTTTTAAATGAAAGCGTGGATGAGTGGGTGAATGAGCCGGCTTGATCTCTGAGAGTTGAGATTACAGAGGTACGAACGGCTGCTTTGTCCCTGGACTGCAGACTGATGCTTCAGTCTGTTCCACTCAGACTTGCAGTTATGTCTACGTATAGAAATGCAATTCATGGGGGCGCCTGGGTGACTCAGCGGGTTAAGCGTCCAACTTCGGCTCCGGTCGTGAGCTCACGGTCCGTGGGTTCGAGCCCCGTGTCGGTGCTGACAGCTCGGAGCCCGGAGCCTGCTTCGGATTCTGTGTCTCCCTCTCTCTCTGCCCCCCTCTCAAATTAATAAACATTAAAAAAGTTTTAAAAAGAAAGAAAGGCGATCTGTAAATGTGGGGCTCACAGACAGCGTAGACAGGGAACAGACATCTAGAAGATGGGTAACTATGGAAAATGCTCTGTGTTGGCTAAGACTTTTCAGTTGCAAGTAACAGTAACTCGGCTCCGACCAGCTACCCGAAAAGGAGCACGTGCTGGTTCAACAGTCCACGCAGGCAGAGATGGGGACAGGGGAAGGAGGGGAATAGTTGGATTTCAGGAGCAGGTGGAAGCGAAGATTCGGAGGCAGGACGCACGCCCCTTCGTGGTCTCTCTCTGCCTTTGGCTTCATTGTTTTTCAGCCCAAATGGGAGGGAACATGGCCACCAGCTGATCTCAGGTGTTAATGTGCTTGACACTCCGTCACAGAAGGGAGATGGCCTCTTCTTCGGTTCAAGAGCCACGGGAAGGACCCTGGTTATCTCAGCTGGTGTCCGACACCCACTTCTGAACCGATGCCCCATGGCCGTGGGTAGGAGCTGGGAGGAAGAAAAAGTTGGAAGGACAGGGAAGTTCAGGAGGGGACCAAGGGGCTGGGGGAGGGTGGGTGTGGAGGAGCAGCTCAGGGGAGGGAGGCACCGGGGGGCTGGACAATGGCTGCCCGCCAGTGAGAGTGTCCCGTTGCCCTCCTCCCCTCACTGCTTGCACTCCAGGCCTTTGTTCCTGATGTCGGGGTGACGGAGGGCAAGGAAGACTGGAATAGAGAAGCAAGGCGCTAATGAATTACAAACCACGGCCCGCTGGGGGCCGTTAGACCCGAGAACAGAGCATTTTCGAAATGGCAGGGTAAAGGACCGTCACGGCAGCCACCTGCTGCTGCACACAGCGTGGTCCTTATCGGGCCGAGCCGTGAGCGGTGCGGGAGGAAGCGTTGCAAGGCACCAGGCCTGGGAAGCAGTTTGTGAGTGTTACTGTCGCTACCAAACGTTGCTCAAACTCTCCTGTCACCCTCTGCACAACTTGGGCTACTACAAAGTCACCCAGTAGCAGTAACCCTTGGCAAGCTTCTGGTTTCCCTCCTCTCAAGCCTCAGTCTCCTTAGTGCTAAAGGGTGGTGATAGCATCTCATGAGCAGGATGGTTGTGAGGGTGACAGAGGGTGGGTCTCCCTGAGACTCAGTAGGAGGAGGCTGCTCTCACGAGGGATGGAGTCTGGTCTACAGGCAGGTCTTCTACCCGCCAGACACCTGCTGCTCCCATTTCCCTCCTCCCGCAAGCGATGACAGAACGGTTCCATGGTGAGGGTTTTGTTCTGGAACGTTCTGCCTGACTCTGCACCCCGAGAACATCTGACCGTCCTCTCCCGTCGTCTGCTCAGGTGCAGCGAGCAATGAGACAGACTCCGAGGTTGTGGGTATGGCTCCCCTCATTCTCCGCGGACTGCATCTGCCTGTTGGAGAGTCAACTAGCCCTTTGTGAAAGAGCCCGGGGGTGGGGAAAACAAGAGCAAATCCTGATACAGGCATTGGAGTCTCTGGAGCCAGCTTGGGCTGAAGCCAGACCCTTGCTCTTTTTGGGGAGGGGGCCACGCAAGGGGGCGGGGTTTTCCACAGGCCCAGGGAGGTTGGGATTTAGGTGCAGTGTCTCTCTGCTCCGGCCCAGATGTGACACGAAAAACTCCAACTCTGGACTAGAGACACATGCCTCTGTGTACGTTTGAGCCCCGACAACGTGGCGGTACGTTTCCTATGCAGCCCTTGATTTAATCGTGACAACAGTTTTTACAGGAATTTACTATTGCTTAATCTCCACTTTATAGATCGCACAACTAGTAATTGGTTGAGGGAGGGTTTGAAGCCTGACATTCAACTCAAGCAATGGTGTCTTGTCTACACTGTTGTTCTTCATCCAAGGACTTTGTGTCCTTGAACAATGAGTGCTTGGATGGTGAGCGTGGTGGACCCTTCTGTGCTGCAGTGTGGGTGGTGTGGGGCAGGCAGTGGACACCCCACACTCCAGAGTGATGACTGAGCCGCGTGACGACCGCCAGGAGGGAGAAGGCAGCACAGAGTGGCTGAAAACAAAGTAAATACTAAACAAAGTGTTTGTCTTTCTTGTGCACCTGAACTCTGGGGCTAAGAATCTTGCTTGCTACACGTTGTTTCTCTCATCCATTGAGTTCTGATTTCTGCATGTGGCTCCCCAGGGGTGACTCAGCCCTGCCACCACAGTGCCCATCTGGGATGCATCTTTTTACCCAAACGCTCTATCTCCGCAACCCTGAAAACATGTGTACGTGGAATCTGTAGCTAAAAAGCATTTAAAATGGGCTATGCTGGAACAAGGAATCACTTGTAAATAATCTCCACGGTGATGATTTTGGAAAGTGATAAATGCAATTGTTATAAAAACACACACCTTGTCATATATAAAATACAGGTTCCTAAACACACATGGAAAGTACATAATAACTGTATGTGCTGAATGAACAAGGCAAGAAATGGATGCTTTGAATTTTCTTATCAAGCTCATTCATCTCGTTTGGTCAACATTTCACCAAGATTTTCACACGAGTGTATTTTGCAAATGTAATGAAAGTCTTTCATTATGTTTTACGTAACCGTGTCTTCGCAGAAGTGGGATATGCTGGTGTCTCATCAGGAAACGTACATGCTTCCTTGACACAGAATGAATCCCTCTACTCAGTGTCAATGACAAGCGTTCATTCGTTACAGCCTGGGAGGGGAAAAAAAGGCAAAGAAGGAACTCAGTGCTAAGAATACTTCAGTAAATATGGATCCCACTGCATGTGGCACCATCATCGCCTTATGGATTGGCAGCTAGGCCCTCAGCGTGAAACAGAAGCACCGATTATTTATAGATGGCTGACATTGTTTATTGTCACAGAAGGAATTCTTCCTACATGGTGGGATTATGGCACCTCTTGTTGATTAAAGGTCCGAAAAGTCACCTCAGTATTATAATGACATCAGTCGGGCTGAGCTGAATTCATATAGCAATTCAGTTACCATCAGGTTTGCGATCGTAAGTATTTTGGGAAAAGGCTGGATGAAGTGAATGGCACCATTTTTCATGATCTGTGTGAACTAATGTGCCCTGAGTTGTAGAACAAAGTCTGTGGTAAGAGGATTCTAGATGAAGCACCCAGAAAGCACCTGTTTCGTCCTCCCCAAGTGTGGCTTGTGCGCTATCCTAGCACGGAATTCCTCAACGGAGATGATGTAAGCTGGGGCCATGTAAGCTGACAGCTGACATCTGAGCCCAGAGCATGACAGATTCTCTCGGCCAAGGCCAGGGACTGGCCACAGCCTACAGGTTGCCAGTAGCACCTGCCTGGCAGTTGTGACCACGAAAAATGTCCCCAGATATGGCCAGATGGCCCCGGGGCACAGAACTATCCCCAGTGAAGAACCAGGCCGACCCATGTCCTTTAATAGCCTGTCACGGCGTCAGGACTCACGTTGGCTGTCCCCAAGTCCACACAGAGCACACGTGTGAAAGTAGCCAGAGCAAATGAGCCTCTGCTCAGCATTTGGGCTTTTCCGTGTTCCGAGAGCTCCGCGTGCCACTCGGAGAGAAAAGGAGAACGGAGTCTTCTCCAGGTCACGGAGGCACCCGCCTTTCTTCGCTCCCTGCCCGTCTCTGGGCGTTTTCTTGTCACACGGGTAGCCAAAGGTCTCCTGTAATGTTGTGGTTAATATATATTGAAGTCCCCAGTGCTCAGTAGGAACACTGGATGGGGCTCCTCGCGGTGGTACCCCAGCGCCGGCGCAGGATTGGGCATGTAGTGGATGCTCGAGAATATCCAGAGTCAGCGTGGTTCATGCGGGCGGCCAGGCTCTCGAGGCTCTTCCTCCAGCTCTCCCTCACCCCCGGCCGCCGGGCAAGACAAGTGTTCCATTCCATTCAAAGAAACAGACATCATATACGTACATATATACACACACTTACACACATTAGAGGTGCGATATTATATAATCTATGCATCTGTTTCTCATTTAAATTCTTGTAATGGAAGAAATTAAATTCAATATATGTATGTATGTTCTAGGCACCTGGGTGGCTCAGTCAGTTAAGCATCTGACTCTTCATTTCAGCTCAGGTCACGATCTCACAGTTCATGAGTTTGAGCCCCGTGTTGGGCTCTGTGCTGCAGCACAGAGCCTGCTTGGGATTCTCTCTCTCCCTGTTGCTCTAGCCCTCCCCCACTCACATTCTCCCTCCCCACCCCCCAAAGTAAATAAGTAAATACACGTTTAAATATATGTATATTTATTACATTCTTTATGATCCACTAACTTATATATAAGGGGTACCTGGGTGGCTCAGTCCATTAAACACCTGACTCTTGGCTTCAACTTGGGTCATGATCTCACAGTTTATGAGTTCAAACCCCACATCAGGTTCTGTGCTGACAGCTCTGAGTCTGCTTGGGATCCTCTCCCTTTCACTGTCCGTCCCCTGCTTGCCTGCCCTCTCACTCTCTCAAAATAAATAAATAAACTTAGAAAATATATAAGATGATTTGTTATTACGTGTTAAATAATTTAATATTTTATATTGAATTACGCATATGTGAGTGGGAAGTAGGGATGGAATGTGGGGAACACACACTCACACACGCACTACCCCCTTCTAGTATTCATTTCCATCTGACTTTTTTCATTAAAATAACTGTCCACCTGCTTGCCTTCTCCCCCACGGTTTCTGCTTACGCCTCACATGGGTATAGGATCTGGAAAGGACATTCAGAGAAGAAATTGAATGTTCCGTAAATGTGGAGACATGGTTGACGCCCTGTAGAATTAATCGGGGACTCACAGATCTAAACAGTAAGTTGGGATCGTCGTGTTGCAAATGCAAAATAAAGATTGAAGCCATCTGGTGCCGGTCAGAGTCTGAAGGAAAGGCAGTGTCCAGCACCTTCGTGACAAGTTAAACTGGTGCACGTTTGAGGGACAATTTACTAACACGTCTCAGAGCATTCCCTGCACTTGCCTGGACCCAGCCACCCGGTCACTGGAAACCCCCCTGCAGAAGACCACGAACTTGTCTTCTAATAGCATTTCCTTGCTGGGAGTGAAAAGTAGATGAGAGCAGAAGGTGCAAAAACAATGCATCTTATTCTGTAAGTTTCCTGTTGTTTAGATTTTCCATGCTGAGCATTAAGGTATTATTGTATAAATTGAAAAATAAATATACTCATGGAGAGCTGGCCGATGGGCTGTTACTAATAACTCAGAAAAAAAGTGTCAGTGTGTTTCTCAAACATACAAAAGTAATCTGCAACCCCACTATTTAAAAATATATAAAATATTATAAACTAATACATTTAAAAACATTGTCCTGGGGCGCCTGGGTGGCTCAGTCAATTGAGCATCCGACTTCAGCTCAAGTCCTGATCTATCCGTTCTTGAGTTCAAGCCCTGCATCAGGCTCACAGTACAGAGCTGGCTTCAGAACCTCCGTTCCCCTCTCTCTCTGCCCCTCCCCTGCTCATGCTTTGTCTTTCAAAAATAGTGAACTTTCAAAAACAGAATTCAAAAACGTTTTTAAAAATATGGTCCTAAGATTAAAAAGTAAAGTGTAAGCTTAAGAAGTTGGCCTCAGAAGAGGCACACTTAACAATTTTTTGTAAAAATTAAATTGGTACAACATTCCTGCCGAGGTGCTTAGAAACGCAAATTAAAATCTTTGAAAATATCCATTCCTTTCAACCCAGAAACTTGACTTGTAAGATTAGAGACTAAGAAATAATTATAAAAATATAACATGGGTACAAATATTTGCATTAAAAGATGTTCAGTGCATTGTTATTTATAATGTAAACACGTGGAAAGAGCGTGAACGCCTTTTACGCAGAAGTTAGTGAACTACATTATGGCATCCTATTATCTCCTCTACTGCAACTCATGAGACATAGTATAAGGACTATCACACTGAAAATACACATGGTGTTTTGTTTTGTTTTTTAAAGATTTTGGAACTATACTTACAGGCTGATCCATACCAGCCTGAAGGTCCCTAGTAATCTACAAGAGATGAGATTATGTGTGGCTTTTATTTTACTTTTCGGTGTCTGTGCGTACCTAAATGTTTGTATCCCTGAGGGAAGAAAATTAAAACACACGTGGAGGTGTTCATGTCAGGCACGAATCCACCTTCTCCCTCGTCAAACTTCTCCCTGGGGAGGTGATACCTCTGGCTTCTCTTGCCTGGTTGCCCCAGGAACTGAGCCAGGGGGTGGGGTGGGGGAGGCACTGAGACAAGGTGACTAAACTTCTGAGTCAGCGGGCTGGCTTTGTCCTCTTTCGAAACTTGAATGTGGGTGTTATTTGGGAGTGGGAACCACAGGCACATTCTGTGGTTTTTAATCCTGACGTGTCTAAAAGTTTGATGTGCTAAAAGCAGGTCAGTGAATTAGTTGAGGGCTGGAGGGGAAGAGAGTCAAGATTCACAGCCTCTGGGGTTTCACGGATGCGTGGAGTCAGGAGCAACCAGGATAAAGCATCTATCGAGGGTCTCGGGGTCCACCGTCCCCAAGGTGGCATCTGGCACTTGGGACTTCCCGCCGGGGGACCCTCGGCAAGTTCCCTGCAGCCTGGAATCTTCTCCCTTGTCTCGGTCCACAGGTGGTGCTGTTCCTTCACCATGAGGAGCAGGAGCCCCGGGCTGAGTATGGGGTGGATCAAGGCAAGCGGGAGCCCCAGGGGTGCCCCGGACCTCACCCCCCTCCGCCCCCCACCGTGACGGACTCTCTTCTTGGACGCAACTTCGGTCCTTCCCAAACGAGCACCCTCTCTGTCCATATTTCTTCTCCATGCGCCTCATGCCTTGTTGTTTACAGTCTTCTAAATCCCCAAGGGTGCGGGGCAGAGGGGAGGTGTCAGGTTAGGGCAGGACAGTCTGGGCTTCTTCCAGGCTCCCGGCCCAGCACCCCCAAGGGGTGCAAGAAGTCATTTATTGCCCTTGCTGCACATTTCCTCACTCAGAAGATGGAGATGTGATGGCTGCTTTGCAGGACTGGGTTAGGAATTAGAAGCCAACACCCCAACCCACTGGCATAGTGGTTGGACCGAAAGTGTTCAACAAATGGTACTTACTGTTGTCATTATTTCCAGAGACATGTCCAGTGGACGGCTTAACATGTGCCTGAGGATAAGAAGAAAGTCTCACTATAGCATCTGCTTCAAGACAGTAGTTCCCCAGATATGATCCAGGGTACATACCCATAACTGTTGCTTTGGAGCAGTGAGAGGGGGGTCCTGCTTCCTTTTCTTAAGCTTTTATTTAAATTCCAGTTCGCTAACACACAGCGTGACATCAGTTTCAGGTGTACGACGTAGGGATTCGGCACTCCCACACGTCCCCCGGTGCTCATCACGACAGGTGCGCTCCTTCGTCCCCGTCACTTATTTCCCCCGTCCTCTGACCCCCCTCCCCTCTGGCGACCGTCGGTGTGATGTGATCTCTGTAGTTGAGAGTCTGGTTCTTGGTTAGTCTCTTTTTTTTCTTTTGTTCCTTTGTTTCATTTCTTAAATTCCGCATATGACTGAAATCATGTGGTATGTGACTTTCTCTGACTGACTTACTTTGCTTAGCATTATGCCCTCTGGTTCCGTGCGTGCTGTTGCAGGTAGCAAGACTTCATTCTTTTTCACGGCTGAGTAATATTTCATTGTGTATCTGTATAAGTCTACATACATACACACACACATATACACCACATCTTCTTTATCCGCACATCAATCAATGGACGCTTGGGCTGTTTCCATATTTGGCGATTATAGATAATGATGTTATAAATATCAGGGTTCAGGGGCACCTGGGTGGCTTAGTCAGTTGAATGTCCGACTTCGGCTTAGCTCATGACCTCATGGTTCGTGAGTTCGAACCCCTGTCAGGCTCACTGCTCTCAACAGAGAGCCCACTTTGGATCCCTCTTTCTGCCCCTCCCCCACTCTCTCTCAAAAATAAAAATTAAAAAAAAAATTAAACATCAGGTGCACGTGTCCCTCTGAATCAGTGGTTTTGTACACTTTTGGGTACATTCCCAGTAGTGCGATTGCTGGATTGCAGGGTAGTTCTATTTTTAACTTTTTGAGGAAGGGAGGGTCATACTTTAACTTTCTTTTTTTTTTTTAAATGCATTTGGTAGACATTTGTATGAAGACACCAAACATCATTGTTCCTATCACTCCCCGAGAATCTATCTTAGAAAGATAATCTAATGCTCACGAACGTGTGAGTCCTCTAATGCTTCAGACATTTGATCTCTAAGCCTTCAGGACTACTGTGCCCATCTTGCAGATAAAATAGCTGAGGTACAGAGATGTACCCTGGGAGGCAGCCGCCAAGTCCCAGAACCAGGATGTGGCCCCGGGCCTCCTGGCTCAGAGCCGCCACACCCCACCCCTCCCATCCGCCCAAGGCGCCACCTCGAGGAGCCCAGCAGCACTTGCCAGTGTCCCTTCAGCGGATGGGCCACTGCTCTGTGTTGTGCATTTCGCCTGAATATTTCAACGTGTATTTGTGGCATTATTCAACATTTATGGAGTCTGAAATATTTATACCGCACAAATTGGTTCCCCACAGACCCGTGGCCGGAGGGAGGCAGTTTTATCAAAACAACCGCAATGGTAACGAACACAAAAACTCGTGAGGTTCTTGAACTCTCCGAAACTTTTCAAGTGAGAGCTCCTAAGTGCGGCACACCCAGATTCAGTTTGGAAAATTCCACGAGTGGATCGATGAAGAGACAAAATCCAAGGGGAATGAGTCTTGGAGCAACCTGGTTCAGTTGGTCCCCATACCGCCAGGAGAAGAGTTCCCATTTTTGTAGTCTGTGCACATCATGCCCAGAGAAGCAGAATGCTCGTATCTCACTCTGATTAAACAAAACGTGGAACTAGACCCGATCTTGGACTTCATACGGGAAGACACTGAGCTGCATCATCCCTAATTTTAAGCAGCTGTGTGATTTAGAATCGACCCCCCAAATCACTATTCAAGTCCACGTCTTCCTTCATAACAAAAACGCACAGTGTAAAAAATCACTTTATGTTCATATATTTTATTCTCATTAACTCACACATAAGCAGTTTCCCCCAATTTGTGTTCTGTGCTGTGTTAAAGCAAAGTGAATATGAATCAAATTTTTATCATTTCTTTAAGCTATTAATTCACCTTTGAGAACTTTTTTGATGCTGTCTGCTTTAATCTAAGCCTACATTTATATTTCATAAACTCCTCTTGGTGTCCCATCAATATATTATAATTTAAAAATGTTTCATGGTCCAGCAAGTTTAGAAAATGCTGATCTAGAACTATCTAAAAATGTTTTCTTGTCATGTAGAAGAGAGAGAACAGTTTTTGTAGCTGGGAACAGTTCCACCATCTGTTTTGATAATCTCCGATCAACAGTGTCACGGGATGGGCTATAGATCCAAATTCGGTTTAAAAATGTCCCTAAAGAAGAAGTGGCGCCCTTGGGTTTTACCCTTGGCGGCATCAGAAGCCAGGGGAGCGTTTCCGTACAGGACAGATAAGCACTGACTTACTTTTGAAAGGATTGTTCTGGCCATGTTGAAAGAGAAAGTGGAAGGGAGATTGGAAGCATGAGGGAACTTGCTGGAAGCATCCAGCAGGAGAGAGTGACAGCTTGGCCCACAGTGGCAGCAGTGTGGATGGTGCGGGGTGGTTAGACGGTGGACATACTCTGAGGTGTAGGACTTACTACACTTGGGTGTGGGTGTGGGACAGGGAGAGGGGGAGTTGACATCTCTGGCCTGAGAACCTGGAGAGATGCACTTTCTACCTGCTAAGATAGAAGAAGTCCATGGTTGAATTTTGGGTGCTGGACCAAAAGTTCAGTTGGAACATTTTAAGTGTGAGTCGCATCTTAGGCACCTCATTGCAGGTGCTGAGTGGGAGTCTGGATCATACGGGAAAGGGGTTTGGGGACTCCAGAATCGGGCCACTAGCATATAGATGATTTGGCCGTAGACAGGATGAGATCCCTCAGGAAGGTGGTTTTCAAACTTGACTGCACATGGCAACCACCTGTGAAGCTTGGAAAACATACTGATGCTTCTGTTTCTGTTCCACCCAAGAGATTCTGATGGGATTGATCTAGGGTGCATTGAGAGGTCTCAACTCCCCAGGTGGTTCCCATGAGCGGCCCAGTTTGAGAAGAACTACCCAAGGGACCTGGTAGAAATATCTAAAGAAGTGAACAGAACTGAGCCCTGGGCTCCAGGAGGTCCGACATTTCGAGGTTAAAGAAATGAGGAGTAACCAGTACGGGAGATGAGAAATGTCAGTGAGGAGAGCGTGGGACCAAGAAAGTCCGTTGTCACAGAGGCCAAGTGGAGAGAAGAGAATATGAGCAGCGGTGCCAGAGGTCGCAGACAGACAAGATGAGAAGGGACCCGGAGGCCCAGCTGTGGAGGGTGGTGGGAGTCCTTCAGAGAGCTGTGTGGTGCAGAGGGGATACACAGGCTTGATGACATGGGATCAGCAGAGAAGGGGAAGAGAGGAACTTGCTACAGGAGTAGACAACTCTTTAGAGAAAACCAGTATGCGGGGAACAACGTAAAGTGGGCTGAAGGGGCTATGGGATCCAGAGAATCTACATGTTGGTCTGTTTCTTGGGTTTTGACGGGAATCATACCACTCATAGATTTAACACTGTAACTATGATCCAAAGGACCGAGAAAAATGGGTGAATGGCTGCAGCCATGTCCTGGAGCATCTCAGAGGAGAGAGACCCGGTGCCGGGTCAGAGGGGACGGCCTTGGAGCAGAGCATGGGCAGCCCAGGTAAGCACAGGGAGGGTGGGAGGGAGGGTGTCGTCCTTTGGGAGGGGAAGGAGGGGAGAAGCCCGAACCGAGGCTGCCGAGTCTCCACCCCAGTGTCTGATTCGGTGGGTGATGCCGATGCTGCTGGCCGGGGACCCCACTCTGAGAACCGCTGGACGGGGGGTGGGGAGCTGTGGAAACCCGCCAGGCTGCGCGGAGTGCTGGCTTGAGGTGCTTCCCCCCAGCTGCTTTCGCTGTGGGGGTGCAGGAGCAAGTAAAGACTTAGAGGTGACCACAGGGGACTTGCCCAGGTGAGCCCAGGAGGAAGCAAACCTCGTGCATCCCAGAAAGCCGTGAGCGAGTTTGCTTTAACGATGAAATGAATACCTCATCGTTAGTAAGAACTCCGTTCCCCGGGGCCGGGTAAGAAGTGTGGGTGTGTAGATGTGTGTCCACACACGGTACAGTTTCCCACAGTGTGAGAAGTTATGCAAGGATCACATACGCCCCCAAATGTACGTCTCCGAGCTTCATTATCTCGTCGATAGAGTGCAAACAATGTCTGCTTCAAAGGACTGTAATGGTTTAAGAGTTAAGTCGTTATCTTTTGTGTGCGCAAGTTCACGGCTATGTGCTCGGAAGGAAGTTAGTACATCCTCGTGCCTTTATGTTCTACACATTTGATTATTCCCCCTCTACTGGGTCTTACATTCCCTGGGGTCTTGATGGTCTTGCCCCCTGTATCGGGTGTGGTGAAATGTCTCTAAGCCTGGCCCCCATCCGTCTTGTCTTGCTCAAGGAGCAGGTGCAGGGTCCTGAGAAAATGGCAGGTGGAGGTGCCACAAGGGTGTGGATGTGTGTACTTTTCACTTTACACGTGTGGGTGCGTATTTATGTATATATACATGTATGGAGCCAATAAATTGTGTCTAAGTTGCGTCTTCCCAACTGTTAGATGAACAAGCAGATATGAGGTCCTACCCCAAACACGCAGTCTCAAGGCATAAGTTGGTGAGCCTTCAGCAGCTCCCGAGTAACACAATTTTCAGACAGGATGAGCGCAAGTTGCCGCTCGACTCTAATGGTCTCCCGTAAGTCTGGGCTATTCGGTAGGGGTCAGGTTGCTAGCCACTAAGAATGAGTATCAATGCCTTCGGGAGTCCTACACAGAATTCAGTTAAGCCTACGGAATGGCTGCTTCCTTATCAGCTTTCAGAAACACTGGTGCTCCAAACCCTCATCAGGGCCAACCTGAGAACCAGGAATTACTATTATGTCATTGTCAGTGAATCAGGACGTAAAATCCTTGATGACACCCTTGAGACATTGGAGAACCAATTCTTGATTATCTGTTGCTTTGAATTTACACTTTCAGGAGGAATGATTTCTCCCCAAGTTCACCTCTCCGGTGGCTTTTAGTCTTGGATCTGCGATGCTCAATCATCACATACTCACGTACTCCTCTCCAGTTCCCTTAAGCTTCTTCCCCAGCAGGACTGAGGCCCAGCTTACCTTTGTGGCCTCTGTGCAGATCAAGGGTCTGGCTCAGTAGGGGTGTGGCTGGGAGTCAGGAGGGGAGAGAGCTGGGAGTTCTCTCTGTGCACAAGTGATCGGAATCCCCCTGATATTTCAGGCCTGCTCTGCTTGGCTTTTCTTCAGTTGGACGAAATGGGTCAAAGAAACATTTGTTGGGTCAAGGCTCACAGCGGGCTCCCTGCCGCCGCCTCCCTGTGGCAGTGAGCGCCAGGACACCTTGTCACGAGACCATGTCACAAGGATCTTTTCTAACATTTTGTCTCCGCGATGCGGATTCTTTGCAAAATCGGTTCAGATATGTGTGTTTTCTGTAGCAGCTGGATGGATAAGTCCACGCAGAAGAGAAATGTTGTTTTATGCAAACTGTAAGTCTCACTAATAAGACTTAAGGGAAGGAGGGCTGTCTTCAAAGTAAAGAGAATTATTGAGATCTTTGCGCACAGCCTCAGCTGTGGAGACTTGCACCGCTGGGTGTGATAACGTAATTGTAGTAGTTGTGGAGGGTTGATGGACTGCTCCCGATTTTCCACTGCCCCCCCATAACATGAGTCTACTTCCCTGCCCCCCTTAACACCAGGCTTGGTCACTGGACCTTCTTTGGTCAATAAAGTGCACATAATGCTCATAATCATGGAGGAGAGTCCACAATTATGCCCAAGTCCCACAGGAGGCTCTGGGACCCCCACGCCCACCCCACCATCAAAGGCAGAGAAAGTGTGGGGCAGAGTTGCGGCCACCCCGGGAACCTGGGCAAGATCAAAGCCTTATCATGGCCAGCCCCTCAGATGCTGGAGTAATCTGTTACCACAGCATTGCTGAAAGAAAACTAATATAATAATAAAACGAATTTTAATTGCTTCAGGTGCTGTTCCAAGTGTGTTTCTTGTACTGGCTCATTTGCTTCTCACTGCAACTCTCTTATTCTCCTGGTTGGAGAGGAGAAATGGCTGGGCCCAAGAGTCCCTCACCCCTAGTGGCCAGGTCATAAGGAATGGCACCATTACCCTAATGCAGGCAGGCTGGGCGACCAGTGTCCGGCTCTCAGCCACCAGCCTACCCGCTGAAGCAGGACAGGACAGCTTCCATTGGGTCCGTTCAGACAAAACGGGTGGTTTCATTTGCGGGGTGAACTCACCCCAATAAGGGAAGAAATTGGAATCCCAAGGATCCAAAGCTGACATCAGATTTAGGAATCATTCTGGAGTCTGTACCATGATTTGCACAGTGAGTCACAAAGGAAAAGTTAAAACTGGGAAACTTTGTGGGTCCCTTCCAACCCCCCAAACTCACATATTATGGATGCTGAATTTCAGGGGCGCCTGGGTGGCTCAGTCGGTTAAGCGTCTGACTTCGGCTCAGGTCATGATCTTAAAGTTTGTGAGTTCGAGCCCCGCATGGGGCTCTGTGCGGACAGCTCAGAGCCTGGAGCCTTCTTTGGATTCTGTGTCTCCCTCTCTCTGCCCCTCCCCCTCTCGCGGTCTGTTTCTCTCTCTTAAAAATAAATAAACGTTAAAAATAAAAGAATGCTGAATTTCAAAATAAAGGCCAATTGATATAGGGGGCCAAGAGAGTTACCACATTATATCCAGGTATTTGTATCTCTTACTAATTGACTAGTTTATAATAACATTTTTCTTCCCAATAAAACGAGGACTATTCTTTTTTTTTCCCATAACATCTTTATTCTGAAATAATTTTACCTTCACAGAAAAATTGCAAAGGTAGAACACAGGGTTCTTGCATGCCGTTCACGCAGCTTTCCCCAATGTCCACGCCGTCCGCAGCCACGGGACCGACGTCCACATTGTTCACAGCCGTGGTACCGATGACCACGCCATGCACAGCCATGGTACGTCTGTCAAGACCAAGAGCTTTCCCGGTATCACTGCCGACTGAAGTCCACGCTCCACGTCTTGGGTCCAGCCCGGGATTCCCACCGCATCTCAGCTGCCACACCCCCTTCATCCCCCCATTCTCCCAGGTGCTCTGTGCACAGATGGTGGGTTCCTAGAGGAAAAGCCAGCGGGACGGTGGGACTCCCCCCAGCCTGCAGACCAGGGCCTCTCCCCCCTCAGCTGACCCACTCCTGTCCTTCAGCAACTTGTTTAAAACGTTCTCATTCAATGTCCCTACCAATTTGCATGGCATCTGCCCAGGTAAGCAAACGCTCAGGCCTCTCTCCCCCCGGCATGCGCCCGGCTCTCGCCAGGTCTGGGATTGGTTATTTGCTTTGCAACCTCACTGCTCTGATGCTGGACTCAAGAAAGTCATGCACTTGCGGGTTTTCCGGCTCTTTTCTTGCCAGGTTGGAAGCTACACTCACTCCAGCCCTCCCCAGCCCCACACCCGGGTCGAGATGGCTCCGTCATTATACAAAAGAGCACATCCGTGTTCTGGAAATGTCAGTACGTGGGAACATGTTTTAAGAGACAAGAAGACAAATGCTGAAAATACTTGTAGAAGGTTCTTGATCAGATCGGATAACAGCTAGGAACATCGTGTGTGTCCGTGGGCGAGGGCTGCCCTACGGTGGGACTGCACATGTGAATGCTGTGTGCTGCTCTGTGGCGTGTGGCTGTGTCCACGCGACGTGGACAAAGCCCTCTGGCACATCACTAAGTGAAAGCCCAGACTCCGAATCGCATGCCGGTCCTGCAGTCCCGACCACGCCGACGCGGAGGAGATCATGCGTGAATGCGCGTGCATGTCTGCGTGTGGCAGCTGTGTGGCCGCTGAACGTGTCACCGAACCACCGAGAGCAGTTGCGGCTTAATGCCGGGGTTCCAGAGGGCATCTTACCTTGTGCTTTTCGTCATCATTCGAATTTTCTCGAATATGCGTGTAGCAATGAGTGTGTGTTTAGGATGAACGTGTGTAGGCAACAGCGATTTCCATTTTTAAAAAGAGAGGAAGGCCAAGCCAGCTATTATTTTCGTTTTGGTAAAAGTGTCCGGGAGTCGGAACACATGCCACAGAGCAGCGCGGGTCGGCACGTCCCGACTGTGGCAAGACTACCTGTGAAGAACTCAACAGCCTCTGGACGGGAAGTTTCCAAAGCCAAGTCTGCAGACGGGGAGGCCACACAGCGTCTTCGCCGCGAATACGGGCTCCGGAGCCCGCCCACCTTGGTTCCCACTGTGGCCTTGCTGCTCGGGGCCCGAGGCTTTAGGCAAGTGATTTCCTGCTCAGGGCTCCAGGTTTCCCATCCTTGACGAGTGAGAGCCATAAACCCTTCATGAGGTTATTGCGAGGGCTTAATGCCATCACATGTGCCAGCCGGGCATGCAGTAAGTGCTCAATAAACATGTGTCACGATTCCTACGAAGCCCAGGTCAAGCCGGAGTGTGGCAAATACAGTTCTCGAGATGATACTAGGCTAATCCAGTAAGGGAGGGGTTTCCTGGTGGGGCCCCCAGGTGTTCACTTCTGAAGATTTCTGGAAACCCTCCATCAAGGTCCCTGGCCTGTGCTCCGGGAAGGTGGCTTTGACTCATCCACGAGGCTGCTGGGATGGCAGTGCGTCCTCACTCCTCTGGCTCAGCGTGGGGAGTTGGGGTACAGCCTCCCCCCACCACCGGCCCACCTGGACAGCGCCACTGAGAGCACAGAGCAAAGGCTACTGTCACAGTTGTTGTGTTGGCAACACAGACGTGGCTGAAAGGTGTCCCACAGCGGAGACTCGGACTGGGGCTCTGTTCTGAAGAACAGGGACACGTGGAACAGGTTCACCGTTCCACTTGCGGGGTGGTGCAGTTCCGTGTGGCTCCACACGGAAGCCACGTCTGAGCAAACAGACCAGGCCAGCTGGGTTTCAGATGTTGCCCAACGTGGCCGTTTTTCTTCTTTTCCATTGGAATCCCGGCAGCTACAGGAGTCAGCAGCCTATGTGCTCGGCTGAGTTCTAAACTGCACATTCATTAATTGATCATTATTAAAAACCACATTACAGCGGTGCCTGGGTGGCTCAGTCGGTTAAGTGTCCGATTTCGGCTCAGGTCATGATCTCGCGGTTCGTGAGTTCGAGCCCTGAATCGGCCTCTGTGCTGACGGCTCGGAGCCTGGAGCCTGCTTTGGCTTCTGTGTGTGTCTCTCTCTCTGCTCTTCCCCCACTCGTGCTCTGTCTCCTTCTCTCTCTCTCCAAAACAAACATTAAAAAAAATTTCAAAACCACATTACAGAGGTATGATTGACATATAAAAGGTCGTACATAGTAAATGTATAAACTTGTTGAGTTGAGGGATGAAACCACTGTCACCTCCCAAAGTTTCCCCCCACTCCCTTTATTATTATTATTGCTTTCAATTTTGTGGTAAGAATACTTAATATAAGATCTACCCTCTTGGAAAGTTTCAAGTATCCAACACAGTATCGTTAGCTACAGGCGGTGTGCTGTGGGGCACCTCTCCAGAACGTTCCTACGCGTAACTGAAACTTCATACCTCTTGGGCAAACGTCCCCCAGTCCCACCCTCCACCCCCGTAACCACTGTGGGTTTGCTGCTATGAGTCTGAGCATATTAGATTTCACTCGTGAGTGAGATCACACAGTATTCATCTTGTGCAATTGGTTTATTTCACTTCGCATAATGTCCTCGAGGTCCATCCGTGTGTTGGGGCAAATGGTAGGCTCTCCTTCTATTTAGAGGCTGAATAACATTGCAGTGTGTGGATATATTCTCATCTTTGTCCGTTCACCCATCAGTGGACAGTTAGGCTGGTCCCGTGTCTTGACTACTGTGAATGATGCAGCCGTGAACGTGGAGAGCAGGTGTCTCTCTGAGATCCCGATTTCATTTCTTGTGGATAAGTACCCAGAAGTGGGATGGCTGGATTACATGGTAGCTCCATACTTAATTGGACCAGTCTTCATACTGGTTTTCATGACAGCTGCACCAGTTTGCATTCCCACCAGCGGTGCAGCAAGGATCCCTTTGTGCACATCCCCACCAACACTGGTTACCTTTTGTTTTTCTTAAAACCAGCCGCCCTGACAGATGTGAGGTGAGATCTCACTTCAGTTTGGATTTGCATTTCCCTGAGAGTCAGGGATGTTGAGCACCTTCTAATAGACCTACTAGCCGCTTGCGTGTCTCTCTGGAGAAACGTCATTCGGGTCATTTGTCCGTGTTCTAACAGGGCGAGCCTAGCCTGCACCTGCGGCCAAGACGGATGTTCACTTCACGCCGTTCCCGGGGCTGAACCCAGGCGGAGGTCACCCAGGGCCCTGCCTCTTCAACGCATGTTTTCTCATTTGCATTCTCCGCCCCCCACCCACCCTGGTGCTGTGGCCTCTGCCCTGGGACCAGAGCTCTCATGGAGGTGTTCTCCTGTGTGGACGGCTGTTTATATGGCTCTTTCTGGGAGGGGAACACAGGCTGCAAGCCCATTTTCCACATGCTGCTTTCCTCTTGATTTTTTTCCGTAGCCAGTAAATCACTCATTCACCATCTGGAAAGCCCTCATTACGGCAAAGGCACTCCCTTACCTTCTGGAATGCTCGGTCCAAACGCGTAGTCAGCCCACCGTTTAGGCGGAAGTGTTACATGACCGGTCAACGCAGAACATGTGCAATGTCATCATGCTACCTGGATGCACTCGGCAGGTTAGCACATCAGGGAGGTGACTCCGGCCCTCGGTCACCAGCACTAGGAAACCTTCACCGGTGGCTTTGACTTTGGGCGAGTTGATCCACTGGGCCTGAGTGGAAGGTCCTCCCTTGAGAAGTACTCAGCTCTTAGCCTGCGGGCCACAGCACAGATCGCGGGGGACGATGTCCAGCCAGTGCAGCCCCCAGCACCGGGGGCCTCAGAGCGGGAAGATCATTATTCCGTTCCCAGCTGCTTCCAGGCAGAAGCAGGGAGCCCGCTGGGGCTGCAGGTCTGCGGGGCCCACAGGACACGCCCCACAGGACACCGCGAGGTGGTGGGAAGGGGACGTGAGGCTGGGCTCCAGAGAGGGACGGGCAAAGTCGGGGACACTGAGGCAGCGTCTGAGCAGACGAGATGGGGGAGGCTGGACAGTAGAAGGAGGCGGTTTAACAAGGCCTCTGCCTGCAGGGTAAAGAGCTCGGCCTTCGTCTTTCGGGCCGGGGCAGGGGGCCAGGCAAGAGTCAGAGAGACAGGTTAGGAGGCTGTTCGATAAACATGGCCGGAGGTGCGAAGCTGGTCCAAGACAACGAGACAGGAGCAGGAGAAACGTCGAGGAGGCAGGATGGTCTACAAGTAGAAGAAGGACCCTCAACTCTGGGAAATGTGCGGTGATCGAGAAGAATGTATTTTTACGTATTTGTTTTGTCCTAAAAGTGGACACATACAAGAGCCCTTGCTTCTCACAAAACAGTCTGTCAATAAAGAGCATACGCGTCCTCTGCAGAATGATGGGAGAAAAACCCTCAAGATGGCTGTGTAGTTTGCTGCGAACCTCACAGCACTGAGCTGGGGTCAATCATAAAAATCATAGTCAAAATGAGATTAGGGAAGATTTAATTTTTCATTTTTTTTTTATTAAATGCATTTGATCTTAGAAGTCAGTAAAACCTCAAATATTTTAAAATACAAAGTAATTTTTTTCTTCCATTAATCCTTTCCAAAGACTCTAATTTGTATAAGGATTTCAAAGTCTCATAAAAATAGAAGGTATGATTTTTTTTTTTAATGTAGAAAGGGAAGGATTGCCTCAGAAGCGTCTGCAGCTGAATAGCAATATTATCGTATCTGAAAAAAAAAATTGGTGTATTGAAGGCCATTCCAAGCATCTAGCAATTTTGAGGCAAAATCCCTCTCTGTACTGATGAGTTCTCTTGACTGACAATACAGAAACGGTTTCTTTTTCTTTTTTCTTTCTTTTTCTCTTTTCTTTTTAGGTGAACACCACGCACCAGCATCTCAAAATCGTTCGGAGAAATGGGATAAAAATGTTCACTAACGGTGATGAGGAAATTCAGATGAGACCTCAAACAGCCCCAATGAGAAAGCAGGAAATCAAAGAGATCAGGGGTAGGTCAGGCTGCTCCCTGCAATGATGCATCTGGAAGAAGCCTGTTCAGGTAAGGGCTTAATTAGGGCTGTCAGTCACACTAATTGCCTGTGATTAAATGGCATGAGTCAGCAGGGCGGTGACTGTGCCCAGTGACAGGCCTGGCCCCATCGACTGGGAACTCAGAATCGGGGATCGAGAGCCTCGCCCGTGGGGGACAAGTGGTCCCGATGTCCATTCACACATATCTCCCATCAGCACCGATGCGAACCCCCTGCTGTCCCAAACGACGAGCGCCTGGCTCTGTCGCCATCATCACATCATGTGCCAGAGGAAGCACCCAACATCCTTCCTTTGCGTTCCATGCCTCCAAGGTGTGGCTAGGGACTTCAGTTATTGGTATTAGTAAGGACAGCCCCAGGGGCAGACTAGGTACGGCCAGAGTCAGACACCTTCTGATGCCGAAAGCTCCCGTTTCTCTCTTGAATGTCCTCCCTCTCAGCACCCCAGGCGCACCCAGGTTCCCGGTTGCCGGCTGTGGGAGGTGTGTCTGTCGGAGCCCCTGCTGTGTCTCATTTCCGTTCCGAGCCTACGGTTGGCACCTTTCCAAGAAATCCGTTCTCAATGCCGCTTCTCTCCTGTCCACTGACCACCTCTTTTCCAAATCCAGCCCAGGCTTAGGGGGGCTCTCCCCGCTCCCAGTCCTACCCCGGGGGAGACCACCCACCCACCCACCCAACGCCTCTTGGTGTTCTCTCTGTGCGCGTTTCCTTCCGTTCCAACACTAACTCGCTCTGCCCGGGGACATCGGAAACTGGGTGCTGTGCTCCTGGAAGGCCGATATCTGTGCTCGCTTCCTGTCTGTGGTTGCCACACTGTTTTCTAAAGCGCTCTGTGTTTTCAAAGATATTTTAAACGCAGAGTGGATGCTCTCGAAATGTTAATTGGGTCACATATGGCGGGACAGAGCCAGAAGCCCTGGGGAGGGGGCTGCAGAAGATCCCAGAATGTCGGTTTTCATCTGGTTGACTTTGATCGGATACCAAATAAAGCAATAAAAATGTTCACCTTCTGAGCCCCGCCTTCTGCCTCACGGAGTCTTCGAGGCTGTGGCAGCAATAAAGGAGGTGGGGGTGTTAGAGGGGAAAACATAAATTAGGTCATGAGAGGATAAAGAGACGGATTTTCAATAGGCTTCAACCTTCGGAGTTGGGAGGGCCTAAATTAAACGGATCATACGAAATTCAATAAACAGGGATTGTAGACGGCAGATGATTTATCCCATTATAATTTGAATTAAACTCAAGCATCAATAACACCCCTGACCCAAAGGTTATTAAGAGACAGCTAATAACACAGACTGAACCAGCACATGTTGTATATTATTGCTGAGAATTTAGGACTCAGGCATTTAGGGCAGGGGGATTGATTGCTTGAGAGATAAATTTCATCCTTGGTGCCACAGAACAGCCCACAGGAGGAGAGGCGGCCAGCGGTGTCCCCAGGCCACCAGCCTGCAGCCCACAACCCACGCCCACATAAGCAAGACAGCCTGAACAATGCCCTCAGCTTGGCGAGAGCATAGACACAGACACATTCTTCTCGACTGTGGGTTTCCAGCTTTCATGTCCCTCCAGCATTTACTTTAGGAAACTTGCAATTCATTCTCTGCCCCTTTGAAATGTACGAAAATTTCTCCCCAGCCTCTTGCTGTTTTACAGCCCAGGAAATAACCTTTCTCAAGGGCCTGGAAGTTGCCTCTTTGAAAGGAAATAATGAAGGAGACGGCACCCTTGTGTCCCAGTCCCGGCGGGAAGAGGAGCCTAACCTTCACGGGTGCCGATTAGCAAACAGACAGCGGATCGCAGAGAAACACATCCATAGGCTCAGGAGTAACTCAGCCTGCTCTATGCATCTCACCAGTCTTCTCCCACTGACGCCCCCCGGACTTCACGAGGTCGCCCCAGTGCTCACACACTCTCCCACCTTGGGCTTCGGGACTCCGCTCCCACTGCGATGGTCCAGGTATGGTCTCGCTCGCCTGCCCACTTTGCTGCAGCCCTTCCTCTGACACATGTCTGCAGGTGTCACAGGAGCCACCGACTCCCGCCCGGATCACTGCTCTCACGAGCCCTGGGCGGCGCTGCTGTGCGCCTGGGGGTGCCGGCCTGTTGCTTCTGTTTGTATCAGATCGTTCCGACTGTGTTCAAGCGTGAAAAACGGACCAAATCAATCATACGACTGGACCTAGCAAATCTGGAAAGAACGGGCTCGCGGGGCGTTTGGTTCCCAGATCACTTTCTTCCCACGCATCTAATTCCGGCTCCGAAGCTTCTGGTTGGCATTTGTCACCTTAGTCATTTGGTTTGATAGGATTTTTGCTTTTCGACACCATTTAGGCAATAACATGGGCCGAGTCTAATTGCATCATAAAAACAGGAGCACTTTGGAGCGTTCTTCTCCATTTCCACACACTTGCTCCTTTAATCTTGCAGGCCCCCCGGGGAAAACACCCTCATCTCCATTTCACTGATGAGGAAGCCAGGCTCAGAAAGACAAGCGTCTCGCCCAAGGTCACCTGCACGGGCAGTGCCAGAGCTGGCACTGGAAACCACACCCTCTGCACCCAAGTCTACTGATTTCCTAGTGAAATGTAGCAAGCGTTTGCTTTGATGCAGTAGGGATCCCAGCGTGGGCTTAACATGGGAGCAAACATGCGAGCTGGCAGGGCACCTGGACCAGAGACCAATTTCTTGATGGACCGCCGTGGGGGAGGGGCCGTCCTCCTGGCAGAAGCAAGGATGGAGGGGCTGGGTGCTGCGTGTGTCCAGGACAGGCAGGTGTTGACTGGGGAGTCGGCACGGGATTTGTTACAGCAGGGCCAATGAGCCCGGCTTTCCCACTTAATTCGGCAAGACTTCAGGCCCCCTGTGCCGTGCAACGCCAAGGAGACAGGGCCATCTTCCTTCTCAAGACAGGACACCGTTAACCAGGGGTTGGGAGAGAACCCGCGCTGCCCACATACCCAGTGTCCAGGGGAGAGGTGCCACGGAGGCAAACACACACCAGCAACAGAATCTGGTGGCAGGAGTCTTGCTCGTGTGCATGAATGAGCGTCCACCCACCTGGGGACATGCAGGTTCTCTTGAAGAGGGGCTTCCCAGGGAGCTGAGAGGGTAGGGCAGCCATTGGCACCCAGTGTTTATCATCACTGTCTTTCCTTCTGTGTTCACCGGCTAGCCAGGGCTGGGGAAGCAGCCCTGCTATCTCCTTATCGGCAAGTTCTGTCACCCACCACGAGTGCGATACACCCACACGAATCCTAAATGGGAACCACTGCCCTGCTCGCCACCTTCCCAGGCGCTCCCTGGGCGGTATGGCACCTACTCATGGAAGTTGAGATCTGCCAGGAGAATTGTATGTCAGTCAGTGACACTATTACCTGTTCATTTGCGAGGAGAAAATTAAATTATTCAGCTCCCAATAACACAAGCACCCATCAC
Organism: Lynx rufus; assembly: GCF_022079265.1. Lineage (NCBI taxonomy): Eukaryota > Metazoa > Chordata > Mammalia > Carnivora > Felidae > Lynx > Lynx rufus. The sequence goes on along the minus strand of NW_025814896.1, from coordinate 2,966,077 downwards.
AGCCATAATAGTGGAGTAATTGTTTTACAATTAAGGCGTGCCCAGAATGTACATTACGGAGTCATTTCAATAATGTGTGCACTGGGTCGCTTTTTTTTTTTCCAAAGAGAGGCAATTCAAATAAGTAATTTAGTGGTAGAAATAAACTATGAATTTAATTTATATGTTCATTAATTGTACAATTAAACAGAATACTAATTGACTGTAGAATTATAGCTAAATGGAACACTGCACTGGGGTAATTAGTTCTCGTTCTGTTTTTCATTGTGAACATAATTTTTGGTGGTCTCATCCTACCCAATTAGGTTTTGTTTGGCTTTATTGGAGCATAAATCATTCTTCTAGCACAAAGATTTAATCCCCCCAGTACAGCTGGTGTGTTACTCCCTTGTCGCAAAAGGTCATCTCTTTAAAGGAAAGGACATCTGGTTATATAGCGGGTCAGTGGCGAGAGCATCTCGGTTCTGCCACGGCGTCACGGAGCGTCTGAGAGTCTGGACAATGCACCCATCCTTTCTACAGTTTTCACCCAAAAGTAATGCCCAGAAGCGCTGTTTTTTTTTTTTTTTTTTTTTTTTTAACAGTGGGGTCTCACAGCCGCCACGGTCCCGGCTCTAGAACCGAGGAGACCGTCAGGCAGGAAACGCTGTATCTTTCATGTAAATACCACGGCTGTGTGTTGCAGAAGCGGCTTCCAGAGGAACCCTCACCTTCATTAGCCCCCTTGCTCTCCACTAATTCCCGGTTCAGCTGCTCAGAAGGAAAAAGGCGGGACTGTGGAGCGGTGGCTCCCTTCTGATGCGTGGGACTTACGTCTCTCGTGGAAGACAGGTGGAGACCAGTCACAGAGGCCTGTGTGTGCACTTAGGAGCCCAGTCTCCCAGGGCTCCAGGCCACTTGTCAAAATGCATATTTCCAGGCAGTGGTGGGTCCCCCTTGGGCTAAAGAAGCTTAGACTTCAGGCTTTATCTCTGAACAGGCCGTAAAGTCAGGTGTGAGGGCAGCCTGTTCCAACCCCTTTCTTTAACACAGTGCTTCTGTAGGACTATGCTTGTTCGAATATTGGGGTGTGTCCCTGACACCATTACGGGTACTGGGGTTACAGCAGCAAACAAGACAGACCCAAATCCCTGCCCCACGGAGCCCACAGCCCTCAGCTGAGACCACAAGCCAGAGCGACGGTGGCTTGGGGCTCCACGTGTCTGCTCCGCTGGCCCGGCTTGGCTGGAGGAGAAGCCCAAACAAACTCCCTCCGTGGCTGTCCTGTGGCTGCAGCAACAGATGCCAGCCAGTGGACAGCTAGACAGCACAACTCCCAGTTCTGGGGGTTAGAAGTCAGGTGTGGCTCTCGTGGGCAAGATCAGGCAGCGCTGGGTCCTTCTGGAGGCTCCGGGGGGGGGGGGGGGAGTCTGTTTCCTCCCGGCTGTTTCCTGGCCGGTTCCAGCTTCTAGAGGCTTCTGCAGTCGTCAGCTCATGGCCCTTCCTCCCACTTCACGGCCAGCGATGGTGTCACTGGCACGCCAGCCTCTGTCCTCACATCCCCTGCTTCAACTATGCCCATCCGGATAATCCAGGATCTCAAGACTCTTCACGAAATCATGTCTGCGGGGTCTCTTGCCTTGTTAGCTAAACTGGTTGCAGGGATTAGGATGCGGGCATTTTCGGGGGGAGGGGATTCTTCCCCCCACTTCCCATGGGGACAAGGTGCACGAGATCGCTGCGTCTCAGCCTCTGGGGGAAACAGCTGTTGCTTCTGGGAGGCTTGAAACCTACTTGGTGCTCACTGTCCACTTCGGCCCCCAGCCCACTCTTGGTCAACCCTGAAGGGGGACTGTGGCCCTCAGCAGCCGCAGGGCCGCTCCCATCCCTCTTGCTGCCCGTGGCGGGGATCCGAGCGGAAGGTGGATTCTGTTTCTGTCGCATCAGTTAGTCTGCAGAGGTGAATTACCATGTGGCGGGAGTCAGGAAGCTGGCTTCCGGGCGAGTCCGTCAGCCAGGGAAGGAGCAATGTCTCTCAGCTCCGTTCCTTTGTCCTAAAGGTGTTGATGGGGCAGGGGCTTGAACTAGAAAGTTCCCGCAGTGGCTAGTGTGCACGAAATGTGTCATTTGTGCACGGAACTTGGGCAAACAGGTATTCGTGTTGGCTCCTGAGTGTCAGGGACCAGAGATGTAACACAAAGGACACAAGCATATACTCAAAAACGTCTTGTACGCACCCGCCCCCAAGTGCCTTTTCCATCCTTATTTTGTTCCTAAGTACTTAGCACCTTTTAATGCATTCGAAAGTTTGCTTAGTTGTTTTGTTGATCAGATGTCTCCCTCAGGACATCAGCGATTTGGGTTTTGTTCTCTATCCCAAGAACTAGAAAAGTGTCCTATGATTATTACACTTTAAGGGAAAAGATCTCTCTATTATAACGTTAAGCCTGGGTTTTAATTGCCATTTGGTGGCTAAGATTTTTTTTTAACGTATGTCCAGTTAGGATGGTTTAGGACTCTCCCAAGGTTTTTAACCAGGCCACACACACAGTAGGGGTTTAAAATGGTGGCAGGTCAGCATTCTTTCTTTAAAACAGGTTTTCTCAGGGCCCCTGGGTGGCTCGATTGGTTAAGCATCCGACTTCAGCTCAGGTCATAATCTCACGGTTTGTGAGTTCGAGCCCCGCGTCGGGCTCTGTCATCGGGCTCTGTGCTGACAGCTCAGAGTCTGGAGTCTGCTTCTGATTCTGGGGCTCCCTCTTTCTCTGCCCCTTCCCCTGCTCGTGTTCTGTCTCTCTCAAAAATAAATAAACATTAAAAAAAAAAAAAACAACAGGTTCTCTCAAGTTCCCATTAAGATTTTCACACAGACACAGGGAAAATTTGAGAATTTGAGATGCCCTTTTACAACGCTGGTGGAAAAGTTGAGAAGATAGGACAAAATGGATAATTATAGATAAGAAACCAGGACTAAGAATTATAGACATTGCTATGGGAAATACCAGAGCTACCAAAACAAAACTAATCATCAATGACATAACTAGAGAAAAATCGCTGGAAACATAATAAAGATCTCTGAATACAGGCGGCAAATGTGCCCATATTCCAAGGAAAATCAGTTAAATATGGCCAAATTGAGACACATTTTAACAAGCATTTAAAACGATAAACTAAAGATAAATGCAGAGACCATTTTTGGAAGGAGAAAATATGGTTGCATAAAAACAAACACAAATTTGTGTGGTCTCAGATTGGTCTCCTGCCACGCTCCTGCCAGAAGGAAATATCGCAGCAGCTGCATTTATGAAAAAAAGGGGGAAATCCCCTTAACTAGGGGCTTCCCTGCGTTGGTGGGGGTTCTCAGTCTGTAACATCCATGTGCTCATGAAATATACCACCCAGATAGGTTTTCTGGCAAGTGTTACAAAAACGTCTACTTCAGCCTCAATAGGAGATAAATTTAACAATTCATCGTCAGACTTGAAGATTTTCATTATGTCAACACCCCATGCCCAGTTGGGCACACGGCTGAGTGTGGCGGGACGGTTCTCAACGCTGAGGTCGCCTGGGAGCTTGCCCACCTCCAGAGTCCCTGACTCTCCCAGCCAGGCCAAGAGAACAATGCTAATGGCCAATGAACAGTTCTTGAAATCAGATAATTTGATCATCAATTGCTATCTCTCATCCAAAGCAGGCAAGATGCACCAGAATGTGAAGTCAACTGCAGCTGCCTTACAGGATACTGGGCGAGCCTTCCAGCCTCTCTTCTGCTTTGCATTTTCCGGGTTTTTAAAAGAAAAAGCCCTTTCAGCGAAAACAACGAGAAAAGGCTTCCCATAGAGAGAAGAGCCAAGTTTTATGGGTCACAGTGACCTGATAGCACTTCATTCTAACATTCAGTTCTAATTGGAACAGAAAACCCTGTATTTTTATCTTGCTCTTACAAGCCTCTTCAGATGGGAACTTCCAAATCTTCTCAAACTTTTCTTCTGTGTCTCGCTTGGTCAAAATCCTTAATAAAAGACTGAAAGTGACTTTTTATCTAAGAGACTCCTACAAACTTTGGAAGTTAATTTGTCGCTGCAAAACCAAGCAAACAAACAAAACGGGCTTGCGCCTGCCTTGCTCTGGACCTCTCTGACTCAGCTGTCTACTACTTTGAGGTTCAGGGCAGGCTTCGAACGCCTCTTAGCCCCAGTTCCCTCGTATCTGAAATGCAGGTGGTAATATCTACCTCCAAACATCAAAGACAAACATAAAACAATTTGAGGAAAGTCAGAGACTCTCTGTTTTGCAGTGTAGACAACAGACAGGTGGTGTTTGGTCATAGGACTGTGATGACCAAGGGAGCATGGTCTTCATCTTGACATCAGTGGGAGAGATGATGCTGGAATCGTTCTGCCACTAAGCAGGACGGTTCTTAATTCTGTTAACCTCACATTTCAACAAACCATCAAACCGATAACCTTCTGTAGGTCAGATGATCCCTGCAACAAAACAGATGAACACCACTAGCAAAGTGGTAGAAAGGACTCTAGTGCTCTGGGAGACAGCTGGCTTTGGAAACGACTGCTAACATTCTGGAGGGGACTTCCGTGCCTTAATTCAGTCAAGATATAAAGTCTCCTGCGATCAAATCCTTTCACTAAGTGCTGAGACCCAACACCTCAGACTTTCCAGAAATGATGGTCTAGACCAGAGGTCAGCAAACTGGTCCTGCTGGGAATGTTTTTGGCTTTGCAGATCACATGGTCTCTATTGTAACGACTCAAGTCTGCTGTGACGGGAGAGGAGCCGCTGACCGCATGTAAACCAACAGGTGTGGCTGGGTCCCAATAAAACTTCAGGTACACTGTGATTTGAATTTCACCTACTTTTCACATGTCATGAAGCGTGATGTTCCTTTGGGTTTCCTGAGCAAGTGAGGCACGAGGAGACTCGGGGGGCTGTGAACCACTTCCGTTTAAAGCTCTAATGGTGGATCCACGTCACGTATTGGGTCCAAACTTCCACGACCATACAACACAGAGAGTGAGCCCCCACGTAAGCACCGGACTTTGGTTAATAATATCGTATCAAGATGGGGTCATGGTCATGGAAAACATACCACACTGACAAAAGACGTTAGTAGGGCAAAGCGTGTACTGGGGCCAAGGGGGTGGGGAAGCCGGTGTATAGAACTCGACATACCCTCTGCTCAATTATTCTATAAGTCCAGAAGTATATGAAAAATTAAGGTCTAAAAAAACTGTTAAAAACAATCTTAGCTTATAGGTCGTACGAAATCAGGCGGCGGGATGGGCTTGGCCCACGATGCATCGGCAACAGCAGCCCATAGACAAGCCTGAAGAAAAGCTTACAGCTGTGTGCATACAGCCGGGGAACGGGGCAGACACGATGTGGGAGGCCACGGGGGCAGTGGGGGCAGGTGGCGTGCTGGGGACCCGAAGGGAGGCTCTGGGCACACAACACCCAGGCCGAAGCTTTAGGACGTGCAGGATTCCGATTCTTCAGGCTGTTTATTCAAGACCTAATTTACTTACTTATTTATTTTTAAAGTTTCCTCATTTATTTTGTGAGAGAGCGAGTGGAGAAGGGGCAGAGAGAGCGAGAAGGAGAGAATCCTAGGCAGGCTTTTCACTGTCAGCGCAGAGCCCGACGCGGGGCTCGATCCCACGAACTGTGAGATCATGACCTGAGCCGAACCAGGAGTCAGAGGCTCAACCGGCTGAGCCCCCCAGGTGCCCCTGGACCTAGTCTGGAAATACGACAACACCGCAGACTTCTAAACAGGCTGAGAGTCTGTGCGCGCGAGAGCTTTTGGCTTCCACCACGCTGGGAGAAGCCACAGTTCCAACTTGCTGTTGGTTTAAATAGCTGTATTATTTGCAGTGAAAACTTTGAAAACCAGGCCTAAGGGGAGACAGAAATTTCTTCAGATACTGTGCTACCGTTAGGAAGCTGCTCACCCGCCCTGCTTCCTGAAGACAGAGCGATCGATAAAAGCCTCCCTTTGAACAGTCTAATAAGCACAATTCATTTGGCAAACACGTATTGAGCGCCCACTGTGTGCTCGCTGCCCTCCCCGGCTTCGAGAGCTCGTGCTAATGATGAACTGGTGTCCGAAACGGCTGGACGGGACCTTCGAGTGGGAGAAAAAGCAAGAGGTATCATATTGATTCCATGCAGTGTTTGCTAATAGATTGTAATGCCGCCCAGCCTTCTTCCCACGTGGCCGCCTAGGGCCTGGTCGACGGTGATCCGTGGCGGCTTCGTCATCGGGCTGCGCGTCAAGTGACGAGAAGGCATGAACCAGCACCCACTTGCCAAGATCTTCACTTACTGCTTGCAGGATTCTCATTCGGTCTGCCCAGGGCTCGACCTGCTTCCGTAAAGACAGCCGAGAAGCCCACGGGAAAGGTGAGAGAGTGGAGGTCCCTCTGATGCCCCCGTGCAGATGGTCAGCAGAAACCAAGTCCCAGCCTAAAGCCTCGCTCTTGGCATCGCATCACTGTTCTCTGTGGGACTCGCAGGGATCAGAGACCTAATTACAATTTCTAGTCCCGTGGTGAGCATCTCCTCCAATTATATGGTCAATAACTCATTGTATATGGATTTATATACTACTTGGGGATTGTCCATTTTTCTCCATCTCCAAGGCAGTGGGAATCATGGTTTGTCCCGTGGAGGCCCCTCCCCTGGGACCAGGCTTCCAGCTGCTGGCTCAGCGCTCCTGCTGTGCAAGCCCTTCCTTCAAAGGAACAGCACACGGCCACTGCCGATGGCGGAGGGCCTGGAGTCCGGGCGACACCGTGGGATGCCGCCATGCGGCCCCAGCTCTGTGATCTCGGTTGTGAAATCACTCACTCCCCTGTGCCTCAGTATCCCCCTCTTCAAAGTGGGAACACTGTTGACATCTATTTGTAAGGTGCTGAGGATGATGCCAGGCACCTGCTGTGCAGTAAAGGAATAATCCGTATGGAGACCAGAGCCGTGAAGGCTATTCAGCTCCAGAGCTCCTTTGGGAGAGGGAAGGGGAGGAAACAGGGAGGCGGCCTGCTTCAGAGTCAGGTTCAGGATCTCGCCGCTGCAAACCCAAGCCAGATCTCTCAGTCTTACTTGAGATCACTGCAGGTGCCAGAAAATGTGCTGCCTCTTACTTACGGACCTGCCCACTTCACGGCATCTTTCAAGGAAGAAGCTCACACCATCCGGCACATGGACAAAATCCCCAACAGGGGCTGAGTCTGCCTGTCTTTGCTCTCAGGTGTGCATGCTTATTAAGAGCCAAGCCGGCTGGGCACCCCAGCAGGTTGGAGCCCACGGGCAACAGGAAGATTTCTGTAGCTGGAGGGATTTTCCTCTCTGGATAACCTGGAGGTCCAGGTCTGCGGCCCCGTTCCCACCCTGCTGACTGGACACCGTCCCAGGGCCGCTGAGCACCCATAGCCTCCCGGAGCCCTCGTTCTGGCCCCAGAAGCGCTGGGCAGCCTCGGGTTCCCCTGCCCTCTGCCCCTTCCTCACCTTCCCTGCGTCCCACCACCCCCCCCCCATCTACTTCAGCGCTTGGCTCTCCCACCACCCTTCCGAGATTCCAGAGTGTTCCCCACGCTGACATCAAAGGCTCCTTCCCGCAGTGCCCAGTGGGGCGGACAGGGGTTCTCATCTGGCGTGGGGAGGAGGAAATTGCGAAAGGTCACCCAACCGGCTAATGAAGTGAACTGTCTGTGAGCTCAGTGGAGCTCATCTCCGAGGGTCAGTGTGAGAGCCCCCATTTGATGCTTCTAACCTACCCAGCCGACATGTTGCTACGCAGGCTTGCGTCCTAAATGAGGATGGGCTCAGGGCTGTACTTCTGTGTTGCAGAGCGTCTCATGCGGTCTCTGGGAAAGCAAGTGTACACGAAGGTCAGGGGACCTCTGCTTCTCATCTCTGCTCCCACCAGCGATCACAGCTTGACCTGCCGCTGTGCGGAAGGCTAAAAAATAGAAGAAAAAGCATGGGGTTTGTTCCTAACTTTGAAAACATCACAGAGAGTCGAAGAAAATGTTTCCAGGCTGAACTAGACACCACTGAGTGGCACAAGCGATAGGAAAACACATCAAGACCATCAGCTGCGCGTTTGAAAAGCAAATTTGATACATGTAGCAAAAGAGTGTCAGCAAGTCCCCATCATTGAAAACGGATCTCCCTTTTAACTGGAGGTCTAGCGGAGGTCAGGCGTGGGGAGATCTTGGAGAAGGGAGATCTTCAGCGGAAAAAAAAAAAAAAGGCAGAAGAATAATGATTTGAATCCCGACACTGGATTCAGTGCAGGGCAGAGCAGTTAGCAGCCGCAGTGGAGCAAGGGATTCATCCTTCTTCTCCATCACTGGCAGCAAAAATTCTGGCCCAAACATCGGGTTGACCCTCTGCGATGGTGGGCTGAGGTTTCAGAGGGTCGCTAGGACAGGGAACCAAGAAAGAATGGTGGCAATAGACGACACTCCGTGGGGATGGCATGGAATCCAGTCGATTGCACATGGTCCCATCCCGCAAGCAACAACTCCAAGTGGGCAGAATGCAACAGAACCATGCCCAGGAGTGCTCAGCTAACCCCTGCTATTCTTTCCTGGTACTATTTGTATTTTGAGCGTTCGTGTCGCTAAGTCAGTCTCAAGGGAAGAAGAGAGAAATACAGTGCAATAATAATAATAATGATGATGATGAAAGGGAGGGCAAGGAGATGGCCATAACATCAACGTAAGGGCAGAGGGTGATTCTCGTTCCTCTTACCACCCAGATCTGTTGTGTGTAGGCAGACGCCTCCCTTGGATGGGATTGGGTCTTGACAAAGCCCCAGATACTTCTGCAAGGACACGAGTATTTCGTATTTTGCCTTACCACAGTGATTAATCGGCCATCCGTAACAGCAAGTCCCAGACAGAGCTACGGAATCATGAGCACATCTGGCTCATAGTAGGTGCTTTGTAAGAAAGTCTGAACGCACAATCGAATGATGAACTGTCTGTGAGGCCCTTTCTTGGGACTATTATCCCCCGTGGCTATAAATCCACCTTCTCGTTTTGCAATCGATAAATCAAACACAGGTAGGAGGTGATGGTGTCGATTTACCTCTAACTTATATCCTTCCTGGTGTCATTTGCAATTTTTCTACTTTATTGGTGGTGCCAACTTTTCGCTAGAAGCCTCACGAAATGTGTGACGAACCCACAGATGAAAACCTGTGATCTAAGATAAGTCGTTCCTCTGCAGGCGTCCATGTTTCTAGACCCAGAAGCATTTCCCCCCATGGGGCTTCGCTCCTGCAGGCGTGGCTCTGGGATGGGGGATGGGGCAGCAGCACAGAGTCTCCAGAGAGCTTGTAAGGAATTGCAGGACCCCGGCCCCACCCACACCCACAAAGCTTCACCCGCATTTTGTCACGATCCCTGGGTGATGCGCGGGCTCCTTAAATTTTGCAAGGTGCTGCCGTGGTGCTGCCTGACAGAAGCGGAGAGGAGCCCGCCACTTGTGGCCTCCGGTCCCCACCGCGTCATTCCCCGTCAGCTAGCCCCTCCTCACCAGCTGGACACCCGAGCGCCACACCCCTCGAGCCCGTGAGTTAGAAGAGCACACAGGCCCGTGGCTGGCGAGCCAGGGCCGAGAACGCTGCCTCCAGGCAGTCGCGTGGGGGGCTCACATCGACTTCCTTATTCTCCATCCGCGCACTGGCATCCTCCCCAAAGAGCCCCTCTAAGAAAGTTTAAGGTCAGCAGAGGGGCCATCGGGAGGCTTTGGGAGAGCCTGCTCTCATTCTGCTTTGCTGGGCTACGTCTCCACCCCGCCCCTGCCTTGCAGTAAGTAGCGTTGTATTTAACATTTCGTGACTGCAAAATGCACTCGCGCTTTTATTGACTAGATGCTTCTCCCTCCTTCCCGTCTTTCTGCTGAAGGATGACGGAGGTGCCGTGGTCGCGGGAAGCAGAGGAAATGAATGTGGGGGAGATGTGTGTACGTTGTGGTGCTTTACGGTCCTGACATGCACCTGGTTAGCTGGTCACTGAGAACTGCCCATAATTTTGACACTTTCTATTTGACGGTTCAGGGTGTGGGGCAACTTAGGGAGGGGAGTGCATTAGCATTTTGAAATCAAAGGCTGTACAAGGGCCCATTCAGCTGTCTGCTTTGTGCTTCTGTTTATGTTACCTGCAGGCAGAGAGAGAGAGAGAAGGAGAAAGAGAGATCGTTTTGAAAAAGGAAATCCCAGGGCGCCTGGGGGGTTCAGTCGGTGAAGCGTCTGACTTCGTCTCGGGTCACGATCTCATGGCTCATGGGTTCAAGCCCCACGTCGGGCTCTGTGCCGACAGCTCGGAGCCTGGCGCCTGCTTCCGATTCTGTGTCTCCCTCTCCGTCTGCCCCTCCGCTGCTCTCTCTCTCTCTCTCAAAACTAAAATAAACATTAAAAAAATTTTTAAAAAAAGGAAAAGGAAGACCTATACTATTCTCTATCGAAAGACGTGATGGAGTTCTTCAAGTATCAGAGAGGCCTATTCCTTTGTACCGAACGGTCGTTGAGATGTCCTGTCTGCTCACAACTCACACGCTCTCCGCGTGGATGCAGAAGGTCCTCCGGCAACACCCAGGAAAACATGATGCCGTTTGGAAACCATCGTTTCAACCGATGGCAAAGTTGCTGAGTATTTGGACCTACTCGTTTCTGACAAGATGGTTGACCAGAAGTCAGAAGGACTGTGGCCACTTCGGGCTGATTTTACCTGGCGGTTCCGATGGCAACGAAGGAGGATCAGACGTCGTCGGTCACCTGTGATGGGAGGCAGACACAGGCATGCCTCGAGGTGGAAAGGCGTAGTCCGTGCAAATTAACTTGAACATTCAAAGATGATGGTTCATGATTTATTTTCAAAATAGCGTATCTGTGAAAAATCAAGAGCCACAAGGATCCAATTATCTCAATGGCAGTGCAACTTATGTGGCACGAAGCAGTTTAAAAAAAAAATTGGAAGGGATGTTTAGTAAATTGGTATTGCCTTGCTGGGCCACAGCTTGAAGTCTGTCTGAACGATGTGGATCTCGTTAAATATCATCCACTAACATCGCTTAGGTGATAAGAGAGGAAGATGAGGACCAGCCCCATGGAAGTTCCTTCGGTGGGTAAATCGCGACTCCTCCGGGGGCGTCTCTGATTTCCCCAAGCAAACAGCGTTCTTGCAAGACCAGCGGCCAAGGCGGGGGCAGGGCGGGCGCGTCTTTCCGCCCAGGTGCCCAGATCTCTGGCTGCTGGGGGAAGTTCAGACCATCAGCTCCCTGCATCCCAAAGCCTGAAGGCCTGACTACATGCTCGTATTGATTTTGGGGAGAAGCTCCGAGATCGATCAATACCCGTTGGCAGCTGAAGCCTTCAGATATTTGTTAAAGAACCAGATAGTCATGTTTCTGTGGGCAGAGAGGGTGGCCGGTGTTCAGAGTTACATGATTAAATAACACCTAGTTTAGCCGTTGTTGGTCTGTGACAGGTCGACGCAGGAGCGGTGTTTACTGTGATTAATCTAAACAGCAGCACACATTGACCCGCTCCTCCGGCACCCGCGTAAGTGAAGGAAATTTGTCATTTGCTGGTTTAGAAGCGGTTTCTCCCCTTCTGCTGAGCTCTGCAGGCAGAGGGCTCCCAGGGAAGCCTGCCACGGCCACAGGATCAAGCGGCAGGAGGAAGCCGAAGACCCCCGCTCGAGCACCTCCACTCCCCCCCAGTGTTCTTTCCGCCCAACGAAGGCGCGCAAGAAGAAAACCCCCCAAGTTATTAGGCAACCACGCGGGGCCGTCGTTTCACAGCATCCTGGAGATCCATAAAGACCGTCCTCTCCCCATAAGCCTGACGTCTGGGGCTGCGTATGCCCACGCATTTATCCGACTAGCTCCATTACCTACCATCACGAGGGACGCTGCGTGCAGAGTAGGCATTCAACTGTATTTCCCTAGTAATAAAGAATTCCAAAACAAGCCACTTGTAACAGCCTCGTGATCTACGGGACATATTTTGAGAGGCACTGAATAAATACTCTGTACAGGGCCATCACCCAGCTTCTAGGATTGTCAGGCCATTCTGGAGTGGCTTGCGGGGGGGTGGGGGGGCGGTATGCCCGTGGCCATGCATCACGGCGGGGGGGAGACAATGTAAGATACCCAGGGCATAACGAAGTCAGGTTAGAAGGTGGCCAAGCCAAGGCAAGATAAAGGTAAGATTCAAAGAGAATCAAGAGAAGACCCCCAGAAATCCTTGTTGTTACCAGAATACTTGGATTTTATGTATAAGGTTTCCATTATTTGTTAAGTCTTCTGGGTTTTCTGAAATAGACTAAGAGAGGAGTGTTTGAATTTTCTCCTTGATTTAAATCACTGCTCTGCCACTTACTGGGCAGCAAAAATCACTGTGCACTGAGCCTTAAATTCCTTACCTGCAAAAGAGAAATGATAGGGGCCCCCAGGTGGTTCAGTTGGTTAAGCGTCTGACTTTGGCTCAGGTCGTGATCTCACGGTTCATGGGTTTGAGCCCCACATCAGGCTCTCTGCTGACAGCTCAGAGCCTGGAGCCTGCTTCGGATTCTGTGCGTGTGTGTCTCTCTCTCTCTGCCCCTCCCCTGCTTGCACTCTGTCTCTCTCTCTCAAAAGTAAATAAACAATAAAAATTTTTTAAAAAATTAAAAAAAAGAGAACTGATATCCGAGAGCCCAGCGAACACATCCAGCTCATCAGTCTTGGTGTGGTCTACCCTTTGATGATGTGGGGTCTCCCTGGCAATGGCATTCTCCAGCAAGTTCAGAGCTGACCACGAAACCCGAGCTCAACGATTCTACGAAGGACCTCCACCTGGATTACTCAGTTCAGTTGCATTTTGCCCAGAGGTCAACAACGAGCTGTCAGGCATCTCAAAGCTCGCCTTCACCACCAGCAAAATGCCTTCCCTCTTATTTATGCCCAGGATCCAAAGTCACATGGGTTAGATGTTAGTTTCTCACCAGGCTGTTGGAATGAACCAACATCCTCTGTGCAGGACAGAGAAAGACAAGACACGTTGCAGGGTGATAAGAGAAGAACGGATTCCTGGGCGAGCTCCTTTTCCTGAGACCTCTGCAGACATCAGGGCTCCCCTCTGACATCTTAAAGGAGCTGTAAAGTCTCTTTTTTCCTCACATGGTGGAGAAGAGCCTATTACCATCAGGTGTCGGGACAAATTATAGGTCTGTCGGCACCAGAAAAAAAAATATCCACTCACGGCATACTCTGCTCTCACCCTTAAAAATACCTTTTGAAAATGTGTGTGTTTCGTCGGGGTAAAGAATTCAGCTTTCTGTGCGAGGCTTCTCAGCCCTGGTGCTGCTGACAGTGTGAGGCACACCATTCTGTGCCGAGCACGGTAGGATGTTGGGCAGCATCTCTGGCCTCTCTCGCTGGGTGATGGCGCCACCCCCCCCCCCGAGCTGTGATGACCGGAAATGTCCCCGGATATCGCCCAACAAACTTCACTTCAAATTGCATCCAACCAGGTTCCCCAGCATAGCTCACCGGGGGTTCATGCAATGAGCCCGAGTAATGCAGCCAAGTGTGGCCTCAGGTCCCGGAATCTCAGGTCCTAGTATCGCATCTCCCATGAGCTGATTCCCGGGGCGGGGGGCGGGGGGAGGGGGGAGTGTTAAACCGAAAATACAATTTCTTCTCCCTCTCAGAGATTCCAGCATTTTAACATATCCTGGATTGGTAAATAATAGGAACCTTCTGGACCACATAGTCCTAGGAGGCTCCCATTGGCATAACCTCGTGCAGACACAGCAGGTCAGGCCCAGGTTCAGTGTTGATGGGGAAAAGCAATACTTCCAGAGAGGACCCGTGTGGGAAGAGGGACAAGAGACATGGGGCATCAAGTCTCACCCGTTCCTCTGGAGGGACGAGACAGTTGAACAGTTCATTGCTGAGATGGTCTCCGTGTGCCTGTCAGGGGTGGTGCACAGCTCTGTGAATTTACTTAATACTATGTAACCACATGCTTTAAATGGGTAAGCGTCCATGTGTAAGTTCTATATCAATAGCTATGTTTTTTAAAATTATTTGAAGGTTACTTATTCGTTTCGAGAAAGACAAAGAGAGTGAGCAGGGGAGGGGCAGAGAGAGAGGGAGAGGAAGAATCCCAAGCACTGTCAGCACAGAGGCTGATGCGGGGCTCGAACTCACAAACCCTGAGATCATGACCTGAGCCGAAATCTAGAGTCAGACACTTAACCGACTGAGCCACTGGGATGCCCCTGAATGACTATGTTTTAAAAAGATGAATTACTGAAAAGTCTGCTTCCTTCTCCACGTATTATGGTTGTGAGTTCGTAAAACTTGGATGTTGAATGTGTCTTAGAAAAAAAAAAAAGAGCAAAACTCATTTTTATGAGAAGGGTTTTCATCGCTTAGACCTTGGAGCGTCAGGCCCAGGGAACCCGGGGGCTCTGTGACGTTGTTAGGGCCTCGCTCCCCAACATGCGGCTCCTGTCCACATTGCTCTCGTCCTGTCCTACCACGGGTGGCCAGGGAGGTGGATCGCTGTCTCAGACTGTGGCCTCCCTGCTTGGTAGGCACCCTAGCAAGAGCCAACGTGGTCACTGACCTCGAGAGGAAGTCAGTTTGTCTAGCTCCAATACGTACCCTCCCCTGAACTCACCCTGATGGTCAGGGGACAGGGTCTCCTGACTGCCCGTGCACAGTCAGAAGACCCCCTCCATGGCCAGGCCGAGGCAGAGCACCTGGCTGACCAAGCCGACCAGGATCGTGCACCATGGGCAGGGGTATTTCCCCAATGGGAATCAAGGAGGTGCGGCTCCCATAAGACAGACAGCAAAGCCAACAGAACATGAAGAGTTGGAGGAGGTATCACAGGTGGTCTATACCATCGCTCCCAGCCCACACTCTCTGTGGTCCCACAACGTCCACACCTGCATCAGACTCGGACTGAACTCCCAGCCTGGACCACAGCCCAGTCTAGATGAGCCAGCCTGTGGGTGACCTACAGACCCACGAGTGAGGAATGGAGGCTGGCTGTCGTAAGCCCTAAGGTTATGGGGTAGCTTGTTATGCAGCATCATCGTGGCAACAGCTGACAAATACACTCCCTTTGTGTCCTCCTGTGTGGAGCAAGGGATCGGCATCTTCTCGGAGGCGGGGATCTCCCCACAGTGAGAACCTTCACGTAACAGTGCGCCCGGCAGAGCACGAACCCCAGCCCTGTCATGGAGCCGTGTCCCAACTTTTCAGACCCAGCCCTGTGGGGCAAGTGGCAGGACATCAGCATTTACGCCTTTTTCAGATTGCCTTTCGTATCTGCACAACAGGATTCTGAGCTCACTTCTTTGCAAGCAGCCCAGAGCTGTCAACCCTGGAATGGTGAGCATCTGTCTGTCCCCACATCTATCTCTAGGGACAACCACAGTGACCTGCATGGGCCTTCGGTCTTCCACAGCCATTCAGACACTACCTGCACCAAGGACATGGTTCAGCCTTTACATCAAAGGAGACACAACGCTCCCTAAACTGCAGGGAGGTGAAACCGTCCTCCCCCAGCATCTATTTGGTAATTTATTTATGAGATTTCAGCAGTGCCCTCTGTCATGTGTCCTGAGGCACACCAATGACTTCATCATGCATGATTCAAGTGTGAATAAGGAATCAAAGAGAAAGGTCAGCAGTCTGTGGATGAGGGATATTAAACACTCTTGGATATGATGTAGGGAGGACCTCTGAGAAGTGTTTCTTTTTCCAAAGGGTCATTTTTATTATTTTTATTTGGAGGGAATTTTAGACCAATGGAAAAGTCGCAAACATAATACAAAGGGTACCCATACTCCCTTCACCCAGACCGCCTTATGTTAATAACCACACACAGTTTTTACCAAAACTGAGAAATTACATTTTTGCCGCAACACTACTAAACAGGGTACGAGACTTATTTGAATCTCTCCGTGTTCCCAGTAATGCTTTTGTTCTGTCCCGGGACCCGTTCTGGAATCCCGAACTGTGTCTGGGCATCGTGCCTTCCTCGTCTTTTGCAATGTGGGGCCGTCCTGTCTCTCCTTATCTTTGGTGACCTCGACAGGTGGGAAGACATTGGTCAGTTATTTTGTAGAAAAGCCCTGAGTTTGGTTTCTCTGACGTCCGCTCGTGATCAGACTGAGGCCCCGTGTCCCTGGGAGGTGTGCCCCTGCCCGAGGGTCACCCTGGGCTGTGTGATGCCAGTTGTATCCCTGGGGATTTTCGACTTGCCCGAAGGCTGGTGTGTATGTGCCAGATTGTCCCCTGGGAACTTACTTTGTAAATATTAAGTATTTGGGGAGCAATGCAAATCCATTTCTGCTTCCGCTTGGAATGGAGCACATGGAACGGGAAAATTCTCCCATCTGTAAACTCGAGTGACCGTCTGCCTCAGTCCTGGAAACTGCACATCTGTCCAGTCCCCCCCACCCCTTCCTCGCTGTTTTGCCCTCCCAGCCCCCACTCCGCCCGACCCCAGGTTAACCTTTCCTTCCCATTCCCAAAAGCATTACTTGGTCCCGACACCCCGTGGAGATCAAGGGCCATGCCCCAGCAGGCACACGGCATGGGTCCTTCAGCAGAGAAGTCAGAATCACAGACGAGGGGGGACAACCACCAGAACAGCCAGGGCGGACACAGTGACCCCCAGGCTCTTGGGTGCCCTCTCCTGACCCCCCAGGCATGCATAGCCATTCACACCAAGGGGGGGGGCGCTCCCTAGGCCTGGGGCCCTTGGCCTTGCAGCTTCCTGCCCAGGGCACCTCACCTTCCTTCAGCTGGTCTGCATCACCCCTTCCCTGCAGGTGGGGGCCTCAGAGTTACGAAGAGTAACCCTGGGTTCCCAGTGTTTCCTTATGAATGTCACCATCGGGCATGTTGATTTCCTTGGCCAATCTGCTGCAACAATCCCAGATCTTTCGCTCTTTCCCTCCCTCCTTCCCTCCCTCCCTCCCTCCCTCCCTCCCTTCCCTTCCCTTCTTTCCTTGTCTCCCTCTCTCTCTGCAACTGAACATAAGTTAATGTTTCCAAACAGAGACATTGACCCAGGATTTCATTTTCCTCCTCTGCAGTTTCTGCTTTATGAGGACCCCAGTGGTTACTGTGGAAACTTTTGACAGGCCCCGCGGTCAGGCAAATTAAATCTTCCGGCCTGAGCAAACCCTGACCTAGAACCTCAGCACCGTCTGCCTGCTTTTTGGCGGGTTTAGCCGGTGTCGGCCGTGGTAGGGCATCGGCTTCCCTCCCCGTGGGCGCAGGTTAAATCATAAACAGCCTGGAAACAAAACAAGCTTAGATTACAGGCAGCCCACTGTTGCTTTTCCGTTGCAGAGGAGAGAAGAGGGCCCGGAACACGGAGAGGCTGTGCCAGGGAGGGGGAGGGGCGTGGGGTCTCTGGCAGGCAGGTCCCAGGCCGGGGCAGGTGGGCAGACGCGAACCCGCCAGGGCCGGGACTCGCCGAGCGGATGTCCCCTCAGCCTGCAGGGCACATCCCTTCTGCCTTCACATCTGCTCGCCTGCACTCAGCACAGAGACAAAGTAGCGACCTAAAAATAGGCAGCTCCCACTGGCCTCCTGGAGAGGCTTCTTTCCTGGATCGCGTTTCCACCACCTTTGGCCCTGGGTGGTGAGGGAGTGCGGCCCCTTGCCAGGGGCTTGACGTGAGAAGGTGGAAGAAAGTGTCACCAAGGGGCCGTCTCGGCCAAAGTAAGCCCATCGATCTGATTTCTCTGGCCCAGGTGACGCCAGACTGAGTTTCAAATTTATTTGTAATGTTTTGTGTGTGTGTGTTTAAATGAGATATTTTACATGAAATCTGGATTTCTAGTTTATCTGGAAAACAGGAAGAGGTGGGATCCCTGGGGTCCCACCTCTGCTTGGAAGACAGGTCCGTGTGTCTCCTTTCCCAGCCGGCCGCCCTCCTCACGCTGCCCGGTGCGTCCCAGACTCAAAGGTCCCATGTCCGTGGCTCTTCGTCACCTTACGGGTGTCTGCTCTGCCCCTGAACTTCCCTGCGGGGCCCCCGTAGGCATTCACCTTGTGACGCTCCGGTGGAGAGGGCCAGGCCGGGCATGGAGGGGCATAGAGGGCCATCCACGAGGCGAAGACACGTCCTCGCCACGGAAGCAGCAGGCTGCCCAGGCGGGCTCTGCTCTGGCTGGGGTTGTAATCCTAACCACGATTCGGTGAAGATTTGCTCAGGAGAGAGCGGTGCGGTGTGAGAGCCGGGGGCTCAGAGCCGCACGACCCCTGCTCCATGTGACTGGGTCTGTAAACGAGGGGAGGGGTGACTCTGCCCCAAACTGTGCAGGCATCAGCTGTGTTACTTTCTGACCTGTGGCCCTGAGATGCTTTAACGAACAGGAGAGAGAGGGACTGAATCAGTGAGCACGCAGGGCGTTTGTCCTCGACCGAGCTTGGGGGAGAGCGAGGGACGGCCATCCTTGGGTGTGAGTGTCTCCTAAGAAATGGGGTGAGGGCAGCTGGGGACAGCTCAGCGGGGGCCTGACTTCAGGATGGACAGCCCAGCCCTGCCCCCAACAGCTGCCACTGGAGAGGGCCAGGTGGGTGGGAACCACGGCAGGACCTACTGTCCTGGCTCAGGACCGTGCCTTCACTGACCCGTCAGGGTCTGGCAGTCCCATCCCTGTGGTGGCCTGCGGGGCCTCCCCGCGAGTCTGGTTCAGCCGTCCCCGGGCACCCCTGCCCTCAGCCTCCTTATCACACTGCTCCCCAGCAGGACAGTCAACACACATTACCCTCCGTCACCGAACGTCTTCCCTGCTGGCCTGTGAGTCCCGAGACACCAAGACCACTTCTGTGTCCACACTGCAGCCAGGCTTGAGCCCTGGGCCGGGCACAGGTCGGATACTCCAGGACTGCTCATTGAAGGAGTGACTTGGAAACTGCGCCAGAGTCGGGCAGGTGCCCCCTGCCAGCGCCTCAACCCGGGGCATCCGGTGGGGGCGCCTTTGTCAAATCTGAACGGGGCCCACGTGGGGACCTAAGCTCTGCTGGACTCCTGACAGTGTTAATGTGACGGAAAAGGATCGTGGGGGCGCCCGGCCCCCGAGGCAGCTTCGTGAACACTGGGTGAGCGGGGTGGGTCCTGGATGGCGGGGGGCACGGCGGCCGCAGTCTGCCCCCGTCTGCTCCCTCCTGCTGCCACGCATCAGGGCCACGCAGCACATTCTGCCTCCGTCTAGAAACTGACAGAAGAAATACCCATGCTCTTTTCTGCAAAATGAAGACTTGGTGTCTTTTAGAGGGAGGGTGTGGTCCCGCCCCTCCCCCCCAAGAGGAGAAACAGGAAACGTCCTTTCTGAAAGGATCTTTCGAAAGGGATTGGCGTTATTTTTACTTATATGCAGAAAACAATGTGACTTCAAGTGCTTGAGCTTTAGAGGATGCCAGAAAAATTGTTTTAAATACGGGAAAATGTCAGATATTTGTATTTGACCAAATGGCGATGAACTTAGCGATGGAGACACGAGGCTCTCAGTTGGAAGTTGGATGATGCTAAGTCTGCACAGAAAATAAAAGATCTATGAACTTCAGGGATCCCAACATTCTGGTCTGTCCTCATTCATCACCTACACTGGTCTCTGTGCCCTGGGGTCCCCATGGACACCAGTCAGATGTGGCGTCTCAGCCGTTTGCTTGGAAAAGCTTAACAACATTTGCCAAGTCTCGGTATGTTCCGTGAAAGACGTGTTCTGTAGTCAAATGCATCCGTGGAAAGCAGATACAGAATACTCCTCCCTTCTCCGAGGTTCACAGGGCACAGCGATATATTAAAGGTCCTGACAAGTCCTGCAGGAGAGACCCTGGTTTTGCTTCATTTAACCCACTTTTCCTGGACCTTTCAGACAAGGCACGTCTTTGGTGAAAAAACAAACACAACGCCTAGGACACCACTTGGGACTATGTGGCAGCAAACACAGTTTGGGGAGGCCTCGTCCTACAGAAGAGACGCTCCATCGTGTGCAGAGACCATCAACGAGAAAGTCAGAGCAAATGAAAACTTCGTTCAGCGTTAAAACAATTGAAAAGAGAGAGGGTGCGTCTGAGCTGAGATTTTGAGACAGAAAAAAAGCCTCAGGTATCGACCGCCAGACGGCATCAGTCCATCCTTCCCTTAGGACGCAGGGCAGGAAATCTGTCACCGTGGAGCCCCCTCTGTCGGCTTTAGACTCCCCCTTGCTTTTTGATGCTCCCTGTTTCCTGTAACAAGCCCCTCAGTTGTACACGGTGCCCGTCTGACTCCGCTCCTGCCAGTTTGGGAACCAGGCCCACCCAGTCTGGGCATCATCACACTTCTTCTGAGGAGCCGTCAGAAGAGCTCTGCTTCTCAGCCGTCGGGCGTTTTGACAGTCGGGCCTCAGTAGGCCTGTGTGCGTGTCGCAGGGAGCCCTGCCCGCCGGGAGCTCATAGCCTTTGGTACCTGGGAGGAGCCCTCTACTCTTTCTGAGCCGGCCAGTCTTTTCTCAAAGAAGCTTCCCCGACCCGACGCGTAAAAGGCGGAGCTCGGACGCACCTGCCAAGCTCCCCACCACGCTGTCTTCTGGTCTTGCTTCCCACCGACAAGACCCGTCCTTTGTTAAGCTGCGACCCTGGTGTCCTTAGGAAGGAGGGCCTTCCCTGGGACCCAGCCGAGACCCCGAGCCGCTCCGCGAGAGCAAAGGCAGGCAGTGATATTTCCTCATTGATCCAGGCGCTCCGGATCGGAGGCCCAGAGGCCCGCCACGCTGCCATTCGCCCAGTTTTCCCATTGGCTAGAAGGAGCAGGTGTCTCCGGGATGTATGAGGCCCGGTTTTGGTGTTCCCAAAGCACAAAGGTAGAATCCAGCGTTTCCCCCACCGGGCCGAGCTCTCCGAAGCAGGGATCACAGAGAGAGAGAGAGAGAGAGAGAGAGAGAGAGAGAGTGAGCCGGGTTCTCGCAGCTCCGCGAGGAGGCCGCGTTTCGCATGCACATGTGACCCATAAGAGGCCACCCGTGGAAACGGCGTCATCCCATCCCTGATGCGGATTAGCCTCGCCAGTCGGGGGAGCCGTCAAGCTTTCCCACCAGGCAGCGTAAGAGTCTACTTCCTCAGCAGCCCCAGTGCGGAATCAAGTCATAGTAGGAAGGTTCCGCGGGCGCCTGGAGGCACGAGGCTCTGTGTTCAGCGCTGTGGGGGCGTAAGGCACCGCTCTCATCCTCACGGATTCCGAGTTTGACTGAAGGGCTGAGATCTGTAAGCACGAAGTGGTACCAGGTAATAGAAGCTAGGGTGCACTTAGGTGCTCGCGGGTTCGGGTGGAACCCCAGAGACCACGTGTTACATTTGCCCGTCCAGCTTGTGCTTTGGGGGCAGACCCTCCGGTACTTGTGGTTCCCAAGGGACCGTGATGCAGAAGACCCGGCTCCCGGGGGCCCAGGGGTCCTGTCTGGTCAGCAGTACTGCAAGTCGGATCGTGTGCCCAGGCAGGGCCAGTCAAACTTGTTACCAGAGTTTCCTTATCATCTATGGAAACTGCTTGAACCAAGAGCTCTTTCTGCCCAACTGCTCAAGTGTGCACAGGGCTGGCTCTAGGGCGAGGGAGGGGGGTCGCCGGGACACAAAGTGTAAGGGGGGACGTAGCTCTCAGGCATCACCCTGAGAGTGAGCGTCTCCTTGAATCTGTGCAAATTTGCCCTGCCCTGGTCCTGGTGCCTCAGGGCCATCGTCCCTCACAGCCATCTTTCCTTTCCACAGAGAGACAGCCTATCTGGAGAAGGAGAGGGAAACGGCGCAAAGACACAGAGAGAGCTAGAACCCCAGTGATATCATGAGAGCTCCTGGATCCAGCCATGCCTGCAGCTTGTGTTTCTGGTCATAGAGCTAATGCATTGAGTTG
Source organism: Lynx rufus (assembly GCF_022079265.1). NCBI lineage: Eukaryota > Metazoa > Chordata > Mammalia > Carnivora > Felidae > Lynx > Lynx rufus. The sequence goes on along the minus strand of NW_025814896.1, from coordinate 2,944,155 downwards.
GCTTTCTGTCCCTAAAACTGTCTTGGCACCTTCAAGTGGAGGGCAGCAAGTGACAGGGTACAAAGCGAGGCCTTGGCTGAAACGAGGTGACAAGGGGGGTGATGTGAATCACTGTCCCCTGCTGAGGAGTGTGTGAACTTAGTCTGTGCGTGAGGACGTCGCAAGCTGTCAGGGGTGTTTGTAGATGCTGTGTGGTGTTTGCTAAGAGCCCACAGCAGAGGAGGCTCAGCCTACCCACCAGAAGAGCAGAACAGGACAGAAAAGAACTTTATTGATTGCGTATTTTTCACGACTGAGAGCCCTGGACCCAGCTGTGCCTGAAGACAGGCCATCCCTCAACTTCCGAGCTATGACAACCAATAGACTGCTCTTTTCTGTGAGCCAGGCCAGGCGACACGGGTAATGCCAACAGAAACTAAGACAGGCTTGGTCCCCCCTCGCCACCACACGCACTGAACTATAAGCAACTTGGGGGCCAGTGTGGCGTTCCGGGCCAGGGTAGGGACGGAGACACTGTAGGCACACAGTCAGCCATGACACCCGGACGGATGGATGAATGGGTGGGGGGAGTGGTCCAGGGCCCCCTCTGTGGGACATGTAGCCCCTGCCTCCTTGGAGCACCTAAGCAGGGAAGCAAAGTGGAAGGAGGCGTAAGGACCATCTGGGGCCCCAGGGCCTGGGTGCTGGGAATCCCAGAGCTGAACAAAACGCACACACTTCCAACTTCCCGGGCCTCCTCCAATCGCTGTGCCCTGAAAGGATCTGGAGCCGGGGCTGAGAGGGTGTGGCAGACCTACCCGAAGGTGACCTGTGATGAGTCCCACCCTTGTACAAATCCCCTCCCCTCGAAAGCAGGCCGACCAGGGACTTGCTTCTGACCAGCAGAATAGGGCCAAGGGGATGGGAGGTCACTGTCATGAGCACATCATATCATATGACAACGGTGAAGGGATGGTGGATGCAGTTAAGGTCCCTATTTCATTGGCTATAATTAAATAGAGATCGACCTGGGTGGGCCTGACCTAACCCGGTGATGGAAAGTCCTTTATAAGAGGATCTCATCCTTCTCTGACATCAGAGACTCCCAGTAGAACAATATGCTTGTGCTGGCTCTGAAGAAGCAAACAGCCAGGCTGTGAATGGCCCACAGGGAGGGCCATCTGCCAGGAGCCGGGGCCACAAGCAACTGAACACATTTTGGAGCTGGGATCCCTAGGAGCTGGGCGGCCCAGCTGCTCCTTGGCTGCAGCCGTGGGAAACCCCGACCACAGGAAGGGCCTGCCTGGACCCCGACACTCAGGGGTGTGGCGACTATGTGTGGTGTTCCAAAGTGCGATGTTTACAGTAATTTGTGCAGGAGCGACAATAGGAAACTCACAGGGTTTGGGGAGATTTGATGGGGGCTGGGAATCCTCTACCTAAAATGAAAAGTCTTCTACTATGAGATTCAAACCCCGGCTGTGGGGCCGGACAGTGTCAGCAAAGGGTTGGCCCCATGCTGACCGCCGAGGAGGGACCCCGGAGTGTGGAAGGACTGTCTACACAGGTGCGTCTCACCCCTGCCCTCAGCCGGAAGACCTTCCGCACTCATGCCGCCCGGCCCGTGCCTCGGGCTCGGATTTACAAAACAGTCCTCGTTCCTGCCCTTTGTGCCCAACATTCACTGTGCCTCCGTTTCCCCACTGAGCTCCCGGGGAGACCTCAGCTCGGCCCTGACACAAGTCCGCTGCCGGCCTGAGAGCGTGTCATTCAATAGCAGAGCGGGTGAAACGTTCCAATTCCCCCACTCAATGATATTAAATTACACTTCCCACAAAAATCTCTCCCATTGCTGCATTATTTAAGCAGAAAGAGCTAAATACAAAAGGCATCTATGTTTCATTCCTGATTCTCAGATAATTGTAAATATACTGGCTTCCCCCCCTCCCCCAATCATGGATTAACTTTCATGGAGACGGTTGGTTTCCTTTCTATGGAGACACAGTTTTGACTGGAGCCCTAAACCAGTAGTAAAGATCGTGACTAATCTCACTCCCATCGTGCTCACCAGAACATGTGCCCGGGCATTTCTATAGCAACTGCTGCCGAGGGCCCGGAGGCCACGGCATATCTTGCCCTGGAAGCTGTTTTTCTTCTTGACCCGGCTTGTTACGTGCTCCAAACAAGGCTTCCGAATCCAGGCGATACCCTCCTTGGGAAATGCATTCGTCATGTTCTGCAGGGATATGCAGACGCCGGCACACCGAGTTTTAGCAGACCGAACCCCGCTTGCCCGTCCGTACACTTTGGTTTTGCTTTCCCGAGTGAGTTTCCAGAGGGGGCTGAGGGAACATACACTCACTCTGCTTCAGACACTTCCCAGCTAATTGTGATAAACCACCAAGAGGAGACCTCACGACTCAAGTAAACAAATCAATCCGTGTTTGTGCAGAACCCAGGCTTGTTTAGGTACAGCAAATAATGCCATATCACTTTAAATTTTTTTAAATGTTTTTATTTATTTTTAAGACAGAGAGAGACAGAGTGTGAGTGGGGATGGGTCAGAGAGAGAGGGAGACACAGAATCGGAAGCAGGCACCAGGCGCCGAGCTGTCGGCACAGAGCCCGACGCGGGGCTCGAACTCACGAACCGTGAGATCATGACCCGAGCTGAAGTCGGACGCTCAACCGCCTGAGCCACCCGGGTGCCCCCATATCATGTTAATAGAGAGGAAACACGGAACAGGGTTAGAGCACAGCCTCTGGGGGGGGGACACCCCGGGATTCTCAATCCTGTGCTGCTATTCCCCAGCTCTGTGACCTTGGGCTAGTGACGCAGCCTCTCTGTGCCTCGCTGTTTCCGTCTTCAGAATGTGATATTGCTAGTGCTTGGCGCATAGGGCGCTGGCCAGGCTTAAATGAGTAACCATGTGGAAAGCGCTGAAAATGGTGCTTAGCCCGTAGTAACTTGCATGCCTTTGCGGCTCTTTGGCTATTGTTACCATCGCCTTCATTTTTCCAGGGTGGATTTCACTGAAATGAACACCACAGGCGATTTACTGATTTCCTCACCGCCTCACCTATGCATTCATTCATGCCCCCAGCATTAATCCGTGTCCCCCGGATGGCGCCTGGGGCGGCTGTGATCTAGGTGACAAATTTTCGGTAGCGCTTTTCTCGTCTGCAGGGAACAGCTTAGATTCACTCCTCCAGGTTGAGCTGAGTCCTTCCTGCCCACTCCGAGCCTTCTCCCGCGAGTTCCTGCAAGAGACAGCACACTCCAAATTGTCTTTCTCGGGCTCCGGATGTGTCCACAGAGAGAATGTCTCACAGACCAGGTCAGTGGGAGAAAATGAGCCAGATACACTCATGCGGGCGTTCTGCTGAACCACGGATGCGTTCCCCTCCTCCGGCTTTCCCAGTGCTGCGGGATCTTGGCCATTCCTGGGGTTTGAGCAATACAGGAGCGGCAGATTCAGGACTTTATTGTTCTCTTCTGCAATCTTATTTAAGCCCTCTGTCGGCATAGGTGAGTTTTCAGTGGCCAACACCTAGCACATAGGAGCGCCTGAATTTCCATCTCATTCATGTGCTAAATCTATTTCAGAGGGGCAGGGATGAGGGCTCCACGGAGCAGTCAGGGTCACGCAGGTTACCACAAATGCATGCCTAAGAAAACACCGCAGCCAGAGAAAGATGTGCCCGGCCATCTACTCGGGCAGTGCCGTTAATTTCCATCACACTACACTGCCTTCAGCCAAACGTTACTCTTCTTTTTACTTATTGCAACAAGTCCTTGATTTGAGAGAATAAGATCACCTATGGTACACCCGCTCCGTTCAGATAATCAAATCACAGGTGTCCTTGCTTCTTCAAATGTAATCAAGGGCAACGTCCGTCTACCCAAGATGAGACAGCCTTGCTCAGCACCACCCTGTAAGCAAAGGTGTCCTCTCCCGATCACGGAGGGCTTGAGGTTCGCAGTTAATTACCCCCATCCATGCTGACCAAATGCTTGTAAACGTCAGAGAATCACAGTCAAAGGAGATAAATTAAATGGGAGGAAAGCAAAAGTTTTGAAGAAGTCAGTTTTTCGACATTTTGATGGCATCTCTTTGTTGAGGTGAGAATTTTTAATTAAAAACTGAAACAACCAAAATCTCTATCATAGCAATCATGCTTCACTCCATCTACATTTGGGGGAGTTGGTGCAGGGGAGCGGTTCTCAATGGGCAGTGTATTTCCCCCTCACCCCGGGGGACATCTGACAATGTTTGGAGACACTTTTGGTTGTTGCCATTGGCACGTAGCAGTTGGAGGCCAGGGACACTGCTAAACATCACACAGCACACCACATGACCTCCCCGACCCAAGAGAGACCGTCTGGCCCCCACCATCAGCAGTGCCGAGGTTGAGGACCCTATAAGAAGGGACCATGGGGGGTCCAGCAGGTATATTTTTATACAGTGTAAGAAAGCCACTTGCTCGGCTAACTCAAAACGTAGATAGGACCTGAAGAGGAACATTTAACATTTAAGTACCTGTGTTTTCACCCATAGGAACAAAAATCACTGAACCTTTTCCTTTAAGCAGTGAAGCTGCCCCAAATCATCATTCTGTCACGCATGCGAGCGACATTATTGCAAACAGAAAAGATAAAACGTTCGTTGAGCGGTATCACCCTCGCCACGGGAGGAAGTGAGCGAATGCACGTGACACCTTGGATGCAGCACATGTGTGGCTGCGGGCAGTGTGGCCGTGACCGCCCGACGAGGGCTGAGTGCTTTGGGTGCTCTGACTGCGATCAGACGGCTCAGTTCTGGGGCGGGGAAGCTGTCTCGCCGGGGGACAGGACTCACGGAGGTGGACCAGACGGTTAGTGGCAAAGCTGAGGCAGGAGCATGCGCCTGGCCTCCTGTGTCCGGCGCACAGAGGAAACGCTCCGTCCTCTTAGCGGCCGGCACCGTCCCTCGTCTTCGAGCGTCTGAGAATGCAGAGGTCGGGCAGGAGCGGGGCCAGCGGGGGCACCCAGTGTGGCGTGTCAGGGGCGGTAAGGGATTCCAAGCTGTGCGGTTGTGCCACTTGGACGGTCCATGGGTCGCGGGAGGTCAAGCTTGCCCAAAGGCAAACCCCTTTATCTGGCCGTTAAGACCCCAAAGGCTGTGGAGAAGGGGATGGGGTTCTTCCGCTTGGAGACCCGGTCTTATTTACTTCCTTGAAGATCTTATTTTGAAAGTCCTGATAATGACTTTGTGCCTGTTCTTGGATTTCACACTGCGGTCAGGGTGGCATGGAGAGGCAGAACCTCGAAAGGTGGCCTGCACCCCTTGGTCGGCACGTGGCCAAACTCAGGGCCAAACTCCCGAGTCTCCGAATCCTGCCCTGGTAAGCCATCATATCCCACGGCAAAAACTCTCCATTTCTTCCTGATCTCCTTAAGGGCCAAGACACCCAGGAAGGGGGTGGGGGTGCAGAGAAGAAAAAGGACCCCTTAGAGCCCACAGACTCACACCGTCTCTGTTTCCCAACGGAACCCCTATGGCGTCACCTGTGGGCAAGAAGGCTGAGGTGCAGAGAGGCCAAGCAGGTGTCCAAGCCCCTGTCACCCGTTAGTGCCGACACCAGGCTTTGTTCCCGGACTGCCTGACGGCACAGCCAGTGATCCCGGGGAGCAGGTGCCCCAGACGAGGCCCAACACCTCAGCTACTTTCAAGTGCACGGGTGACGTTGGAGGGCAGTTGATATCTCAGCTTGCCCCTCATCAGTTTGAAAGTGAGGATGACCTCTGTGCCATGCTCAGCCCGGAGCCCGGCTCACGGCACGTGCACAGGAAGGGTGTCCCCACCGCCACGGTTTCTGATCCAGGGGTCCCACGACGCTGGCCACACAGAGCCTCAAGGTGCCGAGGACCAGTGTGCGAAATCCAGGTGTGCAGCCAAGCGGGCAGAATTGAGCACAGTCAGCTCGGACCCTCGGGGTACCTGCTCAGTCTCCTCCTCCGGGACGTCACCCGGCTTCCTCCCAGAATGTACAGACGCACCCCACGCTGCCTCCCCAGTGCATTTCCGCGGGTTTCCCCGCGATGGAGTTCAACAGCACAGCCGCCATTTCACACCTGAAGCACAATTCTTCAGCCACTTAATTCGACCACAGTTGGGAAAACCGGGGCCTGCTGTCCGGCCGCCAAGACCCTTTCTCCGCACGTGGTGAATTCCTAGCCAGCACAGAGTAGCAGGGCGACCGAAACAGCCTAATTTCTTGAATCTTTCCCGTTAACTAGCATGTAGGGTTTTATCTAAATACTCCAGGGGAAAAAAATGCAGTAATGGCAGACAGAACAGGTGACTAACCATCCTGAGGGCTCGGGAAGCTGATCAGGAAGCTTCCGGCCAGTCCGTCGTTTCTCCGTCTCTGAAACGGACTCTGACCGCGCGCGCCACGGCACCAGAAAAAGAGGGAGAAAATACGTAAACAGAAGCCGAGGCTGGCGGGCCAGGCACGGTCACTTCTGTCTGGGGACGATGGTCAGTTTTTCACTCCAGGATTTATGTTTTAACAAGGTACTTACTGCCGGCAATTGTAGCCCAGAAGCCTAGGTTCACCAAGAGAATAATTACAAGTAAGGCGAAATAGGCATCCTGCACCTTGATAGCCGCTGCAGACCTCTACTAGCTCTGTCGATGAGTGACAGCCTCACGGCCACTTCCTCCGTGCACCAGGCATGGCCTCAGCTTGGGGCCTCATGTGGCCTTCTGGTCACATCTGCATAAGAGGGTCCCGTGGGGCCCCACCCATTTCCTGATCCCAACTCTCCTGAATTCCACTCTTCTCCCCTAATTAAAAAAAGAAAAAAATAATAAAAGGACTTCCTTTAAAGGACAGAGACTAAGAAAACCAAGTGCTGACTGATGTCATTTCCTCTTTGGGGCTGCGGGGCTGACGACCCGCGCAGTTGCTGTGCTAGGAGCACTGCGGTTTGCATCTCCAAGTCTGGGATTCTGCCGAGCAGGACACTGAATAGGACTCCACGGGGTTGGAACCGGAGCTCCCTTCCAGGCCATCCACGGACACCTTCCCACCCACCTGCTGGTGTCTGTGTGACATCCGTAGAGACATCTCTCTGAAGCCAGAGGTCACCTGGGAGACTTGATGAGCATACCGATCTGGGGTGAGGCCACCAGGGTCTGACCACTAGCTCAGAGCCATTGGCCCCACCGCTCCGAGCCTTGACCATTGGCACGGGCGAGGAGGAGAGCATACGGCCTGAACATGGAGTAAGGTGGGTCTGGCCCATGGGTGGGCATTCCTGGATTTGCACTTGTGTCATTGTAATCAAACTGCCTTCAAGACTTTGCTTGTGAAAGCTACCCTCAAGGAGGTAGGCAGGTGCTAAAACTATGGATAAAAGATGAAATCAAAGCAAGGTAGTCTACAAAAGTGATGTCTGGGGGAATTGAGGGCTTCACAAAGGTCTCAGTATAATGAAACCAAGGTCTGTTGTATTATCATGCCTAAGAATTTAATAGTATAACATGGCGTTAGAGAAAACGGCACTTTGAGCTAACGTGGCCCATTATTTCCACAGCAGTACATGCTGTGGGCACAAGAAACCCTTGGTTCTGGCGACAAGGCCACGGCTCGGCTGAAGCGTTACATGTCATAGAGTTGGACAAACGTGGGTTCCACGTTCTCAGATGGGGGAAAACCTGAGCGGGGCCCATCCCCTAAGCCTCGGCTTCCTCATCTGTGAAATGGGGACAAGGAGTCTACCCTTCAGTGCCACCGGAGAATTACAAGAGTGAAGTACTCCCAAGCGTCCCCACACTGTTCTCCTCAAGCATCTCCCTCCTTCCTTGTTGCCAAGGTAATGTCCCCTTGCCATCTGGGGGACAGGGGAGTGAGACAGAAATCCTGCTGTGTTAGCACCTTGGCCGATGTTCCTCTCTTTCTAAGATTTTTTTTTTTCATCGTCTATTTATTTTTGGGACAGAGAGAGACAGAGCATGAATGGGGGAGGGGCAGAGAGAGAGGGAGACACAGAATCGGAAACAGGCTCCAGGCTCTGAGCCATCAGCCCAGAGCCCGACGCGGGGCTCGAACCCACGGACCGTGAGACCGTGACCTGGCTGAAGTCGGACGCTCAACCGACTGCGCCACCCAGGCGCCCCTATTCCTCTCTTTCTAATTTCCATTTCTGGGGAAGGCCTTAAGGAAGAATTCCCCCCTTAAAATGGTAAGTGTCCATTCTCATTGTTACTCGATCATTTCCCCCTATTTACCACTTAAAATATTAGTTCTAGCTTTTACTTACCAAGAAGAAAGACTGTTACAGTTTCCATGATTTCAATGGCAACTCCCTGCTCTAACTTCACTCGTTTTCTTGACTGTGCTGAGTGCGCTCCTGGGTTTTGTATGAATGATGGAGCCATTCGTGGGGTTTGATTACAGCGGTGGGCAGGTTGGTGAGCGATTCTCCTCTGCCGGATTTCAATTGGCCCGCACCAGCAACAGGTGGATTGGATGAAAGGACAAGGAAAAACAAATACGGGAAAATTAAGGTAGAGTAAAAGTACCCAAGAGAGAATATAAGTTATTTATATTGTGCTTTTTTATTTCAATACACCGTAAGAAAAAAAAAAGGTTGCATTTAAAAAATGAATTTGAAGGCTCAAACACCTACGGCTAGCTAGAAAGTATATGAAATATTATAAACTCAAAATCTTCCCTTGAGTGTGCGTACCATTTCCAGTGTGTACGATGCTCTTACTGTGTGATCTGATGTTTCCTCTAAATGATTCTGTCTGTTCAGTGTCATTAGCTCTCTCTTAGATGACAGATCTGTAACTGGAAGGGGTGAAATCACTTCCTCCACGGCCAGGTGACAGTCCTGGCTGGACCCTGGACGCTTTTACCTAAACCCAATTTCCTTTCTAAGACTCACGGCTGCAGGGGCGCCTGGGTAGCTCAGTCAGTTAAGCGTCCGCCTTCGACTCAGGTCATTTTCTCGCTGTTTGTGAGTCTGAGCCCCGTGTCGGGCTCTGTGCTGACAGCTCGGAGCCTGGAGCCTGCTTTGGATTCTGGGTCTCCCTCTCTGTCTGTCCCTCCCCTGTTCATGCTCTGTCTCTGTCTCTGTCTCTCTCAAAAATAAATAAACATTAAAACAAACAAAGAAAGACTCGTGGCTGCTTTCCAAATACCAGACCAGCCAGTACTCGCTCTGCAAGATTTTAACCTGATGCTTCTTGGTGGGGACTATGTTGGAGGGACAGGTGAGAATGAAAAGGCACATGCCTGCCTTCGGGGAAGGGAGCACATAATTTCTCTCGAATTATATTCCTTGGCATCTCTGAAAACCAAATCAGATCAGACCTTTCTTATTCCAGGATCCCTCAACCTGGGCACTGCTCATAATTGGCCGATTTGGGGCCGGATGCCGCTTTGCTGTGCACAGAGCTACTAGCTGCGTGGGTGGAATTTCTAGCAGCAATCCTGGTCCCCACACGTGGATGCCAGTAGTATCCCCACTGTCCTGCGACAACCAAATATGTCCGCGTGTCCTGTATGTGGCAAGATCACCCCTGGTTTAAAAACTATTGCCTTGGGGCACCCGGGTGGCTCCGTCGGTTAAGTTCCTGACTCTCGGTTTCGGCTCAGGTCACGATCTCACAGTTCCTGACAGCACAGAGCCTGTTTGGGATTCTCTCCCCCCACCCCCCCGCCACTCTTCTCCTGCTCGCACGCTATCTCTCTAAATAATTAAACTTAAAAAAAAAAAAGCATTGCCTTATCTCTTAAGAATACAACTTATGATTGTACCTTACTATTTTCACCATTTAATTACTTGCCTTATTGTTTAATGGAAAGTTGAGAACTTCCTTGCAATCGCTTAAGCTTCACTACAAATTACAAGGGAAAAGAAAAATGGGAAACTTTTGCAGAACTGGCACGCCGAAAGCAAATAACCATTGTGCCATATGGGTTTGTGTCTGGGCGCAGAATTTTTACAAATGTATTTCAGATTCAAATGTCCAAAAATATCTGCCTAATGATATGTAGTTTCAGAGTAAAGACTTCATGTTTCTTCTAAATGAGCATTCAGTTTATAGAGATGGAAAACTAATGTGTTTTTCTGCTGCCAGAAACCATCTCCATGGTACTCAGGGACCTTTGTTGATTACTTTTTAGCTACATGATGTTTACATTATTCAAACCAAAAATACCGAAATGACGGGTACAAGGATCATCTTGGATTTGTTTCCCTTGTCTGGTTTTAAGATCCAGTTACACGTCTAATCGCAAAATAGGAGAGGCATCTTAATAAAATGGACATTGATTATAGATATCCTGTCCCACTAACCAAGTTCCTATTGAAAGCAGCAAAGGACGCTAAAGGCAGGAAATCGTACAAGAGCATCAAAAAAGAAAAGGGTGTGTACATGCCACAAAATCGGGGGCTCCCTGCTGGATGTGGTGCACGTGAGACAACCTCGAAGGAATACCGAGGGTCAGACCACAGCCCAGTGTCGAGAGAGGATGGCATGGAGCCATGGGGAAAGGAAAGAGGAGCCCCTGATGAACTCATGTGAGAGGCAGCAGTTTGGCCAAAGGAAACAACGGTGCCCAGGAGAGAGGCCGCTCCGGCGGAAAGTTCTAGGGTGGCTGCAGATACCCAGAAGGAGGCGCCTCGGCGGGTGGAGGTCAACCACCAGATTTGAAGGAGGGAAGAACATGATCCTCCCTGACTCTGTAGGTGATGCTCCAAGAAGAAGGCTGAATGCACGCCAATGGACCAGGATTGAAGATCTTCTAGACGGAAGACAGGACAGGAAAAGCCAGCTCCGAAAGAACATCATCAGGAAACCCAGCGGGGGAGTGCACAAAATGTGAAGAAATTCAGCTGTCCACACGGTGTGGGGAAAATATCCCAGGTCTGAAGAGAACACCACTTACCCGATGGTGTCTTACTACACCGCCAAGTGTAAACTTGATGCCTTCAACTCGTGCCTGAGTTTTTAATACTGTTCTCTTCATACCGTTGTGTAAATTCCAGCTCATGCGATAATCGATCGATCGATTGATTTGCCTCTTCTGAAAAGCCGAGGAAGTCAACTAAGAGCTGAAGAGAGCTGACGAAGATCCAGCAAGATGGGGCTAGTTCCATTCCCACTCAACCTCCCACATCAGGCAACGTGCTCAACATCTTCCCTGCCTCATTTCAGTGACTTCTACTTCCGCCCAGCTGTGGACACTGACACCAACGTATTTGACCTCTCCGGGTGGGCACTTCATTATTTGGCAGTTGTGAAGACTAGCTTGAACACTCTCAGGGTACGTGGAAAGAAGTCTGCATTTTTCGGTGGCTGACTCAAGTGGCCAATGGCTTCCACTGATTGTAACTGTTCCTTGTCAGAGCCTCTCCGTCCACGCCACTTGCGTTATCTGCCCTGTGCTGGAGCGTGTATCGCTTTCCTCACGAGCACAGCAGACCTGTCATCTTCTTGGTTTTCTGTCAACACTTACTTATTCACTGGAAGCTGCCTGGTGCACGCAAGTCCAGAATTTTCCGCCATTTCTGGTGAATCGCTTCACTTTCCACAAGGTAGTGACTTCATACCCTTCGTGTCTCCTTCACCCTAACGCCTCCCGGGGCTGACCACACAGCTGCCTTCGCTATCTCTGCTTATGATTTGTGGAGGGTGCGCTTTGAACCCCATAATTTCCCATCTTTTTGGACATTCCATTGGACCTTCCGTTTATCTTAGAAATCTTCTGGAAATAGCATATGATTGGATTGAAGAAATAATCTGGGGGCACCTGGGTGGCTCAGTTGGTTAAGCATCCGACTTCGGCTCAGGACATGATCTCGCAGTTTGTGAGTTCAAGCCCCGCGTCGGGCTCTGTGCTGACAGCTCAGAGCCTGGAGCCTGCTTCAGTTTCTGTGTCTCCCTCTCTCTCTGTCCCTCCCCTGCTCCTGCTCTGTTTCTCAAAAATAAATAAACATTAAAACAAATTAGGAAAAAAAAACAATCTAAATATTTCTTGCTTTTAACTGAATAGTATAGTCTTTTTTCAGTTATTGTGGTTTTTAAAAACTATTTGGATTTGCTTGTACAATCATACTGTCTTAATGTCATGTCTGCCTCCTATGGTGCTTAGACTGAGGAGTTTTCTTTTCCCCCCTGTAGCCTTTTATCAGATTTGGAAGTTTTGCCTTTTATTTACATTCCTTCAATGGTAACCTTTAACATTCTAACAGTAGGTATTTAACTTTCAAAGTCGAAAATTCATCCCTCTGTATACTCTCTTTTCAAAGAACATGTAGACGTCAGAACTCCTTAACTCTGATCACTCCTCTTCAACCTTCCACGTTCAGGTTACTGGTTTTTAATTTCCAGTTTCTTGATAAGCCACCCAAATTAGACATTTTCCCAGAATGCACCAGAGAGGTTTATGGAGATGAAAAATAAGAAGCAGGAGTTATGAGGCCAGAAGGGTTCAGAAATAGATCTAGTAGGATTTTCAGGTATGAAAATAGAGAGAATGCAGGGGAAGCAATAATCAGAGAGGTAATGCTTCAGAAATTTCCAGAGTCAAAGAACAAGAATCTATACAGTTAACAAGCACCCAAAGCCCTGAAGAGCATAAATAATATAAATCCCAATTAACCTTACTGGGCTGAAATGGCGGGATACCAAAGAAACTGAGGAAATCTCAAAAGCAACCATGGTGGGGGTGGGGAGGATTATTAAAAGAAATAACAATTAGTTACCAGACTTCTTTTTCATCAAGCACAAGAGAAGCTAGAATAAAAGGGAATGAAAACTTCAGATTGCTAAATGCTAAGTTTCTACAATTGATAGCCACCTGCGTTGCCGTCCGAGAGTGGGTTGGGTAAAGAACCTTTCAGACCTAAGGCAATTAAGTGTTTCACATTTACAGATGATCACTGGAGGAATTGACTAAGGGAATGGATTCTCCAGCATCATCTCCATATTTCTATGGTTACAAATTACCTCCGACATCTCAGTGGATTAAAAAAAAAAAAAAGACAAACAAATGTCCCTTCTCCTTGCCCTGATACGCTGGCTGGTATACACCGAAAATATTAATTTTCTTGCTCATGTGAAGTCTACTATGGGGGAGGGGCTGCCGTCTCGGTGCACAGAAGAAGAACTCAAATGAGTAATTTCTAGATTTATACCCTAAAAATTCTCACGCATGCACAAGGAGACGGTGCACAGTTATGTTTATCATTGCATTGTTATAACAGAAAATAGAGACCAACTAAAAGATCACTTAGGAAATGGATACAAATTATGGGATACAATGGAATATTGTAAAATTCTCAGCAAACTCTCAATGGTGCAGAAAACCTAAAATATTTCCTCTCTATCCCTTGAAGAGAAAGTTTGACAACCCCTGTTTCAGAGCACTTAAAATGCATCCGTGCAAATACATCTGGAAAATAACCAAATTATAATGCAGGTGTGGGATAAAAAGAGGTTCAAAGGATCTGTACCATCAGATCCGCTTTATTTTAATTATGAGTAAACCGTATAAAATGACACTATATGTCAGGGATACATACACATGTAAAAACTCAGAGCAAGAAGCATAAAGAGGAAAACATCTACACATTTCGGAGCTCTGGTAACTTCTGCAGAGAGAAGGAAAGGGGTTCACTGGGTAAGGGTGGGAACGTTACTAGCACATTCACCAACATTTAGTGTGCTCTCAAATCCAAACCCGCCCTTTGTGAAAACTCTGTGTCTTTGTACATTTGAGCTACTCCATGATTTAGAATCACAAAATCACAAAATAAAGCAGTAATGAAAGTGGAAATGCCCCAATATGAAAAACAGGTTAAAGATGTGAGCTTTTGCATACAAATTTGGGAGAAAAGTGTATCCTGAATAAAAACAGAGGGCAAGTTCATGTTTAAGAGGAGGGGAATGTCCCTGCGTGGATCGCCATGAAGCATCAGGGCTATGGGGCTAGGAGACTGGCAACATCCATGGATAGCACTGTGTATTGTAACATTCCTCTCCACGTGTCCCCACCCACCCCCAACCACACACACCAGACTAGAAACGCTTTGTGGGCAAGACCCCTGCCTTTTTCTACCTCTGTGCCTGTGGCACCTCCACTGTACCTGGGACAAATTGGCTATTTACCAGACATACATTGAAATAAAGTCAAGATTCTGCACCCTCCATGCTGGGCTTACAATATTGATTTTGAAGATGTCAGCTGTGCAGGAAAAAATATACACCAACCATCTGGTGCTTTTCATCCCCAAAGTTTAGAACTCCGGTGAACTCTCAAAGCAGACAGACTTGAGAAGATTAGAAATAATATCTTCATCTCCCAAGGTGGGAGCAAAGTGTTAGGAGACATTTTAATGCCAAACAGGTCAATCACGGTATAATTGCCTCTGATAGACACTCTAGAAATCAGAAACATTCTTTACCTAGAGCTGAGTGCCACTCGAAAAGATGACAGCCTTTCCTGCCTTTGAAAACATCAAAGACAATCAAGGCATCAGCTTCCAACCCCATCCTCAATATGGAACACCCTGCGAAGGAGGCTGCAATGAAGAGTCCCCACCAGGAGAGAAACTGTGTTGCAGGCTTCAGGGTGGACCACAGAGGACAGATCACACTGCCTGCCTCCCTTGGGTGGCTGGGTCTCTAGTCAGCCCTGGGGGGGGGTGTGGGAGGCGGGTCCTACCCAATACTGGGTTCAGACAGGCCAACGCTGATGTGGGTCGTCACCTAGTGGGGTTGAAAGGCATTAGAGGCGGTGTTTCCATCTGCCTGTGGTTCCACTAAAACTCTCCTCTGGGTTAACTTGAAACTTTACAATGAAATGCAAATGGTACCTGGGAGAGGTAACACTTTATTTCAGATCAAACATTAGCACCTAATTTGAATTAATTTTAGCAGTTGCTTGGCCCCCGAGCAGAGTTACGAAGCAGTGGGACTACCAAGAAGGAATTTTATATCTCTGGTTAAAACTTGTTATTACTTTTAAGGACGTGTTTTAGAAGGCTCTTCCAGAGATGAATGTAGATGTAATTCCTTGAAGACTCAGTTCTTTGACTTAGTCCTGAAGCTTGGCTTGTCAATTGTTGTCTGGTAGGAACATTGGCTATTTCCTTTTAGAAAACAATTTGTCAGTGTTTGTTTGTTTGTTTGTTTGAGACAACTGTGGATCAACATACAGTTGTAAGAAACAATACAGAGACAGCCTACATACTCTTGTGCCCAGTTTTCCCCAATGGTAACATAGGGTAGACAAAGCGTCTTTTCTGCCACCCGTCCGAGGTTCATTGGCTGGTGTGCTGCAAATTAGACTCACAAAAGACAGATTAACGAAGCTTATGGCATGTCCATCACACTACCCGGGAGCGCTAGCAACTCGAAAGGTGGTTAGAATGTGGGCTTCTATAGCCTCTTAACAGAAGTACCTTGCACCCTGTAAAGAAGTGACCAGACACAAGAAAAGGACTTTGAGATTCCAGGGGCAGAAAACTGTGGGAAGGTGAGCAGAAGGGGGCACTGATGGAAGAGAAGGGCTGCATGGTCAAGTTTGTTGTGTAGAGTCCTCTGGGGCCACTCTGGGTGATGACTAGACCTGCCTCTGGTGGTCATCTTCTGTCTTTCCTGGTAGTCAGGTGACAGGGGACACCTTCACAAACTTATGTCCTGCTTCAGGGCAAATAGAAGGAGGGCAGAGAATCTTTATCGTGTCTCTGCCTTCGGTTCAAAATAACCCTTTGCCGGGGCACCTGGGTGGCTCAGTTGGTTAAGCGTCCGACTTCACCCGGGTCATGATCTCGCGGTCTGTGAGTTCGAGCCCCGCGTCAGGCTCTGGGCTGATGGCTCAGAGCCTGGAGCCTGCTTCCGATTCTGTGTCTCCCTCTTTCCCTGCCCTTCCCCCGTTCATGCTCTGTCTCTCTCTGTCTCAAAAATAAATGTTAAAAAAAAAAATTTTTTTTTTTCAAAATAACCCTTTGCCAAGTAGCATACTTTGTGGTGGCCACTCGGCTACCCTTCAGTAACGTCTCGTGAAACCACAGCGCAGCATCGCAATCCGTTTATTGACGTGGGTGCAGTCCGGATGCCGAGCATTTCCATCAGCACAGGACTTGACTGCGGTCCTGTCATAGCCACGGTTTCCTCTCCCCGAAACCACTAATCTGTTCTCTGCTTCTCGACATTGTCATTTTGGAAACATTATATAAATGGAAATAGGGAATCTGTTATTTTTTTGGCATTGGCTTTTTTTCACCGCACACAATGCCCTCAAGCTTCACCGACGCTGCGGCACGCGTCGATGCCCCGTGGCTTGGATGGACCGATCGGCCATCCATCTACCGAGTGACCTCTAGGCTGTTTGCGCTCTTTGGCTATTAGAAATAAGCCTGTTGGGAACATTCACGTACAGGATGTTATGTGAATATATATTTTCACTTTTCCTGGATAAACGTCACGAGCGCAATCGCTGGGGTGTATGGCAGTTGAATGGTCAGTTTTATGAGAAATCACCAAATATTTTCCAGGGTGGTGTACCACTTTATATCCCTACAAACAATATTTGTGTGCCGATGTATATTAAAGGATTTTAAAACTTCATGTAGCCTGGGGATCTATCTGTCTTCAGGTGACAGTTCAAAATATGGAAAACATATATATTCTACCGTTTTGACTCTGACAGTGCAGAGGGCAAGTTGGATCGTTATTTTGTAATTAAGCCTAGGAGAAAACCAAGCTGAAGTATTTATGGAAAAGTATCATCAAGTGGAAAAACATGCTGGCCTAAGTTTCTCAGGCAACAATGCTTTTAATAAGCTATTTGTTTTGAGCATATGGTCATATCATTAGTATCATTGTGCGTTCGTGCTCTCTAGGGAGAAAAGCAAATCTGGAATATTGGGTGAGAAAATGTTAACTCATAAAAGGTTAATTGAGTACTGAGAAGTAGGGAACTATTAAAGCCTGGAAATTTCTGAGACTGGTAGACTGGGGCCGGGGTCCCCGTGAGGCTCCCTCGCGCCTCATCTGGAGGCTCCAAGAGGAGTGGGTAGGAAGGCGAAGGAGGCAGGCGAGGGGGGTGGAGGGACCGTGAATCTACCTCGAGACTCTCATGGGGACCGTGGCTGGGAATCAGACCTCCCTGCTCCATGTTCCTCAAGGCAAAAACTAAACCAAAGCACAGACCTTTCTCCGAAATTACATTAAAAAAAAACCAAAAATCTATTTGAAATCATAATAGATGAGGCTTTTTCTTTTTTTTCTTAAAGAGAGAAACTAGGAACCTGACAAGCTAGCGTCAAGGGGGAAAGACTTTAATAACAGTTCCTGTATCTTTAGGTCTTTGGGGTTTTTTGCTGTGAAGGTTTCGGGAGATCTGGCGTAGGCGACACGTGGGTCTCATGTGCTGGATCTGGGAACCGTCCTTCCTGCAAAACTGTCAATCAAATGAAATCTTCACACAGAATTCAGTGCACTTTAAAACAACCACACACGTGAGATGATCCCTCTGTCGAATCCATTTCCCACAGAAACAAGCAGGGTTCCCACCCGGGACCTGCAGTTTCAGAACTGAATGTGCCTCTCCCTGGACACGCTGGTGGGGCAGTCATTGGGGACACTGGGGCACGTGTCCCCAGAGCCTCAGAACACCTGGGACCTTGTGGCCTTTTCGCAGGACGGGCTGGAGATACAAAAGCAACGTAAGCCCTTGGAAAGTATTCCAGAAATCACGAGAAGGTGTTAAACCCGCTTCAAATCTTCCCTCCCTGGGTGCAGAGGGGAAGAGCTAAGAGGTCATACTTTGGAAGGATCTAGACCTCAGTCTTGTTTCCGCTGTGGATTGTGTGGTCTGGCCACGTCTCGAGCAAGTCACATGCTCCCAACGAGCCTCCGTGTGCTCGCCTGGGAGTTGGGGCGCCAGTGCCCGCCCGTTGGGCTGTCCTGAGGACCACACACAGTGACGGGTGCGAGTCACGTCGCTCCAGGCTACGTCTCGTGTTTGCCATTGGCTCTGCTGGAGTGTTGAGGTTCCCTGCTTGTCTCTGGGGTTTCGTTGGTGGGCTTGCGAATCTCATTTTCTTTAAGGGTCATTTATGGACTCCATAGGCGTTTGTTGAAAGCTTACTGGGCACCAGGCACAGTCCTAAGGTGCCGTGGGTGGAGAGACGCGGTGCAAGGAAGTCAGGTTCTCCAGGGGCTCGCGTTCTGGGGCAGGGACTCCGAGCAGTGTGCCGGGTGACAGATGCCATGGAGAAAAGTACCGGGAGCAGAGGGCAAGGGAGCGAATGTGTGTGGGGAGGGGGGCGTCCTGGTCGGAGGCCTGCAGGAAGTGACTCTGTGATGAGGCGACATTTAAGCAGAGACCTGACAAAAAGTGAAGGGACCAGGGGAGAGTTCGGGCTGTGATGTGAGGGGACAAACGCTTTATCACAACACTGCCAGGCATCAGCTCTTGGTTCTTCCTGCTCAGCAAGTGCCTACCCTGAATTGTAAAGAGTTTCCTTTATATTTCGGGGAGTGTTAGATGGTATCTGTTTCTGTATTCAGGAGCCATCAGACTCGCCTTCCCCGTGCGTTTGGACTTGTCCCTTGGGCTGGCCTCCACGCCGGAAGGTCCCCGTCACCTCGGCCCACCCAGCTCACGGATGCACTGCCCTGTCCGGCCCTGTGTTAGCTCGTCTGTCTGTCCGTCAGCCTCCCCCACCTGACTGCTGGTCTGACGCTGGGAGTGTCCCCTTACCGTGCTTCTCCCGCTGGTGTCCAGTGTGGTGTTGATTTTAGAGTGGACCCTTGCCAACAAAGGTTAGGGGGGGTCACTGAGGAAGAAAGGAAAAGTTAAATGGGTTTGACTTTAAAAATTCGTATCCTGAGCAGCACATCTGTAGTGGATCTTCTGAGATTGCTGATGTGGTCAAGACAGACGTCCGCCCTTGCTGGTTCAGGAAGAGGTGAAGGGTGGTCTGAAGATGAGAGAGAGACCGCAGCCCGTATTGCATCACAGATGGAAAGTCCTGGAATCCGGCTGCCGCAGTCTGTCCAGGCCCCTCTTCTGTGCTTCCCTCACCGTCACGAATCGCCCGTTGAGCCATGAAGCTCTGTGACCAGCCTCTTCAAGCTCCTGGTCTCCCCTTCCCAGTTTCCCATCCCAGGAGACACGCATGGCGTGGCTCCTGTGTGGTCTGGAGTTGGCCCTGGGCCTGTCGGCTGTGGACGTGGAGTGGAATCTTGACCGTCCAGATTGGCCCTTATGCACCTGCTGGGATTTGTTCTGTGCTTGGTCTCCTAGTGGGTTCCAGGGTGGCAGGGCTGGTGCTGAATGCACAGGCACCCACGGTGCCTCTCACAGGGTCTAGGGTCGGAACGCTCGGTCTGCCTCAGACGGCAAACATGGACTTAATGCCGAGTGTGGGGGAAAGACAGCGCTTAGCATGACCTCTATAACCGTGCTTTTTATGAGAAATTGAAAGTCTGCTTTGCGAACCCTGCTGTAGGTGAAAGTCAGCGTTCGAGATCCTGCACACTGAGACAGAGCTCATTCACACGTACGTCCGTGTCTGTGCCTCCTTTTCGTGTTTATCCAGTGGAGGCAATAATAATGATGATAGTAATAATAAGATGAGGAGGAGTAGACCTCACCTGGTTCTTGTGAGGCTTTAGGGAAATGACGTGAGCCAGGGGACCGGCACGGTGCCTGGAAGAATTCAGCCCTGAACGCACGGCGGCTGGTGCACAGACCACCTCGCCCCGTGACTCCCACCGCCGTGGGAAGGATGGGTCCAGGGCGAGCAGGTGTGGTTTTCTGATGTAGGCAAGATGCTCAACACACTCCGCGTAGGTGATTTGAGAGCCACGAGGAGGACAGGACCCCGGAAAGACAGATGCTTTGGGGGGAAGTCTGATTTACACCTGCAGTGGAGTGCTGGCAGCTTTCACACTGCATTCGTTAGCTCGCGGAATCTCCCGCTTTCCCGCGCTCCTGGGACGCGTCTCTGACTCTGGGGGAGACTTCGGCCCACCTTGGCGGTGAAACGTGGCGCATGATCAAGGTGAAAGGTAGTGCCTGAGAAGCACGGGCACGGACGTTGTTTGCGATTTGTCCTCCTTCGTTTTGTGGGACTGGACGTGCTGGCCCCACTCGTACGATTGAATTGAAGAGTTCGAAGCGAGCATTTTCTGAACGTTGATTTATCGGGGGAGGAAAAAAGAATTGTTGTATCCTGCCAAACGGCTGTGGCGCCCTGTAAGACGGTCAGGTCATTTTTCTGCTGAAGATGTCACAGTGAGATTTTAAAAATAGATTCCTGGAGCGGCGTTAATAATGTCGAGGGTACAGATAAGGGGGGACGTATTTACCGTTGAAAGTAGAGCAGAAATATTGCTGTTTAATTAAGGTGGATTTTGGAAGTAGATTATATCAGTGTAAAATATAACCTTGTGCACCACAATCGTTTATAGTTGTTTTACTTGTAATTCATAACAACCGGTTCCGCGCTCTAGGCTGGCGATCCCTGCTCTGACTCTCGTGCTGAATGTCACAGGTGGGCCCTGGAGGAGTTCGGGGAACGACAGGGAACAGGAAATGTACGAAGCCCTGCGTGGTGCTCCAAACAAAAGCCACAGAGCGTGATGTGCAGTGGACATTTCTCAGGGTGCCCCCCAGGCTCTCTTCTCTTCAACTGACCCCCTGAACCAAAGTCTCCGGTGGTCAGAGTTGTGCGAAGTGACCCAGGCACTCTCGCTGTTGTAGATCGCTGTTGGCAACATGATGCCGGGGCGGGTCCTTCGTCCCCAGAATCTCTGCTGAGGACGAGAGCTGGAGGGAGGGACTGGACACGTTATTGGCATAGCGCCCGTTTGCTTCCGTGCACAGGTCTCCAGCTACTCCATGTTACTTATATGCTACGGGCACCGTGGCAACTTGTGAGCAGATTACTTCTTACGTAAGTGAGTGCATTCATTAAGATGCTTTATCATCAGAGAAAAAAATCAATAGAGAGGTTCGATCCTCCTACTTAAGATGGATGGGAGGGAGATCCAGAGTTGGTTGGCAGCCCTGTGCAGTTGCTAATTCCGATAGCCTTCCCTGTAAGTCACAAGAGGGTTGCTGAGGCTCCAGAATCACATCCAGAGTTTGGCGAGGAGCCAGGGAGAAAATACTTCTTTCTTCTCCTGCCTTTCCAACAGCGTTCCTCCTTGGCCAGTTCTGAATCCTCCAGACTTCTCTAGCTGCAAAGTAGGCTGGGGAAGCTTTATGGTCTCCCTAAGGGAAGGTGTACAAGGAGAGGGAGTTGGGAATGGCCACTGGGTTAGCGGTCAACAGCGTGTGTCCTTCTATCTCATGACTTTGTGTTAGCAGTCAGAGTCCAAACGTGACACTCCAAGCCTGAAGGATGGGGGCCCTTCGGATTCTAGGCCCACATTCAAACATTCTCTCTGCCTAAGCCCATAAGAGGGAGGAATTCACCCCAAGTTTGCCCTCTCTATCAGACCACACAGGCAGCTCCAAGGACTGTTTAAGAGCCCCCACAACCACACCCATCCACCCAGTACCCCGATTTTACCTCCTTTCATCCCCATTTGGAGCCACTGTTTCCACCTCCGTCTTGCCTTCCTTCTTTCCCCCGCTGTCTCGGAGGTCATGGCTATTGTGAGTTGGACCATCTCATCCATTCATGGTTTTTAAGTATATTTTCATTTCTAAAAAATTTTTAATGTTTATTTACTTTTTTGAGAGAGAGAGAAGCAGAGTGTGAGCAGGGAAAGGGCAGAGAGAGGGAGACAGAGAATCTGAAGCAGGCTATAGGCTCTGAGCTGTCAGCACAGAGCCCGACGTGGGGCTCGAACTCACGGACCGTGAGATCATGACCTAAGCCGAAGTCAGACGCTTAACCAACTGAGCCACCCAGGAGTCCCTTTAAGTGTATTTTCCGTAAAGGTACATGCTCGTAGCAATGCATAGCATCACATTTTCTGTAACTCTAAAATAGTACGCAAACACCTCCCTGTCACTTATATGATCCACCAACTTTCTCTTTTGCTTAACTCACTTTTTTTATATTTATTCATGCTGGCACATGTAACTGCAGACCATATTAACAGTACGCTCTCCTCTATTGTGTGAATAAATCACCACTTATTTACCTCTCTACCCATGGACTATTACGTTGTTTCCACTTTATTGTCATTACAAATAATGCCGGAAGGTACATATGTCTTCTTAACCTTAGGAACAAACACTCTTCTTCCAGATGTGTGTCCGGGCTTGGGTTTATGAGATGAAGTACACTCGTGTCCTGGCATCTTTTACCAGATGTTGCCAAACCCCCACCTCCATCACATTGCTGCCGACAGAGCGTGGAAGCTAGTTTTAAATGTTCAGCCGTGCTTAGCACCCAACAAGTAAATCTTTTGTCATCTGATGAACGGAAGAGGAAGGCTGTCTCTTTGTGATCTTGACTTGCGTTTCCTTAGTTACCAGTAAGTTTGAGCATCTCACTGAATGTCCAGTGCACATTCGGGCCCCCCTTCTATGAACTGTCTGTCTGTATTTGTTTCCTATCAGTTGTCTGTTTTGTTCTTTTAGTTACTTTGTAGGACCTTGCTCTATACGCCCTGGACACCCTCCTTCCCCATCATGCATGCGGTCGTGCATTAAGGCCAGGCTGTAGCTGTCGTTGGCTTTGTTCAAGGGATCTTGTGCTTTGTAGATGTTTTAAAGTTCATTGTCATTAACGGAGCCTCAGTCATTCCCTTTTTGGTTTGTACCTTTTGGTTGCATTCAAGAACCTTGTCTCCATTCAAAGTCAGAAAAGTCTGTCATAATGTACTTGAGGAGGTTTTTTTGTTATGTTTGAAATAATTTCACGTTTTTCAAATTTCAGTTTGTAGCCAACTTTGAATTTACTCTGGGATGTGATGAAAAGTAAGGAAAGGATGTGCATTTCGGTGAGGTGCACAGGTGTGCTGGTACCATCTGTCGAATGCCCCTCATTTCCCACCTGCCTTACAGGGCACCCCTGACCCCCTCTGGGGCCCCACGTTTCTGGGCTCCCTGCTGTGTTCAGTGGCTGGTTTTCTTGTGCCTGAGCTAATTCTCCATGGGTCTTTACTCGTACATAATAAATGATATGCAGGGTATTTTTCTTTGATATTGACTGCAACCATTTCAAAACTAAGGCTGACGTTTGCTTGTGCTTTTATTGTGTTAAGAAAGTTCCCTTTTATTCCTAATTTGCCCGAAGTTTTTAAAAATCCTATTTGACTGTTGAATCCTATTACATAATTTTGTTCATCTGTTAAAACGACTGTCCTCTAATTTGTAAGTTTAATTACATTCACAGATTTCTTGATATTCAATTAACAGATGGTAAGTGAACGTCTGTCGGATGATTTCATTGTGCGTGTGCCTGTGCTTGTGTGTGCGTGTGTGTGTACCTGCACACACACGTACAGGCATTCAGCTTGCTGATATTTAATTGAGATTCTCTGTCTACGCTCAAAAGTGAGAGAACGTACCTCTGGCCGATGCTATAAATAGCTGTCTTTACTGCTGATGCTTTTGTGTTACAAAATTGATGGGATGGGCCGTGGGTAATGCAACCGATCAGAACATTTCCTTTGAAAGAGGTTATGATATTTAAGTAGAAATACAGTGAGGTTTTCCTGAGGCTGATTTCTGCCCTCATTTTTGTCGTTGCTTTCACCTCAGCAGACATGATGAGGGCTCGGTATGCTGTTGAGCTGAGGTGGGCCACTTGGGCCACAAGGGAGGGCTCCCTTGATGCAGGGGTGAGTCTGCGCTGGGCACCATTTCTGCTAAGAATGTCCTGATGCATTCCACCTATGTTCTTCAACCCCACTAGAACTGACCAGCGGCCCAGAGTGAGGCTGACGTCCTTCCTGAAGCTCAAGATTAAATACGTCGTCCACGGCAAGCAGGCAGGGATTACGTTGCAGATTCAGACCTTTAGGCAGAATTTCCAAACACCATACAAAGAAAAAAAATTTATCCCTGGTGACACCTGTTAAGATATCATTCGAAAACACAGCTCCTATCAGTTCAAAAGATCCAGAAGAAAAGGTGGTCTCAGCAGATCTTGTCTCAAGACCAGATAGCCTTGTGGAGATCGTGAACGTCCTCAGCGATTTCTTACCCTTGGTCATTTGGGAGAGGGGGCAGTGCTTTGCAAACAGTGCATTAACCGTATTTAAGCTGCTAATCTCTCGGATACAATAAGACACACAGTGAAATTAGAAGCAGAAAGAAGCTCGGATTCTGAATAATTTGAATACAAAGTGAGGCTCTGAGGTAATAAGTCTGATTTGTCTAACATCATTTATTAAGTGGTTCAGAGGATAACTGTGATTTGAATAGTTGGGAAACATCCCAAGCTAACATCTTTTAGGCTGGTATTACTCATTTATGTGTGAATTTTGGCAGGGACTTCTTAAAAAAGAAAACACTCATTCCGTTTCTTTATAATTGCATCCTATGCCTGGGAGCCAACTAAGAAAGCGACCAAAGGGGAATTAAAACATTTCTAGGAAAAATTAAATCTTCTTGAAATCTTAGGTGTAGCCCTTATCTATAGCAGTCTCTACTTTGGTGTGATAAGGATGCTAGTCTTGTCTTGGGCCCTGTGGTTTGTTGGCTGATGGCCCCCAAAAGACAGAACTGACCTGTGATAGGCAGTTAGACAGTTGTGGGAGGCATGGGTCCCACAGGAAAGCGGGGCCAGCGGCGGATGTTGGGTGGGAGACACCCCAGACCCCACATCCTGCCCAGATGGCCAAGGAGAATTCCAACACAGAAGCCACAGGATGCACATGCGCAAAGAAGTTTAAAAATCTACAATGAGCATTATGGTTTGGCCAGCCCCCTCCCTTCCCCACCGTGGGCTTTCTTAGGGGATGCTACGTACTAAGACAAAACACCTTAGGGGCGCCTGGGTGGCGCAGTCGGTTAAGCGTCCGACTTCAGCCAGGTCACGATCTCGCGGTCCGTGAGTTCGAGCCCCGCGTCAGGCTCTGGGCGGATGGCTCGGAGCCTGGAGCCTGTTTCCGATTCTGTGTCTCCCTCTCTCTCTGCCCCTCCCCCGTTCATGCTCTGTCTCTCT
The DNA here is from genome assembly GCF_022079265.1 of Lynx rufus. Taxonomy (NCBI): domain Eukaryota; kingdom Metazoa; phylum Chordata; class Mammalia; order Carnivora; family Felidae; genus Lynx; species Lynx rufus. The sequence continues at coordinate 2,919,023 of NW_025814896.1, read as the reverse complement.
CTGTCCCAAAAATAAATAAAAACGTTGAAAAAAAACACCTTCACTCAGGCACACCACCAGGAGGGAGAAGCCTTCCTCAATGGCCATGGGGAGGTCAGAGCCCTGTCCTGGCCACCGTCCACAAGAAGCCAGATCAAAACGGACAGGCCCAAGATGGTGGATGGCATGACAGAAAGACCCTGACCGAGCTGGAAGAACTTCCAATTTCTTCCTGCATCCAAGTAATGAATATTCCACCCCCACCTCCCCACCCCCCATTAACCACTAAAAGCCATGGGACCAATTCTGTTCTGGGCACTTGAGCCTGTCTCCAGCTTCCCACTCATCACCTTGTGATACTCAATAAACTCTGCTTGCTCATGCCTTTTGGTCTCTTGGCTAGATGCTTTCCTGTGAGAAGACTCAAGACTGAGGCTGTACCACTGCAGGTGGGAACATATCCTCCTTGTAGCCCCTGGTACCCGTCAGTGTGGCCTTATTGGGAAAAACAGTCTTTGAGGCATAGTTAAGGATCCTTAAGTTAACTTAAGGATCTTAAGATGAGATTATCCTGGATTATCTGGGTGGGGCTGAAATCCTAGGACAGGTGTCTCTATAAAAGATGAAAGAGAAGTCATGGGCACCGGGAAAAGGGGAGAAGCCACATGAAGACACAGACAGTGGCTGGGGCGAGGTGGCAACAAACCAAGGATCCCATGATCCCCAGTGGCTGGAAGCAGCAAAGATGCCCCCCCCCCCCCCCCGCCCACTGCCCCTGAGAGCCTCCAGAAGGAAACAGCCCAGCTGAGACCTTGATTTAGGACTTCTGCCTTCCGGAGCCATGAGAGGAGGAGTTTTGTTGTTTGAAGCCTCCAAGTCTGTTGCAGTTTGTTTTGGAGGCCACAGGATGGGCCACAGGTGGGGCCACTAGTAGGGCTCCCACCCCGTTCCATCTTGTCACCTGTGGGGGATGCGAAGCCAGGAAGAGCAGTGACAATTTTTGTTGACAGATCGTGAGCCGTAGCAACAACATCAAAACACTACAATCTACAATCCTGGGATGACTAATAAGAAACTTGGTAACTTTGAAGCAAAGGTAATACAGTCTTGTGAAAGGGGCTCCCACACAGGCTCGAGTAGCCCCAAGGGATTTACCATTAGTGTGGCTTCTAGAACAAAGGACACCTGCAATGCTCAGTCTGCACAGACACTCTTCAGGATGGACATGGGGGGCAGAAAAGTCCAACAGGATGGAAAAGTGGCTCAACCTCTGCTAAAGGAAGGTGTTAGCAGAGAGAAACTCCCTGTGAGATCCAGAAGCCATGGAAGGCGTTCAAGTCACCTGTGAGCAGCCAGAGGGAGATCCTGAAACCAGCCAGTGGCCACAGGTTTCATGTCAAAGTGAGTCCAAATGCTGGACAACCTGGTAGAGACAGGAGACTCTTTCTGCTGCTGGCCTTGAAGAAGGAGCTGGGATACCATTTGTTGGAAGGAATCTGCACAAATCTCAGGAAGGGGGGAGGACAGTCTGGTTTCCATAATGAGGGGGAGGTGTGGGGAGGAGTGGCATTAGCGTCAGACCCAATGGGGTCTCAAGGGCAGATACCCCGTCTCCTCACTTTTATTGACAACAAGGCACTTGGATACTCACTTCTTGTTCGGTAAATTGAATCTTTTCTGTTTTCTAATGTTACTTTTCTGGATTGGTTTGAAGGTTCCCAGTGAGAAACTGATAGTTTTAGGCCTGAAGGAGTAGAGATGTCCCAGGGACAGGACTCAGAGCTCCAGCTGGGAAATTTTGTGTAATTGACATGATTTAAGGAAGAAGTTTTCAAAAATTGTTTGACAGGTATTTCGCTGGGAGTACAACTTTTATATTCATGTTACCCATTCATTTATCAACAAATATTTAATAAGTGCTTCACTGCATCCCAGGAACGGGGCTGGGCAATAATGGTGGTGAGCACATAGCCTCCACTTAACTGCGTAGCGGGCAGGGCCTGCTACCTCACTGAACACCCGCCCCCACCCAAAGACGTGGTCTCTCCTTCCCATTTTGTAGGTGAGACACTGAGACCTTGACATGATGAAAAAATTTTACCTGATTAGAGTTTATTTGCAATAGAACAATTTGCAATAGAATGAACACCAAAGTACTTTGCTCTAAGTATGTAGAGGGGGCATTTGTGGAACCAGCCCACCCAGATTCCGGGCTCCTCACCATGAGTGCACACTCCTGGGTGTATCATGTCAAACAAAGCGTCACGAAACCTCTCCCCATGTCACTTCTGGCCCAGCAAGAGAGTCTTTGACCAAATAACACAAAGCAAATGTGCAATGTTCATTGCAGTTAGCCTTAGAGAGCGAGCTTCAAGGTGCTGAGGTGTGTAATAGGGAGATGTGCTGTGCGTGGGAGGTTGGGGAAGACCCCTCAGAAGGTGGCCCTGAATGTGACGCCTGAAAGTAATGGTTAATGTGGTTAAGAGGGTTGGGGGATGTTTCGGTCCAAAGGGAGCCACACACACAAAGAGCAATTTAGGTGTTGCACAAGATCCGGTCACTTCCTGGATGGATCCATTTTGTAGATCCACGGTCTCAAAACGTGGTCTTAAAATCAGCACATCAGCATCACAGAGAAACTGGGTAGAAATGCAGCTTCTTGGGTACTCCCCCATAGCTGCTGAGTGGGACATTCTGGAGGTGGGCTTTAAGAAGCTCTCCGGATGATTCTGGGGCTGACTTGGGCTTGGGAACAGCCGCTATAGAAGATGCAGTAGGTGCCCACCCAGATCCCCTTCCCCGGCAGGTGGACCTGCCCCACAGCAGCTGCTGGGTGCGGGCTGCAGAGGGGCCAGCTCGCAGAGACTTTCCCTCACCTTATGGGAGCTCTTCATTCCGGGATGCTACCTGCCTGTGGCCCACCCTCTTCTCTCCCTCCCCCTCCAACCTACTGCCAATTCCCCGGGGAGACAAGTGATTCTCCCACAACCTCCCCGGATGCTCCTAGCCTCAAGTTGAGAACCTGTTTCAGTGATACTCCAGAGCTGCCCAGGGAGCCTGCATTCGAGCTGAGCCATTTCCCCTGCCCCCTCCCACATCCCTCTCTCTCCTCCTCCTAAGAACACTTTCCAACAAACCACTTGAATAAGAATCCCCATCTCAGGCTCTGTTTCTAGAATCCCGACCTAAAGCATACACTTCAGTTCCTGGAGCAGCAGACAGCTTGGGGCAAAACCATCACCCTCTGTCTCCCCCCCCCCCCACCCTGAGCAGTGCTGGATTTCCCTTCTCTTCGGCCTCATGGCATGACTAAACGAAGGCGTTAGGGAAGAAGAAACGAAAGGAATGAACTACTTATGTGATACAGAGAAGCCTCCTTACTGTGCTTCAACTCCAAAGTTAAATTTAAGCTGTCAATACATGTTGTAGAACGTGGAATTCACACGTGTTTTAAAATATCGAAGATGTTGTGCCAATTCGAGTACTCTTCCTCTGAAGCAAAACATATTGATGACTCGCTCTCACTTTAAAATCCTCAAAAACTATATTCACTTGTCTACTATTTCAGAGTCTCTAGAAACAAGTGGAAAGAAGTACTGTCTCTGTGGAGTTTGGGCAGTTGTCTTTGCCCATCAGAGGGGACACCCCATCTACCAGCAGAATCTTAAGTGACACCCACGTGTTCCCCCCCACAGTTGTCTTCCCTTCATTCAGAATACACTTCAGCACTGTTTTATAGCTCAGGAATTTACCCAAGTAAAATTTCTGTCACAGACCACATTACCCGATGGAAAACTAACATCACAGACCACGAGGACAAGCATGGCCACATTTCTGAATATGCACGAGGGTCTTTATGGCCAACAGTAATTACGAGGGTTGGGAGAAATGCAAAATTTCAAGGCAGAAAACCTCTACAGGATGGCATTGTAAGTGTATTCAGATTTTATGTCCACATTGGCAGGGAAGTTGGCGCCTTGGAGCCCTGGTTGAACAGTGACCGTGGCCTTAGTTTCTTCCCCGCCGCCTTCTAGTCTAAGGTGGGGATGATGAATGGGTTGCCAAAGGAATCGCACCGTAAGCTTTTCTGATCTGAGGATCCCCTGGGTTACGCACATAACAGCTCAGGACCACACAACCCAGGCTATTGATGAATAGTTTTATGACTCATTTGGGCAGATCCATGAAGCCAATTACTTGATGATGTGGCACTTCCTCCCAGCTCCCTTGATCCTCTGTGGCTGGCTCATCGATCAGAGTTTGCCAAGGAAGCAAGTGTAACAGTCTGAGATTCAAAATTGCTGACAGCTGTATGTGGACGTGACGAGGGGCGTTCCTGGCGACGTGCTTATGATTCCCTTAGGCTGGCTTAATTATCCTGCCATTTGATAAGGTTTAGCAATTCGGTATGAAGTGGGAGAAAATCCGTGGTAATATTAGACAGAATCTGTAATTCTTCGATCTTGGTAGGATTCATCTGGAACCGCCTTCCCACCTACTCTCCCTTTTTACTGAAGCATTTGAACGTTGAATCTAGACACATATTCATGCATCATTTGCTTGGTTTGGAGAAGTCAATTAAATTAAAACATCAAGCTGAAAAAAATGTATACATTAACACTTACTTTTGATTTTTTAGCTTAAGTACAATAGAATTATGTTTTGGTACAGTTTCGTTGATGTAGTGGAGGGCTATTAACTAGAGGAACAATTACAGCTAGCAAATGGTATATGATTCCATGCACAAGTATAATTGGAAAATTAGGTGCAGATAAAGTTTTTTTTTTCCAAATGATGTATTTTTGCACAGTTGGCTCTTCTAAATCTCATGCAGATGCATAATTAATAGAGAGATGTATTCACTTAACTACCGACTTTTGGAGACTGCCCGCGGGTGTCTTCTCAGAGACCCAGTGTGACACCCAATGACATTTCTGCCATCTGAATGCAGAGTAGTTATTGCCGAGGAAGAAGCTTCTGTTCAGGGAGAGAAGTGCAGAACGAGGGAGAAGGCAGCTTCCCTTAGTGAAGAACCTGCCTCCCATCACTACCATCCAGTTGCCAGGCAGTAGAGACCAAAGAGCAGGGGATCAGCTCGGGTGTGACTTGCTTCTTTAAATCTATGTTTTATTTTACTCTGAGACTTCTGGGATTAGAGAGAAGATGTGAAGGCAGTACACAGAACTCCCATAAACCCCACACCCAATTCCCTCTATTATCTTTAACAACTCTGCTGAGAGGTAACTTACATACTGTCACATCCATCCATATAAGACATATGACCTGATGGTTTTTAGAGTATTCAGAATTGTGCAGCCATCACCACAATCAATATTAGACATTTTTGTTACTCCAGAAAGAAAGCCTGTGCCTCCCGTCAGCCACTCGCTGTTGCCCCCACATCGCTCAACCCTGGGCAGCCAACCACTTACCCACTGTCACCATCCATTTATCTGCTTCGGACATTTCATACCAATTGGACCACATGATGTTTGGGTTCTGTCACCATCTTCTTTCATTTAGCATAACGTTTCAAGGTTCAACTACGTTTCTCCTTAAAGAATCGATCGCCTTATCATTAGGTAACACCACTCTTATCCAATATAACCTTCCTGGCTCTGAACCCTGTGCTGTCTGAAATTAATACAGCTACTACAGGTGTCCTCTATTAATGCGTTAGCATGGCGGATGTTTCCCCACGGCTTTACTTTGAACACACCTGAGTGTTTGCACGTGTGTTTACACTGGGCATCTTCCAGACAAATATAGTCAGGTGTTTGTTTTTAACAAGGCGCGACCAATCCTTTTCTTTCAGTTGGTGTGTTTAGAACATTCGCATCTGAAGCAATTGATGCGGTCGGATCAATATCCTCCACAAATTTATGTGTTTTCTTTTTGTTACCATTGTGCTTTCTTTACCCACACACCCCCACACTTCTTTCTTCTCTGGTTCAGTGGAAGCATTTATACAGTTGCAGTTTATCTCCTCCCTTAGGATATAACTTAACCTCTTTTAAATATGTGCCGGAAGATGCTGAAAGGATTTGCAATAGGCATGACCCATCTACCTCCACCTTCAATGTACACCTGCCGTCATCTTGTAACACGGCACCTTCGATCCCTCCCGTAGGTGTCTCCCAACACGGCGGTGTGTTCTTTATTTCACTTCCCCATATGCTCTAATCACCCAGTATTTTTGTTGCTAATGCAGATGTAGCATTTAATTTAAACACAGTTATCTTGGGGCGCCTGGGTGGCGCAGTCGGTTAAGCGTCCGACTTCAGCCAGGTCACGATCTCACGGTCCGTGAGTTCGAGCCCCGCGTCAGGCTCTGGGCTGATGGCTCGGAGCCTGGAGCCTGTTTCCGATTCTGTGTCTCCCTCTCTCTCTGCCCCTCCCCCGTTCATGCTCTGTCTCTCTCTGTCCCAAAAATAAATAAACGTTGAAAAAAAAAATTTAAAAAAAAAAACACAGTTATCTTTTAGATCAATTGAGAATAAGAAACAAAGTGTTATGTTTTATTTTCATTTATATTTTTCTCTGAAGCTCTTCCTTTCTGCATGTAGACCTGAGTTTCAGACCTACATAGCACTTTCTTTTTCTTGAAGGACTTCTTTTACAATTCCCTGTAGGGAAAGTCTGCTGGCAATGGATTCCCTTAGTTTTGTTTCCTGAGAAAACAGCTCTCCTTCCATTAAAAAAAAAAAAAAGTTTATTTGGCTATTTTGAGAGAGACAGAGAGAGACAAGCAGACTGAGAAGGGGACAGAGGATCCGAAGTAGGCTCTGTGCTGACAGCAGGGAGCCCAATGTGGGGCTCGAACTCACAAACTGTGAGACCATGAACTGTGCCTAAGTCGGAGGCTCAACCAACTGAGCCACCCAGGTGCCCTTCCTTCCCTTTTAAGGATAACTTCCTGTCAACACTCTATTTCACTCCTACCTTTCTTCTCACTGTGTCTGACAGGAAGCACTAGGTAAAGTGTATCCATGTTTCTCTATGCAGCAAAGCCTTTTCCCCTAGTTTCTTCCGATTTTCTTTGCCTTTGTTTCTGTGTAGTTTGAATGTGTTATTTCCAGGTGTAGATTTATCGATAATTATTATGTGTGGTGTGAGCTGAGTTCTCTGGATCTGTGTTTTGGTGTCATTCATTTTGGAAATTTTTCAACTGTTATTACTTTAAAGTTTCTTCTTTTTTTTTATTTTAGAGAGAGCTGGAGTGAGCGCAAGCAGGGGAGAGGGGAAGAGAGAGAGAGAGATTGAGAATCCCAAGCAGGCTCCACACTCATCCCAGAGCCTGGTGTGGGGCTTGATCCCACAACCCTGGGATCATGACTTGAGCTGAAACCAAGAGTCAGAGGCTCAACCTACTGAGCGACCCAGGCACCCCTCAAAATTTCTCCTGATCAGTTCTTGCTTTCTTCTCCTTATTTTTCCCCAGTCATTCCGTTCCAGCTTCTGTTCACCCGTCTCCACACCCATTGGCTCTTCCCTCCTCCCCGTCTCCCCAGAGCCCATCATGGATGCTCTGCATTTCGGATGCGATGTTCTTATGTCCGGTCATTTCCTTCTGAGTCTGTCTCAGAGTCTCCACCTCAATGCTCACCCCCCACCCTGTGCATTCTTGCGAGTTGCCTACGGTTTCCATGAGAGTCTGCAACGTGCTAATCACGGCTGTGGCACGTTCACGTGCAGTCACTCTGGGGCTAGGCTCACGTCTGACTCAGTTGAGGGAAGCTTTGTCAGTGGTCCTGTGCCTGGTGCTTTAACTTGACCAAGGTTTCCGGAAGTGAGGAAGGAGACATCAGTCCTGCAAAATGACTCACCTCGAAAAATAAAACACTTTATTTGCAAGTGACACAAAATATCCATTCCCGATTAGAGATCCACAATAAATATTAGTACACTGAGGATTTATTGAATTTGAAATCATTTTAGAATTTCGCAGTAAAGAAACTAGCTCAAATTTGTCCAAAAGAAGATTCCTGAACGCATTTGACTTTGAAGCCATTTATGGACACTTGTGAGCATTACCTGAGTCTCCGTGTTTCTGGAATATGCGTTGGGGAAGAATATGGAATGTGCAATGTGTTTATCCACCCATTTACATGATCTTTTTTCCAGATTTTGTTAACGTGTGTGTATATATGTCTATATATACTGTTTTTTTGCACATAATAAGTTAAAAATATTTGTTTGCACATAATAGGTTAAAAATATTTGTTAGAAAAATGGTTTTCCAGGAGATCTTACATGTTCACTAAGCCTCTTATTTGTGTATTTTTTAGTTATGGATTTTTCAAAACGTAGGTGGCGAAGAAAACATATGATGCTGTCTTTACCTTGTCAGCGTATGTGAAGGCTCATTCCTTAAGAAAGTGACAGTTCACTCGTTCTTTCATGCACCACGTGGCCTCAAGGGCCTGAGGCGTGCCACCCAAATGTAGTCCTTAGTGCGCTATGTCAGCAGAGGCACAAAAAAACAAAAACAAAAACAAAAAACCCAACTTCCTCTGACAGAGCTTATATTCCACGTATGTGCTTATGAGGCATTAGCCATTTCTTGAGAGACACCCAAATAATGGGTTTTTCTGTGCCAGTATTTTAAGGCCTGGGAGTCATAACAAAGATGTGATGAGAAGGCGTGAGTCCCTCATCTTTGCTTAGAACGAGTTGCATTTAAGTTAGGACGAACCAGCACTGATTCCACGGGCTGCCGGTGTGTGATACAACGGGCATTCCGGGATCAAACATCCGTGGTAATTTGTGGTGGAGAAAATCGAGCATCCTTCCTTACTGAAGACACTCTTGGCGCCCATTATACGTTACTGCGTTAGGTGAATCTAGTTGTGTGTGTGTGTGGGGGGGTGGTCCACAGAGTTTCTCAAACTTGTTTGAGAAGCATCTCACGAATGCGGTGTTTCATAATTCACATTCAGGGAAATGCTTTTCTACTCCCTATGTACATAACAAATGCCAATGTACCCAGATAAGAAATTTGAAAATATGCCAATTTTAGAAGCCCCAAAACTAAGGAAGAAAAAAGGAATCTCAGTGGGGAAAAAAAATGTCAAAGTATTCTGAATGATTTGAAGCTTGTAGATGCTTTACGCATTCAAAAAGCAAATCAAAAAAAAAAAAAGGAGAAAAAAAAACACAAAACACCCCAAACCCCCAGGCTGGAAGTAAGCAGAAACAAACGGGCCTAATTTTGTATCAAAGTGGTGACATAGTAACACAGAGAAACAGTATTCCGAGTAATCTCTGAAAACAGCACCCTGACTCCGCATCCTTGATGATTATACTCTAAGGATAAAAAGAACTCCAGATGAATCTTAAAATTCACTCAGCGGTTTTATTGTTAGTGGTGATTTTGGCATCATAATTTTGATGCCATTTTTATGTATCTTTTAGAATAAATAACAGTATTAATATTATTAGGGAATATATAGACAGAGAGTCAAAACAGGCAAGAAAATAAACTTTGTCATGCTGAATTTGAATAGAAAATAGTAATAAAAACTCATGACTTAACATGCACACACTCATATCCTCACTCGCTCCATGGAGAGTTTAGAAGCAATAGCACCTCGGGGCAGTAGCACATAAGCTGAAATCTGAATTTATACATATCGTTTCCCATTAGAAGGAAATAGGGCTCAAAGACATAATGGTGTGTCATAGGAAATTCCACTGGTTAAATGTGAGATTGTTTGAACATCAAAATCAAACATTTTTATTGTAAGATATAGAACATAAAATACATGAGCCCGTAATGTCATTAAAATATAAAGCAAAGCAGAACCAAACACGAAATTAAAAACATACACAGAGGGGTGCCTGGGTGGCTCTGTTGGTTGAGCGTCTGACTTCGGCTCGGGTCATGATCTCACGGTGCGTGAATTTGAGCCCCGCGTCGGGCTCTGTGTTGACAGCTTGGAGCCTGGAGCCTGTTTCAGATTCTGTGTCTCCCTCTCTCTCTCTCTGCCCCTCCCCACTATCTCAAAAATAAATACACATTCAAATAAAACACACAGATGGAGAGAGTGGCAGGTGAGGACATGCTCTCCAGATGTGCCCTACAAGTACTTGGTGCCATGAATGCAGGTCAGCAGAGGGCATCCGCTGTGGTTCCTTTAGGACCTGCCTCAAGTTCAGGGAACCGTGGCTCAAGGTGATGTTCTTTGGGTGGTGGGAGTGCCGAGTGGGGAGGGGCGTTAAGGCCCAGCACTTCAGCCCAGCTTCGGACCCATGGGCAGCTGCCTGGTTCTGAAGGGCATTGCCCACCCGGGAGCTGCCCTCTGCCCTGGGGGTTGGGGGGAGGGTTTCATCTGCCTACAGCACTCCCCAGTGTCTCCCTGTGCTCCCTCCCCTTTACAGGTGCTTCTCTCTAATAAACATCCCGCACCCCAAACTCCAACTCCACGTTAGATTGTGGAGAACCCTAACTGTGATATGGAAAAAGGGAAAAATAAGATTGCCACCATTGCGAGGGACAATTATAATGAATTTCTTACCCTGAAAATTGATCACCAATGGGAAAAAATCAAGCATTTGCTCAGAACCAGTTTATCCTCTGTTAATAAGGAAAACTCTTTGCAGAAAAGTAGCAGGTGATAAATGAGGAAGGGACGACACAATTAGGAAATCACCCCTTGACAATCCTCAGTGAAATAACCGATCCGGGTGAGGACCTTCCGGATGCCGACAGCCACGAAGGAGCTTGTTGGGGAAAGGATTTTGTTCGGTTCCAAAGTACATGCCGACACCGTGCTTGCTATTTGCAAAGGAGGAATACGCATTTGCATGGCTAGATCTTGAAGTCGCAACTGTGACCACGTGGTGAGAGTCCTCACGACCATCGGTGAGCAACGTTCTCTTCCCTGCTTCCTGACAAAAACCAGTAAGAAGTAAACAGCATCACCTGCCTGAGGAAGAGAAAGACACGAGGGACGGCATCATCTGGGCTCCTAGATCCAATTGGACCTGAAGGCGACACCCAGGCCTTTCCAGAAATAGGAGCCACTAAATTCTGTTTGTCTCAAGCCTGTTGGCGTGTGTTTCTTTCCCTTGCAATTATGAGAGGTTGAGTAAGATAGAAGGAACAGTGAAAAGTATGGACAAATTTAGGTGCGTATGTGTGGGAATCATTTTTTAAAATGTAATAGGCAAAAAGATGTGATTTTTTATTTTTAAATTTTAATTATGAAACATTTCAAATGAGCACGAAACGCCAGGAGATAATAGAACAGATCATCCACGCACCCACCTTGGAACAGATATTAACATTTTGTCATATTTGCTTCGGGGCTCTGTGCTGAAACGTTTGCGTGGTGTTTAGTCCCAGAAGGGACAGGTGTTCAGTGTCCTGTCTATTCCACCTCCCGGGTGCTACGTACTCTCCCCTAGGGGCATCCAGGTTGGCTGTGTGTGCTCTCAGAAACATTCAAATCCATCCAGGTGAACATTATATCCCAGATGATAGCATTCACAAACACTGACCGCCCTTAATACAGACTGCCGATGGTCCCGTATCAGTACATACGGAGCAGTCCCACATCCCTCGACCGCTGTGAAGTATTCACTGGGAACAGACCTACTGACTCCTGCTTAGAGGTGTTCAATCTTTTGCCATCCTGTACAACCCTGCCGCAAGTGTTCTGGTACGTAGGTCACTTCACACGTATGAAGGCCTATTGTTTGTGGGGCCGAGAAGTGCCAGGCAAAGGTTTTGTATAATTGCAGTGGTGATAGACTTTGCCAAATGTCTGACCTGAAGGTCCTATCAACTTACAATATATACAAAATCACTCATTCCACTCTGGTCAAGTTTGGGTTATCAAACCTTTGTCATTGTGATCAGTGGGGGAAAAATGTGATTTCAAGATTGTTTATAGTTGCATTTCATTTTGGCCATCATTTAAAAACAGCTTTTAGGGGCGCCTGGGTGGCGCAGTCGGTTAAGCGTCCGACTTCAGCCAGGTCACGATCTCGCGGTCCGTGAGTTCGAGCCCCGCGTCGGGCTCTGGGCTGATGGCTCGGAGCCTGGAGCCTGTTTCCGATTCTGTGTCTCCCTCTCTCTCTGCCCCTCCCCCGTTCATGCTCTGTCTCTCTCTGTCCCAAAAATAAAATAAAAAAAAACGTTGAAAAAAAAAACAGCTTTTATTTCCCTTTCTGTGAACGCTCTAGACTTTGCCCATTTTCCTACAGGACTTTGGTTTTTCCCAACTGGCTTTATCTATTGATCCATCTGTATTTTTAAAAATTAGACCTTTGTGACATAAATAGCAAATGTGTTTCACTGTTTCTCATCTGCCTTTTTACTTTTGTTACAGTGATTTTTATGCTGCAGAATTTTAAAAATTGATTTCATTTAGTTGAAGTTGGGAATCTATTTTAGGGTTCTGCATCATCTTTAGAAAGGTGTCATGGGCTGAATTGTATTCTTTTCAAATTCATATGTAGAAGTCATCACCCCCAATTCCCCGGATTGTGACTGTATTTGGAGATAGAGCCTTTTCAGAGTCACTGAGGGTAAAAGCAGATCATACAGATGGGTCCTTATTCAACATGACTGGTGTCCTTCCTCAAGAGCAGAGGGGGTGGAGACACAGATGCAGAGCAAAGATGTGTGAGGACACAGCAAGACGACTGTGTACAAGCCAAGGAGAGAGTCTCCTGGTCCTCAGAAGAAACCAAGCCTGCTGGCATCTTGATCTTGGGTTTCTAGCTTCCAGAATGGTGAGGAGATAGATTTCTGCATTTAAGCCCCCCAGTCCGGGGTCTCTTGTTATGACAGCCTGAGCTGACTAATATAAAAGAATTTCCCATAAGAGGACTTTTTGAAAAGCAAAGCTTTCCATGTATCCTCTAGACGTGTGAATTACGTCATCGTTAGATTTTTCTACGTGTGTCTTCTCTTCCGCACCCTCTTCAGTGGGTAAACTAGCTTTCACAGGGATGCTACGTCTTCTCAAGGAAGTGCCGGGAGAGGAGACACCAGCACTGGGCAGGTGACTGGATGTCCCCAGTGCAAACCCGCTCATCACACCTGGGTCGCCCCTTCCAAAGCGAGCACTGACATCTGGAGAAAGAAAGGTGTGTGCAGCATCTACAGTGAGCTTGCGGTTTGGTCCAAGAGAACAAAGGCGGCTGGAGGTGGGTTGATTCAGTTCTACGTCACGAGCTCACTTCCAGCAACGATTGTCCCCTGGCCTTTACGGAAGGACCCTTGCTCCTCAGTTTAGCAGCACGCCTGCATTAGCCCAGGGCCACGGCGTCCACAGGACCCTCCCCAACACTGGCCGGAGGCGGTGGCTTCTCCACACGCTGTGCTTGTGCTCCCAAGGAAGAGATGGAATCAGACAGGCTCAGCTGGAGGAGAGTGGCGTGCACGGCTCCTGTCCCGAAAGTCTGACTCTGTGTTCCGGTGGAGCTCCTGGGCAGAATATTTATTCGCTTTGTCCTGCTCATAAACTCATCATGTAGCTTTTAAGTGGGGAAAATATCCCGGTTCATTGTGAGTTGATACTGAAAGTGGTGGATAAAAGAGCCAATTTGTCCGTTTCCCCACTGGATTTAAATTTGAGCTGACAAAAAGCCACCGCTGAAGTAGTCGGTCACACATCAAAGGTTTAGATCTAATGGGCCTTTGAAGAGATCATGTAAACATGAGGGAATAGTGTTCTGAGGGAGTAGTGTTGCTTCAGAACACCTCGAGGCTTTGATGGCTATGAACACTGTTTAAATTTTAAATGGCTCTTAAGTAAGTTCTTTCAACTCCTCCCCTTCTGTCCTCTTACCGCAACCAGACCATCAGCGGGCCAGGTCAGGATCGCAGAAGTCACCGTCACCGTGGTCTGCAGGTGGCAGTGCTGGTGGAAGGGCAGGAGGGCACGTTGGACTTTCTGCCCCAACAAATACGTGTTGTCACATGACCAGGACTCTCCTCTGTGTATTTCAGCAAGATCCCTCAACATCGTTCCAGGACTCTGCTCACCCTGTGAGATCAGCCATTTCTGTAGACCATGATGGTACTTTCTGGATTCATTTCAAATCTGCCCTTATAAGGTCCTATAGGACCAGAGGTCAAGTAATTAAATCTTAAAACACTAGACTATGAATGCCGCATGGGTGGTGTTTCTCTCCCTGGCTTCCCAGTGAACATACAGCATGCAACACACAGTCTGGCACAGACTAGGACTCAACAGATATTTATGTAATGGGTCGAAAAAGAACCTTTCTTATTTTTATTTTTTTTTAATTTTTTTAAAGGTTTATTCATTTTTCAGAGACAGAGAGATCGTGAGCAGGGGAGGGGCAGAAAGAGAGGGAGACACAGAATCTCAAACAGGCTCCAGGTTCTGAGCCATCAGCACAGAGCCCGACGCGGGGCTCGAACTCACAGACCAGGAGATCATGACCTAAGCCGAAGTCGGACGCTTAACCGACTGAGCCACCCAGGCGCCCCGGTAAAGAACCTTTTTTAAAAATGGTAGACTAAGGGGATGAGACCAATCATACAACATATTAAAAACTCTGCGAGATTGCGACAGAAAGTAAGAGAATGAAGGATGGCGGGTGTAAGATGTGGGAGAGAAAGCTGACATCAGGAGATGCTTCTCTTCTAAGGTCGTTGGGGCAGGCTAGAAGTCAACAGATCACCACAGCCTCTGCGCCTTAGCTTCTAGTGATCTCTCAAATGGGATTGCTCTGGGATTGCCATAGCAAACATAAATCCGTCAACGGGGACCTGACTAATTTCTGCAAAGCTCTGTAAAAAGTAAAGCTTCTGGCACACTGCGTGAAATAACTGGGCACCTTGACATGGCAGGACGACATGTGCAGAAATCAGCAGCAAATACAGGCAACAGAAACAGACTCACAGTGAATCCAGAGATTGGAGTTGGAGGACCATATCTTTTTTTAGTTTATTTATTTATTGTGAGAGAGAGAGCAGGGGAGGGGCAGAGAGAGAGAGAGAGAGAGAGAGAGAGAGAGAGAGAATCCCAAGCAGGCTCCACACCACCAGCTCAGAGCCCGATGAGGGCTTACACTCACAACCTGTGAGATCCTGACCTGAGCTGAAACCAAGAGTCGGACGGTCAACCAACTGAGCCACCCAGGCACCCCAGAGTTGTTGGACTTTAAAGAACCTGATGATCATGTTCAAGGAAACAGAGCCTTTGAGAATTCTTACAAAAGAACCTACAAAATTCTTTAAAAAAGGAATTAATTGAACATTGTGGAATAGAAAAATACATAAACATTTAGAATTAAGTTGGAGGATTTAATGTAGATTGGACATGGAAATAATTAGTGAAGTGGGAGATAGGTCAAGTGTCAAAGTCAAGAGGATATCACAGAATAACAAATTATGGAAAGTACAGGATAAGGTTGAAGACACCCCAAGGGTACTGAGGGAGTGCCAGCGTGTGTGGAATTGGAATACCGGAGAGTGAGGAGTGAAAACTGGGCAGAAGTGATATTATATCGGCTGAGAACTTTATAAAGCTAATGAAAAAACAAGAATCACAGATCCAAGAAACTTTGCAGATCCAAACAGTAAATTCTAAAAATTACACATGAGGGTCCGTTACAGTAAAGCTTCTGGACACCAGAGGCAAAGGGAATTTTTTAAATTCTTAAAAATAGCTGGAAGAAAGAGGCAAGTTTTCTTCAAAACGGCAATATGAACTGATGCTGACAACCCTCTTCTCAACAGCAGACGTACAAGCCCGAAGACAGTGAGAAGGACTAACAGACAGTAAGCACCAACCTGTAATTCTATACCCAGCAAAACAAGAACCCGTTGTAACATGGAGACAGTGACTACACGTTCGGGTATAAGCTGAGCGATTCTGTCATCACCATGCCAGCACCGAAGGAGATGCTGCAGTTGCTCTCATCACACAAGGGAAGTCAGACTGTCATCCCTTTTATCTAATATTTTAAAAAACTAAACTGTGAGATATAGAGCTGTATATTTGTGTGGTTAAACTAGAAAGAAGAAGGCAGAGAGAGGATTTAAAGATGTGGAGGGGGAAGTGGGGAGAGGGCATTCGGTGGCACAGGAGGCAGGCTTCTGGAATGCAGAACTATTCTGTTTTGGTCTGGATGGCGGTGTCAATTGCATTTTGTAACCGATCATAAAAGCACATTCGATGTGCTTTTAAAATTTTTACTGTTTTCTGTTTGCGTCATATGCATAGTAGCAAAATGTTTTAAAAATGAAAGAAATGAAAAACAACCTAGGATTTGGGTTAAATATCCTTTCGGACAAACAGCTCCATCAAGGGAACATCTTAGAGAAGACCAAACAGGTCATACCTGTGCGTCACAAGATGGCAGAGAACAGCATAAGTACCTCAATTCCCAGGATGTTTCCAGAACAAATGTGGGATGTGGAATGTGCTAGAGTAAGCTGATGTGGAAATTCGAGTAGATCCTCTTGTAATGAGAGGGAGAAAGAGATTTTAAATGCATTTAAAAAATTTTTTTTCAACGTTTATTTATTTTTGGGGGACAGAGAGAGACAGAGCATGAACGGGGGAGGGGCAGAGAGAGAGGGAGACACAGAATCGGAAACAGGCTCCAGGCTCTGAGCCATCAGCCCGGAGCCTGACGCGGGGCTCGAACTCCCGGACCGCGAGATCGTGACCTGGCTGAAGTCGGACGCTTAACCGACTGCGCCACCCAGGCGCCCCAAATGCATTTTAAAATTAGCAAATGAAAGGGCTAAACACTTCTCATGCCACCATTGAGTCACCTGACACTGTGGTGAATTTTTTAAAAAATTTCTTTTAATGTTTATTTATTTTTGAGAGAGAGAGGAGAGAGAGAGAGAGAGCGCGCGCGCACTTGAGCAGGGGAGGGGCAGAGAGAGAGGGAGACAGAATCAGAAGCAGGCTCCAGGCTCTGAGCTGTCAGCACAGAGCCCGACGCGGGGCTCCAACTCACGAACTGCGAGATCATGTCCTGAACCAAAGTCGGATGCTTAACCGACTGAGCCACCCAGGCGCCCCTATATTTTATATCTCTATGCTACGTTATGGCATTTATCTATCTGTTTAACACAATCCAAGGTAGATAGGAGGTGTCTAATGAATACTATTTTTCTCCCTATCTTCATCATAGGAAATTACTTTTATTATTCGGTTTGAAACCCGTGATTCTGATCCAGTGCTATAATATAAAGGAAGAATAAGGTTGTTGTTTTTTTTTTTTAAACTCTGACATTATGGGTTGGGATGGCTGCTGGTTTTACAGCAGTGCTGTTCCAGTGACGCATATAAGTACCATCATCCAATATCATCGGGCACCACAGAGGAGCTGACACTGTGCTAGATACAGTCTGAACAATATTTAAAAGAAGGAGGCCGAGCACAGCAACCAGCAGAAAGGGAACTGTCGATACAAAAGAGCAGCCCGCCTTTCTTTGGGGAATATTTAATTACATGTGGACGTGTTTGTGTATTTTCCCTGTGACATGCTTATTGAGAAAGCAAGAAAAGGTAGCTCATAAGTTAAGCATCTGACTCTTGATTTTGGCTCAGGTCATGGTCTCATGGTTCGTGGGCTCTGTGCTGACAGCACAAAGCCCACTTGGGATTCTCTCTCTCCTCTCTCTCTGGCCCTCCCACACTCTCTCACTATCTCTCTCTAAATAAATAAGAAAACCTTAAAAATTAAGTAAGTAAAAAATAAATAAAAAGCAAGAGAAGATAAAGTATCACAGGTTAGAGGGAAAGTAAGAAATCAAGTTATTTCCAGTTTAGGGGAAAATATGGAAGGGCAAGAAATAATCTTCACCCTTTTCCTAGCCATCTCTCCCTGGGCGTCTCCTCTGATCTTGTAGCCGGGGCAGACACCTCCGCATTGCTGAGTCCACCTTCTTCTGTTCAGGGGTACTGGTGCTTCTCCACCACTAACACTCTTTCCCTAACTGACCACATGTGTCCACTTCTCCCACGGGAACCTCCGGAGCATCTGTGGAAACTCACTCCACGTTCTCTCCTCCTCCACAGAGGTTCTGAGATCCCAAGTGGGACCACAGCATCAGCAGCCTGTGCAGCTGGAGCCCTCAGAGAGAGGGTGAGGCCTCCCTGTCCCTCACCCTGCGTCTTGGGAGTCAGTTCCCTTCCACCTGCCCCCTCCCTCACCCACCACTCAGCCTCGTTCACACTGGCTTCCAGGAGAGCCTCCTTGTCGGCAATAGTCATGGCACTATTTTTCAAACGCACTGATCACATCTTTTCATATCCGAGATCAAAGACCTTTATGGTTCCCCAGAATGTCAAAATTCTTGAGTGAGATAGCCAAGCCCTCTTCTTACCTGTCCTAGTCTGGGATCACACCAACGTCTCTCTCGTTGGCTGCAAATTTCAGCAGCCAGGGATCATAATCTGCCTGTGCACCATGTACATCATTCAAGGAAGTCTTTATCTCCATTACCATGACTTTTATTTATAATCTCTCTACTGAAATCCCCCAACTGTCCCTGAATTCTGTCTTTCTTCTCTTCCAAAACTTTTGACACATCCATCATGGCTATTTGGTGGTGGTGGTGTTCAGTCTTAATTTCATAATTGTAAGCTGAACTCTGCAATCCAGCTAGACTTGGAGGGTAATAAGGGAAAACATGGAACCCACATAAGTGCAGTGAGAACACAAAGATTATAGGGGATCTTGAGCAGGTGAGGGTGGAGGGGTGCTCTCCCGCGCTACAGAAGGAATGGTCTGGCAGTTAAGATACAACACAAATCGAATGTATTAGTTTTGTCCATTTGGCAGTGGTAGTCTTCTTGCTGGCCTTGCCATTCCTAGACCCAAAGTGTCCCATGGCTTCCACAATATCTACCCCCTTTAACCTTGCCAAAGACCACATGCTTGCCCTCCAACCACTCAGTCTTGGCAGTGCAGACAAAAAGCTGGGAGCTTCTTGTGTCGGGTCCAGCATTCCCTAAGGACAAGATGCCAGGACCCATGTGCTTCAGGATGAAATTCTCATCATCAAACTTCTGCCCATAGATGGACTTGCTGCCAGTCAGTACCCTGGCACATAAATCCTGGAACAGTCCTGTGAGAGCAGGAATCTTTATCACCAGATCCTTTCTCCCTAGTGCTCAGAGCATGAAGGTTTTCTGCTGTCTTTGGAACTTTATCTGCAAACAGTTCAAAGGAGACATGGCCCAAGTACTCACCCTCCGTGGTGATGTCAAAGAACGTGGTGGGGTCGACCATGGCTAGGCAATGTAGGGGGCTTCTGGGTGGTGGAGGCATCTGCAAGGCCTCCATCATGGCTGTTTTAAATCATGTATATTTCCAACATCTGAGCCACTCCTGAGCCTACTTATATTGATTATTTTGTCTCTTGGCAGAGTTTCTGTTTGTCTCATAATTTCTGGCTTGTACATGCATGCTAGTTACCCCTGAATGCCATATGTGAGATGGTAGAGATCCAGGTAAATAGTACTTATGTTTGGATGTGGCAGGCTCCTTCCTCTGCTGGGCTGTTAGTGTGGTGGTACTTAGCCAATCTAGCTAGAAATTGAGTTGGTTTGGGTTTTGTTATTGCTATGGTTATTGGCTTCAAATTTCTCTGTATTATCTTGTATTTCAGGTGGGGGTTGGTTTGTCAGAGCTTTTCTTAGTGATACTGCTGTACTCTCTGCTGTAGGACTTCCCTGGATGTCGATGCCTCCAAAAGAGTCTCTATTCCTTTCCCCTGGGCCACACTGAGGATTGCTGTTGATTATTCCTCTGTGCTTGTTAGTCTGGGGGTAAGAGGCAGCTCTGTGACATTCTGGTCCAACAACAGTCTTAGAAAGGCACTGTGTCCCTGGGTTTGGGGGATGGGGCTTCCTCAGAAGTCCTGCCTCTCTCTTAGCATCAGGAAACCCATTATGATCTGTCCCTGTGATGGATTCCTGCCACTTCTCCAGGGACAGAGTATTCTTTTCCTTCCCCCCAACCACAGTGAGTCTCCATCTATACCCAAGCATTACCAGGGTTTGCTTCTCCTCCCCCAGCGTTTTAAGACTTTTGTTCTTTGGGGAGGAGAGTTCAGACAGGATTAGGTGCTGCCCCCCTACCCATGCTGTCCATCCCACTTCTGCAGACCACTGCACTAAGAGAGTTTCTCTTCAGCCTCTTCCCCTCACTCTTTCTCCTGAGCTCCAGGTGGAGGTCAGTGGAAGAGAGTTTGCAAGTGGATGCCCTCCCCTTACGTCCGCAGCCCCTAGGGGATCTGTACTCTGACTATTCCACACTTGGCCTTTAGCAAGTCACTAAACATATTTTCTTTATTTTAGTCAGCCAACATACAGTGCAATATTGGTTCCAAGAGTAGAATTCAGTGATTCATCACTGACACACAACACCTAGTGCTCATCGCAACAAGTACCTTCCTTAATACCCATCCCACATTTAGCCCATCCCCCACGCACCTCCCTCCACCAACTCTCAGTTTGTTCTCTAACACTAAGAGTCACTTGTGGTTTGTTTCTCTCTTCTCTCTCCCTCTTCCCATATATTCATCTGTTTTGTTTCTTAAATTCCACACATGAGTGAAATCATATGATATTTATCTTTCTCTGTTGGACTTATTTCACTTGGCATAATACCTCCTATCTCCAACCATGTCATTGCAAATGGCAAGATTCCATTCTTTTTGATGGCTTTTTGATGGCTGAGTAATAGCCCATTGTGTATACATACCACATCTTCTTTATCCATTCAACAGTCGTTGACACTTGGGCTCTTTCCATAGTTTGGCTATTGTGGATAATGCTACTATAAACACTGGGGTGCATGTACCCGTTCAAATCTGTATTTTTGTATCTTTTGAGTAAATACATAATAATGCAATTACTGGATCATAGGGTAGTTCTGTTTTTAGTTTTTTGAGGAACATCCATACCATTCTCCAGAGTGGCCTTACCAGTTGGCATTCCCGCCAATAATGAAAGAAGTTTCCCTTTTCTTCGCATCCTTGTCAACACCTATTGTTTCATGTGTTGTTAATTTTAGCGATTCTGACAGGTGTGAGCATGGTTTTGATTTGTATTTCCCTGATGATGAGTGATGTTGAGCATCTTTTCATGTGTCTGTGGACCATCTGGATGTCTTCTTTGGAAAAGTGTCTACTTATGTCTTCTGCCCATTTCTTAACTGGGTTATTTGTTTCTTTGATGAATTCACTGAAATTTTTTTTAATGTTTACTTATTTTTGAGACACAGAGAGACATAGCATGAATGGGGGAGGGGCAGAGAGAGATGGAGACACAGAATCCGAAGCAGGATCCAGGCTCTGAGCTGTCAGCACAGAGTCCGACGCATGGCTCGAACTCACGGACTGTGAGATCATGACCTGAGCCGAAGTCAGATGCTTAACCAACTGAGCCACCCAGGAGCCCCGAATTCACTGAACATTTTTAACTCAGTTCTACTTGCCTACTCGTGTGGCAACCCATCTTATTCCTGTGGTGTGCTCCAGGTAAATCAGTGCTCAGAAGCCATCTTCCTTGGATTTGCTTTTTCATCTGTTGGATTTTAATCTTCTTGGTTGCCCTCCAATCTCAATTCTGTGATGGATTCAAGTGGAGTTATGACTTTGTAGATAGTTTTTTTCTTATTTTTTAAAGTTCATTTATTTATTTTGAGAGAGAGTGAGAGAGCACAAGTGGGATAGGGGCAGAGAGAGGGAAAGAGAGAATCCCAAGCAGGCTCTGTGTTGTCAGCACGGAGCCCGACACGGGGCTTAATCTCATGAACTGTGAGATGATTGTGACCTGAGCCAAAATCAAGAGTCGGCTGTTTGACTGACTGAGCCACCCAGGCGTCCCCTTTTTTATTCTTATGAGTGGAAGCAATGTTCTTTCCAGCTGTCTCTATCCTAGGTGAGAGCTGTAAGAGCCACAGAGTATATTAAGCCACAATTAGAAGTGTGCTTTGCACATATACAGTCCTCAGGAATAACTCATGAATTCAACTCATGATTCAAGAGTCTCCCATTATTCCTGAGGGTGGGTTATGTTGAATCATATGGTCTAGCCTCTAAACTTAGCCAAAGGTGATCCTTTTGAAACACAAATACTCCCAAGGCTTCCATTTTTCTTGAAACAAAGCATAAGCCCCATACTTAATTCTTTGGTCAATGCAAATCTGTATCCCTTTACCATGTTCCCCCTTTTGCTCAATGCACTAAAATGGCACTGATTTCATTTCTCAGATATAATAAACAGCTTCTCAATTCATGCGTTTGAACCTGCTGCTCCTCCTGTCTGGAACAACTCGCCACCCCGTTTGCAAGGCTCATTTCCTCTTGTCTCAAATGTCCTCTCTGCAGAGAAGTCTTCCTTAAATAGAACCTCCATGTCTTAACACACTGTCCCTGATGAGTTCTTCCTTTTACACTGGAACATATTCGTATATGCTTCCGGCTCTTAGGGTGCACATTTGCAACTCCCACCCTTGCGGAATGTGAGTTCCGTGGGAGGAGAGACTTGATTTTACTCCCTGCTTATTCCCAGAAACTGCTCAATATTTCAAGGACAACACGATCCATGAAAGCATGCGTCGACTATTGTTAAATTACCAAATCCTTTCTGCTTTTCACCCTTCGTGAAACACACTGTGTGGGGAGCTGACCAGCTGGGGAGGCCCTGTGCTCCAGGGGCCTCACCACGTACAGACAGGAAGGTCTGGGACTCCTACATTATGACTCCCATTTACATTTCTGTTCATCGCGGTTTAGCCTGTGGGGAATTTCCCAGGTCAGCAGCGACCCTGCTTTTCACTCCACTCCAGTCTCACTTGTACCAAAGTGTGGGTCAGCGAGCTGTCTGTAAGGGGCCATGAGTACCTTATGGCCATACCGCCATAAGTCCTCAATTCTGCAGTGTAGCTCAAAAGCAGCCATAGACAATGTGCCAGCAAACAAGTGTGCCTGTGTTGTAATAAAACTTTATTTGTAAAAACAGACATTAGGCTACATTTGGTCCCCTGGTTGCAGTTTTCAGATCCCTGTTCTACCTCATTTAGGTGTTGTCCCAGAGGCTTCTATGTTGGTCTTTATGTATCACATGGCATATAATTTAACCCGGACTGTTCCAAGTACACCTCTGAAATTTTGTGAGAATGACTTCAGTCATATTTGCATGGCATATTTTCACATGGACAGAAACCATTTGACTATTTAAACAGTTTGTTGAGCCCTTCCTATGTGCCGGGCTCTGTGTGGTGCAATCTGTGTGCATGACCTCACAATCGCACTGTGTGTGTGCATCAGTAATGTCATTTGGCAGTGAAGGAGCTGGGTGTTATTGTGGTTAGTTCCAGGGCTGAGAGCAAGGGAACCATGAGCTGTTAGTTGGTTTTTCTACATTTCTGTCCCTCATATCATGAAGAACATACCATGTGCCTCAGCAGGGGCTAATGATTCCCTCCTGAATCTGACTGAAGTGAACATCTATGTGTTGAATATGCTCTGTCACACAAAACCAATCCATCTCTGCATCTGCCAACTGGGGGACTGGTGCTGTTCCAGCCCTCCCTGCTCCATCAGCCCAGGAACCACCCAGGGAGAGTCCACTCCTGGAAAGGAAACCAGTCTATGAGGACCAGGCCTGAGGAATGTCTATCCAAATAGAGGCTCTTATTTTTATGCAAAATAACGGAATAGAACATATCAGCCCAACCAACTCTGGGATTAAAGCCAAATAGTTACTGAATCCCCTGTTGTCCCAATTACAACAGTAGATCTGATCAGCCCATGTAGACAAGAGATTAGAAAAAATAGCTTATTTTTCTCTCAAAGAAGATGCTCAGGCTAATTCAAAGACTGTCATCAACTTTCTGAATGGTGCCATTTGGAAATGAGTGCATTTGTTCTGTGTAAGTGCTAGATTAAAGAAGTGCGCAAATGTCTAGGTTATCATAAGACACATTTTCATCATCATTACTTATTTTAGGGTTACAATAGAATGATATGACCATTGGCTGGATGCATGGTGAAGTTATGGCCAATATTCTAAGAAATTCTGGTTGATCTCTTGTATTAGTCAGGGTTCCCTAGAGAACCAATAGGAGATGATAGGTGATAGATAGATGATAGATAAATAGATAGATAGATAATACATAGATATATAGACAGATAATACATAGGTGATGATAGATAGATAGATAGATAGACAGACATGAGCAGATTTATTATTGGAATTGGTGTATACCATTATGGAGGCTGAGCTATCTCACAATTTGCCATCGGCAAGCTGGAGATGTAGGAAGGCCAATGGTGTAATTCAGTCCAAGTCCAAAGGCCCAAGAATTGGGGTGGGGCACACAGTGATGTAAGTCTCTGCCCAGGTCTAAACACCTGGGAGCCAGGAGCTCCAGTCCAAGGACAAGAAAAGATGGTTGCTCCAGCACAAGCAGAGAGAGTGAATTCATGCTTCCTCTGCCTTCTTGTTCTCTGTAGGTCCTCAGTGGATTGGGTGATGCCCACCTGCACTGGTGAGAGCATCTTCTCATCCAACCTACTGATTCACAAGCCAATCTCTTCCAGAAACACCTCACACGCATACACAAACACACATGCGCACGTACAGAGAAATATGTTTCACCAGCTACGTGGGCATCTCTTAGCCCAGTCAAGGTGACATATAAAATTAACCATCACCACAGCCATGGAAGCTATTCTAGAAAACATTCTAAAGATGCATGGAGATTGGGTCTCAACAAGGCAACGGTATTCTGTTAGGATTGTGGCTTTATGCAGACAAATGTCCCCCATAGAAGAGTGAGGAGGAGGACGGCTGGCGGAGGAGCCGGTTACATCAGACTGGCTGTAACTCTCCTTAGGACCTTGGTTCCTTGCAATAATCTTGGGACCTTTTACTTACATCTAGAGCATTGTCTCCTCTTCCTTGTTTCCTGCCATGCAAGGAGTGTCTGAGAGACGGCTGGGACAAGACATTCTACCTGTGCCAACAATTATGTTTGCTCTGCCAGGCCACAGTGGCACTGCTCTGTTCCTGGTTGAATGCATTTAGTCTGAAGGCACTGGATTTATAAACATAGGGCTGCTTCATCTAGGCAGGAATTTGAGTAATGAAGAGAAATCAAATTTGCTTTGTCTCGAGACTGGAAAAAGAACAGGAGAAGAACCTCTCATTCTTGAAGGCTGGATTTGCTGATCAAAACGTTGCATGGGCAAGGATCTGTAGGTTGGCTCTCTCACCTCATGGGTGGGGAAACGGAGGCTGGCTCAGCGTGGGCACCGGACAAGGACCCAGGACTTACCTACCCCCCCACCCCGAGACCAGTGTCAGCCCACGTGTGCCACACAGAAGACTGCGTGTCACGAGGAGAATGGCTTCCTCTGACTGGCATTCTTGAGAAGTGTATTTCTGTGCTGTCCATAGGCCCCTGGGGATTTTATTCCATTCCCCTAAACTGGCCAGTCTTCAAAACTGCCTCTTCCCCTACTGGAGGAGCGTCGGAGCCTCAGCATGTTTTTGGACCCCACTTGGAAGGCAGGCTGACGAATGGCCATATTGAATACACAAGTGCCTGACAGAATAAGGTGGTGTATCTGGAAACCCTAGAAGCCACTCTTACCTCTTCTAAATTAGATCTGTGGGATTATGAGCTTTCTGCTGAGCTGGAATTGGTCCCTAAACAGAACTGAAAATATGTTTCTTTCTCTTCCTGTCCTAAATTGGAAGCAGGATTTGAAAAGGCATATTAACCAGAAGAGTAAAATCACGCTCAAACAGATGTGATTTGAGGGATGAATTCATACAATTTTTAAGGCCATTGAATAAATATTTATTACATATGGACCTCTGTTGCTCTTGGGATTTTCTGAAACAGTTCTCATTTCACTCTGTCTCATTGCCCATTTCAGTAACTTCATACATACAGGAGCGTATTTTCCGATGCTGATTTCTGGAATATGATCCCTGCTACTTTAAGGGATATGGAGCCTTAAATCCAAGTTTTGTCCTGAAAACGTTTCTGTCTGGTTGGAGAGGAGCATGTCAAACGACCCAAGAGACATTTTTCTGCAGGACGAGACTCAGGGCCACAGGAATGAAACGGAAGACCGACTGTGGGCAGAGTCCTCAGCTGCTTGTCTCTGATGTTTGCTCTGTGTCTGGTTGTGCATCTTATCACAGGGGACAGAGGACACACAGCTCAGCTTCTGACAGTTCTTTGCAGGTGAGTGGGGTTTTGTCTCCCCACAGAACCCCATCGACGCAGATGAACCCAGACCCTCTTGTTTTACTGGGACCATATTGGCATATTATATCCTTATTTTATACTCCGTGACCGAGCAAGGCGGGAGTTTGCTCCAGAAATTATGGCTGGAAGACTAATTTGCTTCCTGGAGGACAATACTGCTGTCTCCATCCGATCTAATTTTGGTAGCGTAAGCTCGCGCCTGGGCTTGGGGTCGATACGTATGTTAATCCCTTTATCTGTTTTCATTGACGGCTCTGTTCATGCTTGTATTACATGTCCCCGCACTGCCCCATAATAAGGACCATGCGTTTTTATTCTGCTGCTTAGGAGGGCTGTTGAAATCCATTTTCGTGGGGTGGGATCTCCCGGCTTTCAGATGCACTGCAATCCAGCTTTGCTCCCAGTCCTCTCTTCCACTTCAACTGTTTATCTTTGGCTGCACCTTGACGTGAATGGCTGCAATACACAAGATAGCCTTAGACGGCCGTGGCTGCACAAAGGAGTCCCTTCCCCCACCCGGGTAGGTAACAACAGCAGTGAGGAATAGCTTGTATTTCTCAAGGCCCAGAGACCACAACTTCTAGAATTTCAGAGTGATTTTCTTCCCCCTTGGTGAAGAAGTCTTCCCCGTCGACAGCTCGGACTTTTCTACTTGAGCCTCTGTGACTGTGGAGAGCACTACCAGAATCACAGACACCCAGAGCACAAAGACCACGTCTAAATAGAAACACCCGTGGTTTCTACCCGCCGTGCAGCTGCCAATCATGGTGCCACACGCTCTTTGCCTCTGACAGCCTTCCTTGTCGCCTGAGAGGGTGGATTGCTTTATTATACTCAGTCTGAAGATGAGTGAACTCAAGCCTGGCAGGTTAAATAATTCACCTTGGCCCTCTCCGTTGGAAAGAGACAGAGCTGGGATCCAAGCCCAGGACCATCTGACTTGAGCCCTTTCCTCTTCACCGCCATAAAATAGCATCCTGGGGAAAATAGCGTCTCGTGGAAAAACTCCGCGAGGACAACCTCAGAGCCGATGCCTGAATGATCAAGATTTCCCAGCAAGGAGTCCTCCTACCTCTCCGGAAACAACCATAACTATGGGAAATTTGTCATTTCCATTGTTTTGCGGGCGAAGTCGTCAGCACTCCCCCAAAGTGTCCCTTGGACTTAGTGCAAGTCACAGAACTTCCTTTAAGAAGATCTATGGGGTATTCGAACATATCTGAACACTGCCAAATATGGATGTCCCTGCAAGACTTCTCAGAGCCTTTAATATACTAACGTGGGCTGTGAATCTTTAAGGAGATGTATTATTCAGAACTCGCCGAGCGTGTTTCACTTGGACGGTTTCTTGTTCATGAGGCATCTTGTGGTACCAACGTGGACTACACTTTGGGGAAATGTTGCTGCAAGAAAAGCGGAGGATTATACAGTCAAGGCTCATTATTCGCGGTGGCTATTCTACAATTCCTTCCAAGCACTGAACCAGTGAACGCTGAGCAGTTGTTACTAGGTGATTATATACAGGTGGAATATTCTATCTGTATGAAATATATTTTACACGTAACACATAGAGATAATCACCTTAAATCTTAAAAACAACCCACCTGGTACATTCTATTTCTTTATTTTGTAAATGAGAAGACAAAGTTCAGATGTATTAAGTGACTTGCCTGAGGCCGACCCACTAACAGGTGCCAGAGTCGGGATTCAAACCCTGATCCCCCTGGCCCCGGGGTTGGGCCCTTTTGCATTAGTCACACTGCCCCTTCCTGTCTCCGTCCTCTGGTCATCTCCGTGGGGGTCTCCCTTGCTCTACCTCAGCTGGGAATGTGCCCTCTGACGGCTTCCAATTTTACCGCCCCGCACACGTCTGCGGATGGTTGCTAGCATGCTATGTGCTGATTTGGAGTGCTACAAATTAATTTTGGCAAGCAGGCAGATTCACAAGTATCGAATCATGAATAATGAGGGTGGATTGTAGTCCACTGCCCTGTCTTCAAACAATCTCACTGTTGGACAAAACATTACGCACGCACACGCACCCATTTCCGACTTAATTTGCTCCAGCTAGGAGAGAAAGAGAACTGCATAAAGAAGCTAGTACCATTTGTTTCAGTGAGAAATATTTCCATTTGTTGTAAGACCTTCAAACCTCACACTCATTTTTCACCTAGACGTGAGAAAGTGTGTAAAGGAAACACATATTTACGAATAAAGAAAATATTGGAGTGTGTATCTTATTAAAACAGCCATTATTTATTAAATATAATTATAGTTATTTTATTTGGTGAAAATAACCTTTTACGCAACTCAGAAACGCTCAGGGGAAGATCACTGGATTCCTTGTCTCTCTCTTCCTCGTCTCGCAAACTATTGACTCTGCAAGTCTATTGAAGACGGAACCCATTGCAGTCTTGCCATGTGGGGCCCCTCCCACTGGCCACAAGAGCAGCGACAACCCGTGTCACCTGCTCGAAGCAGGTAACTCGATGCACCCTCTTGTTATTTCTTGGGAGCAGAAGGCAGAAGAGAAAGGCGTTTCCACTTCCCCAAGAAAGCAAGGGACAAGGGACACAACTCTGACAACTTTTTCTGGCACCCAAGTTCTACCCCAACCAGGAGTAGCTCTTGAAAGGTGACGGTTTGGAGGAGAGGGCAGTCATCGTGCTGCAGTGCTGTGGAGTTTGGGCTGGAGTCCCAAACAGCTGCCTTGAAGTGCTCCGTGGACTCAGCCAGCCTGTGGACCGTGGACCGTGGACCGTGGACCAAGCGTCAGCATCGCCCACAAGCTTGTCAGAAAGGCACAATCCCAGGCTGCCCCCTAGGCTGCTGACTCAGAGTCCACACGACACCAAGGTCCCCATGGGGCTCTTGGAACAGTAGGGATTGGACAGCACACTGCTGTGGGCAGCCCTGAGAGCAAAGTTCGGTGTCTCCCAGCGAGCAGGTGAGTGCATGTTGGAGGTCAGGGTCTGGCTTCTTCCGCATCAACACGAAAGGTATTTGTTCATAGCAAAACTCGTCACTTTTTCTAAGGTGGTATTGCAGGGGGGAGGATGTACTAATGGAGCTCTCCTTTCGTCAAGAGACTTCCATAAGTGCAGGCGTTTGAGCACCGCGGCTCCTTCTCTCCCACGATGTCCACTGGGGCCCAGGTGGAGTCCTATGCACGTGAACTCATGCTCCATCACAGCCACTCACAGTGCTTTGCAAATTGCAGGTGTCCAGGCTCTACCCAAGAGCAACACAGTCGGAAACTCTGGGGGTGAGGTCCAGGCACTGGTGTTTTCTAACACTTCCCCGAGTGATTCTAACATACACCAGATCTCAGAACCACTGGCCAGGGTTTGTTTCAGGAAGAAGTTAATTTGGGGGAATTTGAAAAGAGGAGGATGACTTCTCTAAAACCCCTGAATGGTCCAAGGTCATTTACAGTCCTGTGGCTTTCATCTCACTCAGGGGCATGAATGGCAGCTAGATGTCACCTGAACACGTATATACGTATGCATAACACTCTCAATCTCCGCCCCAGCCCTTAACTTCTTTTTAATTAAGAACACAAGTACCATTATATAAGTTACCTGAACTGGGCCACCCCAAAATTACAATATTCATGAAATATTGGCTGACTGATTCCATTAAAGCATTTTTTAGAACTCTGTTATGCATGCTTAATTTTGAAACGCATGCATATTTAATTTTATCTTCACTGGGGATGTATTTATAAAAATAATAATAAGCAATAGCCTCTGAGGAAGTAGAAAATAAGACAGATGGATAGGGAAATATCAAAACTGTCAGAAGGAACCCCCCGTTGTGTCTTTATAACCACGGATTGTGTGCTTTACCTCAGAATATGGATGAGACCCTATATCCTCACCATGGAATTTATCAACACTCCAGAGCCATACAGCATTTTCATGATGAGGCATTTTCTCAGAAGCACCCCAGCAGCAGGAGTAAACTCTTACAGCACACCAGCCACGACCCAGGCATGGGGTAAACAGCACACCCATTGTCATCTGGACAGTGTGTGTGTGTGTGTGTGTGTGTGTGTGTGTGTATAAGCTTATGTAGACTTATGTATCAGTGAAATGACTAACAGCCATGATACAAGAGAAAGAGGAAGGAATCAGGATTATTTTGTTATTCTAAGGTATTCATGCTACCTGTGAAGTGGTTATTTAAAAGTGAAATAACATTAAATGCTCAGTTAAAATGACAAAAGGCAAAAAAGAGAGTAGAAGACAAAAATGAAACAATCAACCAGGGCAACACACAGAAAACAGTGATAAATATTGTAGATACCAGTCCAGAGCTATCACAAATCACTTTGAATGCCAGTGGCCTAAATGTACCAATTAAAAGGCAGAGATCGTCAGAGTGGGTCAAAAAATACAACCCAACTATATGTCATCTACCAGCAATGCACTTAAATATAAAGACACGTTGATTAAGAGTAATGGCTGGAGAGAAATATGCCATGCTAACCCTAACCTAGAGGAAGCAGGCATTTCAGACAGAGCAGACCTCAAAGCGAGAAAGGCTGTCAGGGATAGGAAGGGCATTCCACATGATAAAGGGGTCAGTTCTCAAAGATCACATGGCAATTCTTAACAACTACATGCCCAACAACAGCATGTCAAACTATGTGAGACAGAAACAGAACCATAAGGAGGCATAGACGAACACAGGATCATAACTGAGATTCCGACACACCTCTCGGAACAAATCCAGGAACGGAAAATCAGCAAGGACATGGTTGAACTCCACAGCACAGTCGACCAACTGCGTATAAGTGACACCCATAGACTACCTCACCCAACAGGAGCAGGGTATACATTGTTCTCTGGCTCATGTGGGACATTCACCAAGATACGCCACATTCTGGGCCATAAATAAGTCAGCCAGAGAAAGACAGATATCATATGATTTCACTCATATGTGGAATTTGAGAAACACAACAGATGAACATAGGGGAAGGGAAGGGAAAGTAAGACAAAAACAGAGAGGGAGGCAAACCATAAGAGACTCTTAAAGACAGAGAACAAAGTGGAGGTTGCTGGAGGGGAGGTGGGTGGGGGTTGGGCTAAATGGGGGATGGGCATTGAGGAGGGTGCTTGTTGGGATGAGCACTGGGTATTACCTGTAAGCGATAAATCACTGGGGTCTATTTCTGAAGCCAAGACCACACTGCATGCTAACTAACTTGAATTTAAATTAAAAAAAATTAAAGAATAGAAATCAAATAATGTCTGTTCTCAGACCACAATGCAGTGAAAACTAGAAGTCAATACGAGAAATAAAAATTTTCAATCCCAAAATATGTTGAGGAAAAACAACAGACTTCTAAAAAAAACTCACGGACCAAAGGAAAAATCTCAAAGGAAATATAAAAACAGTCTGAACTAACTGAAAATTGAAACACAAGTTATCAAAGACGTGGGGGATGTAGTGAAAGCAGAGTTTAGAGGGAAATTCGTAGCACTGAGTGCACGGATTAGCAAAGAAGAAAGACCTGAAGTCAATCATTGAAGTTCCCATCTTAGGAAACCCGAACAGGAAGGGCAAATTAAATCCCAAGGAAGCAGAAGAAAAGGAATAATCCGGACTCACACAGAAATCTGTGGAATTGATAACAGGGAATCAGTGGAGTGAAGCAATGGACCCAGAAGCTGGTTCTTTGAAAAGCTCAATAAAATTGACAAACCTCTAGCTGGACTAAGCAAAGAGAAGGGATAAGGAGGGTAGGTAATCGTGAATTCAAACTGTGTGTTGAGCAGGTCACTCGTGCTGGGTGTGATCCAGGATACGTGGTGAGCAGGGCGGACATTGTCCCTGCTGTGCTGGGCTGCCCATCCGAGTGGGGACAGACAATTTGATAAATATCTAAGTGAGACCATTTCAGGTCAGTGACGTGCATTAAGGCAATAAGTCAGGGTGTCAGAGAAGATGACAGAGTGAGTGGAGAGCTTCTTTAACTCGAGTGGGCAAGGAGGGCTTCTTGGAGGAGGTGATATTTGAGCAGAGCCTGAGTGAGCAGGAGATACCTGGGCAAAACCTGGAGGAGAGAGCCAGAAGTAATGATGACAGGCAAGTCCAGAGGGCTGAGCAGGGACACGTTTAGGGTGCCTGAAGGAGGACCCGTCGTGGCCAGAGAGGGGTAGCAGATGTGGGGGGTGGGCCACGCTGAGCAGGCTGCGATTTGTTCCCAGCGCTACATGGAGTCATTGGAGGGTTTTTAGCAGGGGGTGTGTGTCGGGGCATCTGGGATTGTAGAACAAGAGGCACGGAGGAGACCCTTAAAGAGGCCGTCACAGTTGCCCCGGAGGCAGTTGATGCCCGTATGACCAAGACGGCGACCGTGGAGTAGAGGCGTGGGCAAATCCGGGATGTGCCAGCAGGTCGGACGCAGGCAGTGCTCCAGAGGGTCTGTGGGGACACCCCGGCATGGCCTGAGCAGGGGGGGTGGGAGCGGGCAGCACCTTCATCTGCAGCGGGAGGCGCTGGGCGAGCTCGCATGGGGGCCGGGCCAGCAGGGAGGGCTCAGCAGACTCTGAGGCCTTACAAGAAACTGTCGGGACAGAACATCACCCAGGAGACACAGCACGAGAGACAGAACTGGGAGGAAGGGCACAAGGCTGGCTGAGTGAGCCCTTTAAAGAAGTCAGTGCAACACGCCAGCAATTCCTAAGAGAGCCCCACTTGTGCAAGCTAAAGGGTCATTTGAACCCGACTTGCTACTCGACAGAGCCCAGACCCCTGTGGGATCTTCTCTGGACACTTGTCAGCTCTCTCCCCCGGGTAAGACCCAGGTGAACCCTCCCTGCTTGGCCTCAGGAAGTGAATGTGGGTAGCTCACCCCCAAGGGGCCGCAGCTTTGGGAGTGAACGAGTCTGGAGCGAGGCCTGTGGGGTGTGTTCTGGGCCTGAGAAGTCCACCCAAGCTCTGGGAACACAAGTGGGGACTCAGATACGGAAGCAGTGCATCTAGAACCCTCTGAAAGGCCGTGGGCGGGACTCTGGGCTTACGTCACAGGCTGGTGGGCGGCCCCCATCAGTGGGTCCGTTGACAGAGGCTAAGCTGTTTCAGACAGAGGTAAAGGAGGCCCCTCAAAGTAGCTGCAGGGACACAGGGTAGACTTGTTGTAGGGAGGCAGGAATAGCTCACTGGGGCCCAGGGCTGGAAGTGCGGAGGGGCAGGGCGGGGGACAAGCTGGACACTTCCCGTTCCTGCCACCAAAGGGACTTCCTCCGGGCCCGAGTGTGAGCCCACTCTGCTGCCTCCGGGCATCCGTGCGCACGTCTCGCTCTGCCGTCCCGTCCCGTCCCTGCGGGGTGCATGCAGGTGTGAGGGCTGGGGCAGGACAGAAGCTCCAGGAAAAGGCCCCTGCTGGACCGGTCCGGGAGGACGCAGGTGACCAGCGTGGAAGCATGACGCTCTGGATTGGGGTCCCGGGCATGTGTCTGGCCATTTCACCGGGCACCTGTGCCAGAGAAGGTGTCCCCAAAGATCCAGTGGTGGCAAGGACATGAGAGTCCTCTCCATTTGAAAACCCCCAGCCACAGGGGACAGAGAGAGGGAACAGACAACCTTGCCAGAAGCATCTGTGAGTTTGCAGAACGCTGGTCACAGCGTCTTCAGACTCTGGGGGATGCTCTGCTAGGACCCTCACTGCTCCACCGCACGGCCCGGGGCTGCTGGCCTGCGATTGTTTCTCCGAGCTCGTGGTGACTTGAGTGAGCAGATGGCTGGTGAGCGTACATGGAACAAAATATTTTTAAAATAATATTTAACAGCAGGGAAGGAAGGAGGCCTCATCGCAAACTACTCATCATATCCCTTGAACGCCATGCCTCCTCCCTTAGCTTAAAGGCCGGCCCGCTCTCTCGTGATGAGTGCGGGGTCTTGTGTGTTGTGCTAAATTTGAAGAGAGAGAAAAGCCGTGGGAACATCTGTGAAAGTCTGAGCTCCTGCCTCCCTGATTCTTGGCCAGAGGTCCCCCAACACTCACTGTTTATCCAGAACATTCCTCCCTGGCCTTTGGCTTTTAGTTTTAAATGTTGTATAGTTCTACTCATGGGACATTTTTCTCTTTGGGCTTTAAAAAAATTTTTTTTAAATTTATTTTTCAGAGAGAGAGAGAGAGAGACAGAGAGAGACAGAGTGTGAGAGGGGGAGGGGCAGAGGAAGAATCCCAAGCAGGCCCTGAGCTGTCAGCACAGAGCCCAACACGGGGCTTGAACCCACAAACCGCAAGATTATGACCTGAGCCGAAGTTGGATGCTTAGCCAACCGAGCCGCCCAGGTGCCTCTGGGCTTTTATTCTATTTCCACAGCCACTTAATTTCTTACTCTGGATAGCATTCATTTCTTGACCACAGATGCATTGAGCATACAGCCCAAGCACCCTCGTTCCCTTATTCAGAGCCTCTCCCTGTGGGCCTGGAGTTCTTTGTCGCTCCAGCCTCCAGGCCAAGAGAAAAGGGTGTATTTTCAAAAGAATCCTTTTGGTGATAAAAAGGTGGGGACCTTCCCTTACATTTTGCATTCTGTTCACATTTTTCCAAACGGAAGGAAAAGTGCGAACAGTCCCTACAGTATTTCTCCCAAGTCTGCCACTCATCTAATGTTGCCTCCTTTAAACAAATTGCCTGCATAGTCTAAACATAATTGTGTCAGGAAGAGACTTAATATCAAAGTAGTATCCCCTCCGTGAGCAGGAAGTCCACCCGGGCCCCATCCAATGGACCGGAGTGTCCTGCTCACAAGACACAGCCCGAGCTCTGTACAGGGACTTAAAGGAAGTATCCTTGGCCTTGGGGCTTCCAGGCTCCTGGTCTCTGATGCAGACCCCAGACCAGAGCTTTCTGCTCCGGGGGACGACCTGACATTTCGTCCTGGCCCATGGCCCTCCAAAGCCCGCTCTGGTGTGCCTTCTGCCTCGAGACCAGTGGAAATGGACCAGTGGAAAAGGGGCATTTATTGCTGGAAGGGTCTTCAGCCACCCCAACCCCTCCCTGTCACCCCTTGGGCAATGAGGGCGGGCAGACAGCTACCATACCCTTGGGGGGGGACATCCACCAGCTCGCTGACCCCCGGTGAGGCTCAGATCTCTTAACCCGGACATCCCCACTTGCAAATGGCACCTGTTCACACTTCAGAGAGGAGGGTTCTTTTGGAGCAGGGTGTTAGCTTCTCATTTTCGAGGGTGCGGGCTTTGCGGGGTCCGCGTTTTCCTGCAGCGTGAGCACAGCCTCTGAGTGCAGACACGCCACTGGGTCTCCCTGGAGGGCCAGGAGCCCCTGGGCTGAGGCTTTCTGAGGTTTCCTGCGTTCCAGTGGGAACTGGCATCTCTGCTCAATAATGAGGAAGAAGGAGCAATTCGAAGCAGTCGCACCGACATTTCTCAAAGTCACACTGGCCTGGATTGCTGTCGCTCTGGACCCTAGCAGCCCGTTGATACTGAAAATGAAAACGCACGTAATTTGCGAACTGTTAAGCTTAGTGCAAGATCTTTGTGTCAATGGGCTTGTATTGACTCGAGCGTTTTGGAAGAAAAGGCTGATGGAACGCGGCGGAAGATGTGAAGACAGTGCACCCTTTCCGGGTCCGTCTCCGAGGTCGATACGTTTGGTCATTGAATCAGAAACACAGTGGTTCACCGGCCTGGCCGCAGCTCACCTGGGCAGTGCCTAGTTCCGAGTGGCGGGTGTGGACGTGCAGACAGATGGGAGCTCGGCTGTCCCGGCTGGGGGCGGGACAGGTGAGCGGGCCACTAGGCGCCCCCCAGTTTGTTTTATTGTGTAGATGAGAACAAGGAGCCTGGCTCACGGGTTCCCTCTCAGAGAAACTTTGCCTTCTTACTAACAATCCAGAATTATCAGGCCAGAAAGGCTATAATTTTTTATTAGAAAACATTATGAACCATTCAAAACATACATAAAGGGCGCCTGGGTGGCTCAGTTGGTTAGGCATCCGACGCTTGATTTCAGCTCAGGTCATGATCTTGAGGTTTGTGAGTTTGAGCCCTGCGTCGGGCTATGTGCTGACAGGGCGGAGCCTGCTTGGGTTCTCTCTCTCTCTCTCTCTCTCTCTGCCCTTCCCCGACCTCTAAATAAATAAATATTTTTTTAAAGCATGAGGAGCAATTTTTTAAATGTTTATTTATTTTTGAGACACACACACACACACACACACACACACGTCAAAGGGGGAGGGGCAGAGAGAGAGGGAGACACAGAATGTGAAGCGGGCTCCAGGCTCTGAGCTGTCAGCACAGAGCCAGACGCAGGGCTCGAACCCATGAACCGTGAGATCATGACCTGAGCCGAAGTCGGACGCTCCACCACCCAGGCACCCTGCATGAGGAGCAGTTTAACAAACAGCCACAGACTGGTCCATCCTAAGGAAAAGCGGCTCCAGATGCTTCTCCAGGGTGCACTCTCGGTATTTTATCTCATCTGTTGTTGGAGGTGCTGTGCATGATGGATATGACTAGGTATCCCCAAATTGTTACGCTTAGCCATCGTACCAGTTTGGAAACCCTGTTTGCATGAAGCTCACTGGGTGATTCTTGTGCTCCCCAATTTTGTGCTCACTGGAGGCAGACGGCCCAGGTCTAGCTTGATGCTTCTTGATACTTCTACTGAGTTGCTGGGGTCAGGGGAACAATGGCCCGCCCACAGGTACCCACACGTGACTCCCCAGAAGCTGTGTTGGGTTTCTTGGCACAGAGGGATTACTGCACTAGATGGAAATGAGGTTGCTAATCCATGACCTTAAAATAGGAAGGTTTTCCTGGATTATCCGGGCGGCCCCAATGTAATCACAGGCCCTGGAAAGTGGAAGAGAGAGAGAAAAGAGGCATACTGGTGTGAGGAGGGCCGGACCCTTGGGAGACGGGGGAAGGGAGGCAGGTAGTCTCTGCCACCCGGAGAAGCGAGGGGACCGATTGGCCCCCGGAGCCCCCGGAAGGAGCGCAGCCCTGCTGACACCTGACGTTGGCCCGTAAGACCCGTGTAGGACCTCCCTTCCGTAAAATAATCATTCTGCGCTGTTTCAGCCACTAAGATCGTGGTCATCCATTGCAGCAGTCATGGGAAATGCATACAGTTGTCCTGTGACACAGTCAAACAGAGTCAATAACAGGATTGACCTCACGGGGTTGCATAGGGTAACTCAAGATGGCTCGTGGTCCGTGTCACGGGGTGACCATGCAGTGAATGGAGCTTTATCATCATTGCCGACATTGGTCCCGGCATGCGCGCGTGGCATTTCATGGGGGCCCTGCTCCTATCTCGTCTGTCTTGTCTTGTGGTGCAGACACGGGAAACCCACAGGCAGGGACCGGCCACTTGTTTCACTCCCGCACGGTATGTGGCCTTCAGGGAAGGCGGTGGCCAGCCTGGGCGGTCCAAGCAGGGCTGGCGTGTCCCCCGGGCCCCTCTGTTGGCTGCAGGAGCCACCCTCCTCCTGCTTCTCTTTTACTGAGCGCTTCTGGAGAAAGTAAGTGCTGAGTGTGCAATGGCCCACCTCCTCCTCCTCTGCCCCTGACTGGCCTCCAAGGACCCCTGTCGTCTCCACACACCCCGAAGCTGAGCCCTCCTCTTGCCGTCTGGCCCGGCAGCCCCAACCCAGGAGGTCCCAGTCTGTGTCCTGCCCGTGTCTCTTAAGGCTCACGGGGCTCCATTCTCCCCAGGACATGCCTGCCTCCCTCACCTGTCCGCCTGGGTCCTCAGGCCGGCTACCCCCTGCCCCCCCATTTCCAGCACATTCTGGTTTTCTTGAAAAGTCTATTAGCATACAGTGTCTTCCCAGCACTGTGATATGGATTCCAGCAACTCGTGGCAAATACGTGGGGTAGATGTGCACAGAACGAATGGACAGATGGACACTTTTTTCTTGATTGATTTTGAGAGAGAGACAGAGAGAGATGTGCACAGAATGAATGGACAGATGGGCACCTTTTTTTGATTGATTGATTGATTGGTTGGTTGATTTTGAGAGAGAGACAGAGGGAGAGAGAGAGAGAGAGAGAGAGAGAGAGAGAGAACACACAAGCAGGAAGAGAGAGAGAGAATCCCAAGCAGGTTCCATGCTGTCAGTACAGAGCCCGACACAGGGCTTGACCCCACCAACTGTGAGATCATGACCTGAGTGGAAATCGAGAGTTGGACACTTAACCGACTGAGCCACCCTGACACCCCCAGATGGACACTTTTAATGAAAGACAGGATGTCATAGGAACCTGGGCTGGCTCACCATCAGTGTGCTTTTCAGTCCCCACGTGTGAGGATTCTGAGTATCACAGAAATACTGCCAAACCAGCCAGCAACTGGAGGGCGGGGGACAGAGCTGTGTGCTGCGTGAAAACCGCCCGTTTGGGGTGAAAGAACCAGCACTCTGGACTCTCCTGGGAGCCCCCACAGTGGGGAACCAGCGGGTGCCGTGAGGAGGAGATTCCTTAATCCCAGCCCTAATTGCTGTTTGCCCCAGAGCCCAAGAATAACGGTCTTACAAAAGACCACAGAAATTAATCTTTATTAGAGACACAGTTTTTAATTGTGTGTGGATGTGAGGAAGGATTAAACCCCGGACAGATTCTGCGCCCTTCATTCACATCATAACATGTACTTTACGGTTTCCCGAGAGATCGTTGCATGGCCTTTCCCCGTCATGCCCAACCGATTGTCTCCTCCAGAACCTCCCGCCTGGGCCCTCAGGTGGCCTTTGTCCTGTGTCCTCCCTGTGGTGGCTTCTCCCTCCCCACATGGCTACAGAGGCTGTGGCGTTTCACTGTTCTCTTCCTCTGGCTTCATTTCAGAGCCATCACATCCCTGCAGTGAGCACACTGGGACATTCGCGTTTTGAAAAGGGGAACGTTAAAAAGACATTGGCTAAAGGAAGTTCATCCCGAGATCAATTTTCAGCGTCTTGATGAAAGACAATTGAATAAAGAAGTCATCCTCAAAGACAAGGTCAGTGTCCACAGACAGTTCCCACCCCGGATTCTAAAAATAACATGTTTTGTTTGTTTAGGAAACTTGTCCATAAACACTAATCCTGGTGAAATTATGCTGCATAATTCATTAAGCTTCACAGGCTTTCTGCACACCCCACCATTCAGAAACGTGTTAACACGCAGAGCAAACGATTTTCGGTGTAATTAAGGAAATGAATTGTGTTGTGTAACTGCAGGGCTCTGATCACCGAACTCCGTCCCGGCCGCCTCTTACCTCATTATTGTTTGTATCCTTGAACGTTCTTTGGTGGGCCAGGGCGGAGGAGATGGGGGAGAAGACATTGTGGGGAAACCCGAGAGAGTCCAACCTTCGAGAAGGTAGATGAACGTCAGCCCCACTTGGCGAGATGTTGAGTCTTCCTGCTTCTAGAAAAAGTAGCCCCCACCCCCGATTTCTCTTCTTCTCTTGTATTTGTTTTTGGTTGGCTTTATTATGTTTTTGGTAATTCCTCAAGTTGTGAACAAACCAGCTTCTAGGAAAGCGACCAGCCAACGTGCTGGCCCTCAGGAACCTCCACCTTTGACTGGCTCTGCACTTGGCCTGCTGGGCGTCGTGACCGGAGGACGTGTCTGTGGTTCAAAGCCTTCCTGGGATGTTGCTGTGGTCTGTATGCTTGTGTGCCCCCGACATTCACGTTGAAATCTTACCCTTCAAGGGTGATGGTGTGAGCAGTAGGGCCTTCGGGAGGTGAGTAGGCCCTGAGGGCGGAGCCCCGTGATGAGGTCAGTGCCCTTATATGAGACCCCGGAGCTCCCCCCTCCTCACCCCTTGAGGACTCAGTGGGAAATGGCGACACCTACCCACGCAGGCACCCCGCTCATGGATTTCCAGCCTCCAGAACTGTGAGGAGGAAATTCTGTCATTAAGCCATTAAAGCCCCCAGCCTGTGACATTTTGTTCAAGCATAAAATAATATGTAATGTATATTAACTGTATATTAGTTCTCTATATTGTTTCTATATTATAGAATTAATCAAACATACATATTAAAAAGTGTATATTTTAGTTCTGGGCTGAGGACAGTGGATCTGCCTCCAGACCCACTCTTACAGCGTGGCTGGGGACCTCAGTTCCTCGTCATGTGGTCCACGCACGGACAAAATAAGCCTGTCCTGTAGCCCTCGGCACAACTGAGAGGGGCTGGTGTTTGCCGGGGGACACCTCACAGAAAACCCCCTCGGCCGTTCCGAAAGATGGACTTAGGATTCCACGCTGCTTCTCGGGTAGCCTCACAGGGGCCAGGAGGTGACCTTCCTATCACCTTCCGCATCCGTGCATGCACGGTCGTGGCTGCTCAGGCCCCAATCCGTCTCAGTGTTATCTGCGTTGTGACCACCCAGTCGATGTCTTTGTGAAAGACCTCGACCTTCTTATGGTGCTTTGCCCATCACTGACCAGGATGGAATTTGCCCCTCGTTGGCCATGTAACCGCCAGGGTCCATTCAAGGACCACGGCTTCCCTCCATGCTGCTTGTCAATTTCCATCTGTGTGTTTGGAGAGGGGAGAGACCCAGAGACCACAAAGGGGGGTGGTAATCCACGAAGTCCGAAGGGCGCCAGGGTGTGGGGAGGGATGTAGGCCTTAGCTGTGGTAGCGCTTCAGCCCCAAGCACCGTGGCCTGGCGTCTGCGGGTGTGTCTGTTAGGGACAGTGGGGGAGATAGTAAATGGGCCAAGCATTCGGGAAAAGCGACCCCAGAGATGTGAGCCCTTGGCCTGGTTGGGCTTTGAATGCAAAGGTGCTTGGTCAGGGTGACTTTGAACATGCTGTGCCCTGAGGATGTGTCCACTGACAGGTCAAAGGATGAGGCCAAGGGTATAGGGAGATGACCACCCATCAGCGTCTCCCCCCTGCTTTCAGGATGAAGACCAGGCCTTGCCATGTGGCCTGTTAGACCCCCAAGACCTCCTGCCCACCTCACGTGCATGCACCTCACTCCTGCCCACACCTGGTGCCACGGGGGCCTTGGTCCCCCAGCCTTCTTTGGGACATCTTCCCCCCTCCCCACCCCATTTCCCCTGGTTAACGGCTAGCAAACAGCTAGGGAAGGACTAGACCAGCAGTTCTCAACCAAGGTTGAGCTTGCCCTCAGGAGACATTTGGCAATGTCCGGAGATGCTTTGGGTGGTCATGACCAGGCAGTGGATGTTCCTGGCCTCCTCGGGGTGGAGGCTGGGAATGCTGTACAACATCCCCTGGGCTGCCCCACCTTGAACAGTGCACACAGGACGCCCCCGTAAGAGGGACCCAGCCCCAATGCCAGTACTGCCGAACCGGGGGAGCTTTGATTTAGACCTCGTCCCAATATCTCTTCCTCCCAGCAACTGTTTCTGACCTTTCTGCCCAGCAAGTGCTCTGTTAATACTCCCCAAACTCACTTCTCGTGGCACTAATTGTGGTTGTAATTCTCCGCTCACATTTGAGGATATGTGGTTGGCATCCACCTCCCCAGCCGGTTCCGGGGGGCTGGGCACTGCGGTGTCCCCCCGACCCCCACCGTGGGCACTGCGCCTGGACCCATTGCACGGGCTCGGTACGTGCCTGCTGACAGCAGGGATTCTTTAACACACAGAGCTGTAGGTTCTGGGGACTTCTGTGGGAGCCAGTGCAACCGTTCTGACTTGGGGATCACGGGATGTGTTTTCAAACAAGATTGACTTCACGGCTGCACAAGGGAGACTGCAGCCTGGGGTCCGTGTGCATGGTGCATGGGCGGCTCTGGTGTGACCGTGGCTCATTCCATCTGTGGTTGGTCAGCCAGAGCCAGGTGTCGTAGGAACAAGGCATGAGGGATCCTTGAATGAGTGGCAGGGAGAGCCCATGGGCGTGGGCACTTGTGGATCAAGATGAGTTCTTGTCAC
This sequence comes from Lynx rufus, assembly GCF_022079265.1. Lineage (NCBI taxonomy): Eukaryota > Metazoa > Chordata > Mammalia > Carnivora > Felidae > Lynx > Lynx rufus. Next base: position 2,876,911 of record NW_025814896.1, on the reverse strand, counting down.
AGAAACTCCCTGACCGTGAGGGGGAGGTGAGGGGCTTTCCCCCAGGCACAGACATCCACAGAGCCTGGAGAGCGTCTTCAAGGTCCTGAGTTTTCCCGGAACCTAATAAGAACTGTAATCTTTCCCAAGGCAAGGTTGTTAAGAGGCAAGGCGGCAGAACCAGAGAACAAGTCATTGGTTACAGCAATTACCGTGGTGTCCATAACCCCCCCCCCCCCACAGGGTGATCGGAGGGATGCTGTTATGCCTGTGGAGTCCATCAAGGATTACCATGCCCCAGTCCTTCCCCATTTCTGCTTGGCACCCCAGCACAGTATTAACCCATAGTACGGTCCACAAATAAACATAAAGCAAGTGCCAGGTACATCACCCAGTCAGTCCTCAGTATCACTTAGAAATGTGTTTAGCGGTGACTAATGGGAGATCCCAGTGAAAAGTGGCTAAACCAATCAAGAGTTTGTTTTCTCACATTCTAAGTTATTCAAGAGGTAGTTGGCTGTTGGTTATACCTTACTGGCTTTACCAGAGCTATCGAACACCCAGGCTTATTCTGTCCTACTGCTCTGGTACCACCCTCCCTTGTGTATGCACTTTGGTCACATCTGTTACACATGGTCCCAATATGGCTGCCATCACCCCACCCATCACATCCAAGCTCCTTGGGAAAGAGGGCAGCACCGAAAACGTACTTGCGTCTCTTACAAGAAAGTAGAGAACTCTCCTGAAAACCTCCTAACATACTTCCACTTACTTCTTACTTGCCAGAAGTCTGTCTCATGGCCAGCCCTTGATGTGGTGAGGTAAGAAAATAAATATTTAGTTTTCTCGTGTTCATGTTATCGAGGGAGAAAGGGACTGGAGGTGACTGTTTTATCAGCCAATGAACATTTTCTACTACACTAGCCAACTTATTAGTTAATCCACACTGTCTCCTTTGCTATTTTGTACACATGTTCTACACTAGAAACCTAAGGGCACAACAATATCATTTGTTTATTCATTCATTCTTGCATTCCTTTTTTTAAGTTTATTTTATTAGAGAGAGAGAGAGAGAGCATGAGTGGAGGAGGGGCACAGGAGAGAGAGAATCCCAAGCAGGCTCCACACAGAGCCAGACACAGGGCTCGAACTCCCAGACTGTGAGATCGTGACCTGAGCCGAAATCAAGGGTTGAACCTTAACCGACTGAACCCCCAGGCGCCCCTATGCAGTCCTTTACTCACATGTCAAATACTTACTGGGGGCCTCCTGGTCTTCGGGCCATGTGCAGGCCATGGGGACACCACAGCGGACAAGACCCCAAGTCTGTTTGACGTTTTCCTTCTGCAAGGAGAACTGAGTCAGCTGCTTACCAAGCTGCTGCTGTGGGTAGAGGACAGGTGCAGGCCGTGTGGACTCGGGGGAGGGGAGGCAAACTTAGACCATGGAGTCATGTTAGATTTTCTTTTCTTTTTTTTTTAAGTTTTTTTAAGTCTTTATTTATTTTTGAGAGAGAGAGACAGAGAGACAGAGCATGAGCAGGGGAGGGGAGATAGGGAGACACAGAATCCAAAGCAGGCTCCAGGCCCCGAGCTGTCAGCACAGAGCCGGATGTGGGGCTCGAACTCATGAACAGTGAGATCATGACCTGATCTGAAGTCAGATGCTCAACCGACGGAGCCACTCACGTGCCCCATGTCAGATTTTCTCAAAAAAGGCCAAGTTCTAGAAACAGGAGCCCACCGGATGGAGAGGGGCTCCCTCTGCCCCAGGCCATGGGGACAATTCCCAGCAGCTGCAGTCCAGAGCCTGAGAGAGAAATGGGTTCGAGACCAGGGAGGGGTGAGAACTCGCAGGGCCCGTTCCCTGGCGAGCCCCACTCCGGCAGCCCTGCCCAACCAAGAGACCGGCCCCTGAGTGCCTGTGTCCCCCCGACCCCCTCTGGAGCATGGCAGGTGGCAGGCATCGGGGAGGGGGTGTGTGAGCGACACCGACCCTCTCTGCACCTCCTGGCGGACAGCAAGCGGGGACACCCCGTTTCTCTCCTGTGTCCCCACAGGATGGACGTGCGTGGATGTCTGTGGTGCTGGCCTGGACTGCACGTGAAGGCCCTAAGCACAGGCTCCGCACCCCGTTGGCCTGTTGCCATCTGTATCCTCACGCTGGCGGTTCAGGGCCGTGAGCGTGTGGGTCCCGCCTGCCCCGGGAGGGTGCGTGAGGCCACAGCCCCCGGGTGCCGGGCCCCTCCGTGCCCTCAGCAGCCGCCAGATGCCGCGGAAGGCAGGCCTGCGGCTCCCCGGAGCCCGTGTTTATTTATAGCCCGATTTCTGATCCAGACCCCTCCGAAGAACCCATTAAAAGTGAGTTCTGATTAATGAATTTCGTACCGTGTAGCAGAACCACCCCCCGCGATTTCAAATTTCCTGCGAAAACATGACAATACACTGGAAGCCAATTTCTTCAAAATAAGCCAGCGACAAAGTGCAATTAATGAAAAGGCTATTTCTGAGGACGTGTGCGCGCACATCACTATGCTCAGAAGCAAATTACACCCGTAATGGTGTGTACACGTTGGTATTTCACACAACCTCATTTAAAGCCTGCAAGGGAAGCTATTTAGATGAGCGGCGGACGTCGGGCCATCACGCAGGACGTGATGGAGAGTCTCTGCCGGAGGGGTCCCGGTACCGCTGCCCTGCCCCCGCTGAGCACGGAGCGGCTCCTCCGTCTTCCCCCCGTCCTCCCTCTGTCCTCCCTCTGACGGGAGCCCTCAGAGCTCAGCCCTTGCTTCCAGGATTCCTGCAGAAGCAATGGTGGGGGGTGGGGTGGGGTGGGGGGGGGACTCCTGACCGGGGCTGACTTCCCTCCCCTGCCGGAACATTCTCCGAATCCAGCAGGGCCACCCCCTCAGGCCCAGGAAGGCTCAGCCCCCACATGGCAGGCCCTCAGCTTCAGGGCGACTCCTGCTCTGCTCCGTCCCTGGAGACACTGGTCTTGGTCTTGATTTTCCCCAGACGATGTCGAGGGACGCACCACAGGGTGAACACAGCACTGGGGTGGGGGTGAAGTGTTCCTCGCACACACACACACACACACACACCACGTGCACACGCACACACTCACACACACACCACACATGCACATACACTCACTACACAGAGACACGGGCACACACACACACACACACACACACCACACATGCACATACACTCACTACACAGAGACACGGGCACACACACACACACACACCACACATGCACATACACTCACTATACAGAGACACGGGCACACACACACACACATCCCTCACACACGTACCAGAATGCAGTCAAGCTTCCAGACCTAATTCTCAGTTCACGAGTTTGCAGGAAGTACAGGCGACAGAGAAGCCGTGCTAAGTGCCACCATGAAGGTTTCCTCCACAAGATACGGAATGCGGGGAATTGCACAGGACGAAAGCCTCAGCTCCTTCCAGAAATGTGTGTCAGCGGTTGCGGGGGGGTGGGGGTGGGGACGGGGTGGAGGGGGGCATCCAAGAGATGAGAGCGGGGTGGACATTTGTTGGGCATCCTGATGGGAACAAATTAAATATAAACATTTGCTTATGAAACCCCAAGAAAGTCGATCAGTCCTCAACTATTTCACGGCATCAGGAAGCTGTCGGCACTTCTGGCCGTGATGTCATCGTTAGGTTCCGTTAAAGAAGAGACTGAGTCTTCGGGGGTATGGATGGAGGGTTTAAGGGTGAAGCGTAAGGGTGCGCGGGGTTCGTCCGGGGCAAACCCAGTTGGGGGGGTGGGTTGACACGAGGTTGGCCACGTGCAGTGTTGCCACTGGGTGATGGTGACAGGAGGGCGCTCCTGATTCTCTCTCCCGTTGTACCTGCGTGAGAGCTTCCACAGTAGAATAAAACAGAAGTGAGTGTTGGGACCCAGGGTCCCCCAGAAGCAGAGGCCGAGGCAAAGCCTTGCCCGCCAGGAACTTGGCCACCGACAGTAGGGCTGAGGGACGGGGATGGCAGCAGGGACGTGGGTGCAAGCTGGCCACACGCTGCCGTGACGGGGGCTCCCTCCCGGGGGGCCTTCTTCAGCGCTGAACTCAATGCATCTCGTGGCTGTTTGCTCACCAGTCAGAATGGGGAGCCCTCGTTGCCAGTCTCCCGGCTCCCACTGGTCGGGGCGGCCTTACAGCTGTTGACCCCCTGGTCTTTCTACCACACGTGGATGAGGGCCCAGGTCTCCACAGGCATCCCGGACAGTTAAGAAACCCCAGAGCAGGAAGCAAAGCAGTACGGGCATGGGACCAAGGCACAGGGCGGGAGCCAGGCCAGGATGCTTGGGCCGCACCTGCTCGGGGCTCCCTGAAGCCTGCGGGCAGCTCGTGCAGGGCTGTAGTAAGCCATGGTGCAGGGTGTGCGGATGCGCCCCAGAGGGGTTCTGCACAGGGGGGATGCAGGGGAGAGGCCGGGTGATCGGGGACCCCCACGTACCTCCTGGAATCTTACACGTGCATGTCACCTTACATGGCAAAGGGAACTTTGTGGACGTGGTTGAGGATCTCAGTATGGGGAGATTCTTCCGGATTATCCAGACGGGTCTGATGTAATCACGGGGGGTCCTCGTCAGACGGAAGCAGGAGATCAGAGGGATAGGAGGTGATGCGACAGAAGCCGGGAGATTTGAAGATGTCGCCCGTCTGGCTTTGGCGTGGAGGGAGGACCAGGAGCCCAGTTCCTGGGGCCGGAAAAGGCAAGGGCAGGAACCGCCCAGGAGCCAAAGGAGGGGCCAGACCTTCTGATGCCTTCACTGTAACCCAGGGAGAGTGACTCCCGACCGCTGACCAGGACCGTGAGCTCAGAAAGTGCTGCTGTCTCAGGCTAGTGAATGGATGGGAGTCTCACAGCAGCTGCCGGGGTGAATGCGGTGTGCTGGTGCCCCCCGCTCCTTTCTGCCCGGCTGGTGCAAACTGGCACGGTAATGTTTCCCGTCACATCCCCTCCATGCTTACCAGCCAAGCATGCTGGGGTTTATCGGACATTCTGGTTTCCTCTTCCATGGGTCTCTTGTTAAAATATTCGGCCCGGCCTCTCCCCGCCCCCCACCCCCAGCGTTTCAAAAAAATGTTATTATTTTCTTATGCTGAATATTCTGGGTATCACACTTTGCTCTGGTGCATGTTGCAAATACTCTCTCCCAGTTTGTGAGATCGGCTTTCATCACTCAAATATTTTAAATTTTGCTGTAGTCAAATTTATCAATCTTTTCTCCTAAGAATTTTTTTTAACTATCCCAGTGAGATAAAGATATTATTCTATATTTCCTTTTTAAACATTCACTTTTCACATTTAGGCCTTTAATCCATCTGGAATATATTTCTGTATATGGTGTTATGTACGGATCTAAATATATCCTTTCCATATGTCCGTCCAATTGTCTCCACACCAGTCATTACGGCCCATCAGCCCCCGTCAGTGTGAGATGATGCTCTCGTCAAACAGACGTGTCTTCCAGCCCCCGTGATTTCCACGGGGTCAGCCCTGCTGGCTTCTTCCTCACCCTCGCCTTATCCGTCTTTGGCCCCAGACTCTGTTATGTGGCTTTGAGAATCAACCATCAAGCCCTGTTAACTTGCGAGATTTTGTTTGGGATTACACTGAATCTGTGCATTCATCTGGGGAGAACTTCCATCTTCCTATTACCTCTCCTGCTTTCCTCTCTGGTGTCATTGGCTGGTTCTTTCGTACGTCCCTGCCAGGTGGTCGGTCCCCAGGCTCCGTGCCGAGCACAGCCATCCCCTTCCGTGCAGAATTAGTAGCACGGTGACACCAACATACTTCCTGATCACCCACAGGCTTATTAGACACGAACCACAGGACCCCATCCATGGGGTCTCTGATTCCACAGCCTGGTGTCGGGGGCTGGGTGCCCATGGTTGTTACAACTTGCCAGGTGATACCAGAGTGTGGCCAAGATAGAGAACCGCGGTGTATAGACCCGAGGTCCCATCCCAGACTCGCTCAAACAGAATCTACATGGGAGGGGGCTAGGCGTCTTCATGTTTTACGAGCACCTCAGGTGATAAGCAAAGCTGGGGCACATCTGTCCTTCTCTGGGCCACTGTCTGGTCACCAAGTTGGCTGCCGGCCAGCATCAGCACTGCAGAAACCACACGCTCTCATCAGGGGTTAAACATGCCAGGTCATCACTTGGTTGTTTGATCAGACAGCCGGAAAATCCAGAATTCACAATTTTTGTTGTTATTTTGTTAGGTTTATTTATTTGTTATTTTGCGAGAGAGAGAGAGAGAGGAAGTGCAGGGGAGGGGCAGAGAGAAAGAATGCCAAGCAGGCTCCCCACTGTCCGCACAGAGCCCGACGCAGGGCTCGAACCCACGAACCGTGAGATCACGACCTGAGCCAAAACCAAGAGTCAGAGGTTCAACCAGCTGAGCCCCCCAGGGGCTCCCAGAAATCACAATTTTAGAGGACCCCTAGTTTTTTACGTGCACTGGTCCGCTTTTCCACTCACCAAACCTTTACTGTGCTCCTTCAGCCTGTCATAACCGGCCCCCTTACTGTGTTTTCAGAGACTCACCTAAGATGACTGAGTTATTAGTTGTCGACTCTCCCTATCTGATGCCTCCGTATCCATAGCAGGAAAACAAAACTAGGTCAATTTCAAGTCAAAGTGAAAGTTTAAAAACATATATAGTAAAAAAAAAAAAAAGTCAGGAACCCACTCCCCTGTTTTTTTTGTTCATTTGTTTGTTTTTGGTGATGCCTTCTGAGTTTGAATACAACAAATGATGCTGCCTTTTCTGGATCTCCATGCCTGTTCACAGAGGCAAGATAAAAGATGAATGGTCCTCATCAATACAGCAGCAGCCCCCAGGCACAGAGAAGAGGCTGTTCAGATAGGCAGCACTCCGTCCTGTTCACACTCTATTCTCAGTGATGCCCTCCTGAAACCCATTTCCAAAGGACAGCCAAAGCGTGCATTTGCCCTTGCACATTCCAGAGCATGTGTAGAAATCCACCCCTGCGGCAGCTCTCTCATTAGAGCCCCACGGAATTACAGAATTTCCTAGCTGGCAGGGCCCCTGTTGATGGTGCTGTCTACACTCTTCCACTCTGGAGGAAAAAGCAGCTGACTCTCCAAGATGGAGGGAGGTGTGGTCCAAGGCAGGGCTGAGATCGCAGCCAGAGACTCTGTTCTTTCTCTCCTCCCCACTCTCCGCCAAGTGCCGCAGACAGTATCTGTGCCACCACAGATTCATGCCACCCCCACCCATGCCAACCAGGCCAAATCAGTGTGGTGAAAAAGCAAATGCAAGCTTTGGGAGCTCAGCCAAGGAAACTGAGCTTTCAAGCAGCGGGAACGTGTGCCAACCTGAAGGTAAACTCGTCATCATTTCTGGTTCTCCACGCTTGACCCAGAGTAGTTGAATTTACAAAGTACTTCCTGGCCAAGATTCCCCTTGCATGACAGATGCTCATCACCAACTCTTACCTTTCTTCGTTTCCCAGATTTTCATGACAATATTCAAAAATATACTTTAAAGGTAGGGAAATACTTAATCAGAGAAGGGTATAATCCACTTACCTGAAATGTCAAAGAGTTCACATAAGACAGAGGACAAAAAGGACTGGGTCATCTGGGTGAATCATCAAAAGAGATGGAAATGCCTGGTGGGGAAGTAAGAAATGGGACCAGTGCGGGAGCCAGAAGTACAGATGCTCAGCATAGGCGGGAGGCCCTGGGGGCTGGGGGCTGGGTGTGGGGAAGCAAACCAGTAAGAGTTTCATAGCCAGCAGGGTCCCAGTGACCCGTCTCCTCTCCCCTCTGCAGCTTATAGACAAAGAAATGGTGTTCTAGGAGCAGGAAGCCCTCACTGCCAGGATCATCCCAGTCGGAGTAGCATGGTCCCAAAGGCCAGTCCTAGGGTTGGCCCGTACCAAGGACTTTTGATGATGGAAACATGGTTCGTCAAGTAACAGTGAGGTTCCCACCACACGTCTTGCCCTGTCTGGACCTCAAGGAGCAACTGCCACAGACTCTACTCTCCAAAAACTTACAGCCTGATTACTTTCCAAGAAACTGCCGCCATGACGGGCTACCCTAGGAACCCGCTGCTTTTCCAAGGTCTTGGGGATGGCGAGTGGAAGGAAAAATGTCGGGGTTATCTAGACACTCATCACCTTTAGGGCCAGCTGTCAGAAGTGGAGTTTGGAGGTGGATTGACAATCCAGGGGAATGGATGCCCCGTGGGTGTGGGGACAGACAGAAAAGTGATCGTGTCACCCGGGAGAAGACGCCCACAGAACTGGCTCTGTGGTCTTGTGCCATCCTCGATGCATTTTTTCGTAGCTCACTTTATCACCAGAGATTCCGAGGACGTTTATGAAGACACACACATAATTAATGCAGATAACTCATTAATTTATGAGCCAGCTAATCGATACTGAGGTTAATCTACTTAGGCATCTGAAGAATCACCGTGTATCTCTCTATTTACACTGCTGTTTGCCTTGACTCCACATCATCAGGTTTTTGGCGGCTGTGAAGCTGACAGTGTTGGTCACCACGTAGAGAGACGATGGATTAATTTCTGCCAACGTGATCTTCTTCCAGTGTACAGATGGCATATTAATAGCCCACAACTAGAAGCTGGCATTTCTCATCAGGAGAAAAGGTCTATTTCTATTTTGAAATTTCTAATCAATCTTCCTTTTACCCTACCTATTTAATTTTCTTGCTTGCTTTTATGCATTTGAAACATAAGGGGAAATGTACTTTTTTTTTTTAGTACTTTATTATATCACTGAGAGAGCACTCAGGAAAGACAAACGAAGCGGAGAGAGAGGTGGTCAGGTGTGTAGAGGTTCTGGTGACCACCGTGGGGCGGATGCCGTGTGCCCAAGCGGTTTCAGGCCAGAGGCCAGCCCAGGTGCAGACGGAGACCAGACAAGCGACGAAACGAACGAACCGGCCCAGGCGGCATTAAGGCTGACGGGACAGCACTTGGCTCTTCTCGGTGAGGCCACCTTCACGGGGCTTGGGTGGTCCAGCCAAACCTCCGTTTCTGGCCACTCCATCAGACAGAGTTCTTAGTTGTAGGCAACAGACTCTGGCTGAGCCAGTTCAAGTGGAAATGAACTCATTGTGGGACCGGGGCAGGGGAAAGCATGTCCGGGGAGGCAGGAAATCCAGCCTGACACCAAGCAGCCAGGCCAGTGCCACCTGGCCATGACTCAGCCACGTGCAAGCTGTGCTAACACACGCTGCCGGGACCCCTCCCTGCCCCTGCGACACTAGGGGCCAAACACAGGGCATCGACCACGGTCACAGCTGCACCACCTTCTGCCCTGCGGGACCTGGAGTTCATATGCCCACTAGCCTCCGGGTCACCTGCAGTACCACGGTGGCCATAGTTACTGCCTGCTCAGTAAATTATTTGCCAACAGGTGTTTTATTTCATGCGTCCCGTTTACCCTGCACAGCACCTAGCCTGGGGCTTGGTGCTTAGAAGGCACGAGAGCTCGCAAGCAAAGCAAAGGGAGTCTCGATGGGGTGGGTGCCTTCTCCCCTGCCCCATCTCCTGCAGACGCCAGCCCTACCCTTCACCCTTACGGACTGCTCTCCATTCGCACACACGGCCTTCTCTTTGACAGGTGTTGCCTCCAAAGCATACCAACACTCTCAGAAATGTCTTTTGTCCTGAAAGAACAGGTTTAAACTGAGCTGAGTCATTTCAGGAGCTGTTAGGAAAGGACTTCATTTTTATCAATCATGTATTTTGCATCGTCTGGAAAGAAGGGATGACTGACATTGCCTGGTGTTCAGTGAGGTCTCAGAGAGTGCCTGCTGTGTCCAGAATCTTCCTGTGACCCCAACCGGGCCTGGTTTTTGTTCATCTTTGTAACCCCAGGAAGGATCCCGGTGTCTTGAGAATGCCAGGTGCGCAGTGCTTGTTTGACGAATGAATGAAGAATGACCACAGGCATTAATGGATGAGTCCAACTGACCCTTCCTTTCATGATTCAAGAGCTTTCCCAGGTGGGTTCCTTGGTCTCTTTCTTCTCATCGGCTTTAGTCAAATAAGCAAGCTTCAAGTTGAATTCCAGTCCACAAAACTCAGATGTGCAGGAAAAACCTTGACTTACTTTAGAGTAACTCAATTTCCATGTCAATCTCCCATTTTTACAGGAGGTGGAGAGTGTATGCCAGTTGGCTCAGGGTCCCCATTCTCCCCGACCTATGTCTGGTTTGCATCTCACATGGAGCCATCTGCTGAGCTGCAAGGCTCTGCTCCCTCACCCCTCAGGGGCACCATGTCATGGCACCTTGAGACCCCAATATGGAGTCCACTCGGGGTGTGTTACCCTCAGAAGCCTAGGAAAATGGTCTAGAACCCAGCGGACTGCCTGGAACACGCTGGCCTCGTCAGTGTCGAAGGCCATGTTGGGGCCACCCAGGTAAGTGAGGGATCCTCTGGGCTCATGCCAATTTCCTAGGTCGCACCTAATGTTGGTGCGGGGTTTCTGCATCTCATCCCTAAAATGGTTCTGTGATTTCTGTCATCCTCAGCCCAGGGTCAGGGTCTCTTTTCTGACTCCTTCTCCCTCTTTCTCCTCCTAATCCCAGATGGGTTTTCTCCATTATCTGGAGGTAGGAAAGCCTGATTCTGGCTAATAACGCATCCTACATGGCCCGAGTCATCTCACCGATTGATTCAACAATTACATATGGAAGGACACTCTAGATGTGCAGGTTTGGGGACACGGAGGTTAGGGGTGTGAAACACACAAGGAGCCGCAGATAAGACTTACAAAGACACAGGAGCCCCAGAGAGTTGTGGGTTCTGGGTAGAGCATTTAAATCAGGCAATTGGAAGGCAGAGTCAGGGTGGCTGCCTTAGTCTGTGTGTCCGGGGAAGGACCTTCTGCTGAGGGGACCTATAAACTGGGAAGGCCGGAGGGGGCAGGTGCATGGAGAGAAGGTAGACACGCTGTAGAGCCCTGAGGAGTTGACTCTGGGGCCCTTGGGTCCTGGCGGATCGCACGCTGAGTGTGAAGAGAAGCCGCCACACAGTCTGGGCTGAAGTGTGGCCTGATGGGATTACTTCCAACAACTTTCTTGATATACCCGTGCATCAAATAAAATGCATGGATCTTCAGAGTGCAGTTTAATGAGTTTGACAAAGTAGGTACCAGTGAAATCACGGCTCCAGTCAGGATGAAGAGAGGCCCGGCCCTCTGGAATATTCCCCCATGGCCCCTCGCAGTGAACGGCTGCCCCACACAAGCATCTATCTGCGTTTACCACCATAGGTCAGCTTTACCCGTCTGGGAACTTTATACGCCTGGAATCCTACAGAACGTGTTTTGTGCGTCCTGTTTCTTACACTCAGCGCAGTGCTTGTGGTTTCCATCTGAGCCCTTGAGGCATCAGCGGCTCCTTATCTCACTGCCAAGGAGACTTCTATTGGATGAAAACACACTATGCATTCATCTAACACCTGCTGTTGGACCTTTTTTTTTTTTTTATAGTTTTTGACTATTACAGATAAATATTTACGTACAAGTCTTTGTATGGTTATATATTTTTGTCTCTTGAGTGCGTAATCTGGAACTGAAATGCTGAGGCCAAGCATGAGACCCCGCCAACCCGGCTTCCCCAGCAGTTGTCGTGCCTCACACCCCCAGCAGTGAGGGTTCCCGGGACCCGCAGGGTTCCTCGCCAGAGGCTGGGTGCCCGTGCGCCCGGCTCCAGGAGCTGTTGGACCGGATCGCACAGGGTCAGGGCCCGAGGCCCCTGCCGAGGACGTCACACTTACCGCCCTCCACCTGCACCTGTGCATCCTCCTACGCCAGCGCCTCCCAAGGCGTGGGCCACGCGCAACTGGCCTTTGCCGACATGATCTTGTCTGGCGCACAGGAAGGGCATGAAACACGGCGGGATCACACACACCTCTTCCTAACCCTGCTCATCTCTTTTTTAAACTCTCACTTTGTATAGAGGTACCTACAGATTCACAGGTGGTTGTGACAAACGATGCTTAAGGACCCCGTGTCCTCCTCACCTGGTTTCCCCCGACGACAGCATCATGGAAACCGTAGTGCAAATTCAATACCCGATCTCCTCTGACAACACAGAGAGAGCACCGGGCGCACACTCAGAGCCCTCCGTTGCGTGGCTAAGATTTAGTAAGTATTGTATTTTATTACACTTGAAAGGTTACATTCTATTTGTAACAAATGAAACCGGTTTTCCATTTACCATAATAATAAAGGTTTTATTGCTAAATAAATTGATACAGATTTAAAACTGAGTTATTTTAAACAATATGTTACAGAAGGGATGGTACTAGCAGTATGCAGATATGGAAAGTCATGAAAGAGGATAATATATAGCGAGCACAGGGAGACGCCGAAAGTATAAAATCAGAGTTCTTCTCAGACCCTACCTTTTCTGCATTGAGCAACTACTATGAACAAAACGCAGCCTGTGCAAACCCATCCGTTCACGCGATCCCCTCAAACGATAGATATTTATGGAGAGTCTTCTGATGGAAAGGTTTCACCAGGCTTTCTGGGTAACGCAAAGGTAGGATGAATGAGACTGATGTCCTAGACTCACATAATTCACAGCAGGCAGGGAGACAATGCGTTCACTCTGTAAATATTTATGGGTACCCAATGGGTACCAGGCGGTGTTCTAAAAATGAGGAGGTAGCAAATAGGACCAGGGAGCCTCTGCCTTTGGGGATTCTGTAATACAGACAAGAGCCTCTTGTGGAGCACCTTCTAGGAGTTGATTAAGCTTTCTAGAGGCTCTCTGGGGGTGAATGGTGAAGAGCGTGCATCACACAGGCAGGCCGGGGATGGTCTAGCAGAGAAGGCGCACAGGAGCTGGGGCTGAGATCGTGAGAACAGCCCAGCGGGCACAGGAACACGGGGAGTACTCTGGGCACATGAGAAGACCGTGAGGTGAGAACAGAGTGTGTGCAAGGGTGTCTGAATGATCCAGAGGTTGGGATCAAAGCTGGAGATGAGATGAAGTATCCTGGATGAGCACAGATCAGAGAGGGCGACACCCTTCACTCACTCACTCACTCACTCCCTCATTGTAAGCGTGAACACCGCCCCTGCCCCCGAGGAAGGCGTAGCCCAAAGAAGCTGACAGGGACACACGTAAACAATTGCATTCTGTGCCATAGATGCTGACCCATGTTCATTCACTAGACGGGCATCTCTAGCACCTGCCGCAGTGCCCAGCTGTGTGCCCCGTGCAGCGAGCAGTGCAGTGGGCAGCCCGACGTGGGTCCTACCTCCTGGAGGCTGCAGGCTGACCCGACAGCACCGCAGGGGGAAGGAACGGGCGTCTGGATCTTAGGAGGGTCCGAGAGAGCGAGGTCTTGAAGGAGGTAAGGCTTGAAGAAGAGCAGGAATGTTCTGGACAAACGAGAAGGGGGACAGAGTCCCAAGGAACAGAAGGCACAGTGGGGAGCATGTGACAGCATGGTCGGTTCAGCAGGGAGCTGGATCTGGCCCAAGACTGTGCCTCTCGTGTCTCCGAGAACGTGTTCCCGGATGCCCACCACATCTATTACCTGTGCGGTGAACCAGAACACCACCAGAGCCCGGCCAACTCACATCCACACACGGGGCACCTGACACTGGGGTCTGGATGACGCTCTTTCGAGGGGCCGTCCTGGGCCCTGGAGGACTTTTAGCCGCATCCTTGACCTCCACTATATGCCAGCAGCATCCCCCGGCATCACGGCAGCCGAAAATGTCCCCGGACATCACCAAATGCTCCCTGTCATGGGAGGGGGGTGGAGGCAAAATACTCCCAGATGAGAATCAGTGATCCTTACGGTACCAAGTAGGATTATCGGACCAGAGGGGGAGGTTGTCTTAACTCCTGACATTCGGCAAAAAGGGACGTGTAGGTCTGTGAGCCTGTGTCTGTGGCCACACGCCTTGGAGACAGGCGTGTCTCCCTCTTCCAGGTTAGAGATCAGCCCAGGAGGAAAGCATCATGTTCAAAGGGGTTTTAACCTTTCACTCGGCATGCCCCTGCCATGTTTAACATTTCATAATGAGAAGGGTTACATGTGTTCATCGTGTAGCTGAAGAAATGAAGTGCGTGCTGCTCTTATGCGGTTTATTCCCTCTTCGCGTCAGAGGCGGCTGCTATGGGGAGTGACAGCAAGAACCAGAAACGCGGGGGACATTTGTGTGAGCCTCCGAGCTCCAAGGGAGAAAAGACCCGGGCTCGAGGGTAAGCGGCCCCAGTTACCGCCCACATGCTGGGAAAACCGGCCGAGAGGTCAGCAGGCAAAAATATTAGTAAACACATCATGGGGCGCCTGGGTGGCTCAGTCCGTTAAGCGTCTGGCTTCAGTTCAGGTCATGGCCTAGCCGTTTGTGAGTTCAAGCCCCACATCCGGCTCTCGGCTGTCAGCACAGAGCCTGGATCCCGCTTTGTATGCTCTGTGGCCCCCTCTCTCTGCCCCTCTCCTGCTCATTCTCTCCCTCTCCCTCTCTCTCCCTCTTTCAAAATAAATTAATAAACTTTTAAAAAAGTATTAGTAAATACGACAATCGGGAAAATCGTTGGGGGAAAATATTCTGTTGTTTTGCAAAAGCGTTTAATTTCTCAAGTTAAAAGCTTCTTCAGTGCAAAACACAACAAGATGAAAACAAGCGAAAGAAAAGAGTCTGATTTTAAATCATCCGTTGTAAGTTTCTAGGGGGAAAGGTGGAGATTCAGACCCCTCTGCTTCCAGCTGGCCTGGCCGTGCGGAGGCCTCCCGAGTCTCTGGACCGCCATTTCCAGATGAACAGGTTGTCACTCAAGGTCTCCGGGGGAACTTCCTGCAGCCCAATATTGAGTAAATCTGAGTCCATAGCAACCAATCCCCCAGCTGAACCTGTAGTCAAGCAATTTAGGAAAGGCCTCTCCCTGTCTTCAGGGGCATTTGCTCGGGGCTTGCAGGACGGGGTAATCAGGGTTGGCGGGAGGGACCCAGAGAGTGACACCCATACTCGGCCCCAGAACAACCGGGAATCAGCAATGCAAAGGAAGCCACTGCTCTCTTCTCCCAGAGGGTGTCACCTTCAGAAGCCGCCACTGAAACCAGTCCCGTGGCCCCAAACTAGGTGATGCCCCATTTCTTGCTCTCTCCCTTTTAAGTTCCCTGCGGACCATTGGCTTCTCCAGGGCAGACCTGGGCCTCCTCCATCACCCTGTCTTCAGATGACGCGTCACAGTAGGTGGTGTCTTGGACTGGATGCCCGGGTCCCCCAAAGTCACATGTTGAAGCTCGAACCCCAGGGGGATGGGATTGGGAGGTGAGGTCTTCGGGAGGTGACCAGGAGTAGGTGAGGTCATGAGGGTGGGGCCCCCGTGACGGGATTCATGTCCTTAGAAGAAGGACTGGAGCTGCTGCCCTTCCCTCTCTCCGTGGAGGGTGCAGCGAGAAGGCCCCCACCCGGAACCGAATCTGCCGGCACCTTGACCTCAGGCTCCCAGCCTCTAGAACTGCGCAAAATAAGTGTCTGTCGTTTAGGTCGCTCATTCTACGGCACTTGGTGGCAGCGGCTCGAGCTGAGACAGGAGCTGAGCAACGTGCTGTGGGTGGTGGGCGCAGGACCGTGGCTCCCCCCCACCCCCGTGACAGACAGAACCAGAGACTGTTCACAAACAAGGAAAGCAAATAGAAATGTTCCCGAATCCACTGACATCTCTCAGAGCCACAAAATCTCAACGTTATGCCGTTCCCGGTTCCTAACCCTTCCCCGAGCCCGAGTAGACTTGCAAGCAACTGTTAGCAAACTTTCAAGAAGAAGATTTCTTCTTCTCCTCCCTCTTCTCCTTCTTCTTTTCCTCCTTCTCCTCCTTCTTCTGCTTCTCCTTCTTCTCCTCCTTATTCTTCTGCTTCTCCTCCTTCTTCTCCTCTCCTTCTCCTCCTTCTCCTCCTCCTCCTCCTCCTTCTCCTCCTTATTCTTCTCCTTCTCCTTCTCCTCCTTCTTCTCCTCTCCTTCTCCTTCTTCTTCTCCTCCTCCTCCTTCTCCTCCCCCTCCTCCTTCTCCTCCTCCTTCTCTTCCTCCTTCTGCTTCTCCTCCTTCTCCTCCTTCTTCTCCTTCTCCTTCTTCTCCTCCTTCTTCTTCTCCTCCTTCTCCTTCTTCTCCTTCTCCTTCTCCTCCTCCTTCTCCTTCTCCTCCTTCTTCTCCTTCTCCTCCTCCTTCTCCTTCTCCTCCTTCTTCTCCTTCTCCTCCTTCTCCTTCTCCTCCTTCTTCTCCTTCTTCTTCTTTTTAAATATCTGGTTGAAATTTGTATTAAGATTGCCCTGGATTTGCAGATGAATTTAAGGAGAAAGTATTCCCATCCAAGAACATTTCTCAAGTGTCTTTTAATTTAAATTCAAGTTAGTTAAAATACAGTGTAGTATTGTCTTCAGGACCAGGACCCAGTGGTTCCTCGCTTACATACAACACCCAGCGCTCATCCCAACAAGTGCCCTCCTTAATGCCCATCACCCATCTAGCCCATCCCCACCCACTTCCCCTCCAGCACCCCTCAGTTTATTTTAAAAAAGGAGATGATTTCCTTCTTTTTGATAATATAAAACAGATGAAAAATATTCCCAATTAATTTTTACAAGATTAGAATAACCCTGAAACCAAAACAAGATAAGGATAGAGCAGAGAAAGGAAAAGTTAGCTGTCACTTATGAAGGAAGATGCAAAACATATTCATAAAATATCCATTAGTTCCATTAAGCATTAAAATGTCACGGCGCCTGGGTGGCTCAGTCGGTGAAGCGCCCGTCTTCCGCTCAGGTCGTGATCTCGAGGTTCGTGGATTCGAGCCTCGCTCTGGACTCTGTGCTGACGGCCTGCTTTGGATTCTGTGTGTGACTCTCTCTCTGCCCCTCCGCTTGTGCTCTGTCTCTCTCAGCCTCTCGAAAATAAATAAAAATGTTAAAAAAAAGAGTCTAAGATACACACTGACCAATAGACTCCATTCCAGAAATGAAATGATAGCCACAAGGTATCTACGACAACCATATGATGTCAATCATATTAACGGGCTCGAGGACAGCAGAGATGTAGCTGTGACAGGTGCCAAGAAGGGCCTGATGACATTATGTGGAGGGAGATGCTGTGTTAGGAAAACGGCAGTGGACGTGAGCTTCTTTAATGTGTCAACAGCTATCTCAAAACATCATCTGGGATGATGCCTACCTTTGAGACAGAGTGACTCGTGCTGGAAAAGCCCAGAGCCCCTAAGTCAACATTACTGTATCACCTTTTCCTGGTGATGCAAGCTAATGCCTTAAAAAAGGAAACAAGAGCCTGTGTGGCTTAGTGCCTGACTCTTGGTTTTGGTTCAGGTCATGATCTCACAGTTCGTGGGGTTCGAGCCCCATGCTGGGCTCTGCACAGACAGCATGGAGCCTGCTTAGGATTCTCTCTCTCTGCCTCTTCCCAGCCTGTGCGCTCTCTCTCTCTCTCTCTCCTCTCAAAATAAACGAAAAAAGAAACATGTCAGACACATAAATATTATAGATGTGTAGGTAAGTTTACTTCATTAGAAAATCAACTTTAATATAATCGTTAGGGGAGAATTTAGGAAGGTGGGCATGTACTGAGCATGTGTGTGCACGAGTGCGTGCATGTCCTGGGACCTGAGACCAGGAGGCTGGGCCCCAAGCCAAGATCTCACAGGCACCGAGCTGACCTTACCCGTGGGACAGGAGCGGAGGGAGGGTGGGAAATGGGTCCTTCAGTCCATCCACCATGGTTTGTGTCTGTTTCTCTTTACCCATCATTCACACACACACACACACACACACACACACACACACACACACACACGCACGCCAGCACCCTGCACTTGTGGCCTCTCAGGCTGGGCCTCACTTCCCAGATCTGCAGCTGAAAGGCCCCGGTCCATCATTACATTTCAGTTGAGATGCTTCCGTTCAGAGTGTTTCCTAAGCACCTTTTCCACCTATCCCCCCACCCCACCGCCACCACAGCCTACATAGCCCAGCCCTCTGGCTGTGGGCCTGGGGGACCTGCCCCTTCTCTGACCCAGCACCTCCTCTCATAGTCACCCCTTCTCTCCTGCTGCTTCACCGGGCCCAGAGGGCAGGCCACACAACGTCCAGTGACACGTGGAGGTCTGCCAGCACCCTGGGACCCACGCATAGAAGAGACACATTTATGAATGGACCAGTTCTGCTCAACATTGTGCTGGGAAATTTAAGGAGAACATAGAACAAATTAGAAGACATGATTAGGGATCCACATGGCCGTAAAGGCAAGCTTTAACGAAAAGTCCAAATCCTAATTTCAAAGCTCCCTGTCTTCATGCTGCCTCTTTCTTCGACAACCATTAAACTACACTCGATGCCCCTCTGTGTAATTGGAAAAGAATGAGCGTTTATTGCTAGAATAATCTCCCTCCATACAGATGTGGAACTTTGTGTCAAAGCCTTAGGATTAAAAAATCAGGTGTGATTCTTGGGACAAAGAGATGAAAATGTGATCAGGTAGGATCATTTTATCAAAGGTGACAAAATGCTTCTCTTGCCCATCCACCTGGAGAGAGTCACAGAATCATCAAAGAAATAAACCAAAACCACGGAGGAAAGCCCTACATCGCACTGATTGCAATACCTATAAATAGCTGTCACACTGAGTGTGCGCTCCGTGCCAGGTACAGCTCTGAGCCTTTTGTCACTCTTCGTTCATTTTATTTTGATAAAAACCCACCAGGTCAATTCTGTTGATAATTGCACTTTACAGGGGAGGAGATGACAGGACTGGAAGTTTCCATGATTCCTCCTGCATCCCACGGTTAGTAAGACACAGACACGAAATTCTAGCCAAGACAGCTGTGATGCAGTAAAATACACCAGAGACATCCAGAATGCAGCAAAGACTGTTAGGTGGAATATTTCTAGAGTAGAAGAGTTGCTTGGAGAAAGCTAGGTAGCTTTTGTTGTTGTTGTTTTGTTTTGTTTTTTGTTTGTTTGTTTTTACTGCCAAAACACCTGATGACAAGGAAAACTGTAAAGGGACCCTGCCATCTGGGCACAACATCGATGTTTATCACAACACCTGCATGCACACAGATGTGCGTGGCCATCAAGCTCCACAGAGACAGGAGACATTCGCCTCGGCCCGTTTCCTCACCTGTCTCCGGAAACAGCTGGGAGTCCAAGCACTCAGGCCAAGCACCCGAGAACGTCAGCAGGAGCCGTTAGCACGTGCCGTTAGGTATCATTTGTCAAGTTTAAGGTGGTTCTTCGCTTTCTAAGTTGAAAATGAATTAAAATTTCTGTTTTACAGACATGTTAAGAAGAGTTTTGGAAAGTCAGGTGCGGGGGATGAAATTTGACTCGAAAGAAACCAAACCTGTATGTATAGGAGTTTAATGAGGAATCAATTATTCTAATCAGGAGTAATGTGAGGCCTGACATGCCTCAGCCGCACTGATTGTTATGTGATATTTTTACAGACGTAAAATCTGAGGGCTGGAAGGAGTCTGAGCCTTGAACTATTCATCTAAGGAGATCAAGCCGATTTCTTCTGACTTTTCACGACGGTGCCACTGAGATGTGATTTATCAGCCTGTCAATTTTGTTATTTCTGGAAGGCATTTCAAAACATCCTACAAGGATCTGAATTAATTTTGTAATAATGAGATCATATCAGAATATATATCTGATATTTCAGATAGCGCTGCCCAGTGCTTCTGGTTATATGGTTGGTGTTGGCGGGATATTAACATGCGTTAGTAAGATCATAATGTCAATACATTTCACAGAAACACACATTCCCAGCCTCGTTCTTCCAGCCTGGAACAATTTTCATCTCAGTGGGATATTGGCTCTGACTCTGATTCCAAAACAAGTGGTAAAATTGAAACCTATTTCCCACCCCCCCCTCCATTCTCTATTTCTTTTTCCTTTGCCAGAAAACTGCTTAAATCTTTTTTTTTTTTTGAAACACTTTTCCCGAGAGGTCTCATTTACTAAGAAAATTTAACTTCGTTTCAGAGCTAAAGGAAATGTCAACACAAGCAAGATTTTAATGATCACCTGGTTGCATTTAACGGTCACACGATAAAACGTCTCTTGTTTGGGAAACTCACAATAATTGAAAATATATAGTTTTTAAATTATGTATGTGCTTCTAATGCGGGTACCGTGAGGATAAAAAGCACCCACCGACACGCTGTTCCTTCTGTGCTGCAGCTGGAGCGTGGCTGAATTTCTAGACGATTACGCGCTGCCATGCCCTCCGCACGCGGGGACAGCGTGCACCACACTCCCGCTGCTGGGGCGGGTCCCTCGGGGTGCCGAGGGAGTTCACGACCTCTGAGGGTGACTTCCAGGGGAAGGATGGGTCTTTTCTCCAGTCTATTAGAAACGGCGTCATGGAGGTTCACGGCACCTGCCTCGGCTCACCCTTCCAGCGGGACCAGAAAAGTCAGCACGGACAAGGAAGCCGCACAAAACCATCTCCATGCCTACACGACATGAGCGCCGCGAAAATGTCAAAGCAGACTTGTGATCCTCTCTCCCGGCTTCCAGGGTCACCGCCCCCGGCGTTGTTGCTTGGCCTTGCCCCCCTGCCTGGACCGTGGACGTCACAGGTGACGGGCTGAGCTATGACGACTCCTCAGAGAGCCTTCGCCTCAGCAGCTGTGAAGCCTTGTGAACCATGGTAACAGCAGGGGCGTGGCCACTGTGACCTTGAGCATCAAGGAATCACTGTCAAGTCATTGCCGACAGGTCATCACAGGGCCTCGGTCAGCTCAGGCTGCCTTATCAAATTACGGAACCTCGGAGGCTTTCGAACAGCAGACATTGACTCCTCACCTTGCGGAGGCTGGAGGTGTGAGCTCAGGGCACCTGCAAGGGCAGGTCCGGGCGAGAGCTCTCCACCGGGCGGGCGGCACCTTCTTCGCGTTTATCCTCAGCTGGTGCAAAGACCAAGGCCCAGCTCTCTGGTCTCTTCCTACAAGGGCACCCATCCCGTCCGTGGGGGCCCCGCCCTCATGACCTCCCAAAGGCCCCATCCCCAGATGCCATCACACGGAGGCTCCCTTGCACGGGTACAAATTCCGGGGAGACACAAGCATTCGGTCCGCAGCAGCCGCTGCACCAGGCTCTGTGTCTGGCCTCCCGCTCGAGACCCCACGGGACCCCAGAGAGGCAGAAACAGTATCCCAGGCTCGGAGAGGAGAAGTGGGAGCTACGCGAGTCTGGGTGGGCACGCGGGGAGCTGGGGAGCCGTCCAGACCACCCTCTCCGACAGTCGCTGGGCTGCGGGCGGGGACCTCTGGCCATGGGCCCCTCAGGGGCCACCTCACGGCCAGGGAGCTTCCTCCCCGAAGTCAGACCCCTCCCCATGCAGCGCAGTCTGATGACTGGTGGATGCGGACGTGCAAAGGCCCGGCCACCCAGCCCTGTGAGGGGCTCTCTAACGGGCTGCTTTAGCTCCAGAGCGGCCTAATGGTCGGCCGGCCAGGGCTGCTGACCACGAGCCCATCACAGCACAACACCCTCTTCCCCTCCTCTTCCTCCTCCCCCTCCCACCTCCTCTCCTAATCCTCCTCCCCACCCCTCCTGCCCCTCCTGCCCCTTCCCCCTCCCTTCCTCGTCCCCCTCTCTTCCTCCTCCCCCTCCTCTCCTCCTCCGCCTTCTTCCCTTCCTTCCCCACCCCCTCCCTCCTCCCCTTCCCTTCCTCATCCCCCATCTTCCCTTCCTCCTCCTCCTCCTCCCCTTTCCCCCTCCCCCTCCCCTTCTTCTTCCCCCCCTTGTCCTCCCATTTCCCCTCCTTCCCCCTCCCTCTCCCCAATCCCGCACAGGGGTGGGTCCTAAGGACACACTCTGTAATCATCCCACCGCACACCGAACCCCATCCCAGCTTCCTCTTCTCCAGGACTTGATCCATGACTGCGGTCAAGACGCTTGACCAGCTCACACTTGGGTTCGGCAATGCAGCCCAGACCCCGTCCGTTCTGCCTGACCCCCGAGACCTGACTGGCAACCCTCCTCACGCGTTTCTTCCCTTCTCCTCATCTTCCTCCCTAAAACTCCCAGAGAGGCAGCTTCACGTCCTCACCACACGTATCATTTTCTCCAGACTCAGGCTGCCACGCACGCCTACATAAACCTACAGAATCCTCTGAAGAAAAGCGGGCGCGCAATATAATCTCGCCACATTAGAAGATCAGTGTTAATTAGTGAGAGCTGCGGATCAGAAAACGCCCGTAGATATATGTTATTTTATGTTTTTTGAGGAAACATGTCAAGAAACTTGCTGCTAAGGAGAGAAACTCAAAATAGAATTCCTATTTGTTCTCTTCTGATCTGTCCGTTTGTGACCACAATAACCTCGAAGACAATTTGTTCTCTACAGATGTCAACATATACCTTCTGCAACCATCTCTGTTCACAATTCGTCTGCTGATCAATTTTTAACAAGGGAAGAGGAAGCTTCCTTCTGACCCACGTTGTCGTGCTCACGAATTTCAGGTTAGCAGCCTCAGAATTAACGAGCTTTTACCTACTCTCCTTCGTTTGTGTTTTCTCTTCCTTTTAGCTTCTTCTTTCCTCCACATTAAAAAATAAGAGTGCATTTTTGGTGGTTTGTCTAACCATCGTCTATCCCAAAGCCCAGGAGATCCCATCTCTCCGGGAAAAGCACAGATCTCGCTCCAACCTCAGCTGTGTTAGTGACAGCGCACTTCAATGTGTTAAGATTGACACATCAGATCCAACACAATGCCGTCTGTTCTTCATGTTCAAACCCCTCACCTTCACGATTTCACCCAGATGCCTCAGGGAGAAGCCTGCGCATCCCTAGGGGCAGAGATGTCCTTCTGGAGGTGCCTTTTCTAGGAAGGAACTCACATTCTCTGGTAAGATTTCCAGACCTCCTCGACCTTCTCTCACTGGGCTGCCTCTGTTCTGCTCCGTTCTTGTCTCTTCTGTATATTAATTCTAGTGGAATGATAGGCCTTGGAATTCATTATAATGGTGTGTATTTTTTTAATGCACATGGAATCCTTCCGTGTGCCAGTCTGGGTCAGTGGGAAGTAAAGACGTGATCTCTGGCCCAGGGAAGTGACCGCAAGGGGCAGTGAAATTTAGTGGGCGCCTCCCCTGCAGGAGACAAGCCTAAGTGTCTTCCATTCACCATCTCAGCAACGGTGCCTCCCTGATCCTGGGACGTGTGCACCACTGTCGTGCCCACTTTACAGATTGGGGAGCGGATTGCACACACCTGACAAGTGTGAGACAGTAACAAAGTACACAGTGGGCCGCCAAGGAGCAAGTGTGCTGGGGACACAGTTGGCACAGTGCACAGACCATCACTGCTCTGTTACCCCGGACTCATCTAACTGACCTTCAGTTATCGTCACGTGTGGGGAGACCCTCGTCCTTCAGAGCTGTTACATGCAACGGATACGGTACATATAACAGTCTCCCACAACTCATCCCTTCATTCAGCGAGTATTTATTGAGAAAGTGGTAATGTACTTAGTTGAGCCCATGTGCCTAGGACCACAGGCCCCTCAGAGGAGAGAACTCGGGCCGGAGCCCCTGCCCGGCCTGCCCAGCAGCCACAAATTCCGCACAGGAGGATGGCTTCCCACGTTCCGCACGTCATCAGGTCACACATGTATGGGGTAAGTGTGCGTGTTTGCTTCTGCGGCCGCTGTAACAAATTACCCCCAACTCAGTGGCTTTAAATGACACGGGTTTGCTACCTCGTGGTTCAGAAGTCTGGACTGGGTCTGGCGGCACGGACCCAGGCCCTTCTGGGGCCCTTCTGGGGCGACGGGCCTGCTGCCCTTCTGGGGTGTGATTCTCAGTTTGGGGTCAGCTTGCCGGGACAGGGGAAGGGAGGCCCAGCTAGTTGGGGAATGGTTCACTCTGGCTGCACCTGGGATGGTGTTTCTGGAAGAGACTAGGATGTGAATCCGCAGAGAAGACGCCCGACAGGTGCGGAGGTCATGGGGCCGAATAGAAAGGGAGGGTGCAGGGAGGGCAGGTCTGCTCTATTCTTTGTGGCCGAGATGTGACTCTGCTCCTGCCCTCAGACTTCAGAGCTCATGGTTCTTATGCTTTCGGACTCCCCTCCGATGTGTGCCATCAGCCTCCTGATTCTCGGGGCCTCTGGACTCACTGTTAGATTACTGGTTCTCCTGGGGCTTCATCTTACACACTCCCAGCCTCCGTAATCACATGAGCCCATTCCTATAACAAATCCTGTATCTATAAAATACGTATTCATTATATGTATTCACTATATGTATTCATTCATATGTGTGTGTGTGTGTGTGTGTGTGTGTGTGTGTGTGTATTGATATCTCTATGAATCCTATTGGTTCATTTTCTCCAGGGATCCTGACTAGCACATGGAGGTTCTAGAAGGAATCCCGTTCTTTGCCTCTCCCGGCTTCGGGAGGCTGCCCCCGTATCTTGGATCACGGCTCCCTTCCAACTCAAAGCCAGCAGCAACCTGCCAAGTCTCTTTCCCACTGCGTCACTCTGCCTCTGACACTCACGCCTCCCTTCCAAGGACCCACCGATGACCCGCATCTCAAAAAACGTGTAACAATCACACTTGCAAATTCCCCCGTCCACGGAAAGTGGCACATGCACGGGTTATGGGGACTAGGGTGTGGACATCTTTCGAGGGCCGTCACTCGTCTGCTGCAGTGGGGATTTTTGCCCTCCTCAGGGAAATGGCCACCCCGTCGCCGTGTTGGGGTAGAAAGCAGCTCGGGCCGATCTGGCATCATCAGGCGGACATGAATGAAGAGGGAAACCCCACGCTGGGAAAGAATCGTGACCTTCCTTGCTGCGTTGTTCGAGGAGCGCCGAGGCTCACAGACTGCGTGACTCCCATGGCCCCTGTCCATCCGTGGACGGTCTCCACCGCAGGCTGCTGGCCTTGCCTGACATCAGTCGGGCACTCTTTGGCGGGAGTGGACGGGGAAGCCGGGCACAAGGGACCCAGCTTCCTCTTGCCTTCAGTGCCCCACACATCGTGAGCACATTATAAGTGCTTCTCAGCTCCTTGGAACTCACTTTCTTTATCAATCCTGATGATAAAGAGCATCGCTAAAGGGTAAGAACGTTCTGGTTGAATTTTTCATGAGGGCAACCATAAAAAATTCAAGCTAATACGACCCAAAGTGAGCATTCAGGATGCCAGCACGCCCTGACACCTGCCTCTCAGTGCTTCCCGAGCCCACCCCCCAAAGCTGCTTCAGCCCTAATTGGAGCCGAAACTGCTCCTGGCCAGCTGACCCCGGGCCATCGGGGGGGAGGCGTGCAAGCCCCTGCGTGGGGCCTGGCGGGTCCAGGTGTTTGTTTATCAGAAGGTCACTCCAAATAGTTGAAATTTAAAATTTTTATGTTTTTCTTCATAAAAAATTAAAAATCTTTGTACTAGGGGTCGCATTAGAGAGATTTCAGATTAAAGGACAATGCCGTCCTGTCCTGAGAAGCCAGACGTTATCGGCAGCATTTGTCTCTGCAGGAGGGCACGTGAGAGGGGACACACTGCTCCCTTCCCCCTGTGAGGGACGCTGCCCACAGGCTGGACCGCCGGCCCCCGACCCTCCCGAGCTCCGTGACAGGCGAGGGGGAGCTGCCAGGCATGCTTCCGTCACAGAGGTCACCAGAAGGAACGATTTCTGATCTCATCCCCAGAAAGCCACTGTCTTCGTGTGCTCACCCATCCCCCAAACTGTTGGACTCACAGAACCTCTCTCGGTGGACGCCATGTTGCTGGGACCCTCACCTTGGAGCTGGTGGCCTTGAAGTCACAAGGCCAGAGGAGGTGAGCCTGACAGCCAACCAATAAGGTTTTAGCAGGTGGTATTTGAGATACGTTCTCGGAGACTGGGGAGCAGCACACGGTACCCCTGGTGAGGAAACCCAACATAGGCCTTTGGAATAAAGGTCATCACACCAAGGATGGTGGAGGGGACTGGGGCGGGGCATCTGAAACCACAGAACGTAAGTACAGCTTCTCCCTTGTCTAACAGACTCACGGATGTTTCACTGATACGTTCCCTGGACAAAGAACCCCTGACCATGACTTTGGATGGTGTGCTGGGCCGGGCTCTGGGCACGTGACCACTGAAGGACACCACCGTGCTATCAAGGCTCTGAGTCCATCGGGCAATGATTTGGAATCTTGTGTCCAGAGTGACAGCGGGATTGGTGCTGCAGCATTTTCTGGCTCGGTCATGGGGGCTCCGAGGGGAGGCAGCTTCCTGGAGGAGGTGACATCTGAGCACAGGCCTGAGAACAAATGGGAGACAGCCGGAGAGAGAGCACACAACAGACAGATCCAGGAGGAGGGAAACGTGTGCAAAGGCCAAGATGGAAAGCAGCATGTGTGTTCTAGAACTTTCTGTGTTTTCAGGAAAAAACTCAAGGGAAGCACCCCGATATCAGGGCAGGGACAGGGTCATGGTGCTGTGTAGACATATTAAAAAATCTGTTTCTGGGGTACCTGCGTGGCTCAGTCGGTTGAGTGTCCGACCGGCTCGGGTCATGATCTCGTGGTCCGTGGGTTTGAGCCCCGCATCAGGCTCTGTGCTGACAGCTGGAGCCTGGAGCCTGCTTCCGATTCTGTGTCTCCCTCTCTCTCTGCCCCTCCCCTGCTAGTGCTCTGTCTGTCTCTCTCAAAAATAAATAAACAAAAAAAAATTTTAATCTGGTTCTAGTCTCAGAGGTAGATTTTTATTCATGCACAACAAAATCACCCATTTGAATTGTGCATTTCACTAAATTTTGACACATGTCTACACCCGTGTAACCCCCCCTCCACAAACATATAGCACACAAGACATTTTCATTGTCCCCAGAATCTCCATCTGACTTCATCCCTTTCCCCACCCAGGAAACCACTGATCTGCTTCTGTCTCTGCAGATCACATTTGTTTTATTCTGGAACTGCAAACACGGAATTCAAGCATGCTTCTGTGACGGGCTGCCTTCCCTCAATGCCATAACTCGCGTGCATCATATCATGGTACACATTCATTCCCTTTCACTGCTGAGCAGTGTCCATGGTGTGGACAGGCCATGGCTTTTTATCCATACTCTCGTTTGTGGGCATATGGAGTTTTCCTATTTGGGGGCTACAGAGAATAAGGCTGCAAGGGGCAAGTATGTATAGGTCTTTATATGGATGCACGTTTTTGTTTCTGTTGGGTGAGGACCTAGGAGTGGAATGCCTCAATCATTGGGTAGATGCGTGTTCAGCGTCATAAGAAACTAGCCTCCTTCCTGGAGTCAGGCACGCTGGGGCACGAGACAATATTTCTGTAGTTCTCTGGCTGTAGTGTGAGGAAAGAGTTGATGGTGGGAGAACCTGGGGGCAGGTGGTACAGTGGGGAGGTTACAACACGTCATGAAGGAGAAATGGTGAGGACGTGGCAAAGAGAAGATGATGGATGGCGGTGTAGCCCATGGAAGAACCAGGAGGAGCAGGAGGTCCCGGGACCTGGTGACTGACCGGAGCGCAGGCTGGAGGGATACAGCAAGTGTGTTTCTGACTGGTTAGCTTGCGGGGGGCTGGGTGTCCACCAGTTTGGAGAGAACGGGGTGAACGTTCTTGGGAAGATAATGCACTCAGCTTTGGACACAGCTAGCAGGAGATGTCCACGGAAACCCAGGAATAACTGCATATACCCGCCGGGGACTCTGGACAGGGCGGGGAGGGGGACACACGTCCAAGTCGCCAGCATTTCACTGGTGGTGAAGCTCCTTGTAGAATAACTGCCTGAGAGTCCCAGCAGGGACAAGAGCAGGTTTTAGCAAATCTGCAATGAATTTGCATCTCCAGGGATGTGATGGGAATGTGGCTGGAAGTCAAGAATGACCCTCAGAAGTAAGTTAATTGGAGTACAATTATCAATTAAAGAAGAGAGGCCGCTCGCATGCATCGATGTGTGATGGAATTAATTTAAACACCATACATAACCCAAATGCTGTCCAATTTTCCTCATTACCACCTGCCGACAGTCGCTGGGGGTTGGTGCTAATGAGCAGCTGACTATGAAGGAGAATGCAGCCAGTATCTCGGGAACATAGAGTGCAAACCACACCCTGCTGGGGCAGTTTCTGGTAACTCGTTAGCTTTGCTCAGCTTTGTTCCTAGTGTCGTGGTTCAACTCTGAGAAGACCGTCTCATCCTATGTTACCTGTCCAAGTTCCTGGGGGAGGAAGTGGTCTGCCCAGTTGCTGAAAGCTTTCCCCACAAAACGGTACAATTACAAGCTCCCCCAACCCCTGGAGGCAAGGGGCATCCAGGGCGGGACAATCTCTGTTCAGAGAAAGGGGGGAACAAGGCTTATTTATGGTAAGATACCTGGGAGAGCACACTGCTGAGGTGAACGAGGCAAGATGCACACACACTTCCAAGTGGGAAACCTCGAAGGCCAAGGACGGAAAACACAAAGACCTCGTGTGTGTCCACTTCAGGGAGCTTCACCAGGGGCTAGGCAGTCACACAGGGAGACAGAGCGTGAGGAAGGGCGTAAGAGCCACTCTGGGTAGGACGTCTCCGAGAATCCGTCCTCAGATGTTTAAGACACAAGAGTATGGAGAACAATACGGCAAGTACCTCTGTATCCACACCTAACCCACCCTGAAACAACACCCTGCATTTGCAGACTCTCTGTGACTGTGTTTGTGATAATGCTAAGGAGAAGTTAAGTGGTGTTGAATAAAGGGTCCACTTGGAACTTGTCCTCCACTTTTCCTCCTTCCATGTGGTTCTTCTTCACAGAGCTTATCTGCCTGCTTCTGTAGACCCGGCTGGATCATGAGTGTGAAGCCTGAGCAGTCCCGCTGGACCCTGGGTTTGACTCAACACGTTGTTGTCACGTTCTTGAAACTCTTGATGAGTTTTAGACAAGTGTCCCCGTTCTTCATTTTGCAGTGAGCCCCATACATTATGTAGCGTGTCCTTTCCACCACCAAGTCTAAATGTCTCCCTTGGCCAACCCAGGAGCCGCTGGTGGCTGCCAAGGATACTGCCTGTTATGGGTTGAATCATGTCCCCTCGAATTCGTGATTCTGATGAAGCTCTCTGTGGATGCTGGACAGTTGAGTAAGTGGACGGTAGATGCCGGGAGCCAGGTTCTCGCTGTTGCGATG
This sequence comes from Lynx rufus, assembly GCF_022079265.1. NCBI lineage: Eukaryota > Metazoa > Chordata > Mammalia > Carnivora > Felidae > Lynx > Lynx rufus. Next base: position 2,847,709 of record NW_025814896.1, on the reverse strand, counting down.
GAAAGTTACAGGAAAGCCCGGGGCGGGGTCTAAAATAGGGATGCATCTGAGCTGGAGATATCAGTATAAACTCATATTCAGGATAATTGAAATGAAGATGGTTACACACAACGATAATAGTTGCAGGTATGTGTACACAGGATCAGTTTACACCTTCCATTTCCTTGTTCTGCCACCGAGAAATGATAATACCCAGTAGGCACAAGCAAACCTAGTAGTAGGTCTTGTTCTAATAACCATTCTCCAACAAAAAGATTGAATGAATGAGTGAAAAGAACAGGCCGATCTCTTGTGCAGAAGAGTCCCACCTAGTTTCTGTAGACGCTCGTCCCCGAGGAAGTGGAGAAAAACTCCCTCCTCCTTCAGTGTGCCCTGCACATAGCTTCTTCCTTCCAGAAAGCACAGGATGTGAAGAAGGAAACGTATAACTTTACGGCGCGGAAACCTAGCCGACATGACCTCAGTCAGCAACCAAGGTCATCAACAAGTCATCTCGATCCTGTACCCTTGACAGATTAGTGCGAGATGTATTGAAAATGGCATTTTCCCTGCAAGACCTTCCTTCCAAAACCCATCACTCCAGTGTAACCATGAGAAGAACATGAAACAAATCTCAACTGAGGGACATTTCCGAAGAACCTGACCCGTACTCCCCAAAACTGTCAAGGTCACCCAAAACAAGGAAAGACTGCCACATGTGTACGGCCAGGAAGAGACTCAGGAGACAGGACATCTGCTACAGGTTGAGTCACGGTCCTGCCAGGGCCCTACATGGAAAGCCCAGCATCCAGTGTGACTGTCTTTGGACACGAAACCTTTTGGAAATCATTAAGTTTCAATGAGATCATAATTGGGGGGGCCCTGACGTCAGAGAGCTCGCCCTCTCTCCAACATGCGAGGACACTGTGAGAAGGGAAGAGAGGCTTCACCAGAAATCAGCCGTGCTGGGCCCTGACCTCGGAGCCTCAGCCGCCAGAACGCTGAGATGTAAGTGTCTGTTCCTCCAGCCACCCAGCCGGTGGCATTTGCTCCAAGGTCTCAGGCTGATAAATAGATCATCTGAAAGTAACGTGTGTACCGGCTGGTGTCCTGGGAGAGGAAACAGAACGTTAAACAAGAACTAGGGAAATCTGAAAAAGTATGGATTTCCATTAATAATCATCTCTCAGTATTGATTATTGATTGGGACAAATGGACCATATTTCATGTAGGACGTTAATCATGGGGGAGGCTGCCTGAAATGTATAGGAACTCTCTGCACGATCTGCTTAATTTTTTTTCTGCAACTTTAAAACCGTCCTAAGGTTAAAGTGTTCATTAAAACATAGGTTTGTGGGATGCCTGGGTGGCTCAGTCGGTTAAGCGTCTGACTTCAGCTCAGGTCACGATCTCGCAGTTCATGGGTTCGAGCCCCACGTCGGGCTCTGTGCTGACAGCTTCAGAGCCTAGAGCCTGTTTCAGATTCTGTGTCTCCCTCTCTCTCTGACCCACCCCGTTCATGCTCTATCTCTCTCTGTCTCAAAAATAAATAAACATAAAAAAAATTAAAAAAACACATAGGTTTGTTGCTGAGCTATGAATAAAGACGTAAGAGGAGTCGTGGGCCCGCGGGCTACAACAGAGCTAAATAAACCTCAGACAAGCCCATTTGGGTAAATCCTGCCCCGTTTGGCACATCCAGATACTCACTTCTCTAAGGAGACGGCGCTGATGGTATGAAAACCCTTGTCTCAGGATGTCCCGGAGCATCCGCAGCCAGACACACGGGAACTGCCCCCAGGGAAGACTGTCTCGGGCTGTTCCCCACGGGCCACACGGATCGCTGATACGGCATCTTTGCCAGACTCAGAACCTTCGTCTTCTCTGTGTTGCTGCTCGTCAGAAACAGAGGTTCTGGTACTCACTCTGCTGCGGTGTCCAGTTCTTGCCTTCAGAAGGCCATCCCCACGTCTCTAAGAGGCCTGTTCATGATGCCTTCAGGGACCTCTTCAACTCTTAGAATCTGAGGCTCGAATTTCCTAGAACACCCAATCTATTTCATTTGTATCCTTCCTTTAGACTTTCCTCCAGTGCTCCTGCCCCTAAGCCCTCCTGGATTTCAAGAAGAGTGTGCATTTTATCTAATGGGATGCAGGCACTTTGCTCATTAGATACCTAGGGTCAGCAAGAAAATGTGCTGCCCTCAGGGACGTCACGGTCTAGCTGGGCAAACACATGGGCACACAATTAACCATCATGAAACTGGAAAAGCTGGGCAATTCACAAAGTGTATAGGAATGTAGAAAATGGAGACATTAGCCTTAAAGGGCAAGAAGCCGGCCTCTAACTGCCGAGCTGAGGAATGTCTCTGGCTGGCTTCATGTAATCCCTCTGAGGCCCTGCTTCTTCCCCTGTGAGGGTCAGCACACCCTCCACCCCAACCAGCCAGAGCCCCCTCCCCCGTTGGACTCTGGCTGGTCCAGGGATGAACGCATGATAAATGGGGTCCATCCTGCTGAAGCAGGTCAAGTCTGGTTGGGAGACTGATGTGGATCGTGGGAAGGGAAGCATCACTACTTCTACCAGAGCAGCCAGGGTTCATCTTTGCTTCCATTTTGAGATAGTCTATTGGAGAATGAAGCCAACAGAGAAGGAAGCAGGACCAAGACAGGGAGAGACCAATGCCTGACAGTATTGAGCTCCTGGATCCAACCATGCTTGAAGTAAAAACCCTGTTTTTAGCATTCCCAACCAAATTATTCAATAAACTACCTTCTTTGCCTAAGCAATGGCAATGAAACAGAAGTCTGTTTCAGCCCCCCTAGTCTACAGAAAGGACTTCTAGCTGGCCACTGTTGTCCTACTCCATTTTACCATATTAAGTTTCTGAATAATTATATGACAAATTAATCTAAGGAAACACTCAAGTTATTGTCGCCAAAAAAATCCAAAAACTTGTAAAGCTACTGAATACAATATAACCTCCTTAGCCTGGTAAGCCTTCCAGGAACGGATTAAACCTGCCTTCACGTGTGTGATCCCACAGAAGGAAAATGCCCTTCATCCACATGACCAAGTCCTGTTCTTCTTGACCCATTAGCCATCCTCCTGCTGCTCCTGCACTCAAACATGCCCGTGACTATTGTTGAAAGTGCTGCGATAAACATTGGGGTACATGTGCCCCTTCGAATCAGCACTCCTGTATCCTTTAGATAAAGTCCTAGTAGTGCAATTGCTGGGTTGTAAGGTAACTCTACTTTAGTTTTTTGAGGAACCTCCGCGCTGTTTTCCAGAGCAGCTTCACCAGTCTGCATTCCCACCAGCAGTGCAGGAGGGTTCCCGTTTCTCCACATCATCACCAACATCTGTTTCCTGAGTTAACTTTAGCCGCCCTGACAGGTGTGAGGTTAGGTATTTCACCGTGGTTTTGATTTGTATTTCCCTGATGATGAGTGATGTTGAGCATTTTCTCATGTGTCGGTTGGCCATTTGCATGTCGTCTTTGGAGAAGTGTCTATTCATGTCTTTTGCCCATTTCTTCACTGGAATATTTGTTTTTTTGGGTGTTGAGTTTAATAAGTTCTTTATAGATTTTGGATACTAACCTTTTATCTGATATGTCATTTGCAAATACATTCTCCCATTCTGTCGGTTGCCTTTTAGTTTTGCTGATTGTCCTCTTCTCTGTGCAGAAGCTTTTTATTTGGATGAGGTCCCAGGAGTTCACTTTTGCTTTTGTTTCCCTTACCTCCAGAGATGTGCTGAGTAAGAAGTTGCTGCGGCTAAGATCAAAGAGGTTTTTGCCTGCTCTCTCCTCGAGGATTTTGATGGTTTCCTGTCTTATGTTTAGGTCCTTCATCCATTTTGAGTTTATTTTTGTGTCTGGTGAAGAAAGTGGTCCAGGTTCGTTCTTCTGCACGTTGCTGTCCAGTTTTCCCAGCACCACCTGCTGAAGAGACTGTCTTTTTCCATTGTATACTCTTTCCTGATTTGTCAAAGATTTGTTGGCCGTACCTTGGTGGGTCCATTTCTGGGTTCTCTATTCTGTTCCATTGATCTGTGTGTCTGTTTTTGTGCCAATACCATGCTGTCTTGATGATTACAGCTTTGTAACACAGCTTAAAGTCCAGGATTCTGATGCCTCCAGCTTTGGTTTTCTTTTCCAACATTACTTTGGCTATTTGGAGTCTTTTGTGGTTCCATACAAATTTTAGGATTGCTTGTTCTAGCTCTGTGGAGAATGCTGGAGGGGGTGGTTGGGTGGGGGTGAGTTAAATGGATGATGGGCATTAAGGAGGGCACTTTTCGGGATGAGCACTGGGTGTCCTATGTAAGAGATGAATCACTGGGTTCTACTCCTGAAGCCAAGACTACACTGTATATTAACTAACTTGATATAAAAAAAAATGCTAGTGTCGCCTGGCTCTGTGACACACACCTCCCCAGCTCCCAGGTGAAGCAGACCCCACATTCTACAGGCATTTCTCTCCACGTCCGGTGGCACAGCTCTGCCGTGCCTTGTGTATGTGTGTGTGTGTGTGTGTGTATGTGTGTGTGTATGTGTCCACACAGATGCATTTTTTTCTTCCCCGTTGAACAGTGATCTTCTTGAGAACAGGTCTTCAATGCCATCTTGAATCATTTGTCTTCAGAAAATCTGGAATACTGCTTTCTACGCCATGGAACCTTGATAAACGCCTGGTGGATGGAGGGGTGAATAAATGAATGAATGATGGTTTTTGGTGCAGATCAACGGTATTAATTGATCCAATAAGGCTGAGGATTTGAAATAGTTTATGGTCTCTTCTCTCTTCCTCTGTCTGCTGTCACACACCCAAATAACTATAAGGAGCATGGGGGTGTTCTCCGCTTCCTTTTTACCTTTATTGAGAACTGAAGTCGTTACATTTTCAGTGGCAAATTTCAGCTCAGGCTGCCAGGGGAAAGGCAACATAATCTGTCCGGCATGGTGGAAGACACAGTTGGCTGATCCTGTAGTGTATGCCGAAACCAGACATCTATGCGATGCTTGGTGATTATTACGTGTTTTGAATCCGAATGTTGGAGCTTGGCGTGGGTAGGGAGGCATGGCTGGGGACAGTAAGCCCAGGACAAGATGTGGGCCTTCGCCATCAAAGTTACCCTGGGGTCTCGTGGGTTACTCTAGAAACCAGCCACTCCCGTTCGGGGGCCGTATGCTCACTTTTGTTGTGATTTGTTCACTGTCAGGCCGCTCACTGAGTGTCTCTGGTCCTCGGAATGTAGATAGGTAACAACGGGAATCACACAGAGTGTTCTTGAGGATTGAACGAGTTAATTCTTTTTGCTTATGTTTATTTATTTTTTGAGAGAGAGAGAGAGAGAGAGAGAGGAAACTGGGGAGGGACAGAGAGATAGAGGGAGAGAGAGAATGCCAAGCAGGGCTTTGCACTGTCAGTGCAGAGCCAGTGTGGGGCTTGAACTCACAAACTATGAGATCATAACCTGAGCCAAAACCAGGAGTTGGATGCTTTACCCACTGAGCTATCCAGGGTCCCTTGAACAAGTTAATTCTTTTTTTTTTTAATTTATTTTAATGTTTTAATTATTTATTTTAGAAAGAGAGAGAGAGAGAATGGGGGAGAGAGAGGAGGACTGAGGATCTGAAGCAGGCTGCATGCTGACAGCAGGCAGCTCGACGCAAGGCTCGACTGGTGCACCGAGAGATCATGACCTGAGCCGAAGTCGGACGCTCAACTGACTGAGCCACTGAGAGCCCCGAACAAGTTAATTCTTACAAAGACTTAGAGCAGTGGCTGACATCTAGTAAGGGCACAAAACCCTTGGCTAAGATGCTGCTGGTGTCACGGAGGCATGAGTGAAGTCACGGGACGCTGATCGCACTGGGTACTCGGCAACTACTTGTTGGGGAGAGGATGTTTGCTGGGCACAGGGAGTGGCTTGTGCAGAGCGCATGGCATGGGTGTGGCCATGCTGGTAGTGGACGTGGTGGCACTGAGGGAGGGCACAGAAGGCAGGGGACACACCGTTCCCGGGTCACATATCTGCCTGTTTGAAGCACGGTCTGGCCACAGCTTCCTGGCCTCCCGCATCTTTCCGAGACCCTGAACCAAGACCAGGTGGGACAGGCGGCTGGTGAAAGAGCCACCAGGGAAACTCCGGGCTCCAAGCCTTCCAGCCCGCTGCGGGCTGGCCCCACCTTCGTTCGCACCTCCTCTCAGGACAATAGCCAGTGAACCTGCCTTGGGAGATGGCCCCCCACTCTTGCGCTGGGGGCTTGGTGGTTGCTGACTCGAAGCCCCAAAACAGATATTTGCTTTAAGAGGCAGAGTATGGAACCCTGGGAGCACAGACCTTGTTGCAAGCAGTGGAAAGATGCACCAACTATGAAGGCTTGTCTTGTCTTATGAATCCCAGGTGCCTGCAAACAGCAGAGTGGGGCCTCCGGACAGTCAGGACCAGCTCTGGGAGGGCCTTCCTCACCCCTGCTGCTCGCTACACAGAAACTTCCTTCTTGTCCGACACAATGGTTCTACCTACTACGTCATTATTTCCTTCGGGCCCCAAGACAGCTCCTTTTCTCCCACCCTACAATTCCAGACTCCTGAAGGGCAGGAATGTGATTCCCAGGCTGAGTTTAGGTATCTCCACTGATCCAACCCTCTGCAGCTTCTGAGGGTCCGTCCTGTGGGCCAGGGAGGAAGAGGAGTCACCCTTCCATGCAGCAGTGCCCCCAAATCGGGTTTCCCAGTCAGTGGAGAGCACAGGACAGACAACCAGAGATGCTCTGAGACTTCTGAGCTCTGCTTGTCCCCGAGCTGAGCTCCAGCTGTGTATCTGGCCACTTCTCAGCCACACCTTGGAGTCATTGGGTAGAGATGCCTTCACCCCAGCCTGGTCAGGACAAACAGCTAAAGATAAAAGATTCCTGGGGACAGGGGCATATTCCTCGGGCGAGTTCATGTGACAATTGGAGGAGGAGTAGGCACAGAGAAGGTAAAACTCCAAGCTCTGTGCCACCCCCCCGCCCCGAAGGCTGATGGGAGCAGACAGCACTGTCTGGTAGAATGTATTGCTTTGCACCCTTGGACCTAAAATTTTGTTTTATTCTTGAAAACCTGGACCCCGCTGTCACATTGCAAAACGCTCCCCCTGAAATCTCGAATGTCAACAGTATTAATAAAAAAAAAAAGGGCAGCGTCTCCCTCCCTTTGGCATTTTTGTCTCATTCTGAGTACTGTGGATATTCAGATTTGAAAGTAGGTTCTCTTGGATTTGGCCACAGTCTCCTTTCAGGTCACGTGAGATGGAAGGCTGGTGTTGAGAATGAAGCCTCAGAATTACCTAACTTTCACTGACTGAACCTACACGTGTATCATTGGTGTTTCTCCAACATTGGGAATATGGTGTCGTGGGAGGGGTGGGTGCCAACGTACTGAATGGAATATGGACAATGGGAATTTGTAGCTCTGTATGACTTGTATGACTCTGATGAGTCATCACGTATTCTGGAAAATGAGCACCATGTCTGTTCTCTCTACTAAGTACTGCCTGGATTCCATCCCTGGCTGATGGAGTTGCCCACACCCCTCACACCGTTGTGCACTGAGTAGAGTCAAAGCCCTGTGGGGGAGGAGAACCTGTACAGACAGAGGCTGGCCAGGATGGTTTCTTTCTTTCCCAGTTTTCCGGGGGTAAAACAAATTACTTTGCCATAGAAACTCCATTTTCTGTATATTTTTCAAGAAGTTTCTCGGCAGATTTAGAAACTGTGCAAAGATAGGATCAGACACAGTAGCACAATTTAAACCAAGTTAAATAGAGTCTGATTTATAATCCTGATCCCATAGACTAGAGCATGTATTAATAAACCATCTCTGGGGGGAACCTAAGTTAACATTCCAAAACTTATCCCAGGTTGAATCATCCACCATATATCATTGGACATTAACATTCCCCACAGCACTCGGAACTGCAAATTTGCTTTGCAGAAAGTCAGATAATATCAAGTCTGATGGCTCATTTCTCAGTGGGCAAAGCTGCAGACACCACAAGACGTCTCTGGGCTGAAAACGCAGTGAGACGTGCCGCTGAGTTCCGTGTGGGTGTTGGCTCAAGAAAAGGCAGGGGTGATCGCACCTGTCCCCACACAGCCACCGGCAACAGCGGCGGGGAAGTGCGGTCATCTGTTACGATGCCCCGTGATATGCTTGGGTGCGCGGCTCCAAGGAGCCTTCTCGCACACACACCGTTGTGATGGCCTTGTACGCGGCAACTTCGGTAATTGTTCAATACTATCATCCCAGGTATTTAGTTTTTAATAGCTCAGTAAGACAGGACGTAAAGAACAATGTTCAATCCCATAAAGCCATACAGTGGGTTTCAGCACGCTCCGTAACGGATTCACCACTACACAACCAAGAGTAATTTCCCAATCTTACCCGCTGAGGTTGAAGGGGCAGAGAGAGCGCCCCACCGCCAAGACGAGAACGTGTTTCAAAAGAAGGAAGTGTTTTCATTTCCTGTTTAAATAATTCCTCTCTTCAGCATCTTCATTGAAGAGATCATTATTTTCGGGGCGTCTGGGTGGCTTGGTAGGCTGGGCACCTGACTCTGGCTCAGGTCAGGATCTCACAGCCCATGAGTTCGAGCCCCGCGTCAGCTCGGAGCCTGGAGCCTGCTTCGGATTCTGTGTCTCCCTCTCTCTCTGCCCCTCCCCTGCTTGCACTTTGTCTCTCTCTCAAAAATAAAACATTAAAAATTTTTTTTTAAAAGATAATTATTTTCATCCAAATGATCTTGTAGCCAACATTGCAAGCAGAATGGAGCTGTTTCCTCACAGTGTGAGGGTGGCTTTGAACTTTGCACTCGACCTTTGTAAGCCTCAGTCTTGTCATCCGTCACTTAGAGATCATCACAATGAAAACTTTCAGGAAGGAAAGCTGTCGAGAACTGTCCTCCAACAGCCCATGAAGGCCTTCCTCCCAGACCCGCCCTCTGGCAACCCGGGCATGATCCCAAAATAAAAGGCAGTCATTATATTTGAAATATATTTCTATTAAGATAATCTCAGGACATTGTCCCAAACAGTCCTCACCGTGCTTCTTTTGTCTTTGTGGTTTTGTTTTTACCGAAAATGTGCCTTCAAGAAACACCGATGTTTATTTTCCAGATCAGTTTTTGAATCTGAATTTTATGGGGAAAAGTACAATATATTATGTTTGGAATGAATTGAAATTTTTACAACAAATTTCCCTGATTCTTTTGTTTTTCTTATTGAAGTATAATTAATAGTTGTCTATTAGTTTCAGGTGTACAATATAATAATAGCTCAACTCACATTGTGCTTTTTTTTAACATGGGCTTTTTATTTCTAGAATAGTTTTAGGTTCGTGGACATACTGTGAAAACAGTACACAGGGCTCCCATGTACCACACACACATAGTTTCCTCTGTCATAAACATCTTAATGTTAGCATGGCGCATGGGTCCCTCCACCAGTGCTGACGCATCATTATTAACCGAATCCCACACTTAGGTTTCCTTAATGTTTACCTAATATCTTACTTTTTTTTCCCCTCCACAACCAGGTCTGGGACACCACATTACATGTACGTATCATGTCTCCTTAGATGTCTCTTGGCTGTGAGTTTCCCTTGTTTTTGATGACTTTAAAGGTTTGGAGAAGCACCAGTTTGAGATTTTGTGGAACATCCCTCAAATGGGGTCTGTCTGATGTTTTGGTCATGGTTAGGCTAAGGGTATTGAGTTTTTTATTCAAATTCAAGTTAGTTAACATACAGTGTAGTATTGCTTTCAGGAGTAGAACCAGGTGATTCAACTCTTACGTATGACACCCAGTATTCACCCCAACAAGTGCCCTCCTTAGTACCCATCACCCATTTAGCCCTCCCCCCCACAACCCTCAGCTTGTTCTCTATATTTAAGAGTCTCTTATGGTTTGGCTCCCTCTCTGTTTTTATCTTATTTTTCCTTCCCTTCCCTTATGTTCATCTGTTTTGTTTCTTAAATTCCACATATGAGTGAAATCATATGATATTTGTCTTTCTCTGACTGACTTATTTCACTTAGCATAATGCCCTCCAGTTCTATTCACATCATTCCAAATGGCAAGATTTGGAAAAAGCCTATATATATATATATATATATATATACACACACACACACCACACTTCTTTATCCATTCATCAGTTGATGGACATGTGGGTTCTTTCCATTATTTGGCTATTGTCAGTAGCATTGCTATAAACATTGGGGTGCATGTGTCCCTTTGAATCAGCATTTTTGTACCCTTTGGATAAATACCTAGTAGTGTAATTGCTGGGTCATCTGGTAGGGCGTTGGTTTTGAGAAGAAGTTCCTTTCATCACGTCATACGCATCGAGGGTGTGTGCTGTGGGCATGACTTACCATGTTGATGTTGACCTCGATGACCTAGCCTAGGGTCGTGCCTGCCGGGCTTTTCCACTGTGGTCACCCTTCTCCCCTCCACGCTGTACTTTCCCCAGACATAAAGGGTCAGGGGTTATGCTCCATTTCCTTGAATGGATTTTCTGAATCCACTCATTTGGAATTCTGCACAAGAGATTTGTCTTCCCTCTCTCACTTATTTACACAACATGTATCACATCAGCATGGACTTGTGCATCCTTATTCGTGTTACACTCCCATACTCCTTTATTTAGTTGTTCACACTTGCCCAGCATTGGCCACTGGGTGATCCTTCCAATGGCTCCTGTGTGTCTCTGACACACCCCCATCATTGAAGGCTTATTTCAACTTTGGTTGCTTTCTGTTTTTTCTTTTTCTTTTTTTTGGTACTTTCTCACTTTCTGCCTTACACAAAGCTCCAGGTTCATCTTGTGTATTTCTGCCCCAGTCCCAGAATCAGCCACTTCTCTCCAAGGATCCTTGGAGACTGATGGTGGAAACGATTGGAGAATGGGGGTCGAACCCAAGCTGTGATTTCACTCTGGGGAAACTTTCACTTGCAGCTGTCAGGCCACAGAACATTTTGGCTAATTCCCACTCATAGTTTTAAGAGGAGGCAGGTGCTTTCATTAGCCCCGGACACAGATGAGACCCATTGAGGGGTCTGGTTGAGAGCTGGTGGAGGCAGGAATGAGGTGTAGGTCTACAATGCTCTGAAACCCAGCCCCACTCCACCTCCACTCCCACCCCGGGCTTCTGGCCCTCTCTGTAGCCTTCCACTTGGTTATGTCTCACACGGTCCTCTGGAATGTGAACATTCGGGGGAGAAACTGAGCGTCCAGCGTCCTGGCAGCTGTCAGGGCCACCAGAGGCTGTAGTTTGCACATTGTCATAAAGGTTGGTGGTCATTGTGCTACACTGGCTGGCTCAGTCTCTGTGAACCGACACGTAACATGGCACATTGTCCACATCCAACGCCTCTTCTGAGGACACTGTCACAGCAAGAACTTTCATGTCGAAGGGGCCCAGTCTGTCCTTGTAGATCCTCCCAGCTCCTTGGGGGAATGGCTTGCACACAAACTTCACCCAGAGGCATAGCTTTCCCCTGACGTGTTCAGTTAAATTAATTCAGCTAATCACAGGGGTTGGCGCTGGATTCTCCAGGGAGGTTCTATCTGAGTCTTTCCCATTAGCCCTAAATGAGGCCTTAAAGGAACATTTAATTCACATCCCCAAACACGGTTACGCCGTGAACTCAGAGGTGTGATTCCAGAGAAAGGTGAGATGCAGTGGTTTAAAAATAAGTCCATTGACTCCTGAGATAAGAGACGGGTCTTAGCCTTTCAATGTGAAGACATTCTAACAACACCTTTGTATTGAAATAGTTGTTTCCACTTAAAAAGTACAGACCCTAAAAGTAATCCCCAAAGCCCTGATATTCATATTTTGGCTCCCACTTTCCCCGACTCCTTACTTGGAAACTTGCATCCTCCCTGCAGGCAGGCTTTCGTGCCTGGGTCTCGAGGTCTCCAGGTGACTTACCAGAATCTAGTACGGATACTGTGCCACAAACAGACACCACAGAGGGCTGGGCACAGGCCCTGCCACACAGAGGTCAGCCAAGCCCGAGGGAGAAGCTGTCAAATGGAGTGCTGTTGGGGAAAATGGCTAGAGCGTGCTTCGGGGTAGCTACTTTATAATGACATGAAGCTCTTCCCTTCTTCTCTCCTTCTGGTGCAATCAGGGGAAAGAGAGCCCAGGCGTGGCTGAGGGAGGCGAAGGGCCAGTGGAGGAGCGCCTCCTGGTATGAATCGCTGCCCCGTGACACAGGCGCTGTTGGAGACTTTCCGACAACCAAAGGTAGTTCATCATCTTTGTTTTGCTGTTGTTTGCTCGTTTTGAAACAAAAGTTTAGAGTTGAGAAAGGAGACCAGAAAGACAAACAGAAAGAAGACGTGTCAGCCTTGAGGCGGGAAGAGGCACCCAGGAGGGAGAACCCTCCCAAGCCGGGGGAGGAACAGCACAGAAATAGGCGAGCTTCTGATCCATGGTAAGAATGACTTTCCGCGCATTAATGCCTCCAACTACCAAAAGGCAGAGAAGGGGAATTGATGGTTGGCCAATAGGAATAGCCTAGGCAGGTAGGTCCTTCCACGGCATCTGAACACTCAGTTCTTCTCATACTGGGAACCTGCCACGTGGGTTCCAGGGGACAGTTCCAGGCCCCGGATCCAGGCAAGCCCAGAGCGGAGACCTCCCCACCACAGCTGGGATCCCAGAGCCCAGTGAGGGAGGAATGAATTCCCATCCATCCCGCTGGGATGGAAAGGCCTTTGTTGGCACACCACTGCCCCAGGGAGGAAGTGAGCACCTTGTGTGAGCTGTCCGTGAACATGGCGGATGCCGGCAGCACTCACATTGATACTAACTCGTTACCATGGTTTCTTGGCTCAGTGGTTCAAGCTCTGCTTAGCTGGGGCTTCTACTGAGGTCTCATCTGGCCGAAATCAAGATGTTTTCATGCTGGACTCTCACCTGAGGCTCAGGGTCCACTCCTAAGCTCAGATGATGGATGGTTCCAGCGGTAGACGTCATGGTGTCCTGCTTCTCCAAGGGCAGCGGGAGAGTGTGTCTGGTCCTTCAAATCTCTTCGATTTCTTCCATCTCTGACCTCTGGATCCGCGTTTAAAAAGTTCGTCTAATTATATTAGACCCACCAGGATAAGCCACCTTTTATTAACTCAAAGTCACTTGATTAGGACCCTTGACTCTATCACCTACATAACTCCCTCGTCTTGGCCAGGTAACATAACCTAATCACGAGAGTGGCATTCCCCTATCATATTAAACAGGTCCCACTGCCACTCAAAAGTAGGCATTTCTCAGGACCCAGGCACCAGGGTGGAATCTTTCGAGTCCTCTTGCAATTTCCCTACCACCCGCCGCCTAAGCGCCACCAGCATCTAAGATTATTGCTAAAAGCATAAATATTCATTTCTTGAAAGAAAATGCCAACGGCACAGTGATCGCCCAAGGCCCAGGACCGCAGTGATTCGTGAGAACCCCCAGTTGTTAATGGGCCGAAGTGCACCTGGGAAGGCAAAGGTGGCTGTTTAGGACAAGAGGAAAATTCATGATCATGTTCTTCCCAGGTTCTTTGGCTCCTAGAATTCCCTTTGTATTTTGTTTTTTACTTTTTAAATGCAGAATACATAACAGAAGCCCTTGACAGATTTTAGAGGTTCTGCTGAGAGTCTAGGAGGAGGTCTTACTGGGATTCTCTGTTCTCCAATTGGCACTAGGAAGCAAAGAAAGTGACATAAGGGTGCCCTGGATAGTTTCATGTGGTGGTCGGTGAAATGGGGAAGCCGCCTTCAATCTAATATCGGCCAGAACTTGGAGCCTTCCCAGCCCCCACCTTTCTCCTCACTAACAGAGTGAGGCAGCATGGACGCTGAAGTTTGTGGCAACCCAGAAGTTGACCTACAAGAATCCCCATGTGGCCTGGGTGGCTCAGTCGGTTGAGTGTCTGACTTTGGCTCAGGTCATGATCTCACGGTTCATGAGTTCAAGCCCCGTGTCGGGCTCTGTGCTGACAGCTCGGAGCCTGGAGCCTGCTTCGGATTCTGTGTCTCCTTCTCTCTCTGCCCCTCGCCCACTCGTGCTCTGTCTCTCTCTATCAAAAATAAATAAATGTAATAAAAAAATTCAAAAAAAATAAAAATAAAGTGTTGCCCCCATGTACCCCACAAGTAGAGGCATTCTGGTAACTGGGGACTGTAGACACAGAGAGCAGCAACTAGGATCAGAGTCAGTGGCAGAAACCAGCTGTCACCATGGAGGGTCCCACACATGCCATCAACTGAATGTGACAGGAACTCGGAAGCGGAGGGTTTTCCTGGAAGCCGGGGAGAAGAGAGGCATCCGTCTATTTCACTGTGTTTAGTGTTTCACATTTTATTGTGAGTAGTCATCTGTCCTAGGTAAAGTGGAACATCTCCACATACAAAGAGCATCACCTGTGATGTGCACAGCAAACCACACTTAAACACTGGGGTCTCTCCTTCAAGGCCTTTGGTTGTGCTTATGCATGTGTGTGTGCATGTGTGTGCATATGTGTGTACATATGTGTGTGTAAGTGTGTATGTGTGTGCATGTGTGTATTTGTGCACCTGTGTGTGCATGCATGTGTGCATCTATGTGTATATGTGTGCGTGTGTGTGTGCGTGTGCATGTGTGCATGTCTGTGCATATGTGTACGTGTGTGCATACGTGTGTGCATATGTGTGGGCATCTATGTGCGTGTGTGTGTGTAGAAAGAGACAGCATGTTTCTTACAACAATGAAATAATGGTACATTGTTTTGTAATCTGTTGTTTTTATTCCATCAGGAATCTTTCAGAAATTTCACTCTGTTTCCAAGACAAAACATGCCACCATGTAACAACCCCTCAGTAATAGCTGTGGGATAGCTTGTCCCCATCAATTAACTACAGCATTGTGTCAATGGCTGCAAAGTGACACACGGGGTGATACCTAATTACTTCCCAAAATGGGATATTTTAACTGCTGGTAATTTCCGAGTGATCTTCAGTAGTATGCGGATAAAAATGTCTTTATTTTAATCATTATGTATTTTAATTTGGCTTGAAAAATTATAGAAGTAGCATATCAAGCCAATAATCGCATAGAATTATTTTTAGGATTAGATCTAAGCACTACTTAAGTTAAAATAAAGAGATTTAAAGAAAAAAAAATCCTAAGTAAATAACTGGGGAGGTTTTCAGATTCCACAAAAATAGTTGAAACAAAATAGCGCCTCCAATGGCCAAAGTTTAAAATTATTATTAATTTTTTTAATGTTTATTGATTTTTGAGAGAGAGACAGAGCACGAGCAGGGGAGGGGCAGAGAGAGAGGGAGACCCAGAATCCGAAACAGGCTCCAGGCTCCGAGCTGTCAGCACAGAGCCCGACGTGGGGCTCGAACCCATGAACCCTGAAATCACGACCTGAGCCGAAGTCGGACGCTCAACCGACTGAGCCGCCCAAGCGCTCCATGGCCCAGTTTAAAATACAGAAATGTAACTTATTTAACCATGTCCTCATCAGGAGTCTCCGTTTCCTGTT
The DNA here is from genome assembly GCF_022079265.1 of Lynx rufus. NCBI lineage: Eukaryota > Metazoa > Chordata > Mammalia > Carnivora > Felidae > Lynx > Lynx rufus. The sequence continues at coordinate 2,832,150 of NW_025814896.1, read as the reverse complement.
TTTCTGTCATGAAAACACTGAGGCGTCTCTTCCTACATACGCCTTTCTGTACTTCCTTGAGTATTTCCCAAGGGAAAAGTTGCTAGAAATGGAAATGTGTCAAATGGTTGGAATGTTTTAGAAGCTGTGATTTATGATGCCCCGAGTTGTCCCCAGATCCGGAGCGTGTTCCACATGCACCCCAGCCGCGAGCGCGAGGAGGCCAGTGGGTCTGCGAGTTTAGAAGGTCGTGCACCGTGGGGGTGAAGCACCCTGAGGTCCTGCTCCAGGAGGACTGTGCCTCCCAGGGTGTCCCCAGCCCAGACCCTCTCCCAGAGGCCCTCCTGTCCTCGCGCCTTCCTCCTTCTCTCTGGCCCCTGCCTCTCCCTGAGACCCCCCCTTTCCTTTCTACCCCCAGAGAGAGTTGTGTGTGGATTTTGAATTTAGAAAACAACGCAGCGTTTGACATTTTGATATTTGTCTTTCAAATGAGAAGACATGAGCTGATGTTTATATTACTAATGGGGCGTTTCAGAGGATTTGCTTTTTAGTGTAGAAAGTGCCACTAAGCAGTAAGTGGCTGCCCACATCCTGGACTTGCGGCCCTGCGAGAACATTCGCACCAGGAAACCCAGGGCCTTTCCTTGGCCCCTGCATCTGCTCCTTCCCCTGCCGAGCTCTCTGGCGGGACGCGGCACTAGCTGGCATCTCTGCCCGGCCCCGCGTTCCCTGCGGACGGCGTCACCCTCGCGTCCCCACCCTGCCCCCTGGGCCCTGCCCGGACACCTGTGTCCCCTGCTCTTGGGACCTCCCCGGAGTCAGGAGACAAGGGGTGAGGGCCTCCGCGTCCTATGCGCGCTCATCACATCCACAAACCAGCCACTACTGAGTCCTTCACTTTCTAACTGAAATGCCTGTATCACTTGTAACATTTGTTTTAAAAGAAAAATGCATATGAATTAAAAATCATTACCATTTGTAATAACAAGGTAACCATAGGGATAAAAACAACAAACACCAAGTGATGTCCTCAGAGTCTCCCTTGATGTTACAGCCGGTGAAACCCCCTCCCCCACCCCTGCAGCCTCCTGTCCGCCTGAAGGGAGCTCAGCAGGGAGACCTGCGGGCAAGTGGACACGCGACAGCTCCCAGCTTCGGCCACCAAGCCCACCCCAACCCAGCACAGATGGTGCATCTGCCTCGCCCACGAGCCCCCGGGGTTTGGCACCTCCTCCCGGGTGTCCTTCTCCTGCCCCACCGCAGCGCCCCAGCTCAGGGTCCTGCAGCCCAGTTTCTACCCACCGTCCGAGTCTCCCCATCCCCAGCCGGTTCCAGGCGTGGCCCAGCCCCAGGCTCAGAACAGCTCCGTTCAGACACATAAATGAGTAACTGAACACCGAATTCCTCAATTTAGCTATGTGGCGAGGGTATTCGATCTGCCAGAGAGAGAAACACTCTCGCTGAAAGATCGGTGATCTTTCCGATTTTTCCTCCTGGAGCAGAACAGAAGACCAAGAGAGGGAAACAGCCCAGTTCAGGCAAATCGGTGGCTACTCATGCAATAATGCGGACTTGAGCTATACCCAGCATCCCGTGATGCCCGGGCCGCCCCGTCTGATTTGCGGGTAGCGATCCAAACCCTCCCGGCATTTACTGGGACCCTCTGACGCCCGTGCCACTCCTTGTCCTGGATCGGCTGCTGCGGGCTCCCCCCGACACTGCCCGTGGCCTGTGCACCCCCAGCGTGCAGTGAGAGACACGGGCCTGCTTCTGTCCGTACGTCAGGGATCCAACTAGAGAAAGATAAACTCATTTTTAATGTACCTCAGGGCATGCAATAAAGCACCGAGGCATCCAGGTTCATCCTTCAGGGCGTGATTAAGAAAATCAAATTCTGGCTTATTCATGTCATTTTTCCTCAAAGCTTGCAGGGAAGGAGCCTGGTGGCCCCCGATGATCAAATTATCTGATCTCGCGCTCTTGGGCTGTATGAAAATGTTCTTCTCTTCCGTTAGCTCCCATAGCTCCGGAGAGCGGTCCAAGTACGAGAGGGTCCCCAGAAAACACAGAAATACACTGCAGCCAGTGAGAACCATGAGAACGCGGACACTGTAACAAAAGAAATGACACATTTATTTTAAACGTGTGTGTGTGTGTGTGTGTTTCAAACGTGTGCCATTTTTCTGTGTATGTGAAGCCGTTACTACGTGCGGTTAATGTGGAAAACAAAAACAAAAACAAAACAGTGACATAATTCCTGCTTTTCTTTTATTTTTGTGGATATAAAATTCTCCTCTTGATCAAGAGAAAGATAATTAGACATGGTCTCTGGAGACCTGTATCCTGGGCCTGGCTCTATCTCTAAATAGCTGTTCGGGCTGAAGCAACTCACTTCATTGTTCTGAGTTTTTGTTACATAAGTACAGGGCGATGTTTAATACGTGGGCCCAACCTACGCTCGGTACTGTTTCACTTAGAATGAAAATATGCTTATTGATTCATTATGTTCTCAGATTGACCACGTTCATAATAAAGATGTGAGTAAGAAAATCCGTGCTACTCTGTGGACCCTAAAATGTTCATCTCTAGTCCACATGAGGCAACAACACAAAAGATTTCTAACACGTATTCCTGAAAATGGACTTGGGGCCTCAGTGTCACCTGGAGGCCACCTGGGCCTGCGGCCAAGGGTCCTGACGATCTTGGAGCCCCCGCAGTTGTGATCTCCGGTCTCTGGTTTACCGCCTCTGCACCTGTTTGCAAATGGGACTACCTGTTTCACTCTTAAGTTTTAGAAATAGCCTGCTATCAACAGTGCTTGTCAACGTCAATTTACCTGCACTTAAATCAGAACCTGATTCTGGATAATAATGGATCTGGAACTGAAAGCAGAGAAGCGAATGCATTATTAACCAGCAACCTTCGCCACATACACACGCACGCACGCACACACACGCGCAGGCACACACAGGCACACAGGCACGCACGCACACAAAGGGCAGATAAAGGCTTCAAACCCTCTCCCATTTTCCAAACAGAAACCACTGTCTTATTCCTCTGTGATCCTGAGACTTTTCATTTATTCATGATCAAACATCAGGTAAGGGAGTCTCTCTCCCAAACAATTGCTTGTTTTCAAGAATCGCAGGGACCCCGGTATACACCACTGGGCGTTTGCTTTCCGTGGCAGTGAGCTGGAATGAAAGCCGGAGAAAGGAAGGTGCGTGATCTTGCTGGAATATTTATATTGTTAGAGATAACCTCAGGACTCTTGAAAACCCTAGGACGTGACCCACCTTCCGTCTCCTCTTCAGGAAAGGAAAGCAACGGGCAGACTTCGGAGGAGAGGGGCCCCGTGATTAGTGCTCTCTGTGTGGATCAGTGCTACAAAGGAGCTTTCTTTTCCTGCTTCTACTTAAGGCGACGTCCTTCCCCTCCTACCTCTTGCCTCCCTCCTTGCTGAAGCTTTAACATTGAAAATTCTGTTTTGTGTTGGATTCCGGGAGAACAGAGCAAAACCTGCCGTATCTCATGGTTTTCCCCGGTTCTTCACAATTTTACAAGCTACAGAATAGTGCATGCAAAACCTCCATGACTATAATTTCCACTTGTGAGGGGAACAAAAGGAAACATACTGCAAAATCACTCTGAAGCCTATCTCTGCCTTTAAAATAAATACGTTCTCAGAAAAATATTTACTGTGCTCCCTATCTGCTTGTTAATCTGAAAGGACTTCAGTTTCCTAATGTCCCCTGGAAGATCAACCTACTATTTGTTATTTTTAGAGCAAGTCACGAAAGTTTCCCATATGTTTCCAGGCATTGTGGCTCTCCAAGGAGAACTATGTGCTATAAGCAGGTGGACACCCTAGGTGGCTGATTATGTCCTTCCCAGGCTGTTCCTGCCCAGGAAGTGTGTGGCTGGCAAGAGTGGGGGGGGGGAGCGGGGGGAGCCTAGCTGTGCTGGGTGACCTGAGCCGTCCCTTGTTTGGAACCTGAGTGGTGTCACCTGGGCTCCGGCAGGTATGGGAGCATCTTGCGTTCGCCCAGCAACTGTCTCTTGCTCAAACTGTGCCTCACTCTCCGTCGCTTGTTCCTTCTCCTTGTCCGTCTGTCCGTCTGCATTTGCTGCATCAGCACGTATCGAGAGCCTCCTGGGCCAGGCATTGAGTGAGGCTTTGGACAGACAGCGACAGGTAACCCATGGGCCTTGCTCTCCCGAGACTCGCAGGTGGATACGGAAGGCAGATGAGTAAACGGATGGAAACACAGAGCCTTGAGGCGGCGGCCGTGAAGATGACCATAGTGACAGCAACCACCGTGCCTGGGCACATCTTCCAAGCCATGCCCGCTCCCAAGAGCCCCACCTGTTTCACCCCACCCGGGACCGACAACATCCCCAGAGGCAGGACTGCGACCACCCCCCCCTTGCAAAGAAGAGAACACCAAGGGCAGGTAGTTTAGGAGGCCTTCCCTAAGTCACCAGGGTCACCAGGTGGGGAAGCCAGCTCTTGAAACCTGATCTGCCTAATTTGAGAGCACACACTTCGGGCTGGACTTCTACCCTGGACTTCTGGATACTTTGCTGCGTCACCATTCCAACTTCTGTTTTCATCTCTGTTAGCCGCATGAATTACTCTGTTCTTTTTTTTTCTTCCCCAAAGAAAAGTTGATAAAGAGCCTACCAAGAGACGGGTTGGTTTTGGTACATAGATGTGAAAATACACACATTTAAACATACCTGTGATGTATGTAGGGGAGCCTGGGTGGCTCATCGGATAAGCGTCCGACTTCGGCTCAGGTCATGATCTCACAGTTTGTGGGTCCAAGCCCTGCGTCAGGCTCTGTGCTGACGGCTCAGACCCTGGAACCTGCTTCAGATTCTGTCTCCCCCTCTCTCTCTGCCCCTTCCCTGCTCACGCTCTCTCTCAAAGATAAAATAAAAAAATAAATTAATTTAAAAAAATCTGTGCTGGTTCTAAAGGGAAGTTCTAAAGAGTTCACCAACGTGCAAGAGACACAGTCCACATTGAAATACACTTTATATTTTTATCTTGATAAGTTAACTGTTTCCAGGAACACATGGACAAAGAATGTTTCTGTGATCTGGACCAATGGCTTTCAACATTAGGACCAGATTTGCCCCCAGGAGACATTCGCCAATGTCTGCAGACATTTTTGGTTGTCATGATGGGTTGAGGGAGAGGCCAGGGATGTGGTTAAACATCCTACAATGAATGCCCTGAACAGCCCCCGCATGACAGAGAGTTATCCAGTCCAACAGGTCAATGACGTTAAGATTGAACTTAGTTGTTGGCTTATTTCTGGAAGGAGGTCTTGGATATTGCCACAACATAACAGAACCAAGTTGCAAATATACCTCTATGCTGTGTGTAAGTCACATTGTCCAGACTTATTGGTCTTTCCAGGTGTGCATAAGATTTTTTCCTCATCAAACTTAAGATCAAATGACCTCACATCCTAAAGTCTAGATCTTCACCTTCTGATCCCTCCAGTGCCCTTATAAAAGACCTGCTTCGTTCCCAGCCCTTAAACTCCGGGTCCTCTGTCCATCGACCCAGAGCTGAACAGATACATTCTCCAATGCACAATTAAAGAGATTGACGGCTTATTAGTAGAGGCACCCTGGTATCAGCTAATCTGAAATTAGGTGGGAGATATTTTGTTAGGGCTGTGTTTTGTTAAGCAAGCAAAATGTAAAACCTTCACATCTTTAGTGATTGATTAATGACCTTTTAAAGGACCCTGCTAAACGGAACTATTGAAGAATGTGGGAGCAATTAAGGAGGTTTTGCAATGGCAGTTCACTTCTCAAAATGCCTGGACGAGATTTCAGCTGGATCACTGCCCCTTATGACTTAAGTAGTGTCAAACGGCATCCAACGGCCCCAAGAAGACTATTTTAGGCACATCAGCAAAATGCCACCCTGAACTTTTAGCAGCAATTATGGGCGTTACAGATATTGGCCACGTAGGGGTTTGGACTGAACTTCTCCGTGGGCTTCGATCTGCACACCGCAGCTGCCCGGCAGATCTCCTCCCTGCCGTGCGTCCCAGGTATTTGCCGTTCCATTAGCTTTTTCCAGATAAAAGTCACTTTCTGGAAAGGGTAAAAGCTAGGCTAGCTCAAGTGATGTAGCACTTTGCTCCAGTAAGGTTTCCTTTGAAACAGCAATTACTAACATGCACCAGGTAATTCAGGGAAACAGAACTAAAAACAACCACGGCACTTTGAACAGAAATCTCATCCCAGTATTTCGTCGCCTTTCCTTTCTCTTCCTCTGGCTTTTCTGTTGGGTGAAAACACGCTTGTTCCTTCTGAGGCTGCCCAGACCTTTCTGCTGTTTACGGAGAAAGGCCCTGGTCAGTGCAAAGCATCCAGGATGTTTGCTGAGTGGCGTCCAAGTGGAGCAAGTGTCCTGTGCTCGAGCTCGCCCTGGTTAGAAATAGCCTATTCCTTTCTGGACCCCGCCCTGGCTCCCGGGCCCACAGCGGGAGACAGAAGATTAAACACTCATTCAAATCTATTTGCCATAGAGGTCTGTTTTTAAAAGCACCACATGCCAAGGACATCACCAAATTTGATCTCTCCCCTCGGTATGATAAAAGTGAGTGAACTCACTTCTGATTGCTTGTGATGGCAAGATTTTCATTTTTTAAATTCATGGACCGCTCGGGAGGGTTGAGAATCAGGCTGTATTCCAACATTGATCTCCCCTGATGGCCCCTCAGTCTGTATCAGCAAGACAGGTACTAGATGTATGATCCCCCGGTTCTGCCCCTGGTCCAGGCTGTCCTCCACTCCAGATTAGGCAGATGGGGGCTCTCCATTGATGCACCAGCTTTCTTTCACAGAGACCCCAAGAGCAAATGGGAACGGGGCTCAGAGCACCCGTGGCTTCCATAGACTGACCATTCCCCACTTCTGCCTCCATAGCTTGCTGCTTCCGTAAGACCCCTTCCCCACATTGTGTTTGCCACATCCTTTGGATAACTGGGATCATTAAAAAGTGAGGAGCTCCACAATGTTGGTCTTGGCAACGATCCCATGGATATGATACCGATCATATTGTTCAGAGGCAACCAAAGCAAGAATATTAAATGGGACTACAGCAAACTAAAAAGCTTCTGTACAGCAAAGGAAATAATCGAGAGAGTGAAAAGGCATCCTGCAGCATGCGAGAAAATATTTGCAAACCATGTATCAGAAAAGGGCTTCACTTCCAAAATACATAAGGGATGTCTACAACTCAATAGCAACAACAACAACAATAATAATAATACACTGAAGTTTTGTATAGAGATTTTTCCAAAGAAGACATCCAAATGGAGACTGGGTACATGAAAAGATGCTCAACATCACTCATCAGCAGGAAAATGCAAATCAAAACCACAGTGAGGTACCACCACACACCTGTTGGGACAGCTACTATCAAAAAAAAAAAAAAAACAAAAACAGAACAAAAGGAAACGAATGTTGGTGAAGATGTGCAGAATCTGGAACCCTCGTGCACTGTTGGTGGGAATGCAAAATGGTGCAGCTGCTTTGGAAAGCAGTATGGAGGATCTGCAAAAATTAAAAATAGAACTACCCTGTGACCCCAAAATCCCACTTCTGGATATTTACTTTAGAGAGTTGAAATCAGGATCTCAGAGAGATATCTGCTCTCCCATGCTCATCGCTGCATTATTCACAATAACCAACCTGTGAAACAGTCTCAGTGCCCATCAACAGGTGAACAGATTAAGACAATGTGCTGTATGCATACAACGGGATCTTATCCACCCTCGACTCTCCCCTACCAATCTGCCTGCTGTTGGTTACTTCTCCAAATCCTCTGATGGCTGCTATTTACGATTTTTTCCTAGAGTTTTAAATTAAAGCTGTGGGGGATGGGGACTGTATTAGGTTCACTTGGTGAAACTCCTTCCTTCCTAACTAATAGAACACAGGTTTATTTTATTTTATTTTGTTTTATTTTTTATTTTTTAGTGAGAGAAAGAGCAAGCAGGGAGAGGGGAAGATGGAGAGAGAGAGAGAGAGAGAGAGAGAGAGAGAGAGAGAGAATCTTAAGTAGGTTCCATACCCCAGCATGGAGTCCGACACAGGGCTTGATCCCACAACCCCAGGACCATGACCTGAGACGAAATCAAGAGTCAGATGCTCAACTGACTGAGTCACCCAGGTGCCCCAACCAGAGTTATTTCAATACCCCACAATCTACAACATTATTATACCGGTGACCCACTTGCAAGGTTAAAAATGATAAAGAAAATTTGATAAATGCACTTGAGTGGCAGCTGCGCGGTTTTTTTTTTAAACTGAAAACAGTGTAGAAGGGCCATTAGCTGGATCAGTCTTTTCTGAGGAAGGCTAACATCCAGATCGTGTCTGCTTAGAAAAGCAAAGGGAGGGGCGCCCGGGTGGGGCCGTCGGTTGAGCGTCCGACTTCAGCCAGGTCACGATCTCCCGGTCCGTGAGTTCGAGCCCCGCGTCAGGCTCTGGGCTGATGGCTCGGAGCCTGGAGCCTGTTTCCGATTCTGTGTCTCCCTCTCTCTCTGCCCCTCCCCCGCTCATGCTCTGTCTCTCTCTGTCCCAAAAATAAATAAAAAACGTTGAAAAAATTAAAAAAAAAAAAAAAAAGAAAAGCAAAGGGAACTATCCATTCTTAAATTTGTCTTCAAGGATGATACCCGGTCACTAGACATTCAAGCGAGCTCTCAATATAACATGTATTGAAGAGAGGATACACACTTAACATTGAAGACATAGCTTGTATACTGCCAAAATCGCATTCAATTTAAAGTATGTTTTCAAAGTGACAAAATTGCCCGAAGGCCATGTAAAAGCTGACAGAAACATATAAGAAAACAGAGTAGATCTGGAAGGGTAATGAAGGTCATTGGGTTCAGGACTAGAAAACCGGATGTTCCCAATCCCCAAATTTATGATGCTTAATTTTTGGCAACAGATCAATTACTGCTAGATAAAGCTGCACACGTGCACACGCACACACCGGTCACTCCTAAAACCCATTCATTGAAAACCATTTCGAGATAAAGTGTTAATAAAAGCAGAACTTAGTGGATTGCACACATAATTATTCCATTCAGCACATAATAGAAAGCAATTAATTAGCAGAGACAAATAAGCCAATGTCTTGTGGCCCTTGTCTCAGAGCTAAGGCTGGAACGAGTGGATGGGGGAACAGAGCAGACCTCAGCAAATCTAGAACCAGAAGACTTGAGCTTCTCTGGCTCCTGGGGGTTCGCCATTCATCGTAGGCGTAGGCTCCCTAGACCCGGGAAAGCCGGGAAAATGGCTGTGCTCTGGAGGCCAAATGACTAGTGAATTTAAATATTTCCTTGGGACACTAGAAAAATACAAACATAACGCACACACGTGCAATGTGCACACACACACCCCACCACTGTTTAGCTCCTCATTGCACAGCAAACATTAAAAATAAGCTGTCACTTAATAAAAAAATAAACCATATTCTTCTGAGAGTTTAAATTTGTCATTATCAAACTGTTCTATTTTAAATGAGGCACATGATCAAGAATTTTATATGGGCTTTAAGGAAATAGACCCTAATATCTGAAACGGAGACTTGTCTGCCCTCCTCATCTAGATATGGAAGACTTCGGGGGAGAAAAGTGCTTTTCTGGGCTAGCTCAGAGGGCCCACTAACAAGCTTGCCCTTGAAGGTACTAACGAGGGTCAAGGACTGGCCTATGAATCGAAATCCACAGAAAGACAGCTCTCCCATTTCAGCGCTCTGCCCTTTTAAAGCCTTTTACTTACACGGCTCAAAAGAAGAAAAATGATCCACTTCTCATTTTTTTTATTCAAACAGTTCATTATTCCAGCAATAAAATTTATAAATTGCATATGAGGTGTCTGGTACAGGGATCCAATAACATCAGAGAGAATCTCTGGGCTCCGGGATCTAACAGGAGAGACAGATATTGAAAACTAACTGGAGACAACTTCCCTAATTACAGTAGTGAGAAGTCACCAGCAAAAAAAAAATGGGCGATGGGAACAGGAAACATAACAGGGAGCTTAACCTGGTTTGGAGGTCAGAGGTCAGGGAAGGCTTCCTGGAAGAAGCAAGTACCTCCCAGGACTAGCAGGAGTGTGGACATTATCCAGAGCAAGGGGAAGAGGGAACATTCTAAGTACAGAGTATCGCTCATGGAGGGGAAGCCAGTACCCATGCATGTAGTAAGGCCAAAGGCCAGAAATGCTTGGAGAACCATCTGGGGATTTTAAGGACACATCCATGAGGAAAATGCTTACTTTTCTCATTCATTTATATTAATCGCTGTTTTCAAATGTCGACTGAGTAACTTCTGTCTTCCAGGCACTTTTCTGGCTTCCACACTCCAGCAGCCCCCGGGCAGCCATGGCTGAGCTATTAAGGACTTCACATTCTTGTTTCCAGCTTTCCAGTGACAAAGTCCCAGACCACGTCGAATCTTAAAAGTAAGAGAAAACTTTTCAAACTATTTGTGTGAAGAGTCTTGGGTCAGTCTGTGGAGGTGCATTGTGGCTCACACCTGTCCCTGGGTCGTGTCTGCCTCCTGACATACTTGGCTTGGCCCTACGTTGACAGACCTTTCCATGTCATGAGGTACGCATCTAATCTCTCTCTTTCTTAAATATTTTTAAGTTTATTTATTTATTTTGATAGAGACAGAGAGAACATGAGCAAAGGGGGAGGCAGAGAGGGAGAGAGAGAGGATCCCAAGTAGGCTCCACGCTGTCAGCGCAGAGCCTGATGTGGGGCTCGATCCCATGAAACCATGAGAGCATGACCTGACAGTCAAGATCCGGAGCCTGACGCTCAACTGACTGAGCCACCCAGGCACCCATGTGCATCTAATCTTGAACGAGGTCTGGTCCTCTGTCCTCTGTGGTGGGTGCCCACCACATCCTGCCTTTCATCCTGTATCCTGCTGTGAGCCCACGTGAGGAGTTTGCTGTCACCCATGGCCATGAGCGGGATGGCTGGTTCTGAGCGTATTCACGTAATTAGCTTGATGAGTCTCTGTCACCTGCCCATCAGGATTGTTGCGTCCACGGTTCCCGATGATGTTCCAGTGGGGTCCCCACATCCTTGTCCTCATGGGCGGGACCCCGCCTAACACACAGCTACCTCATGGGACTTCCTGTTTCTCGACTTGCTAGTTGGCTTGCGTGACAGGGACTTCGGTGTGTCACCTTCTCCAAACCTTTGTCCACTTTTCGAATAGAGCTGCTTTTCAGTTCAAGTTGTTTTGCAGGCGTCTCTTTCTGTTCTGCACGGAAATCTCTCACTACACATCACAACACTTCCCATCCCTGTTCTATCACGTGGGGCCTTCAGTCCACGGACAAGCCCCTTTTTTCTTCAACTTTATGTCACAATCCTCTTCTCTTTGTTTGTCTTACAGACTGGTTTTCACTGTGGTTGAAAAAGCACTTTTCTTTCCCTAAAGTCACAAAGATATTAACCAGCATTCTTTCTATAACTTTATAGTTTATTTTTCACACTTTGGGTTTTAATCCATCTGGCGTCAACCTTTTAATGCGATGTTAGATAGGGATCTTTTTTTATTATTATTATGTTAGTGTTCTCCGGAATGCGAGCTGCTTCTCTCACCCCATTCGACTAAATAAAGCATTCCCCACCGATTTGCATTGTCATCTTCATTGTACATTAAGCTTCCGTGCACGCACGGCCTCTGAGCTCCGTGCTTGCTTCTGAATATTACAAATACATTCTGTGCAGCTTCCCTTTCCAGATGTTCGATGGTTGTTCTGCCACCACCTTTGGTGCTGGGTACCACAGGACAGGTTCTCATTAAGGATGGCCTCTGGTGCTCTCCCTTGGACGGTCGCTGTGTGAGTGGGCATGGTGGGAAGGCAGCGTGCCTGGAAACCACTCCCACCCTGGAGCTCCAACTGGAACTTCACTCCTCACGCCAGTGGCTCGGTCATACAACTATTTTCCACTAAACTCTAGATACGTGTGTCTCCAGTCAAACTCCCTGAAGCTGGATCCCCAGATGGCCCGCGACCTTGCTCAGATATCACCAACAAGATGGCAAGTATGGCCGAGCAAAGAAAGTCAAAATGGGCAGAAACTGGTCTCTTAACTAATTAATTATGGTTAAAATATGTTCCTTTTGCAAATTTTACAAAAACGTGTGAAAGTTTATCAAAGTCCCTTCTGTGGCCCTGGAAAGAACTCATGCCCCAGCATCCCGCAAGGCCCTACAATGTCCGACCACATACTTACCTGTCTCTGATTCACCTCCAAGCACATTCTCCCTTGCCCACACCTGATGTCAGTCCCCCTAAAATGTAAATCCCCTGAGGACAGAGGCCAGTGTGTTCCCACCCATCAGCAGCACCCCCCATGTCCAGCACAGGGGGACAGTTGGCCTTCATGAAGTGAGTGGAAGGGAAACACGTGTGTGTCTGGAGCATAGTGAACACTCAGTCCACGCTTCTTCATGTTACTGTTTATACCTCCCCATCACCGCTGGTGAGAAGGAGGCTTGAAAAGAGAGCAGAGAGAGTACCGTTGGCTCTACAGGGGCTGCCTCCCTCCCTCTCTACCCCCCCCCCCCACACACACTGTGGAAATGATATGATATTAATAACCATTGTGCATTTTCCAGCAAGTAGATTCAGGTGGGCGATGCTAAGAGAAAATCTTGAACTAAAGGCTCCATGGGTGTCAAGCTATAGTTCCTTAGCCTGCCTCTGACTAAATAATATGTTGGCCCTTAGGCAAATATTCAAAGTAAAAATCCTTCAGCGGGGAGCCCTTGTGTACCCCATCTCATCTTATCTCCAAAGAAGGAATGTTACAATTAGCAATTCAGAAACTCCTTTACATCTTAGTAACCATGCATAAAAATTAATTCAAGCACAACCTAATTTAGAATAATAATAACACGCTTTCCTAATGTTTCTTCCATTAATCACGGTTAAGACAGTTACTATAGCAGCACTGTTAGAATTTATTGAAAATAATGTAATTCACTGCGGTACAAGTTCTCTTCTGAGAATGCTACTATTTGCTTAAGCGAGGGAGAGAGAAACAGGAAAGCGCCCTCTATTTCCTTTGAACTGTTTAAGGTTCAATGGCAGACACACACAAAAGTAATACAGTGCTGTTTGCTCTGGGCGGAGGTGGAGGTGACCTCTGTTTTTCATGATTAGATTAGTTTTAAATTTGTTCCGTCTGTCCCATCTTTGTGCTCAGACTCAGGGAAAAAAATATATATATATAAGATGATGGAGTCCACTTGAGAAGGGAGAAAAATAACCTATCTTGTGGGCAAGCCACTCCCTTCTGGGGGCTAGAATGATATCAACCTCACTTCTGTCCCTCAAGGTGTCCCAAAAAGTGGAAGCCAGACTTAAAGATCACAGCAAGGGGTCATTGACCAGCTGGAAGTCAATGTCTGAAGGTGGTGAAAGTCTAGGAAAAGGTCAACGGCAGGTGACCCTGCAAGAGTTTCTCCGTGCACTCACCTGGGATCCTGGTGCACTTTGCAACATCTGGACCTGCCCCTCTGATATCCACGCACTGTGCAGGTGGCCAGCTGTTAAGCTTTTTGTGCAGGGCCATCAAGGTTGCTGATGCTTTGAGTCCCACATGAGAGAACACAGCAAGAGAGCAGGACAGACCTGGCTTCAAACCTGTGCTCTGTCTCAGACCAGCTGGCTCACTTCTGGAAAAAGATTTGACTTACCAGTAGCTGTTTCTTCTACTGTGACAGGGTTCCTCTGTTGTGGCACTAGTGACATGGAGGGCTGGGTCACTCCCTCTCGTGGGGCCGCCCCGTGCATGGTGGGGGGTCTGCAACATCCCTGATCACCATTAGGTATTAGTAACATCTCCGTAGTCAGGACAACCACGAATGTCTCCAGACATCACCCCTTGTGCCCAGAAGGACAGAATAACTGACAGTCTAAAAGCACCGAGCTGTAAAATACAGATAATCAGAGTAGCTGCCTGTTATGGAAAGGAAATGAGGCACATTGCCCCACAAACTAGGAGCCCCATGAGGACAGACGGCTCACGCGTTACATGCGTGTGGAGTGAGCGCATTTAGGAAAAGTCACAGAGCCAATCCTATTACAACAGTTCCTCCTTGACTGATTACAGAAACCTGATTTCTCCCACAAATACTTAAACACCAGGATGTCTCAGTCAATAAAACGGAGAAGGTTTTATCCAATTATTCACCACCATTTCTACATAATTGAGAGAACTTTGATCCAGATGAAACGAACCATGTTTTAAGTGAGACGTTCTCCATGTGAGCCAGACAAGTTTGGATTATTCTTTCAAATGCATCCAGGTCATACGTTGGAAAGAACTCTCCGGTGGTGACTAGGTGGCTCAGCTGGTTGAGTGTCCAACTCTTGATGTCAGCTCAGGTCATGATCTCAGAGTCATGGGATGGATCCATACTCAGTGTGGAACATGCTTAAAATTCTCTCTCTCTGTCTCTCTCTCTTCTTCTGCCCCTACCCACCTACTCACATGCTCTGTCTTTCTAAAATAGAATCAGAACAAGAACAAGAATGAGAATAAGAATGAGGAGAAGGAGAAAAGGAAAGAAGGAAGGAAGAGAAAGAAGGGAAAAAAAGAAAGAGAAAGAAAAAGAGAGAGAGAAAGAAAGAAAGAAAAGAAGAAAGAAAGAAAGAAAAGAAAGAAAGAAAGAAAGAAAGAAAGGAAGGAAGGAAGGAATAAAGAGAAAGAAAGAGAAAGAAAGAGCTCTTAGCTTTTATGTTCACTTGGTAGATGGCCCTTTCTAATTTCTTGGACCTTTTTTTTTTCCTTTTCTTTTTTTCCTGGTTAGGTCTCCAGACAATTAAAAAAACAAACAAACCAGAATTTGCATTTTTCTGGCTCCCTGAAGACATATTTTAGCCTCACCAGGAGTGCACATTTTGAATATTGGCTAGTCCCATGTAAAAACCATGTTTTAGTTCTTCTTGAGTTCTGTCACTGAAAACCCTCTGCCTACACTTAATGCGAGTGAGGTTGGGGTTCAGAAATGATTTTTATATCAGCCGTATAAAAACCCATCATATCAGTGATTTTTTACAAACTTAAGTGTTCTATTTTGACATAATGGTGGGGTGACACCAGGTTAAAAGAAATAATGCGGAGAGGTTCACTGTGCTCTTTGCCGACTTGCCCTCAAACGCAGCATCTCGCTGAACTGCGGTAAATCTCACACCCGGGATACTGACATTGATGCAGTGACGATGCAGAGCGTTTCCATGGTGGCAAGAATCCCTCATGTTGCCCTTCAGAGCTGTACCACCTGTCCACCTACCCCGACCCCTCCTCAGCCCCTGGCCACCACTAATCTATTCTCCACTTCTGTGATTTTTTTGTCATTTCAAGAAGCTTGTGTAGGTGGTATAACCTAGTACCTAACTTTGGAGAGCTCTTATTCAGCAGGAATCTCTGGAGATTCATCTATGTTATTAAGTGTTCAATAGCTCATTATTTTATTTTTATTGCTGAATAGTGTTCCATAGTCTTGGTTTTTTAACTGTTTTTTAAAATGTTTATTTATCTTTTGAGAGAGAAAAGGAAGCAGGCTCCAGGCTCCGAGCTGTCAGCACAGAGCCCGACGCATGGCTTGAACCAATAAACTGTAAGATCATGACCTGAGCTGAAGGGGGACGCTTAACCAACTGAGCCACCCAGGCGCCCCTCCATAGTCTTGTTAAAAAGAAAACCACAGGACCAACATGGTGAAAGCCAATTCACCAAACTAGGGCTTAATACCCAACCTGACTGCGGTGTTAACAGGTCAGTCAGGAATTTTCTGGTCTACACCCATGGGGCGACTTGTTGCAAGGGGTTCTTTCCATCCCCCCCAGAGGAAGATGAGCTCATCTGCATCGTAAGACCCACGGTTTCTCCCTGAGGGAAGATGACTTTTCTTGAAAGAATCCTTTCTTTCCTTCTGTTAGCTCTCCCGACCTGTTTCTGCCCGTGAAATCCTTCCATTTTTGTCCAGCTCCTTGGAGCCCCCTCGACTTGCTAGATGGGATGCTGTCTGACTCATGAATCGCTTAATGAAGCCAATTAGATCTTCAAATAGACTCGGTTGAATTTTGTTTTGTAACAGTATAGAGGCACCGAAGTTCGTTTCACACTCACCCTTGAAAGCACATGTGGGGTTTTTTTCTTCCAGTTTGGTTCCTGTGAATAAAGCCATGATGCCCATTCACATATAGGATTTGTGCGAACATAACTTTATATTTCCCTGGGATAAGTGCCCAAGACAGGAACTGTTGGGTCATATGCTAATTGCATGTTTAGTTTTATTAAGAAAAACCCAGCAAACTCTTCCAAGAGCATCTGTACCGTCTTCAATCCCCAGGAGCAACACCAAGGGAGCCAGTCCCTCCACATCTGCTGTCATCATTGCATTTAATGTAGTGGTTCTAACAGATGTGGGGTGATGTCTCTTCATGCTGATCTCATGGTGCCTTCAACCTGCCTTTTCCTAATGGGTTTATGACGGGAAGAACCTTTGTCATGCGCTGTGTGTGCCCTTGGCATAGATGCCTCTGCCGGTCGTTTTCCCATTTTCTAATGGGACCTGTTGTGTCTCCTGGTTGAGTTTTGAGAGTTCATTCTATATTCCAGATACTCGCCTTTGTCCAGAGATGTGGTTGGAAAATATTGCCCCTACTCTCAACTTTTCATGCTCTTTAAAGGGTCTTTTCAGAGCAAAAGTTGTTTGTTTCTTTATGTTCTCTCTCTCTCCCTCTCTCTCTCTTTTAAGGAAGTCTAGCTGTCTTCTTTCAGTAGCTTTTGCATCTGTGTCAAGAAGCAGATTTGTCAGGGTCTATTTCTGAGTTCTCTGTTCTGCTCTGTTGGTTTTCAGCTTTACAAATACATCTTGAAACCAGGTAGGCTGATTCCTCCCACTTTATTTTTTTCAAAATTGTTTTACTTATTCTATTCCCTTTGCCTCTCCATACGCATTTTGGAATGATCTGGTCTATATCTACAAAAATCTTGGTATGATTTTAATAAGAATTGTGTTAGACCTGCTTATTGGTGAGGGGAAAATTAACCTATTGACAAGGTGAGTCTTCCCATCCATGAACACGCTATGTCTCTCCATTTATTTAGATCTTCTTTGATTTATTTATTTCATAAACAGCGTTTATACTTTTCAGCATACGAGTCTCCTACATGTGTTGTTACATCCCTACCTACGTATTTTAGCAGCTGCAAATGGTATTGTACTTTAATTTTGATGCCCACATGTGTGTGTTGTTGGCATTGTAACTGGTATTATACATAGAAATTAAACTGATTTTTGAATGCTTATCACATATGCTGCAGCCTCCGTGAACTCACTTATTCGTGAGTAGATTCTTTTCAGATTTGCTCAGTGAACAATCATGTCCTTTGCAAAGAGAGGCAGTTTGATTTCTTTGTTTCCTATGCGTATGTATTTCATTTTATTGCCTTATCGCATTGGGTGCAACTTCTAGCAATATGCTCAATAAAAGCGGTGAGAGTAGATATGTTTGCCTTGTTCCAAATATTAAGTAGAAAACACGCACTCTTTTACCATCAACTACCGTGTTGGCCATAGTTGGGGTGTTTTTTTGGTACATTATCTTTTTCATGTTGAGAAATTCCCCTCTATTCCTATTTTTAGGGGCTTTTTTCTCCTTTCTTCCCCATGACTGGGTGTTGAGTTTTGCCAAATGCCTTTTCTTTTCAGCGGTTAGTGGTTTTTTCCTCCTATAGCCTGTCAATAGCGTGGATCAGTGAGTGATTTTCAGATCGCAAAGCAGTCTTGGGCTGCCTCATTACTGCCTGTTGGGGACAAAAGTCCAGACTTCCCTGCAGCCTTTGCTGGCGTCGGGGGGGGGGGGGTACTCCTAAGGGTTTTCTGTGGTCTGCAGTCGAGGACTTGTCTCCTTTCTTTTAATCTCTTTTAAAATTTTTTACCGGTCATTTATTTGCTAATGGTTCTATTTCAGTTTTTAATATAATTTATTGTCGAGTTAGCTAACATACAGTGTATACAGTGTGCTCTTGGCTTCGGGAGTAGAGTCCCATGATTCATTGCTTACCTACGGCACCCAGTGCTTGAGTACTTGTCTTCTAGGTTTTCTGTCATGCTAGGTATCTGCTTTCCTGACCCTCCAGATCGAGAGAATGCATTCTGGTGGGAATGTTTTTGTGTGCACTTGTTCTCAGGTGCTCGGTCTGGGATAGATGAGGCCCAGAGAAGATCGAGAGAGTCATTTATGACCATATTGTTATTGGAGGTCCCCTGGTGGTCTGCCTCCGCTCTCCACTTTCCAGAGTCTTCCTGTGTTTGAGATGTGTATATACACTGTATATATCAGGGCTTCTACCAAGGGATAGGGAGGGCCGACAGCCATTGTCCTAATAGAAGGGAACTCTGAGGAAGTTGTGAGTTAATTTTGTCTCTAGCACTGCCCTTGGAAATAGTGGAATGGATGAGGGGTGGGAAAGGCAATCAGTTGGGAAAGAAAGACCTCACATCCTCTGCAGGTAACCCCTCACGCAGATGAGACCACTCATGGAACTGAAGTTTCCATCTCCGGACAGAGGGCTGAGGCCCTGTGGACACAATCTAAATATTCTCAGATGTTCATTTAAAAGGGAGTCAAATAGGAGCGCCTGGGTGGCTCAGTCGGTTAAGCGTCGGACTTCGGCTCAGGTCATGATCTCACGGTTTGTGGGTTTGAGCCCCGTGTCGGGCTCTGTGCCGACAGCTCGGAGCCTGGAGCCTGCTTCAGATTCTGTGCCTCTGTCTCTCTCTGCCCCTCCCCTACTCACGACCTCTCTCTCTCTGTCTCAAAAATAAGTTAACATTAAATAAAAAAAAGACTCAGACCCAGAGAAAGGAGGGCGAAGGCCTCATTGGAGGAGGTGTGGGACCTCCCTTCCGCCTGTGTCTCACCTGGCTGCCCCCTGGAGTCCCCATTCCTTGGACTCAAGCATCCTCCCTGCTTTTCTACCCCCTGCCTAATGTGGGTTTGTTTGGCAATTAGTTCAGATTCATCTTCCGCTGCGAGAGCTTGTGGGTGATCTTCAGGCTCCCCCCACGTTCGCTTGTGGCTTTGATGTGACTGTGAAGCAAGTGTGAGTGAAGCAGGGGCTGTCCCCCTGGGGAAGCAGGAGCATGTCTCTGAACAGCACAGCGGGGGGGGTCACATCATCTGTAAACCCCAAAGAATAAAGGTGGGTTTCCCTTCAGTCTGGCTAACCTCGAAAACAGAGACGGGAAAACAATCAAGGAGGCAGAGAATGCTCCCCGGCAACGCACCTTAAATAAATAAAACAGAACACCACGGCCTCTGCCCGGCTCCAGAGCTTACAGAGGCTTACATCACTGTGCAGAGAGCCTCGGGCAGACTTTACCTGTTGCAGGAAGGAGGCACTCGTACTCTGGACAGAGAAGAAGGCTGGAACTACCCAAGGGGGAGGAAATACTCCTTCCTTGCTTTGTGTGAGGAGGTATTTGAGGCTCATCAGACTGGAGAACGGCCGGCCTCAGCGTCACCTGCAGCGAGGGCAGCCCTGAGCCAGGCCCCGTAACACGCACCCTCGGGCAACACCGATGGTGGCGGCAGACGGGAAAAGTGTCCAAAGTGAACTTGCACTTTCTGGCCTGGCTTGAAACCCGCCACCTGTGGAAGAGCAAAATGGAATGATCCGGCATGCGCCAACTGATGCATGCGAAGGCAGCTTTCCTTTTCCACAAGGAACGTGAAGACCTTGGCTCTAAGATGTGAAAATCAGACATGAAAGAAAGTGCATATGTGGAAGACAGGTCTAATAACTAAATAAAATGCTTAAATTCAGGAATTTCCCCCAGAAATTTCTCCCTCTACTTACTCCCCAGGCATTGCCTCTGACGAGTTAGTTAGACCAAATGCGAGAGCAACTGATAGCAGCGTCTGTCGCACTGGGGCCGGGGCCACGTTCTTTTGATGTCCCTGAGCTGCGGAGAATCCCACGTTCCAGGGGGCTCCGCTGGTTTGCAAATTCAATGTGTCCAATAAAGCCTCATTGGACTCGAACCATTTGGAAGTTTGAGCTGCAAATGAAGTTGTCAGTTAATTATTCATAACACAGGCATTTAATATTCAGAGAACATAAATCAGCCCAGACTGTGGTTAAGAAGGGGACCTCCCGGAGTTGGTGTGTCCCATGGCTGTGGTGGCCCTTCCGAGGGCTCGAGATTCTAAAAGAAACAAGGAACGGAACACAAAAGAAATGTGATCTGGAGAGAAAGTCGAGGAGGAAAAAGACAAAACACGCCTCAAAGATCTTCCTTCCTTGACCTGTGTCCTGACTTCATTTTCCTGGTTGCCTCCAATTCGTAATGTGTGTGTGTTTCTCAACTCGTGATTAAACATGACGACGGCACACACCCTTCGCATTTTGTCCGCTCTTGGTTTATGAGAAGAAACATGTATTGTGACAGGTTTCTGCTCACGGCTCCTCTGTGCCCTGCACTCTGGCAGACACGTCAGGAATCATTCTTTATGACGTCCCCAACGCGGGACGTTATGGGTGCGAACCGGAGAGCAATTTATCCAGCAGCTCCGGAAATGGATTCCCTTCTCCGTGTGGCTTGGCAATCTATCCACCTTCTCCTTCTCCATGCTGAGGATTGTTAGTTACATCATTAGAGCATTAGAGAGATATGACAAGGGCATTGTAGTAGTTCTTTTCTTTCCTTTTTAAAATTTGTTTCATTTATTTATTTTGAGAGAGACAGAGACAGTGCCAGTGGGGGAGGGACGGAGAGAGGGGGAGAGAGAGAATCCCAAGCAGGCTCCACACTACCAGCACAGAGCCCGACGCAGGGCTCAAACCCATGAAACCATGAGATCGTGACCTGAGCTGAAACCAAGAGTTGGACATTTAACCGACTGAGCCACCAAGGCTCCCCATGAAGTAGTTTTCTGTGGCAAAAAAAAAAGGATATTTAGCCAAGAGAAAAGAAAACCTTTAGGAAGATCCCCAAGCCTGAAAAAAGACTGACATCCCAACTGATAGAGACGGACAGGGAAGAGAGGTAAGCCCACTCATTGCCAGGCCTGGTAAACGACCTCGGTCCTCTGCATTCTGAAGCCTGGGATTGGCACAGGGGCTTTGATCCAAAAGGTTTCATCTGAGCCCTCACTCCGGGACCCCGCACACGCGATCAGAAGCTACCGTTTCTTCGGACGCTCTGGCTGTGCTGGGAACAGCTACCTCTCTGCACCTCAGCCTCATCTGACCCATTGTCAAATAAAGTAAACCCCAAGTCCCTCAAGAAGTCCACTGCACACCTCACACCCATCAGGGATGACCACTGTCAGAAAAAGAGACAATAAGTTTTGATGAGAATGTGGAGAAATTAGAGATCTTGTGCACTGTTGGTGGGAATGGAAAATGGCGCCACCATTGAGGAAAACAGGAAGGGGGGGGGTTCCTCAAAACATTAAAAACAGAATTACCATATGGTTTGGTGATGCCACCTCTGGGTATAAACCCCCAAAAGAGGAGAAAGCAAACTTTTGAAGAGATGCCTGCACACTCATGTTCGTAGAAACGTTGTTGTAACAGCCAATAGACAGCCCAAATGTCCACAGACAGATGAATGGATAAGGAAAATGTGGTCCGTCCATACAGTAGAATATCATGCAGCCTTAAGAAAGAGGAAATCCTGAACACACAACATCGCGGACGAGCCTCGAGGACATCGTGCTCAGTAAAATAAGCCAGACACGAAAAGAAAAGCACTGATTCTACTCATATGAAGTATCCAAAGTAGTCAAAATCATACGGACCGAAGGTAGGGTGGTGGTCGGCAAAGGCTGGGGGCAGGGCAGTCGACTAACGTCTAATGGGGAGAGAGTCTCAGTGTTACAGACGGAAGGTTCTGTAGATCTCTCGTGCCACAGCGGGAAGGTAGTTAACATCCCTGACCTGTATACTTAAACACAGCGAAGGTGGTGAATTTAATGTTGTGTGTTTTTCCCCACAATTATAAAGAAAGTATTCTGCAAGTTTTGTAACAAGTCCTTTGGGCTCAGATACACCCAGGTCCAAGTTCTGCCTCCTCAGTGTATGAGCGTGTGTGCCTGTTAGCAAGTGGCCTTTCATAAGCCCGTTTCCCTGCCATTAAATAACGTGGAGCTGATTTCCGTGTGCCTAGTATCCTGTTCTTCCTCTGTAAAGAACACAGCCTTCTGGTTAAGAAACTGCTGCCCCAATTCCACATGGTCCTACTTGGCTGTCGATCAGGATTCTGCGCCACCAGCCCTGGGCTCAAGGTGATGTGTATGTTCCAGGCTGGTGGTGAGACAATTCCCCTCTTAGTCACCTGGGATTCGGGAGCAGGCATGTGATAGAATGTGGTCAAATCATCACCATCCCCAACATTATGCTGGAATCTGGGAAAGAGAAACCCTCTCTCCTTCTCTGGAATCTGAGCAGACTGGACAGTGTGAGCCTGAAGCTCTCTGTAGAATGAAGTTAACAAAGGTAGGAGGAGTCCGGGGCAATGGGAGACACAGCTCAGGGCTCAGAGACGTCCCAGGTACCCGAACCAACACATCCCTCTCCTTGCTCCTTGGTTCTTGTTGTCAATACTGTTGTTCCATTTTGAGTTTGTGAATCCAGAGTTTCTTCTGGGATAAATGAGACTCTGGTGGAAATTCAATGGGAAGGTGCACGAGAAACTCCCAGCGCTGAGTCAGCACCCACTGTTTGGTTATTCTTGTTTTTGCTGTGTCATTGAAGCTAGATTGTGTTAGAAAAAAAGAGGTAACTGAGGAAATGAGAAAAGGGAAGCAGGAGATAGGGGATTAGTACTGTGAAACTAAATAACCAGGGAGAGAGAGAACCATTGCAATCTTGGTTATGAAAGAGAAGAGGTCTCGTTTGCACGTGCAGAATGTTCCCATTGGGCGTCTAGGAGCGTCTAGGAGGGAGTCTAGGAGCGGAGCTGCCGAGGCACAGGCGTATGCGAGCTTGCCTCGGGCAGACGTGAGGAACAGCCCTCCAAGCTGGGGGCACACGCTTCAGCGCCGCCGGAGCGGAGAGGCTTTCTTACTCTTTAATCTCACCGGAATCGGGCATCATCAGACCCAATCATTTTTCTGCACCAATCTGGTAGAAATGAAATGTGATCTTTTCATTATTTTAAATAAACAATTAAACTGACGGCTGAAGAATTTGAGCATCTTTTCTACACTTCTATTGGCCTTTTGGGAAATTGATGCGCTTTGATCTATTTCCTATTGGTTTGTTTTACATATTCTGGGTATTAATCTTTTTTTTAGTATGCTCATTGAAATGTTTTTCTTTCAATTTTGGCTTGCGTACTATTTTGCTTACCATTATTGTTAATTATGATTGTTCTGCCTTTTTTGCACACATT
This sequence comes from Lynx rufus, assembly GCF_022079265.1. Classification (NCBI taxonomy): domain Eukaryota; kingdom Metazoa; phylum Chordata; class Mammalia; order Carnivora; family Felidae; genus Lynx; species Lynx rufus. The sequence goes on along the minus strand of NW_025814896.1, from coordinate 2,808,673 downwards.
TTATTTTTTAAGTTTATTTTTATTTATTTATTTCAGAGAAAGAGAGAGAAAGAGCACAAACAGAGGAGGGGCAGAGAGAGAGAGAGGTAGACAGAGAATCTCAAGAAGGCTCTGCACTGGCAACATGGAGCCTGCAGCTGGCCTTGAATTCATGAACCGTGAGATCACGACCTGAGCCAAAACCAAGAGTTGGATGCTTAACCAACTGAGCCACCCAGGGGCCTCAAGTTTTATGTTTTCATTTATCCGTCTTTTAGCTATGGAATCTGATTTTTGTCATATTGTTTAAGAACTATTTCCTTACCCCCAAAGTCAAAAAGATACTTTCCTATATCTTCCTCTAATACTTCAAGTTTCTTCCCAAGAGTTAGGTCTTCAATCCCCCTGCAGCTCCTTTTTGCAGGGATGTGAGGTCAGGATATTCTGACCCAGCTTCTGCTCCTATGCACAACCAGCTGCCCCCTACCCCCTGCTGCATGGCCCCTTTTCCTCTGACCGCTATCCCCACCTCCCCGTCTGTCCCATTTCTGTAAATATGCATGTCAGTTTCCAGACTATTGATTTATATTTTGCCTCCAGCTCAGGACTGATGGTGAGGATGTCGTTTGTCGGGCAGGAGATGAAATGGAAGGTGTTTACTGATGTTCCCAGACATGCACACAAATGAAGAGACAGGAAAGAAGCACATAATTTCAGAAACAACATTGTTAAGCAGTTGGGAGGTCAAGGACGCCCACATGGGGCTTTGAGTGCCTGGACACAGGGCGGCAGGCCAGCGGTGGGGATAAATCACTTCTCTTCTGCCTGTTCCTATTTTTGCCTTGAAGAAGCAGGTAGGTCATCAACTCTGAGCATGGGGGCCTGTTGGAAGTTGGAAGAGAGAGAGAACGGTCCGGAGGAACGCTATGGTTTGGGTTCCTGGTGAGGGTTCACTTGAGAGTGCTAAGCCTTACATTTTCGTATCTGCTGGCTTTTACTTTCGGGTCACCCTTCTGTGACCATTCGTCCGGCCCCATTCATGGGCCTAAAGGTCCCCTGATGTTCACTATTTCATCATCTTTTTTACTTTCTCATACAAATGGTGGGATTCGCAAATGGTGATGGCTTTCTGACATCTCAGTCTGTGGCCGCCCTCTTCTCAGAAATCCAAAAAATAATACAGATCTTTCTTCACTTATGATGGGATTGCATCCCAATAAGCCTATCCTAGGTTGAAAATGTCGCAAGTTTGAATGCATGAATACACCTGACCTACCGCACGTCACAGCCTAGCCCGGCCTGCCTTACACATGCTCAGAGCACTCCTGTGAGCCCACGGCTGGGAAGGACCATATCACGCAAAGCCCGTTTGCTAACAAAATATTAAGTGCTTCGTGGAATTCGTTGGAGACTGTCCTAAAAGTGGCAGACAGAAGGGATGTCTGCGTGCAGGGTGGTTGTCAGCATACGGGTTATTGGCCCTCGTGGTCGCGTGGCTGACTGGGGCTGCTGCTAGCCAGCATCAGGAGAGGATTGGGCTGCATATCACTAACCCGGAGAAGAGATCCAAACTCAAAATTCAAAGTACGTTGTCTACTGAATGAAGGACACTTTTGCACCATCATGAAGTCATAAGATCGTAAGTCAAACCATCATAAGCCAGGGACTTACTGTGACCAAATCCATGAACCCCTTCAGGGATCACATGATCTGCCTTCTCTTATCAGAACAGGACAAATAAGCCAAACTTTGCTTGTGTCCAGCACATAAGAAATCCTGATTCATCACTGGGAGCTCCTATCTCTGTACTCATAAAGCGAGGACAGTTTCCCTCCTGGCTGTCTCTGGTCTATGTCTGTGGGACTTGGCATTGGGGGACAGGAAAGCCCTCTGTCTGTCCTAGAACTAAGAGCCACCCTAGCTCAAAATCCCACTTTGGTAGACAGTCAAGGAGACGAGGAGGCGATACTGAGTGCTGTTTAGTGTGGATGGGAAACAAAGGGCCGACATCACCTCCGACGGGTCTTGGGCTCTGAAGCTCCCTCTCATTAGTGTTAAGAGAATCGACGTGTGGCCTGGCCCCGAATGCTGTTGTCCTGAGCTGTGGTGTGTCATAAGACACCCAAATAATTCTAAAGACTCCGTGTATTTCAACCCAGTGCTGTTTAGAGTTGGGTAAAACCTGGAGAGGGTGAGGTCTGTTCCTTCTCAAGATTACACGTCCACAGCCCCGCCCATTCCACCGGGCCTAAAACAGAGTCACTGGTGACTTCACCGATGCGCGCTTGTTGGCCTCCAATGTCCCCTGGCCCTCACAATAAGAATTCCACTCCCTGTAACCAAACACTGTGGCGCACGGTAACCAGGACTCTTCTGGGATCGATCACGTGCCGCATGTTTCAAGGTTCCAGCAAATGCTCTATTAAAGGTGACATATTTGTTATCACACTTTTATGTGCATGCTAAAGAAATATTTTGCTACTCCTTAGTCTTCAGAATAACTGCCTTTCAGATGTTTGCTGAGAAGGTGAATAATCTGAGATTTATTTTGAGCATGATACGCAATAATTTTAAGTTGTGTGCCAAATCGTCTCTTCCTATTGACAAACTATAATCAGCCTTCAAAATAAATAAGGGCACACCTGGACAATGAGGTGTGATGTAAAGCCTTAATTTCCCGCAGCTAGTGGAGAGTGAAATCTCTCTCAGATATGAATGGGGAAACAGCAGGGCCATTAAATCTGTATATTTAGCTCCGAGGAATAGAGAAAAACTTTCCATGCAAGATAACCACCCTTCTCCTCATTTCCCACCTGCATTTGCGCGTCCCTTTCCCATTAATGGGGAAGGAAAAACATTAATAAATATGTTTCTGCAATCTGCACACAAAGTTCTGAAGTCTTCAAAATTCACTTATTGCGCAAGCTATCAGAGACATTAGAGCGCACGCTGTCAGGGAAACGTGAGTGTCACGAGTAATGGAATGCTGTCGTGCTATCAGATGGAAGCACAGGACCAGACGCGGGTGTGTGTGGCCGAGGAGTAAGCGTCGTGGAAAAGGGGGCTCCTGAAGGATGCTGTGGCTCTGCTCTCCCCGGCCCAGAGCTGCAAGGAAGGCAGAGCAAGAAACAGCCCCCGGCTGCTAATCCCCATCTCTCCGTTCCTTTGGATCACTCTGATTAAGACAAAATCCTCTCTGAGAAAGCTTGTCCCCGGGGAAACTGCCATCCCCCGTAGGAATTAATCACTCTACAAATAATCATCATCCAAAGGGACTGATGGCCAATCAGGGAGCCCTGCAGCCTGAACGTTACATCCGTTTCCTGTCTCTGTGGCACCTGGTAGGGAAAGGGGGGTGTTATGTAACCTCTTGGCAAAATTCAAGACTGTGTCCGCTTAGCCTATCACCTCCCGGGGTAAGTTAACAAACGCACAAAAAACTCCACCACCCAGTTCCTGGCACTCGGTGCGTCCTCTCCAAGCGTCAGCTGTCATGCCCGGTGCTCTTTGCCACTTCTCCACGTGCAAGAGCCCGTCAGGCTTTGGGAAGGACTTTTCTCTCTCCAGGAAAGACTGCCTTCTATTCCCACGCGAGCCCTCAAAAAAAGACACACCATTTTCGTGCTCACCAAAGCGACCACCCCAGGTCCTTTTATGTGTTTATTCTTTTAACATACACAAGCTTTGTTTCCAATAAAAGAAAGGTCACTTGCACGCAAACAGTTTATGTACAGCGAATAATGGAAGGAAAGATAAGGCCAACAGGGAGATGGCTTTTTGCGGCCACTTCCCTGCAAGGTGACGAGACACATTAAAAATGCATTTGGCCCTGATAGGTTGAATTCATTTTAACTGGCATAAATAGGACAGATGAGCCATTCAAATGTCTGAAGAGCACCATATAATGAAATATTGATCATTTTCTCATGGCTGCAGCAGGAGGGGCCCGTCATTTGTTTTCTCTCGGCACTGGTATTTGGTGGCACCAATAATGAATTGTATGTTGCAGGATCATGCCTCGTACCTGGTGGTATTTGCCTATCCAGTCCAAAGTCTTGCTCCTGAAAGTGTAGAGGGGAAAGGAGACAGCTTCAAATTCAGCATCTTGAATAAACTCAGGACCAGTGATATGTATATTCTTTGGGTTTGGTGACTGGAACCTGTGTTCGAGCGTCTTTTAGGATTGCCAATCGTAACAAATGTGGTTTGGTGTTTGTTTGTTTGGTAGTACATTTTGTTTTATTCAAATCAGACGGGGGCTTGGGTGGCTCAGTCGGTTGAGCGTCTGACTTCGGCTCAGGTCACGATCTCATGGTTCGTGGGTTCGAGCCCCACGTCAGGCTCTGTGCTGACAGCTCGGAGCCCGGATCCTGCTTCCGATTCTGTGTCTCCCTCTCTCTGACCCTCCCCCACTCATGCTCTCTTTCTGTCTCAGAAATAAACATTAAAAAAAAATCATTCTTACCGTTTACCTTTATAATAGACCATGGAAGGCTTAGCCCTCTTACCGTTTACCTTTATAATAGACCACGGAAGGCTTAGCCCTCTTAACGTTTACCCTTACAAGAGACCACGGAAGGCTTAGCCCGGGTTCGGCCGGCGTGGCGCGGGGTGAGTCCGGCCTGGAGCAAAGTCAGTCCCTTCCTGTACAGAAGACACACCCGTTGGTGTGGATTTCGTTTCATGGACTTCCTTTGGAAACCCAAATTCAGAGCGTTTTTCTTTTACTTCAAACCAAGGAAAACTCATCCTCAGACAATATAGATGCTCCAGACCTCCGAAACGTAACGTGCGGATGTGCACGGACTTGGTTATTTTCCACTCCAGAGAACTTTGAAGGGATTTCTCTGACACTCGGAATTTTCGGTTTCCATGGAAGTGAATTCCCCAGTAAAGGCATTGAAACCTCAGTGGAGGCATCACTCTTCTGCTGGTTCCTCTCTGTGGACACGCCTCCCCTAAGGCTTTGAGTGCCCCTCTGTGGTCTCGTCCCATTGCACACATGACTTTTACCCTCTTGAATGTTCCTTCTTTTCCACCTCCTTCCCTGCCCGCCACCCAGGCAGCCCTGCCTCCCTCCAACCTCAACCATGTCAATCAGAGGAAGCAATCCTCCGGTGAACTCCCCTTAACAATTTCCAAAGTTTAAAGTCCTCGGCCAGGCACACAGGCCTGCCTGTCCACCTGTCTGTCCGGACACACTGGACACTTTTTCCAGTTCCTCCAGTAAAGCCATGAACGCGTTCCTTTCGTGACAACCTTCGTTCCCGCTCATCCTTGGGATCCCAGCATAATCTCACCTCCTGGGGGAGGCAGGTCTTCTCTGGGGCACTTAGAACCCCTTGCCCTGAGCTCTCCAGGGCCCTGAACCCTCCTGATGGCTTTTCTTTTTTTTTTTTAAATTTTTTTTTCCCAACGTTTATTTATTTTTGGGACAGAGAGAGACAGAGCATGAACGGGGGAGGGGCAGAGAGAGAGGGAGACACAGAATCAGAAACAGGCTCCAGGCTCCGAGCCATCAGCCCAGAGCCTGACGCGGGGCTCGAACTCACAGACCGCGAGATCGTGACCTGGCTGAAGTCGGACGCTTAACCGACTGCGCCACCCAGGCGCCCCCTGATGGCTTTTCCATACACTTGAGCAGTATGGATTCTCCTTCTCATTGACAGCTTCGTGCTCAGGGACAGTGCCCGCCTGCTCAAAGCCGAGTTGCCTCCCCCAGTTCAACGCCAGAAATATGCTCAGGGTGCTGTCGCCAAGTGTAATAAACACAATGACTTGGGGCACCTGGGGGGCTCAGTCAGTTAAGCGTTCGACTTTGGCTCAGGTCACGATCTCACCGTGCATGAGTTCGAGCCCCTCATGGGTCTCTCTGCTGTCAGCACAGAGCCCGCTTCAGATCTTCTGTCTCCCTCTCTCTCTCTCAAAAATAAATAAACATTTAAAAAATTTTTTTTAAAAACATGCTGACTTTACACTGACCTCTGCCTTTTCCAGCTCTCGTGAAACACCCTCAAAAGAATCTCAATGAGCACCGATACTTATTAGATTCTGCTAAAATTCAGTTGGCGGTCCAAACCCATGTTCAAAATCCACCAAGAATGATTTTTCTCCAAAGGGCTATCTAAACAACAAGTCATGAATTGAAGAAAGTGTGAAAGATGAGAAAAGAGAGGAGAGTAAAAGCTGTTTCTCACCCAGAGGTGGCCTGCAGATGTTTAAAGAAATGTGCTCATTTACAAACAGGATGCACCCGAGGGCAGTTGAACTGCAGCTGAGACCCTCGTACCTGCTCTCAGCCATTACATTAGTGTCCCTCCAAAGTCCTCCTGCGAAACCACTTGGAACATTTTTCATTCAGCCTGCGGAAAAAGCTTGAAAGTCTTCAGCCTGAAAATGCTCCCAGGCTCCTCCTTCACACAGGAGTGTGGAGTTTGTCTCAGGATTTTATGGCTCGCTGTTTACCTGGGTGCTTTCTGTTTTGATAACAGGTGCAAGACAGAGCCTGTCATCTGTGTTTCAGTGTCTGCAGTTTGGTGCCTCATCTGAGGCTTCGAGGGCAATGCTGGGAGTCAACGGGAAATGTTCCAGGCAAATGGCTTGATGTGTAAGGAAGTGAAGACTTTGGGAGGAACCGAAATACACGAGGGAAGATAGCCCGGAGACTCCACCGGGATATGCATTTGGAAATGCAGACAAGGACACGGGCCCTGGGACCAGAGAAAGACTGTGGGTTCTGTCGGGATGTCGGTGGGGCCCAGGAAGAGTCTGAGCGAAAGGAGTTATGTGATCAGATATGTATTTCAGAACAATGATTGTGCTCAAAATATGCAGAAAGGATTTCTAGAAATGGCGATAAATGCATGAAAGCCGGTGCAGAAGCCCTTGCATCCATTCACAAAATGTTAGGATGTTGGGGGGCTGGGCAGGAGTGGCATGGGGACAAGGTGTAGGGAAAGGGTCCGTCCCGGAGACAGCCCAAGGGCAATGGCAGGACCGTAAAATCATCATCGCCGTTGCGTCCTCCTCCTCGTCCACAGTTAATTCTTCCTGAGCAGTCTCTCAGTGCCTGGCACTATTCACATCCAAGATGATTCCCAGATTTCTGGCTTCAGCATAAGTGAGCAGGAATGGTGGGACCGTGGGCGAGGGGAGGACTGGGGGAGCTGGCTTTACGCTTGACGGGGGAACACTAAGTTTGAGACACTTGAGCCTTGTCAACAGATGAATAGTCTAGTACAAATCTGAGAATCGTCAGTATATGGAGGGCCACGAAAGCAGGTGAGAGAGAGATGATGAGCCAGCCCTCGGGGATGCACCTTGGGTCGTGGCAAAGAGCCATGTGGCATCATAGGAGGTGGCACAGGGGCCTCAAATGTGCGAGAAGTCAGAGTCAGACCAGCCCTGGCTCAAATCCCGGCCCTCCTTCTAATTTTGTTACGTGACGTTAAAGAGGCTGCCTTCCCTTTCTGAGCCAAAGACATTTTTTTTTAATCCGTAAAATGGGAATGACATTATCATGAACGTTACCATCTACTGAGCACAGAGTTTCCCAGGACTCCATACATAAAGTTATTTCCATTCCTCACTAACTCTGAGCATTAGGTATTCATGTGCCCAATACACAGAGGAGAAAGTCAAGGCTCGAGATTGGACTGGAGCCAAAACCCAAATTGAGTCTGCTGTTAAATGAAGCCCCTGCTCTTAGCCCCCGTGCGATGCTGTGTCAGTGATTTGACCAAAGGAAAGTTGGATTCAACAACTCAGGCAGAACAATGCAACATCCGGTTAGCTGCCTTAACTAAAATATTGATTTTGTAGGGTTGCTGAGAGCTTTAGAAAGACAATGCTGAACACAGTGCTTAGCGTAAGGTAGGTAGGTGTCCAATAACCGATGGTCATCACCATGACCTGAATCAAGGGTTTTTTTTTTTTTAACTTTTTTTTTAATGTTTATTTATTTTTGAGAGAGAGACAGAGCATGAGTGGGGGAGGAGCAGAGAGAGAGGAGACACAGAAACTGAAGCAGGCTCCAAGCCCTGAACTGTCAGCACAGAGCTGGACGCAGGGCACGAACCTATCAACTGTGAGATCACGACCTGAGCCAAGTCGGACGCTTAACCGACTGAGCCACCCAGGCGCCCCAAGGGTTTTAAAGTCAAGCTCGGTAAAATGCAGCGATTTAATTGAAGGGACAGCGTCAGGACAGAAATTCATCATCTCGTAATATCGGTGGGACAAGTCAGGGTGCGGTAAGCTCTTTCTGTAGCAGGACCTTTCCGGATGTAGGAAGTGTGACGTGAGAAGTCAGGCCATCCCAAGCCTGCGGTCCCAGCCCAGTCCCGACACAGAGGAAAGGAAGGCGAACCAGGAGGAAGAGACCGGCCTCACGGGACATTCTCGCACCAAATGCAGACGCTTCTTCGAGTCGTCATCAATGTGGTTACAAGGACTTCACAGACGAAAGAGCTTCCAGGCCTGGGAAAGATGCCGGCCAAAACACGACAGATAACCACACCCCACAGCCCGGAAAGGATGGCTGCTTACTAAAAAGTGCAAGTTTGGTGTTTTCCTCTGTTTGGGGAACCAGACCCAGCTGGTTTTACCACAATGACCAGGGCAGACCCGGTGTCTGTCCACAGGAGGCTCGGGCAGAACAGAAGTGACCTGATTCCTCCGGTGGCTCCCTTGCGTCCCTGCGGGTGGGGACACGGCTGTCAGGTGCCCGTCCCTTCTCAGCACAGACACCGCCCGTTCCGCTCCTCTTCCTACAATCAGCATGTTCTCCGGGCTCAGGTCGCCTGGTCTCTGCATGAAATTGAGAGCGTTAGCTTGTCTTTCTTTTCTCCTGGATGTGACAGGGTGACCCGAAGCCATGGCCGGGCCAGAGGTCCAGTCTCTGTCCCTAGCAATGACTCATTATATGAAGAGTCGAAGTCCAATTGCTTACTGAGAAGCTCCCAAGTCAGTAATTACGGCATACTCTTTTTTTTTTTTTTTTTTTTTTTTACTGTTTTGCTTGGACAAGGCGAGAGAGACGAAAGTTGGTGAAAGGCCATTTGATATTTTAATGGGAAGGACTGGATACACGACTCAATGCGTCAGTTCATTTGCTCGTATAAACTCGAAGTGCACAGCCATTAATAAAACATGTAACAAATGAACAGCTCATAAAGAATATACTTTGTTACAAGGCGAGAGGCAACCTCCTACTTTCATGCAAACTGGCGCCTGAAAGACTCTCCCGTCCTCTTTCTTTATAAAGAGGTTTCCGGTAGTGGGGGAGGGGCAAGCAGGTGGCAAGTGCCTTCCATCCCGTTCTTGGACTGGTGGTTGAGAATTAGTTCTCTGAGGTAGGGAAGTTCATGATGGCTCCTGTGGGAGGGGGCCCTGTCCCTGCCCTATGACACATCCTTCCCCTGTGCCCTAAATGGGGTTTCCAGAAAGTTCCCAAGTGAAAGGGCAAACTTCAGCCAGAGTCCCAGCAGATGGCACTGTTCCCTCTGACTTGTACCAGCCCCAAAGAGGGGCCTGGATGGGAGGGCAGGTGACTTGGGGGGGAGGGAGGGGAGGGCACCTGGGGTGCAGTGGCCCTGGGCTCCGTCCTCAGAGGAAGGAGACACCCAAACCGCAGCAGTTGAAGAGCTGGGGAATACGTATGCTCGCTGGCACGGCTCCTGCTGGTCAGACAACTTTGTGGCGTCTCGCTTATCTTGCCAACCAAGAAGATCGGACATTTCGCCCAAGGGCACAAAGAGAAATTTCAGCAAAGCCTGAATTTGCATCCATGGTTTTCTGGAAGGTCATCCAGATTACAAATTCGGAGCGGAGCCCACCTCTTACAGTCACGGGGAGATTAAGTGAGAGCGCTTCCCAGGAAAATACGAACGGTGGCCACCTCATCCCAGCACCACATCCTTCTTGCCATCGTGCTGACTGCAGTTGTTGAATCTTTCACACAAAGACACTTGGTTTGTTACAGGTGCCAGGCTCCAGAGCAGGCACAGGAAATCACAGACATTTATGACACAGTCTTTAACTTCAGCAAATATACAAAGTTGTTTGTTTGTTTTTTTTTTGTGGGGGGGGGGGAGGAAGACAAGTAAACATAACAAGAACATCAGCATGTCACAAAGAAGGTATGAATGAATACCAAACGGAGGCAATATTCCTCCAGGAGTGAGGGGCGGGGGAGTTGGGGAGCCCGAGTAACTAAATCAGAGAAAAGGGGGAGATTGTGCCTAATGCACAGAGAGGAGTGAGAATGGTAGGTGTCACTGGGGGACAGAGGGGGAGAACATGAAGGGTGGGTGCTAACAAGGGGAGTGAGGCTGGAACAGCGCCTTGGAACCACCAAGGGGGCTCTGAGCCAAGGCTCTGAGCATTTTGGGGCAGGAGAATCCCTCGGGACCTTGGCATCCCCCGGGCCCACCCTGTGTAGGCTCAAGAGGAATGCAGCCCCCTTGACCTAAACAGCTCCCCCACGGCTCCCTCTGCATTCTCACAACCTCACACCAGTCCTGCTGGAGAGGGACAGGCGGGGGGGCGGGGGGGGGGGGGACGGGGACAGGGTCTTGTTCCACCAGCAGGAGGGGGGCTGGTCCCCGGTGGGAGCGCAGCGGGGGCAGAGAGGAGTGTGCAGCGTGGGGGGCTTCTCACTGCCCGCATCTCTCCTGCTGGACCAGCTTCGAGCTACTCGTCAGGTAGGGAGGGCAGGGGTGGGGGCGGGGGGCTCGGTGGTGAGGAGATGCACAGATGGGCGGCAGGGAGGGCAGACGGGAAACGTGAGTCCGGGAGGGAGCCGAGGCAGCTGAAGGCGTGCAGCGTTGCAGGGCTGGCTGGCCTTGGTGGGAGCGGCAGACGGCACGGAAGGAGGACATCGGAGAGGTACAGACAAGGTACAAGTGGATGCTTGGTCCCCTTGGTTCAGAGTCAAAGACTCCAAGGCCCAAGATGACTCAGCATTTCACCCGGCTTTCCAGGGTGGGTCTGCTTATGACGACCTACACATTGGTCAGCTTCCCTTCCGGAACCTGACCGCTGATCGCCGACCGCAAGCTACCTCAGTGCACACGTGGGCAGCGCCCGCCAGGACACATCAGGGCTCGGTCACCAAAGTCTCCCCAAGGGCATGCCTGCCCTCATGTTCTCCCCACACCAGCAAGCCCCACAAATTCTCAGCTACGGAAGCATTTTCCTTAAGTCAACCTTACATTGGCTCTTTTAAGGATATTTACTCTTTGAAGATGTTTTTAAAAATACCCTTGTCTCGATAAATGATAGACATAAAATGGTGAATTTGGTAGTAATAGGTAAAACATTTAAAAAAAGGTTTTTTTGGGGCGCCTGGGTGGCGCAGTCGGTTAAGCGTCCGACTTCAGCCAGGTCACGATCTCGCGGTCCGGGAGTTCGAGCCCCGCGTCGGGCTCTGGGCTGATGGCTCAGAGCCTGGAGCCTGTTTCCGATTCTGTGTCTCCCTCTCTCTCTGCCCCTCCCCCGTTCATGCTCTGTCTCTCTCTGTCCCAAAAATAAATAAACGTTGAAAAAAAGAAAAAAATATATATAAAAAAAGGTTTTTTTAATGTTTTTATTTATTTTTGAGAGAGAGAGAGAGACAGAGTACAAGCAGGGGAGGGGCAGAGGGAGAGGGGGACATAATCCGCGAAGCAGGCTCCCGGCTCTGAGCTGTCAGCACAGAGCCAGACGCAGGGCTTGAACCCATGAACCACGAGATCATGACCTGAGCCGAAGTCAGACTCTTAACCAACTGAGCCACTCAGGCTCCCGGTAAAACATTTTTTCTAATACACATTGTGAGTGGCACATAACTCTTCACGAAAAATTGTTTTCTCGTGTGCCACCTCTCCCTTGCAATAAAAACCCGAAAAATAAAAACCAAAAAAGATGGACAGTTAGCAACCCATATCCTAAATGCAGGGAGACCACAGGACACATGACAGGAGCCAGAGTTCACCTTTGTTTTTAGTGTCTGTTGGGATGAAAAGTCAGGATGTTTACATCGTAACAGAACAAGTAAAACCTCCCCTCGTGGTTTTGCCGCTTCTAGAGGTGACTTTGTTTACTGCCGTGATTGGGAGGCAGCACCTTCTAAAGTGTTAGAGTTTGTCCTCCCCCACCCCCACCACGCCCCCTGACCTCCTCATCCCCAGGCTTCCAGACTCCCAGAGTCCAGACCTGAGCTGCCTTCCTCAGACCCCCTGAGCTGCCCTGCGCTGTCGTCTGGAGCCCCCAGGCCCACAGGGCATCGTCCACCAGAAGAGAAACCCGCTCGCCTGGCCTTGGCCTGAAGGGCCAGCCCAGCACAACCTACACTACCCTTTCCTGTTAGCCTCAGAGCAAGTCCCTGTCCTCAGACTAGAAAAAGTTTTAAAATAACATTTTGCCGATAGAACTTCAGACTATGAAAAAACAGCCGGGTGAGGCTTCATTGCACATTTGAGAGCCCTGAACCCTGAGTAGGGCCATGTAGCTCACAGCACAGGGAAAGCGTTTAATCCCAACGTCTGTGTGGAAGTCATTTGAATTCTGAAGACCTGAATTTAGAGTCAACTGCATGAAAACAGCTTATATGAAAAAAAAATAATAAAATGGTCACTCCCCGACGCTAGGAAGGCTGCAGTGAAATGAGTTTACTCCCTCGTGGCAAACATAGAATGAGCCCTTTTGGAAAGGAAAGAGCTCCCCAAACCACCAACCCTCAAGACGATTAGAACCTTGAGGCAGAAATTCCACTTCTCAAAAATTACACACAATAAATAGTTCAAACAACAAAAAGGTATATTGACACATTATTCACTGCAGCACTGTCTTTAAAGGTAAACATTACAAACAGCTGGCATTTTTAGGGTTAACACCTACATCCACCATAATGAGAGAATGTACCCTGTCCATTAACACGACCAGTATAAAAACTATAAAAAGGCAGAAATGCAGGACAGCATAGGCTTGCGCTGACTTCAGCTCGGAAAAGAATGCATTTGCCGTATGCAGAGTTGAAAACAAGGTGTCCATCCATCAGGTGGATGGGTGGCTAGGCACCCTGTAAGAATAAAAGAACAATATTGATTGCAGAACAGTTTCAGCACGTAGCACTGGTGAAATAAAACAGGCCGAAAAATCGTGTGCACACCCCTCTTGTAAGAAAAATGCACACACACACATACAGTCACGGCCGCTGTCCTACGTCCCAGAGACGAGGCTTGTTAACGTGGGGTTGTGGGCACCCTTCTTTCTTCCTCCTCTGTGTGTGTGTGTTCTTTTCTCTGTTTAATTATCTCAGAATCAAGCCCATGATTATAAAAAAATATTAAAAAAAAAAGTAAACTGCAGTGAGAAAAATCTGATAGCTATTTATCTTGTGCTATTTATCTTGTAAAATATGCAGGCTTATAAATCCCAGGATTGGAAATGAAAATATTTGTGCTAATGTAATTTTTTTTAAATTGGGCATTGCGGATTTAATATTGCTTTTTAACTTGTATTTTTAATTTAAAATAAAAAATGGATTATACGCATTGTCTTCCCTCCTGAAAAAAAATTGAGAGCCTTCCTAGGAGTTCAGATTATGCATAAACAGTGTCTGTGCGTACATGTGAAGTGCAGATAATTTTATTTGAATTAATGTAGTTAGAAGCTTCTTTCACAAACAACTATCACACCGTAGTGGAAACATTTAGAGCATAAATGGCATAAGTAAGCAAAATGAAAAAAAAATATTATTGTACTGTTTACCAACAGATCTATAATTACGAAATAAATTAACCATGAAATGAAACACTTTGGGTTTTCTGCAATATTGTTATGAGAGATCGGGTGTGTGCGTGTGCGTGTGTTTTCAGATTTATTCTGGTAAAGCTTAAGAGCGAAATATTGCGAAGAACGTTATGATTTTTTCTAACGTACCCGCATCTATCAGTGCTATTCAGGGATGTGTGTTTTCATCTGCAGAGTTAAGGCTGCGGGCCGGGGGTCTCTCTGAAGAAGAGGCTGGGAGGGCACGGGAGGAAGCATTTCCAGGAGCGGAGAGTCCCAGCTGTCTGCAGGTGACAGATCGAGGTTTGAAGAGCGACGCCTTCTTATTCTCCTGTGAAGCCAGAACCCTGAACGCTCAGCTCGGTTCCATGGAAACAGGAAGGCTAACCAGCTCCCTTTCAGAGAGAATTCCAGCGTCCGGCCGAGTGACATGGAACCAGTCATGGAGGGCTGGGCAGCAGCCGTTGGGTGACTTTACGTAGCACAGGGAAGGTGCAAGCTGTGTGCCCCCATGTGCTCCCCATGGGCCCCATCGGAAACTCAGACTGGCATCTGCTCCTTTGTTTCTAGGAAGAAAGTGCACAAAACAAAATTTCCTGGGGAAAGAAAATCCAGCCTCCCCTCTGAAAACTCACAGTGCATGCCACACAATTGGTCACTTAATTCCATCCAGTGTTGGCCTTTTTCTCCTCTTCTCCTACTTAGGTTTCAGCTTTTATTTGGTGTTAAGCTTCTGACTTACTTCGCACGTGAGTTTGGTTACAAGCAGAATGTTCTCAAAGCCCCCTGAACCCACTACTAGGAAGAAAACCAATCGTGGATGATGCTGTTACTTACTAAGGAGGCAAGAACCTGCCCCAGGGACTCAGCCCCCAGGAAGCCCCGTCCTTTTCAGGAAGGTGTTGAAGGAACTCGCCTTGACCAGCTGGGCTCAGGGCTCCTTGGCCATCACCTTACAGCATTCCCTTCCCACCCGGCGCTCGCCCTCTTAGCTGACTCCAATCCGAACAGTTGCACGTAGGTTAATTAGAAATGTCAGTTAAAATGAGAGCTCATTAAACATCACACAATCTAAAAATATTTATTTTAACTTGCAACACGCGAGCGCGTGTTTTTCTAGCCAATATTTCGACATTAAGACCAAAGCCTTTTCTTTAAGTCCCTTTGACTGTATTTAGTGCTCGTCTTCCATAAGCCTCTAACCAACAGCGTAATGGCTGGAAGATGCTGTGCAATCCGGCCTCCTTCTGGCAGGGTCGATTACTTAAAATCACTTGCAAATCAACCAGAGGGCACGTCCCCCAATCTTTGACAGCTTTTGCTTCCTTGCCTGGTTTGACAGCACTTTCTGTTGGGCGACTCGCTCTCCAAAACATTTACCTTAGTTTTCATAGGAACAACCCTCTCTCTGCGTTGTCGTTTCATTGGCTCACACGGTATTTAGTCAGATTACATGATCGCAATAAGATGCCCAGTTGCATAAAGTGATTTGAGAACAAACTCAGGGGAGCTTGCGAGGCAGGCGCTTTTGCTGGAGGAAGGGGAAGGGTCTGGACAGCTGTTGTGTGGGCCGCCGTCTGTGGGCATCCAGGTGGGGCCCCATCCCGTGTTGACAGAGAGAAGGACAGAGGGGTCAGCTGCCGATCGGTTAACGAAGGGCAGACTCACCGCCGAGTCTCCACGGACGGTCCTCGCCACGCAGGCTGGAGCGGGAAGAACCCAGACCTGCCGTGCCCGCTCGGCCAGGCTGGCTGCTGCCAGACGTGCCCCATCTCGGATTTTTCCAGGTGACCCGAGTCAGCCCTCCAACCGCACAGTCGGCACTGGGGGCCCCGTCGCTCTGGGCACCACCACACCCAGCACATCTTTGGGGCCAGTAAGAGACTGTGAATAGCAAGTTGCTGCCTGGCCATTCTGTGCCTCAGCCTGGCCCTTTTCTGTTGGCTGATTGTGTCCACCCGCCAGATTCTATGTGGAAGCCCTAGTCCCCAGTACCTCAGAATGGGCGTGTGTTTGGAGATGAGGTCTTTAAAAGGGGGGTTACATTGAAATGAGGCCGTCAGGGTGGGCCCCCATCGGGTCTGACTGCTGGCCTTACACGAAGAGATGCTTCGGACACAGACGCTGGGGTGGCAAAGGCCGCTGAGGACACATCGGGAAGGCGGTCGTCTGCAAGCCAAGCACAGAGACTCCAGAAGAAACCAGACCTGCCCACACCTAGATCCGGGACTGTCAGCCTCCAGGACGGGGAGCAGCAGTACATTTCCATATATGTATAAACCCCAGTATACATAAACTATTTTATTTGATAAGAGTAACTGCTAATCTGTACAGAAGAGGGTGTCTGGAACAGAAGACTAATTGTAGGGAACAACATGCAGCACATCCTCATTTTCACCAAAGACGGTCCAGGCGGAGTTCAAAGTAAAGGCAGAAAACCACGACCCAGCGGTAGAAACCGTGAGGCGCGCACAACCCTTTGAGACCTAGCAGGACGCTCCGAGCAGACTAACCGTGTCGCTGGAAGCAACTGGAAATGCTGCATAGAAGTTTTTAAACAGAAGGAAGGAGGAAGGAAGGGAAGGAGGGAGGGAGGAGAGGACAGAAAAGGCTTTGACAGCAAGGGAAAACACCAGAACTCAAAACACAAAGACAGCTGGACGCGCACCGCAGGGAGCCCAGCACCGGCCTCTGCTGCTTCCTCCAGCCTTTGCCAGCCACGGACTCTGCAGGGCAGGGGACCACAGAGACTGAGACTGGAGGACCCTGCCTGCAAGTTTCCTTCAAGATGTTTACCAATTCCTTCCGGAAGCGGGAGCTGATTCACCTGGAAGCCAGTCAGAAAGCAGCAGTTCAGAGGCTAACAAGCCAGGCAGAGTTTCTGACGGTCCCACAGCTCTGGGAAAAAGAGGTGGAAATTCAGGGTCCACTATGGTTTGCAGACCCTGCTAAACTGTGCCAAGCACGCACAAAGACACATATGCGATATGCCTATATGGATATGGTACAATATATGCGTGTATGTACACACACACACACATACACACACACAGATACAGACAGACTGGAGCCTGACTAATCTGTCTGGTGAAAATACAACCACCCATCTGTACATTTAGACTACTTATTGTTTATGGAGATGGCAAAGGGAGGGTTAGCCACTGGTGCCGGTCCCCAGGGTCTCCATCCCCCTTGTCAATCTGGATGCCACCAAGAGAGGAGGGGCCAGAAGACTGCAGTAAGGGTGTGGGACATCCCGATGTTGATGAAGAGTCAGCTGCAAACCAATAACAAGGAGATCAATAGAAAGTGACCAAATATTTGGTGAAAAAGCAATTACAAATGAACTCAATAAGTGGTTTGCTCACAAAGATATCACAATAGAAACTGTAAAATATTTTGACCTGAATCTTGATGAAAATATGCACACCACATCTGAAATGCAATTGAATCCAATTGCAAATGCAAATGCATAGAGGATAATTTATAACACTAGATATATGTCTTAGAAAAGAAGAAAGTCAGAGACACCTTGGTGGCTCAGTCAGTTAAATTCCCTACTTTGGCTCAGGTCATGATCTCACAGTTCGTGAGTTCAAGCCCCACATAAGGCTTGCTGCTGGCAGCACAGAGCCTACTTTGGATCCTCTGTCCCCCCTCTCTCTCTGTTCCTTCCCCACCTGTTCTCTCTCTCTCTCTCTCTCTCTCAAAATAAATAAATAAATAAACTTTAAAAAAATAAGAAAGGCTGAAAATTAAGAATTTAAGTTTCTATATACAGAAGCTAGAAAAAACACCAATTTAACATAAGATAAAAAAGAAAAAGTGAACATAGGAGTCAATATCAAGTTAGAGAAAATTTTGATGAAGTCAAATTTGATTAATTGAAAAGATTAATAAAAGTGATATATCATTACCCAAGCAGTTCAAGAAAAAAAACAGAATAATCCAGAATTGTAAAGAGAGACATTATCAGAGTGCCTACAGACACTAATAAAGATGGCAAGATTGTTTGAACAACTTCTGGATGATAAATTTGAAAATGTATATGAAAAAAATCCTTAGAGACCACAACTTAACTAAAATTGACACAAGAAGAAATAGAAAATCTGAATAAACCTTAATATATTAAACAAATACAATCTATAATTTAAAACCATCTGTAAAAGAAAACTCTAGAACCAAACATATTCACTGGTTTATTTTCCCAAATATTTAAGGAAAAGATCACATCACTCACAAAAAGCTCTTGATAATTCATTATGGGCTGACACAGACTTCATACAAAACTTGACAAGGACGTTGCAACAAAAGAAAATCACAGATGAGTTACTCTCATGAACATTCTAAACAAATCATTAATAAAGTCCAGGATTTATTTCAGGAATAGAAAGTTTGGTTTCCCATTCAAAATTCAATTATCAGCAGCCAAAATTGGGGGAGAGGGAAACTACATCATCATCTCAACAGATATCAAGAAAGTATTCAAGGGGCACCTGGGTGGCTCAGTCGGTTAAGCATTTGACTTCAGCTCAGGTCATGATCTTACCGTTGGTGAGATCGAGCTCTGCACCAGGCTCTGTGCTGGCAGCATGGAGCCAGCTTGGGATTCTCTGTCTCCCTCTATCTCTGCCCCTCCTCTGCTCTCTCTCTCGCTCTCTCTCTCTCTCTCTCCCCGCCCCACCTCAAAGTAAATAAATAAACATTAAAACAAAGAAATTGTCCCCAAAGTATCCCCACCCACACATAATGAACATTTCGGTAAACTGGAAAGAGGGGAACTTCCTAAATCTGATTTTTAAAAAAGTATCTTTTTTAAAAAAACTATATATCAAAATCATATTTGGTGGTGAAATACCAAAATCAGGAACAAGCTAGCAATACTAATTAATGTGATTATTATTCACGTTACCCGTGGTGTATTAACGTGAGGGCATAAATTGGTACAACCACTTTGAAAACTGGAAGTATCTACTGAAGCTGAAAATGGCACAATGGTCTGGGGTCCTAACCAACATACACACCTGTTTGTAAAAATAGGTACTTATAAGAATGCTGAAGTCAGTACTATTTATTATGATAAAAAGCTGGGAACCATCTGAAGAATTGTCGTCAGTAGAGACGTTCATATGCGCAGTATGGAATAGTATAGTGCAGGGTGAACAACCTTCTAATATAAATGACCAAATTTTAGGTTTGGCGAGCCAGTAAGCAAAACCAAGAATAACATAGCTACTAAAAGAATCACTTAATAATATAAAAACATTCTTAGTTTGTGGGCCATCCAGAAGCAGGTGATGGGCCAGATTTGGCCCCTGGGCCATAGTTTGCCAAACCTGCTACAGCGTAATAGAAAATAGCAAAACGTTGCATACAACGGTGCAGGTAAATCAGACAGACATGCTCTTCCGTGAGAAATGCCAGATTCAGGAAATGATGTGCATGAGTCCACTATGTGAAGTTCAAAGCAGGCGGCGCACATTCATGGTGGAAGTAGGAGGAGGGCACATCTGAGGGGCGGTCAGTCAGCGGGGGCACAAGGTAGGCTTTTGTGGTGACAGTAATGTCGTATATTCTGATGTGAGCGGTGGCTACCCACGTGTTCATTTGAACAAATTCACCAGGCGCTGAATACAAAGGTGGCACATTTCACCGCATGCACAGTTAACTTCCATTGAAACGTTCACTGCAGAAATTATGGGGGAATATTTGTTAGTTTATATGTTAAGAATAGACTTCAGAAGCAAAGAAGAAAAGGAAGGAAGGACAAAGTAAGAGACCCCTCCCTGTGTTGTGTTACCAGGCAACCATCATGGAGACACAATCCAAGGTCCTCACCAGGCTTTATACAAACAGGTAACTATTTCAACATCAAATAACATAGAAAAACTGGGAAGTAACTTAGATGTCCCTGCACTTGACTATTATTAAGTAAGCGCTGGTATGTATGTGTGTATCTATCTATCTATCTCTATCTCTATCTACACACACATATATATATACACATGTATTGTATATATATACATATATGTGTATACATATATGTATACATGTGTATATATATGTATATATATACAAGTGTGTATATATGATGGGATATAACCTTCTGTTAGAAACAGTGGTAGGAAGAAGGTTTAACCATGCGGGAGAATTCCTACGTTGGAAAAACACCACAATGTCCAAGTGAGAGATTCAGAGGTAATCTGTCTTTGTTTTGCCTTTTTTAAACTCTCCTGTGTTTCTCTTTTCCTAAGTTTTACAATAATATGGCATCAATAGTCTGAAAAAAAACAGAAATATTTTTAAAGAGACTTGATTAGGGGAAAGCAAACTTTAAAAATTATTTTGATGATTCATAGGCTTTCCTTGGGAAATAAACTGTCTCATACCCTGAAAGAAAAATGCAACCATCCCAACTTCTTTTTAGAGAAAGGAATTCTAAAAACAAATTTCAAACAGCCTTGCGTATAGAACGACACTTCTTATCACTGTCCTACGATTAGACAACAAATGTGAATCTGGAGACTACCAGTGTAGACGTGTATGGTGAATAAGATAGTTCTGCTGATAAAGATTTTTATAATAGACATTCTTTCAATAAATAAACTAGCATCTATGCTGTGCCTGCCTCTTACGGGCAGCAGGTATACGGGTTGAATAAAAGCAGATAGTCATGCCCTAGAGGATCATACAGGCTAGCAGGGAATATAAACATCATCAGATAATCACATAAATCAAAATAAAAGTCCTACTCTGATGCATGCTACAAACGAGAAGAAAACGGTTCTTAGAGAACAAATACCAGGCTTCTAGCCATTTACCTAAATCCACAAGCCGTCTTTGAAATGCCGTGTGTACACCTGCCACCTTTCCAGTAAGTCTGACACGTGTTTTACACCTGGCCAGTTCCCATATTTCCAGCCACGTTGCGTTGGGGAATGGATATAATCACCCACGTTTTAGAACTTTTGGACTCCAGGCCAGTGCTCTGCACCTGCCAGGGGCTCATGAGGGACACGTTATTTTCCTTTATTCCTGGAAGATGAGGGCCCAGGGCCAGAATTCAAGAGTGATGGTCTCCTTCTGCACGGGGGGTTGGGGGTGGGGGGCAAGCCTAGAGCACTGGGCAGAGGGAGCTGGTAGAATTAAAGCCCCTTGTCAGAGAAGAGCCGGCCAGCCGACAGCATTGACACTGACTCTGGGTCCAGCAAGTAAACGTATGTACACGCTTGGTTTTGTTAATTCATTGGTTCCAACATGCCAGGCAGAGTGTCATAATTCAGCGTGCACCCTTATGGGTCTTGTGGTATACAGAGAAAGAGCTTCAAAAGTCACCGTGTGGGGCGCCTGGGTGGCTCAGTCAGTTGAGCGTCTGGCTCTTGATCCCAGGGTCATGGGATCAAGCCCTGTGTCGGGCTGTGTGCTGAGCGCGAAGCCTGCTTGAGATTCTCTTTCTCTTTCTCTCCCTCTCTCTCTCTCTGCACCTCTCCCCCACCCTCTCTCTCTATCCCTCTGAAAGAAAAAAACAAAAAACAAAAAACGAGTCACAGTGTGACGGCCGTTCCATGTAGGCAGGGGTGTGTCTGAGCTGCAAGGACAGCCACTCCTCTGCGGGCGGCAGAACAGGTCGGAGAGGACCCACCATCGACCTTGAGGAGCAAGTCAGGGCAGTCTGGAGAAGTCAGTCTGCACCCACCGCTGGACCCATGCCATGAAGCCGAGAAGCCAGGCTTGTCCACGACCCTCTGGGTTTGGGGGACGGACACCTGACCGTGTTCTAATATACACGGTCTACGTCCTAGCTTCCAGAACTCTGATTAGCGAGACGAGGTTCAGAGACCAAGGGAGGTGGTGAGGAAGTCAGCGGTGTGGCCCCTCAGGGACGGTGCATGGGGGGTGGGGGAGAAGCAGGCATCAACTCTTTGGAAGCAGGGCTTTCTTGGAGGCCCGGTCTGGTCCTGGTCACAGGTGCGCCAGCTCATTCCCAGGTGGAGGTGTCCTGAGAGACTCGGCCTCCCAGGTCCCCCTCCTGAACCTCTCCCCCACTAGACTATGACTCCCACTGCCCTCCTTCTGCGGGGCCTGAGCCCTCTCTTTGGCCACGTCATGTCCTGTGACTTCAGACGCCCCCAAGCCTCAGGCTTGCCCTGCATCTCAAGCCACCTGTGACGGTCACCCAGGTGGCAGGGCAAGAGAAGACACCAGAAGGCGTTGCCTCCGTTAATGTGCCTTCACACCGGTGACTCTGGACCTCTGAGTGCATCGAAAAGGAAGTCTGCAACGTGCCGTGTTCCCAGGAATCGTCCCCTTCGGTAACACAGAACAGAAGGTGACAAAATTGGAGGTAAATTATTCAGTTTCTTCTCTCGGCCTCTGAGAGGGATTCTGTGCTGCGTGGGAGCTCACCGCATTTGTCCTGAATCACTCGCCCGAGGCTGCCACCTCGGGCTGATTGACACCCGGCTGACAGAGCCCTGATCTGGAGGAGCAGGTGGCAGGGAGCCCTGTGTCGACAAGCAAACTTTGATTCCGATTCAGCTAATGTATTCTGAGCCTCCTCCAAGTGTCAGGCCAGGTGAGCCCTTCCTGGCAGGCCAGCGAACCGCCCCCCCACCGCCCCCCGACTCCTCCGGAGCAGGAATCGTGGCCAAGACAGAGGCTTCACGTCGGCATGAGCGTCGCTGGGGCTACTTGCTAGGGAGTCAGATCGGGGTGCCCTGAAAGTGTGGGCTCGGGAACCCACGAGTGTCATTCAAAACGGGAGCACCCAATCCTCCCAAGAGGAGAGACGCTGTGTTAACCATGATGAGGCGGTCTGGCCCTGGCTGGAGGGCCACGGGGGCACAGACCTTCTCCAGAAGAATAGATTCCCCTGGGACCGGCTTCCAGGCCCGCTGCAGGGTGAGCGCTGCTGGCCACGACTGGGAGGGCGTCCACACGGTCTACACCGGCTGGGCGACTGCTGCGCCGTGAGGGTGGGGGCGCAGAGGGAGAAGAGGAGCTCCCGCGACCCCACCGCAGGCCATGTGCAGAGGCCAGGTCAGTCCCGGAGCCGCTGCGCTGCACCTGCTGCGGGCGAAGGCAGCCCCCCAGCAGCTCTTAGCTGGAAGGTGTCCTGCCCCACATCCACCCCCAGCGTCTCTGGCACTCCCCTGCGGCACCTGCCGTCTGCCCCTCGCCCAGGGCCTCATTTCCCCAGAAGCAGGTACCTTCCCCGAGGGCACCGCCGCGGGCCGCCGTGTCTTCTAAGGACTTGGCCGCTCCCTCGCTGACCCCTGCATACACAATCCGCCCTCGGATCCCGGGTGCCCCCTGGGACGCACCGGCACCCACCTCCGGAGCCCGCTGCCCACATCTGGCCTCCTAGGGATTGGAAATTGTTGCCCCGGCCCTCACTTTGGTGATTCTCTTCTATAAACACCACTGCTTTGACAGTAGGTGGACACAGACTCGGGACCCTCGAATGAGGCCTGCGGTCCTCAGGCTCAACCGTCCTCTGGCCCGTGCTCGAGTGGGAGAAACACGGCCGCTGCCCCAGGGGGCTGCCCGGGGGGCCAGCGTGCCCCTGGACCGTCATTCCTGACCCCTGCACCATGGGGACAGCTCCCGGAAGGCTGGGGTGCCACAGCTGGCCGCCACTGCCACTCGAGCCTTGTTTCCCCTCCTCTCATCTCTGTACAAAACAGAAGGGCCCAGGGGCGCCTGGGTGGCGCAGTCGGTTAAGCGTCCGACTTCAGCCAGGTCACGATCTCGCGGTCCGTGAGTTCGAGCCCCGCGTCGGGCTCTGGGCTGATGGCTCGGAGCCTGGAGCCTGTTTCCGATTCTGTGTCTCCCTCTCTCTCTGCCCCTCCCCCGTTCATGCTCTGTCTCTCTCTGTCCCAAAAATAAATAAACGTTGAAAAAAAAAATTACAAAAAAAAAACAGAAGGGTCCTGGCGGTTAACCTGCCTCTCTGTCCCCCCATCCTGCTGTGTGTTTCGCCCACCCCGGCCCACGGCCAGGGGCTCATTTTCTCTAGAGGGGTCGCTATGGAAACCTCAGGGAAAAGGAACTCTGAAGGATTTTCACAGCATGGAGAGAGAGTCACTTAATTTTTTTTCTCCTCAACAGGGCTCTCGTATGTTCAGAATAGCCCTTGGGTAAAAGCCCAGATTTGTTTCCTTAAGGACAGCTTCCAGAGACAAAGGTGAATGAGTCGGTCTGATGGAGAGGGTCACAAGACCTCCAGGTGGTTCCACCCGCCTCAGAGTGTCCCCTTGGGTCTGTCCGAGGACCTAGGGCTCCCTCTGAGCTTTACCCCGTCCTTACCGCCCGCACCACATGAAAACCTAACACCCCCAGTTTATGGCCAGGTTAACAGAAAATAGGGCTCTCCCAGGACAGGTGAACTTGTCAGGAGCTGTTGTAGAGGACAGGAGTGTCCTGGACAGAGGGTAGCCAGCCTGGAGATCAGCATCTCATACTCACTGGGCACTCGGTGGGAGAGAACTGTCTGGAAAGGCACCGGGTCCTTGTGTGTCCAGCAGCCGGCACTGTGCCGAGGGGTGGCATTTACTAACTTCCCTGATTCACACACTTACATGTGCCAGTGCTGTTATCACCTGCATTGTCTACACCAGGAAACTGAGGCTTCAGGAGATTCCCTACCTTGGCCGCAGCCATAGCCACGGAGTCTGAGCCCAGTGCCC
This sequence comes from Lynx rufus, assembly GCF_022079265.1. Lineage (NCBI taxonomy): Eukaryota > Metazoa > Chordata > Mammalia > Carnivora > Felidae > Lynx > Lynx rufus. The sequence goes on along the minus strand of NW_025814896.1, from coordinate 2,784,233 downwards.
TGGACATTGGAGCCCAGGGTCGCACGCAGTGTGCCCCTGAAAGCAAGCAGAGAATACACAGTGGGGAGTGAGAGGCTAAGAGAAAAATGACCAGGTGTGCTCACAACTGCAAAGAAAAGGTCTTTCCCCTCCCCCGCCGTTCCCGAAACCAGCCAGGGCGCGCCCGGTCGTACGTAGTCTGACATAAAGGCGGGAACCAATCAACTTCTGCTGAGCGTTCAAATTTAAATGTCAACCAATAACAGCTCTGTAACCGCAAAAAATCCCTAACTTGTTTGTGCCTGTCTATAAAAGAAGCTGTAAGATCCTTGCTCGGGGCCTCTTGCGTCAACGGCAACGAGTGCGCGGAGGACCGGGTTCGAACCTGCAATAAACGACCCTTGCCGCTTGGCTTTGGCTCTGGACTCTGGTGGTTTGTTTTCGGGGGGTCTCTCAGATCGGGGCATATCAGGGAGCACTTAAGAAAATTTTTTTATCAGCCTCAAGTTCATTCAAAGTAACTGCGAGTTACAGATTGCATAGGGCAGCCTGAATAAAACGTCCCCGGCCATTGTTGAACCAGGTGTTCTCATGTTTGGTTCAGAAGATATGCTCAAGATAAAACTGTGCCTTAGGTGGGTCATTCCTTACTCCAAGAGGGTCAGTGCTAACAGCAGAGACCAGCAGGGCTGTGTGTCATTTAGAGTCTCAGAGACTCTTTCAGAAATGTGAGCCTATCTGCCTGCCACTCCATTATGATAGCTTTATCCTTGTTTTTAATTATTATTTTAGAGACACCAAGTCAGGGAGGGGGGCAGAGGGAGAGAGAAAGAGAATCTTAAACAGACTCCACGCTCACCGAGGGCTCGCTGGAGACCATGACCCTGGGATCACGACCTGAGCTGAAATCAAGAGTCGGACGCTCAACCACCTAAGCCACCCAGGCCCCCCTGTGATAGCTTTATTCTGTTGAGCCTTGAAGACAGTCTCGTCTTAAAGTCTTCGCCATAAAATTACAAATGTCCCACAGAAGGAATCTGGTTTACGCCCTGTTGGTTAATAAGATCAGTTAAACCTCTTAGTTAGAATGACAAAGCCAGGTACTCAACTGTCCTCAGGGTGCCCTGGGGGAGAATGCAGGTGTCCTTGAGGTAGGCTTCCTGTGCCCTGCCCTCTAGCCCCAAGCCTTGTTGCCCTCTGTCACTTACCATGCACTTTTGTCTCTGGAGCTTATTCTTCCAAAGGAAACAAATCCGGGCCTTTACCCAAGAATTGGCTCTTGAATTTACAAGAGCCCAGTTGAGGACGAAAAGAAAGTCTCACTGCCCTTTGGCTACCTTTCTCAGGGCACATGCTCATTTCCTGTGGCTGCTGAAAGAAATGACCACAAACATAGTGGCTTCAACGACACAGATGTGTTCTCTTACAGTTCTGGCGGTCAGAAGTCTGAAATGGGTATCTGTGGGCTCCCACCAAGGTGTTTTCCCGGAAGCCCTAGAGGGCAATGAGGTTTCCTTGCTTTTCCAGTTCCTGGAGGTGCCCACACGCTCTCTGGCTCGAGGCCCGTCCCCCAGCTTCAAAGCCGACATGGGTCGAACCCTTCCCACACTGCCTCACTTTGACCTCTTCCTCTGTCTCCCTCCTATAAGGATGCTCCTGCAGTGTCCCACCTCAGGGTCTTTAACTGAATCCCACCTGCAGTCTGCAAGGTCCCTATTGCCAGGTAGGTTAACATACTCACAGGTTCTGTGCGTTAGGGTGTGGGCATCATCGGGAGCCCGTTATCCTTGTACCAGAGAGTATTTTAGAGGTGCGTGCGTGCGTGTGTGTATGTGTGCGTGATAGTGAGACAGAGATGACATTCTTCACCTGAAGCTTATTTCTTACTAGAATTTATATAATCTTGGATTCAGTTGATCTTCTGGGGCTGGACATTAAGAACAATTTTATGTCCTGAATCATGACTTTGGGCCAACAATTTGGAAGACCCTGACCCACTTCCTGTTAGCTCGATAGGGCTTCCTCTCCATAGCGAAGAGCTCAGAGGTCAGCAGACGGCATGAGCTGCGAATCTGGTGTGAAGTCTGCATTTGCAGACTTGAATTGCCAGTTAATTTTGCCAAAGACTCCACTACTGTTCATCCCGGGGATGGGTAAACTGGGAGGGGAGAGGTGAGAACTTGCCCCACACCTACCTAGGGGACGCACCTGTGTTGTGAGTGCACCGTCTGAGGCCAGCGTGCCTCCTGGTCTCAGAGACAAGTGCCAGGGACTCCTGTCCCTTGGGGCCACTTGGAGAATACAGCCAGGGCCCAAGGGGCCATTCTGCTTCTCCTGAAAAACACCCTGACATTTAGCAGGAGCTAATAAGGCCAGAAGATAGAATTGGTCCAGAGAGACGAACGGAGGGAGGCAGAAGGAAGGTGTTCACATGGGCAGCGCTCTGTTCAATGATGACACCAAGACTTCAGGACACAGCCGGCCCCTGAGAGCTTCCCAAACTGAGCCCTATATCCTGGAGGCAGACGGCAGCGTCTAGGACGCTCTCTGCTCCCTTTGGTTGCTGATGCACTGACCCAATTCTCCCGAGCTCTTTGCTTCCTCAGGATCTGCCACGTATTCACTCAACAAACACTGAATAACTTCTAGAACCAGAAGTTGTACCTGCTGCGGCGGAAATGGGTTTCCACGACAGTCTCTGCTCTGTAGGCGTGCGTGGCAACTTCACTCCTGATCCGCCGAACGTCTCTTCTTTTAATATCTCTGACGCTTCCTGTGATTTAAAGAGCTGCTTTTCTGCTCATTTGCCATAATTGTTTTGAGTGCTTCATCGTTTTTATACTTAAGCATATTCTTAAATGTTTCTAGTTAGAATGATTGTTTAGATCATTGTGGACTGAGGCAAACAGTAATAAAATAATTTCCGGCCCTTGTTCTTTTTAAAACTTTTCTTTTTCTGTATAGGAACACATTGTGATTGAGCAGGGATTAAATAAAGACCATCGTTGTTAGAAAATCCACACTTGGGGCGCCTGGGTGGCGCAGTCGGTTAAGCGTCCGACTTCAGCCAGGTCACGATCTTGCGGTCTGTGAGTTCGAGCCCCGCGTCGGGCTCTGGGCTGATGGCTCAGAGCCTGGAGCCTGTTTCCGATTCTGTGTCTCCCTCTCTCTCTGCCCCTTGCCCGTTCATGCTCTGTCTCTCTCTGTCCCAAAAATAAATAAACGTTGAAAAAAAAAAAAAAAAAAAAAAAAGAAAATCCACACTTAAATCGTCAGAATGGAGTTTGTCAACACCCCCAAGCCCTCGAGGACCCATAGAAATTCAGATGTTTCGTTGTGAGACCAGGAAAGGAGAGGGGAAGGTCTCCTTCCTTTGGGATGATCATACAAAGCATTTTACCAGGCCGTAGATTCTGTAAGTCCCTCAGTGAAATGCTGCTAGAAATATTGCTGATTCAATACGAATCCCAATCAACCAACATCATTTGCATAATTTTATTAAAATATGCATTTTATTTTTTTTTTAATTTTTTTTTCAACATTTATTTATTTTTGGGACAGAGAGAGACGGAGCATGAACGGGGGAGGGGCAGAGAGAGAGGGAGACACAGAATCGGAAACAGGCTCCAGGCTCCGAGCCATCAGCCCAGAGCCCGACGCGGGGCTCGAACTCCCGGACCGCGAGATCGTGACCTGGCTGAAGTCGGACGCTCAACCGACTGCGCCACCCAGGCGCCCCAAGGCTTTACTTTTTTTTTTTTTTTTTTTTTTTTTTTATTTTTGGGACAGAGAGAGACGGAGCATGAACGGGGGAGGGGCAGAGAGAGAGGGAGACACAGAATCGGAAACAGGCTCCAGGCTCCGAGCCATCAGCCCAGAGCCCGACGCGGGGCTCGAACCCACGGACCGCGAGATCGTGACCTGGCTGAAGTCGGACGCTTAACCGACTGCGCCACCCAGGCGCCCCTAAAATATGCATTTTAAATAATGCTTTAACAATAGGAATTCTGATACGCAATTAGCATCCAGCTGGTCCAGTCTGAACCTCACCACCGTTGGACATCAGGGGCCAGGGCTCCGGTGTGGGCACCCCCGGCGTGGGGAGATTCTGCCATCACTGGCGTGTCCAGCGGGACGTCTGCGCGGTGGGACTCCAGGCAGCCGGGCTGGAGGCCGAGAGATTCCCCGGTCCCCAGCCAAGTTCCAGCAGTGGGTCTGTGCACACAGAGATGCGGGGCTATGAGGCTCAAAATCACTTTTCTCAAACAGACATTGTTCTCCCCCCTGCCTCTTGTGCACATTTTCCCCGTTTCTGAAAGCCAGTCTCCAAATTCCAGGAATACCTTTAAAAAGCTGGTTTATGTATTTTGACCATGACTTTGAGGAAAATGGTGGGGACTGGCCTGGGCCAAGAACATGCCTGCTGACCCGCGTTCTGGGAGCAAAGGGCTCCTTCACAGAGCAGGGCTTTGGAGGTTCGATCCTTTTCCCACACCATCAGGGACGGCCTCCCCTGGTCCTGCGTCTGCACTTGTTATGGACTCGACGCTCGGGCCCAACTTGAAGGCAGCCTCGCAGACCAGTTCCATGGTGTTCAACCCACGTGCCTCCCTTCCAGCCAATGCCCATGAGCAGCTACCCACCCCCAGGTCCAAGGTACCCCCACGCCTTTGTTTTCTTACAATGCACCACCCCCTTCCTTAGGCCCAGGTAACCCCTGATCCTGGTCCCAGGTGGTCTGACACCTCTGAAGAAAGTGACATAACAGAGCCTTAGGGACATATCCGTGCAGCCTGATGTCAGCTCAGAGCCTTGTGTTCTTGGGGGCTCATGCAAATACCTCCATTTCCATCTCCAGAAGCCACCTCCAGCCTGGGCAACCTCCAGGTAGGAACACCGGGAAAGACTCCAGGGAAGAGACAAGGCTTTCCATCGCCCGTAGAAGGTCTCAGATTGTCTGGGGATGCCGACTGAGCCCATGGAGCTTAAAGTTTGCATGTGGAAGGCACAGGGCAACCTGGCAGGAGCCACATGCAGTGGGGCACAGGGACACTGAGAGCCATGGCAGGCTGAACTACACCTGAAGTGGGAAGGCACAGAGGGCAAACACAGATCGAGCGCAAGAAGCCACTGGAATCCCTGGGGGGAATGTTCCAGAGTTCCCAGGGGAGAAAAATTAGCCCTGAGGTGAGGAAGAGAAAAACCCAAGGGGGTGCCAGGAACCTTGACTGGTTTTAAACCTGAATTAACCGACACATACATTATTGGCTAGAACCCACGTACAAGTGACTCCATTAATTTTCTGTTATTAGGAAAATGTGAGCCTATGATAGACTCAAATTGCGTTATGGAAAAGGTAATAAAGTTACACTTTTGCATACCCACGTCCCATGAAGTTTTTGACTCTGCGTAAAATTCATACCCACAAACCCACCTAGACCGGCAGATTTTCAAAGCCCTCGGCCTGAGGTATTTGAAAGTTGGAGGGCAACTGAGGAGTGAGGGATTCCCCCCAGGGAAACCGACACAACATTTTCGGGATAAGGATCAAAGCGATTCTTCTTTCAGACCAGATTTCCCGGAAAATAAGTGCAAGCACCTGCTGGGAGGGGGAGGGGGCCGTTGGAGGTGCTGAGTCTCCTTTCTCTAGGAATCACACTGATTCTGACAACTGTTCTTTTCAAATGATTGATTCCCCAACATGTGAGAATCTGGGTTAAAGCGGAACCTCAGAGCACAAGTTCAGAGCTCAAGATAAAAAGCTTCCATTCAGGCCCAGCTGGCCTTCCGCCTGGGTTTGAGAGGTCTAGTCTCCGGTCCAGAGCAGACCTTGTGGACACAGGGAAGCAGAAGGTGGTATTTTCTGGCAGCTCAGACGATGGCTGTGGGCCTTGCAACCATTAAGATAAATGATGTTTACAAGCTACTTTGGCCTCAAAGTGCTTTCCAACATGGCAACCCATCCATTGGAGAACAACCCAGTTGGAGGAAGAGATTGGCCAACAGCCCTGACCAAAGGTTTCATCTTACCTACAACTGCAGTAGTGAGTAGTGACTCGGGGAAGTCTTCTAAGAACCACGGGATGAGCTTAGATGCAAGTATTTTCAGCAACAGTTTATGAATTTTAAGTTCTTTCTCATTTCAGTGGTGGTGAATGCTTTCTGGCTCGAGTGTTGAAGGGAATCAGCACAAATCTGACTCTGTGGGAGCAGCTGCTGGTCTCCCTGAGGAACATCACCCCCTTCTCCTTATTTCATTTGGATTCTCTGGCTTATAAACAAAGCGAACAAAGCATTAGCACGAGGAACAGAAATATTAAATGGAGCTATCGGGAAAGAGAAAAGGTGACAAGTATTCCAAGCCTGGAGACATGTTTTGGGGACTTGCAAACACCGTTGTGGAGTTTTTCTATGTCAATGCTATGCCGTAAAGGGAAGAACTCGAATGGCCTTCTTTAGTGTCTTGGAGGGAATTGTCACAGCAACAGGATGCTCACACTGAGCTCTCCTGAGTTCTATAGACCCACATAGAATCAACCAAGACCGTTGGCGGTCTATGGCCTCTGTCACATGGAGCCCTGGCCAATGACTTGGAACTTTTCTCAGAGAAGGAACAGGTTACGAGCAAAAGCGCCATCTACTAGGACTGATGTAAAACACTGTCTTCATTACTGCGTCTTTACTGACCCAGTTGGTGTCTTTGACCGTAGGAACACTTGGGTTGATTACTCCCCACTCCTGGCCAATATTCCCCACATGCAAAATCTTCAAAGATTTTAGGGTGAGAGAGCAGTTAGCCTGTACCTTGAGATGGTGCAAATGAACAAGACAGAGGCCAGCACCTCCCGACTCAGCAGCCTCTGCCCTAACTGGCTCCGATGGCCTCCTGGAGGACATCCCTTCCGTCCTGCGTGCACTAAGCTGGTAATGAGGCCGCGCCCTGCCCTGCCCTGTTTGGGGCTAGAGAGGACAGACGTCAGGACCTGTGTCCTGTGGAATCCGTACACTGCCTGCAGTGACGGATACAGTCTCTCGCCAGTGGTGCGGCTTCCTGGAGCTGCGTGCATTTGAAGCGGGGACTCCAACGTGGAGGAGGGGGGCTCAGGTTTATTTCCGTGAGTGGACCCAACCCAGGACGAAGATCAGGAAGGCTCTGTGGCACTGTAGAAGCCATGTCTTAATCATGCTTCCCCCATAGTGGTTTCCCTGAGGCAGGCTAGAGTCACTGCAGAGTTCGGGCCCGCTAACCCAGGGCCCATGAGGACTGGACCACGCCTTGCCCAGTGCAGGTAGCTGCCCAGTGACGACGTGCTGGATGGATGGTGTACACATGCATGCGAGAACACACCCTCCATCCGCAGACCATCCTTAGCCCCTCTCGAGGTAGCCGCACCGTTGTTCAGCGTTAGAAAATCCTCTCTAGACTCAACGAACATATAGACCCACAAGGGGCAAAGGATGAACCAATCTTGTTTCTACTGAACAGCAACTAAGAGTTAAGTCCTAATGATAATGCTATAAATGGCAAGAAATACGCAAAATGCATGTATGTCTTTAGTTTCCAAGGAAAGTACGCCAGAGGTCACTGCGCCCTTTTGAAGTGAAGCCATGTCTGCACGAAGGAAAAAGCATCATGCGTGGAAGGCCCTTGCTTTTGTTGGGGAATCTTTCCAGTTCAGCCTGGAAATCAGATTTATTTAAAGAGGGTACTGTCTTCCAGTGCAGGGCTAATAGGATATGCCTCCGGAAAGACATTGGCAGGGTACAGGCTACTGTGGTGGCTCTCAAGCCTGGCTGCACGTTAAAATGACCTGGCAACTAGTGTGGTTTGCATGCCAAGGACTCATTCCAGAACAACTAAACCAGCATCACTGCAGGCAACCTCTGGGCATCCGTGTGCTTAGAAGTTTCTCAGGTGACCAAGGGATAGGGAGGGCTGACAGCCATTGTCCTAATAGAAGGGAACTCTGAGGAAGTTGTGAGTTAATTTTGTCTCCAGCACTGTCCTTGGAAATACATGGAAGGGATGAGGAGCAGGAAAGGCGATCAGCTGGGAAAGAAAGACCTCACGCCCTCTGCAGGTAACCCCTCATGCAGATGAGACCACTCATGGAACTGAAGTTTCCACCTCCGGACAGAGGACTGAGGCCCTGTGGACAGAATCTATTCTCAGGTGTTCATTTAAAAAGGAGTCAAGTAAGAGCACCTGGGTGGCTCAGTCAGTTAAACATCTAACTTCTGCTCAGGTCATGATCTCACGGCTCGTGAGTTCGAGCCCCATGTTGGGCTCTGTGCTGACAGCTCAGAGCCTGGAGCCTGCTTCGGATTCTGTGTCTCCCTCTCTCTCTGCCCCTCCCCTGCTCATGTTTTCTCTCTCTCTCTCTCTCTCTCTAAATAAATAAATAAATAAATACATAAACATTAAAAAAAATTTTAAAGGGAGTCAGATACAGTAGGATGTCTTTATGCATTTTTAATTCCTGATAGCATTTGTATGTTGTGTTTAAAATAACTAGAATGGTCTACAGGACAGAGTAGGGGTCATTCCTGGTTTTGAGTAGATCCCAGAACTCAACTGAAAATCCAAATGTCCACAAATGCACTCACTAGGGTCTTGTATGGCCTGCTCCTCCTCCTGATTTCTCTCTCAGCAGACGGTGCCGAGCTGACCGTCACCATCAGAGAAGCTGGAATGTGTGCCCCGCCCCCACCATTGTTGCCCACCACTTTCCACCCAACACGGCTTCTGCCCCTTTCTCAGATCGACTGTCCCTTCTGGATTCCCCAACATGCTCTACTTCTTGGGTGCCCCCCAGGCCCCCCATCCAGCCCCTGAGGCCTGGTGTCACATTAGCTAAAAATGTATGACCTTTGTCGCTGCCAGCTGAAAATGCTTCCAAACCTTCTAGGTAATGAAAATCCCCTGGGGTGCTCATTAACCGTGCTGAGTCTTTGGTCTCAACATAGATCTACTGAATCGGAATCTCCAGGGAAGGTGTCTGGAAATCTGATTTTTGTTTTGTTTTGTTTTGTTTTGTTTTTACCCTGCCCCAGGTAATTTCATCACCATGCCTTTTGAGGAACAACAGGATGGAGGAGGTGACCCATGAAAGCACAGGGTCCCCAGTCCCAGGTCTGCTTCTCTGCGACATCTCTCACTCCTCCCCGTATTCCCACACATAACAGGTGTTCCGACAGATACTTGTTTAATGAATTAATTAATGAATCGCAATTTACGGTCCAGCAGCATGGATCTATTTATATTTCTCCATATGTATCACTCTGTGTTTTAATCTTCACACTATTTTCTATCTGTATTCCGTACATTCCTATTAATTGTACTTGGTTCACGCCTCCTCCGTGCTCCTGAGATACAGAACTGTCTCTGTACTTACTGGGTATGTTACCACTTAGGTGACATTTCCCATTAAAATGAGTTTCCTCCAGACGGAGCCATCCCTCTCACTTGTCCACGCACAGCAGCTCCCACTGCACCCGGGACACCATAGATGACCAGTGAACAGTAAATGCATGCGTTAATGGGTGGCTCTCCAGGGATGCTTAGCCAGTTCACCCCTACGCCCGCGCTCTCCAGAGGAAACTGTAGCTCTAAATGGTTAAGTGACTTGCAGATGCGTCACGGCAGAAGAAAAGAATAACAAGCATTCAAAATTAAAAACACGTGAAGTATTCTGTGCTTTCAAGAAGGCTCCCAGAATTCTTAGCAGAAAAAAACAATGAAATGTAAGTGACTCATGATAAAATGGCAGAGCCTGTGTGATGGCTCCAGGTACCAGGAACAAATACCAGCCAAGGTCCAGAGGGCCTCGCTCCTGCTGAGAGTGGGATACTGTGCCACCAAGCCTCGGATGCCCTGAAGATGTACTTACTAACGTGGTCATATCGCCCCCACCAGAGGCTGGTCCTCCAAAGCCACAAAGCCTGCGTCCTCCAACAGACAGCTCACAGGCTGTCTGGAACTAATCACGCAGGAGGGGAGCCCATGAGAAAAGGGGGGGAGGGGTTTTCAAAACACAGTAATAACAGCAAAATAACAGCTTATGATTATAAGACTTCACAGTGTTAAAGCATGACAGGAAAAGCTGATCAGGACATACACATACACATGTGTTTGCGTATAGTTGAATATGTGTTTGTGTATATATACGTGAGATATGTATTGAGTTTATATGTAATATATAGTATTAATGTAATTAACAAATAATACAGAATAAACATAATTATCAAATAATTATATGTCAATAATAAAATATTATTATAGTATGTTAAGTAGTAATATATTAATATATAAAATCTATATACACAATATATAAACTTATATATAATACATAAATATAATTATATAAGCTCAACATATAAAATATATTTTACATACACAAATGTAAACTTACTAATACATATTATGTGTTAATGTATGAATATAATATTAACATCATTAATATAACTACATGTAATTGTACATTACTGTTATATATCATTTACTAAGCACTTGCCATGTACCTGGTATTATGATCAGAACATAAGGGTCATTAATCATTATAACAACCCCCATCAGGAGGGTGTTGTATGCTATTTTCATGGAGAAACTTGCCTTGGATCTCATAACTACTGTGTAGTGAACCTGAGATTTAAACCAGAATGTGTCAGAGTTTGAAGCCCTAACTCTTAACCACACTATCATCAGTACGATGGTGATGACAGTGACAGTGATGAAAATGGTGCTCCACTGAGGACAATGGCAGTAATGGTGATGATAGAGATGCTGCTGCTGGTGATGGTAATGATGGTGATGATGATGGTGGTGCTGATGATGGTGATGGTGGTGATGGTGATGATGATGGTGATGGTGGTGGTGCTGCTGCTGCTGATGGTGATGGTGATGATGGTGGTGATGGTGATGATGACGGTGATGGTGATGATGATGGTGGTGATGGTGATGATGACGGTGATGGTGGTGATGATGATGATGGTGATGGTGATGGTGATGATGATGGTGATGGTGGTGGTGCTGCTGCTGCTGATGGTGATGGTGATGATGGTGGTGATGGTGATGATGATGGTGATGATGGTGATGGTGATGATGGTGGTGATGGTGATGATGATGGTGATGGTGGTAATGATGATGATGATGGTGATGGTGAAGATGGTGATGATGGTGGTGATGGTGGTGATGGTGATGGTGATGATGATGGTGATGGTGGTGATGGTGATGATGACGGTGATGGTGGTGATGATGATGGTGGTGATGGTGATGATGATGGTGATGATGGTGATGGTGATGATGGTGGTGATGACAATGGTGATGATGGTCATGGTGATGATGGTGATGATGATGGTGATGGTGGTGATGATGATGATGGTGATGGTGAAGATGGTGATGATGGTGGTGCTGCTGATGGTGATGATGGTGATGGTGATGATGACGATGGTGGTGATGGTGATGATGGTGATGATGATGGTGCTGCTGATGGTGATGGTGATGATGATGGGAGTGCTGATTATGGTGATGGTGGATGATGATGGTGATGAAGTGATGGTGGCAATGGTGATGACGATATTGGTAGTGGCAATGATAATGATGACAGTTGTAGCTAATATCTATGAAGCACTTACTTTGTGTTGGGCCCCATTCTAAGCACTTTGAAGGTAATCACTCATTCAGTCCTCATAGCGACCTGTATTTGCTCCCAATTAGAAATGAAGAAACTGAGACACGGAGCTCCAACAGCGTGCCACATTTGCACACTGGTGAGTGGCAGAGCAGGCATTCTCGCCGAGGCTGTCTAGCTCCAATCCTTGGTTCAAATGGTGTGCTACATTCCATCTCATAATCTGAATATACACTAACAAGTGACAGGAGAAAAAATAAACTTAAAACACCCTGATAGAAAAAAACATAGGGAAGGAGTGTTTTCACATTGACCTTGGCAATGATTTTTTGGAAAGGACGTCAAAAGCACAGACAACAAAAGAACAAAATTGATAAGTGGGACCACATCAAACTGAAAAGTTTCTGCACAACAAAAGAAACAGTCAATAAAACAGAAAGGCGACCTAGAAAATGGGAGACAATATTTGCAAACCGGATATTGGATAAGGGCTTATTATCCAAAATACATAAGGAACTCATACAACCCAACAGCAAAAAACTGTATGATCCAATTTTTAAAAAGGGCAGAGGGGGCGCCTGGGTGGCGCAGTCGGTTAAGCGTCCGACTTCAGCCAGGTCACGATCTCACGGTCCGTGAGTTCGAGCCCCGCGTCAGGCTCTGGGCTGATGGCTCGGAGCCTGGAGCCTGTTTCAGATTCTGTGTCTCCCTCTCTCTCTGCCCCTCCCCCGTTCATGCTCTGTCTCTCTCTGTCCCAAAAATAAATAAACGTTGAAAAAAAAAAAAAAGGGCAGAGGATCTTAACAGACATTTTTCCAAAGAAGACATCCAAATGGCTAATAGGTACATAAACAGGTGCTCAACATCAGTAGCTATCAGGGAAACACAAATCAAAACCACAAGGAGATATCATCTTATAACTGTCAGAATGGCTGTCATCAAGAAGACAAAAGATATAGGCACCTGGGTGGCCCAGTCAGTTAAGTGTCTGACTCTTGATTTCAGCTCAGGTCAAGATCTCACAGTTGGTGGCTTCAAGCCCCGCATTGGGCCCTGCACTGAGAGTGCAGAGCCTGCTTGGGATTCTCTCTCTCTCTTCCTCTCTTTGACCCTCCCTGACTCATGCTCTCTCTCAAAAATAAAGTAAACATTATACACACACACACATACACACACAGATAATATAACAAATGTTGGAGAAGGTGTGTAGAAAAGGGAACACTTGTACACTTTTGATGGAAATATAAATCAGTTCAGATACTATGGAAAACAGTATGGAGGTTCCTCTAGAACTTAAAAATAGACTACATGATCTAGCAATTTTGCTTCTGGGTATACATCCAGAGGAAATTAATACAGGACATTGAAGACACCTGTTCTCCCATATTAACTGCAATACTATTCACAGCAGCCATGACATGGGAACAGCCCAAGTGTCCATCATGGATGAATGGGTAAATTCATATACAATGTGGTGTATATATGCAATGGAATATTGTTCAGCCATGAGAAAAGGAAATCCTGCCGTTTTGGACAATGTGGATGGAACTTGAGGACACCATGCTGAGTGAGATGAGTTAGACGAAGAAAGATAACTATTGTATGGAATCACTTAGACGTGAAATCCATAAAACTGGACTCGTAACTCATAGAAACAGATTGCAGAGTGGGGGTTATCAGGGAGTGGTAGGCGGAGGAATCGGGAAGATGTTTAAGGGTACAGCTTGGAACAAGAAGATGGACACAGACATCCAACGTACAGCCTAATGATCACTGTCAAAAATACTGTATCATAAACTTCAAAGTTGCTAAGAGACTAGACCTTAATTGTAATTGTTCTCACCACAAAAAAAGAGATGATAATTACGTGATGTGATAGGGATGTTAGCTCACGCTGTGGCGGTAATTGTACTGTGATATATAAACGTATCCAGTCAACACATGATACACCTTAAACTTACACAATGTTATGTGTCCGTTATATCTCAATGTAAAAAAATCACGATAAAAGGTACAAGGATGAAACAATGGCTGGTCCTGAGAGGAGCTTTTCCAACTGGTGAAGACAGGGTCCGGACTTGGAGAGCACGCACCTGGCAGTAAGGACCTGGGGTCCGTGATGTCTGCCTCTCAAAGAACACCGTGGTCTAAACAGGGCAGGACTGGCAAGTGCTGCTGGATGGAAAGGAGGCTGTTCCATCCCGCTGCTCCCGCGAGTGGCTTTCCTGATAAAGCCCAAGCTGACTCGTTTTTCCCACAAGGCCCTGCACCCAGATCAGTGTTGCTCTGCTTTAGGGTTAGGCAGAGACCACACAGGCTCTGTGGCTTCACAGGCAGTAGGCATCCTGGAGGTCCAGGGTAGTGGCTGTCTGCTCCCTGCACCTCTGGGGGTCCAGTCCCTTTGCCTCTACGGAGATTACAGAGCTCACGCCATAGCCCAGGGGATGAGCCGGACCGTCTAAGAGTGGAATGGCAGGTGAAGCCACTGGGAGGAACAGGGGAAAAGGGGGGAGCGTCCATAACGATGGCAGCCATCCTGCCTGGTCACAGTGCTGACCAAGGCCGACAGAACAAAGCAGGGTGTTTGCCTGGGCAGTTCTCCAGGTGACATAGTGGTGCCCACGTGGCTTGAACCAGAGGAAGCACTGGTGTGTGCACACGATGTGCATGTGTCTCCTGACCTAGCCCACACACAAGTGGCTTCCCAAATGGGGCCCTGCTCGAGCTTTCACAGGGCCTCCAGCTTTGGAAAAGGTCAGCAAATTTTATTTTAATATCCTGCGGAACCTGGAGTTTGAGGAATGGGATGTGGGATTTGCTGGTTAAAGAATTCCCTTTGAAATCATGGTCGTCATACTATTGAAAGTTTTACAGGCTTTTATGGTGGTTTAAACAAGGTAAAGTAACATGTGGTTAATGAACACATTTCAGAAGGACAAAAATGGAAGAAGACAAGAAGGTAGGAGAAGAGAAAAGAACAAAAGAGAGAGAGAAACAATGGAAAGAGAAACGCAAAACTAGCAGCATGCAGCTAGAAGGGCTCCCAGCATTTGGGTGTTTTCCCTACCCGTCTGGATTTTGTTTGGTTTAATAACCGTGGGATATACGACTTTGCAACAGGTTTCTTTCATTAACCTATTGCAAGCATTTTCTAAGATGTTATATGCTCCATAAATATTATTTTAGTACATGCTATCTTTTTATTATTTTGCACGTAATTGCATATTAACTCTAGAGAAAATAGGAAAATGTTTAGCAGAAGGAAAAAATACAATTGAATTATAATCCTAACACTTAAAAGTCAATGCTATTATCGGTTTTGCATGTTTCATTTAGCATGGGATGGAGGGAAGGCTAATACACACACGCACACACACACACGTGCACACATCCACAGATATAGATATGGTTTTACCATTGTGTATTTGCTGTATGGCAAAAGGAAACCATAAGTCATATGCTATGTTCATCCTATTAAAATGCCATTAAATGTTGATTTTCACTTAACGGCTAAGTTCACTTCCATTTCTATAAGGGAAAGACAAAAAATAAATGAGGAATTAGGGAGTGGTTCATTTGCTCTATCTATCTATCTATGCATTCATCCATCTATCTATCTATCTATCCATCCATCCATTGATCTGTATTATCTATCTATCTATCTATCTATCTATCTATCCACTATCTATCTATCCTCTGTCTATTCATTTATCTGTCATCTATATGTCTGTTTCTATCATCTCTCTTTCTATATATCATCTATCTAAATTTGTTCAGGCTCCAGGGTTTATTTTAAATATCGGTTATATTCCATCTCATGCTGGAGGTAAAGACAGACAAAAGCCCCACCTTCGGTGTAGAAGTCCTTACACATGTGGCATATTGGCTCTTTGCTCCCTGGGTGTCCCCAGCCTACGCCCCCCTGGGAGGCAAAAGTGAAATCTGAGGTCAGCATAGGTGAGGACCCTCCCCTGGGTCACATGGCCAGGCAGTGGCCGAGCTAGAGTTGATTTATTTTGAAAAGGTCCATTTTGCTTCCTGCTTTCCCCGTGAGCCCACTCTGCTTTCCCGTGTATTCTTCTACTCATCCAGTTTGCTCACTGAAGGAAAGGTGTTCGGAGGGTTTGTCGTATGTCCCACACTCAGAAGATGCCACAACAGGTACCTGAACTTCAAGCTTCGCCTACAAGTTATTTTTATCTCATCTTTCGATGGATAAATACTTGACACCGGAATTTACAATGTAAATAGCTGACACAGTATTAGGATCTAGAATGCAGAGGAAACCAGCAGATCAGCAAGCAAAAGGGAGGAAGACCAATAAAGAAACAGACAAACGTTGGGGAAGACTCTTCAGCGAAGCCTGCGTCCTAGCTAACAAGGGCTGCACGCGCGTGACTCACAGAAGGAATGTCAGGGCAGCACAAGGTCCCGCGTAGACCCAGCGGGCAGAAATGAGAAGTCGTGTGACGAGGGCTTACAGGGAAGAGCCCTTTCAGCTGCGCGGGGGTGAAGCTGGTTGTCCCTTTTGTGGAGAGCAACTGAGGCACAGCCACAGCCGGGGACACTGAGGGTGTCCCTTCCTTCGGCCAGTCTTGCACTGCTATGTCTGCTTTCACAGACGACAACAAACAGCCCCAGGGATGTCACTCGCAGTGAGTGTGGGGACAGGTTCAGGCTGTCTCGGTGGCCGTCGGGAGAGGACAGACAGATGCTCCGTGCCAGGGAGAAGGAATGCTTGTGGAGCGAGGGTCAAAGACGCACTCACGAGCACAGGGGAAGCAGAGAGAAGTGCATGGTGGAGTGTGTCCGATGGCATCTGAACACACGAGCGACGGGGCCCCTTGGGAGGGAATCTGGGATTGAGGGCAGAAGATAAAGGAGTAAAGGCGGAAGCTGGTCCTTGCATGACGGCACCACTGTGTCACACGCAGAGGAGTGTCATCAATCCCGTCCTGCGTATCTAAGGATCAGCGGAGGGGATCAATATTGGAAGTGCATCTGTCGCCTCTGGCTGAGGCAGCCCACGTGCTCGGGTGACGAGGTGGGGTGTCCCGGCCCGTCACCTGCTCCTGGGTGATGAATTCTGCTCAGTTGACATCCTTCTGCCTCTCTCAACAATCGCGCTTGACGTTTCCACTTACCCTGTCACGTTTCCAAAAGAACAAGAAAGAGTAGTAAATGCCAGACGAAATTGCAAGTAGCCCCTCAACTTCTGTCGGGGTGCTCGCTGCAAAGACTCTGAGGCATCCGTCTCAAAAGAGCTCCAGGAGCTAATGACTATGATTGGATCCTGCCTTTGCAGGGCCTCGTTATTGGAAGGATTCATCACGCACGGAAATTATTCGGGCTTCCGCTGGAGGCCAAATGCTCGGCGCTCGGCGAGAAGCACACGGACGCCATTTCTCCTCACTTACCCAGGAAATAAATGGCCGCATTACTGGGGCCGATGCAATGTGTCTGCTGCCTTCCATCTGGTTTTTATTTTTTTTTTTTTATTTTTTTTTTCAACGTTTTTATTTATTTTTGGGACAGAGAGAGACAGAGCATGAACGGGGGAGGGGCAGAGAGAGAGGGAGACACAGAATCGGAAACAGGCTCCAGGCTCTGAGCCATCAGCCCAGAGCCCGACGCGGGGCTCGAACTCACGGACCGCGAGATCGTGACCTGGCTGAAGTCGGACGCTTAACCGACTGCGCCACCCAGGCGCCCCTCCCTAGACATTTTCAAGAGGGCAATAGCTACCTCTCAGACACTTTTAGTGATGGACTAAATATGTATAAGAGTATGAAATGTAGCCCCTGGAGTCCATGGAACTGATTGACACATGGCTCCAGAGCTTTAAAATTTTTTTTAAATGTTTATTTATTTTTGAGACAGAGCGAGACAGAGCATGAACGGGGGAGGGGCAGAGAGAGAGGGAGACACAGAATCTGAAGCAGGCTCCAAGCCGTCAGCACAGAGCCTGATGCGGGGCTCGAACTCACGGACCGCGAGATCGTGACCTGGCTGAAGTCGGACGCTTAACCGACTGCGCCACCCAGGCGCCCCTCCATCTGGTTTTTAAATCACTCAAAGGGAGCTCCAAAGTCATGGGGGTTTTTTTAATATTTTTTAAAATTTATTTTTGAAGGAGAGAGAGACAGAGCATGAGTGGGGGAGGAGCAGAGAGAGGGGGAGACACAGAATTCGAAGCAGCCTCCAGGCTCGACGTGGGGCTCAAACTCGTGAACTGTGAGATCATGAGCTGGGTCAAGACAGACGCTTAGCCGACTGAGCCACCCTGGCGCCCCCAAAGACATGTTTTTTAGGCTGCATAAAATACACAGAGCAGAAAAGGGGCTTGGGCTTCACACATCTGTTATTTGATTATTTGTGTTGCTTTTATAAAAGAAAAATCATGAAGTCATTTCCTCGATTCTGTTGACCTCGGGACATTCACTGCAACCCCTTGCATGCGATGTCTTCTTCTTAAATGTCCTCCTGAAACTGCCCGATGAGTCACTCGCCACGCAGCTCCGCCAGCCACGGGAACATTTCTGCTCCAAACAGCTCGGGTGGCTGAGGAGGGAACTCATGAGAACAGGCACTGAATCGGTTTTGCGAGGAAAGGGCCGGGGGGTGGTGGTGGGGAGGGGGCCTGGCCAGCAGCACGCAGCCCACAAGTACTCTCTTCTCCGGCCGGGAGTGGACAAGCCACGGCTGAGTCCTTCATTCACGGTCCCCACGCCAGTGCCTTGTGGTCTTCATTCAGGCTCTTTCCTTCACTCCAGCCCTCCGTGACTGCCCCACCGCGGCCCGGCCGACCCACTCATGACTTCCCGAGCTCTTCCGCAAAGACTCGCTGGGTCCCCGCTCTGTGTTTGGGCCAGCTCACGGCTTTGGGGATCCAGCAGCCTTCGTGGGCTTTTCTGTCGTGTTTACCTCTGGGAAGGGTGAGACACAAAGGCGAACCGAACTAACTGGTGAAGGAGATGATCATCATTAGTAATAACGCCATAGGAGAATGAAGGAGGCTGTGTGACCCGCGGCAGCAGCTGGGAGAAAAGAAGCGAGAAGTCAGTGAAGACGTTTGTGATCAGGTGATCAGGCACATCCTCTGTTAGTGAGAAACAGCTGAACTAGAGCCTCACAGATGATAGGAACCCACACTTGCCAAAGCAGGGGAGAAAGTGGATTCAGGCAGAGAAAACGGCAAGTGCAAAGGCCCTGAGGTGGAACCAGCTTGTTACAGTCAGGAAACAAGAAGCCCAAAATGGCTGAGGTGTCCTGAGTCCTGAGTCCCCTGCCCTTCCCGGCCGAGGCAACCCCCTGGTGTGGTTTTCCGAGAAGAATAAAAATCGAAAACATTTGCAGAGCCATTGCTGGGTGTCCAACACTGTGCCCTAAATGCAATTTTCGTATTTAATCCTTCCTATCACTATTCTGTCAAAGACGAGCCAAAGCTGGAAAAAGTAAGTAATTGGCCCAATGTCATGCAGCTAGTAGGGGCTAGAGCCTGGACTTGAAGTTGAAGGCCCGACTCCTACACAACATACTGGAAAGCATCCTGGTATCTGATAGTGAGGAGAAGGCCAGGCAGTCAGGGAGGAGAGGCCGGGAAGCAGCCAGGGCCAGTGGGTGGTGGAGAACAGTCTAGAACTTGCTTCTCAGAATCTGTAGTCAGCTAGCTTGAACTTGGCTCCTGGTCCTGAGGGTCTGTGTCTTGTGTGAAGGTAACACGGGGGAAATGCTGGGTCTCTGGGCCCTCGGGGCAAAGCCCGCTATCTTTCATCCCCGCGGCAGACAAGGCTGTTGTGGGGAGCAGGGCTGCTTCCTCCCCGGGTCCCGGGAGGCCACCCACAAGTCACTCAACCACCGACGACCCACGGACTTCTCTACCCTTCTTCCCCTCTACTCCACCCCCCTCCCTGCCTGTCTCCCCTCCCCTCCTCTCTCCCCAGAAGCTGGGGTGAGCAGGTAGAATTGGTGTCCAGGCTCCCTCGAAGGCCACTGGACACACCTGGATGCATCTGGACGCACCTGGATGTGTGTGACTGGTTCCCGCACAACGTGCCTTCTGCAGACGCACCGTGTGTGGGGCTTAGCTCTCAGGCTATGGTCGTCCAACCTGGACCCTGCAACAGGTGTCGTCCCGATAAGGAACAATCTTGGACTCCTGAGTTACCTTACCTGCGGGGTAAGAAGTAACTTTCATGAGGTTAAGACACTGAGATTTACTAGGGAACACAGTCGGCCTCCAGTAGGACTACTCATTCTTTGATGCTCCTTTGTGCTGCTTTATAACTTTGTTTTCCTTCACACGTACTCTTTTGTTAACTTCATTCCTTGGTATCTGTTGTTGCCGTGTTTCACAGGTGCTTTGTTAGAAAACCCTTGATTACCAGAACTTTCTGAGGCTTGGAAAATGAGCCTGCTTCTTCTTCATTCTTCCGGCATCAGCCAGCACCGTCCCAGACACTCTTCCTCCTTGGAAACCCCCGTGTTTTTCAGTGTTACCATGTGCGATAGCATTCTTCTAATTAGGACTGAAGAATAAAAAAACATTTGCTCCAACTTTAATTAAATTTGAATTAAATGAGTTTGTTTTATGCTGAACTGTTCATTTCTGCAAAGGGTGGGGGAGTTTCTGATATACCGAACTAATGAGCACCCGGGGAGTCAGCAGGGAGGATCCTCTGATGATGCGGGGCCGTTTCCACAGCCATAAATATGTCTTCTGGCCTAAGAAGTAACTGATAGTTCTCGGGGGACCCCCAGTATGCCTCAGGTAGGAAACACGCTTCCATCAGCAAAATCGACCAACCTCAGAAGATCTATCATTTTCCTCATTCTCCAGCTCAACCCCCAGAAGAGACCGTGCAATTTACACCCACTCAAACGCTGGGGCCCACAGGGGCCTATCGAGAGAAAGGGAAGCTTGCTGAAAGAACACAAGGGCTCGTAGGAAGCGATTCACGTGTGCTGGCTTCACGGGCGTGGTCTCCACGTGGTCTCTGAGCCCAGGACTTCGGGGCGCACTTGTCTTCCCATGAATCTCTGCAGAACACACACAGGGGCAGAGGGAGACCCAGCATGCTTACTCCAGAGACCCGCAGCTCCTTGTTTTGAGTTCTCTTCGGTCTTTGGCAGAGTGTGCCCTCTGGCTTCCCTCCCTCTCTTTTCCCTGCCCCCTGCGGTGGGTTGAATGTCAGCCCGCAAATACGTACGCCCACGTCCTAAGCCCTGGAGCCTGTGAACATCTATTCCTATGGCAAAAGAGTCAAGGGTGTAGAGAGGAGGAGATTGTCCTGGATCATCTGGGGGGACCCTGGATGCAATCCTATGTGTCCTCATAAGCCAGACACACAGAGGAGAAGACAGAGGTAGAGGGTGGAGGTGAAGCGAGCCCAAACCAGAGAACACCCGCAACCACTAGAGGCTGGAAGAGGCAGGAGGGACCCTCCTCCGGCACCTGCAGAGGGAGCGCGGCCCTGCTCCCATCTTGGTTTTAGACTTCTGGCCTGTGAGAGAAGAAATTTCTGCTGTCTTAAGCCACCCCTGGTGTGTAGCCCCCAAAATGAATGTATTCCCTCCCGCCCCCCAAACATACAGGAAATTGCGATCCTCAATCAATAAATGTATCGATGCCACTGCTCTCCTCAGGCCTGGCACCGTGCTGAGTGCCACCCTCAGAGCTTCCTGATTGCAGGTAACCCTCTCAGTGAAAAACCGCTGGCTCTCCCACTGCACAGCCGAGGCACGGAACTCAGAAAGGCGGGAGAACGGCCTCATGGCCACCCGGCAGAACCAGCGTTCACCGCGAAGTTGGCCTCTCCCCCAAACCCCATCCTAACCTCTGCCCTGCAGCTCTGTGCCCACGCCAGGCTCCAGTGGGTCTCCAGGTTGGGGTTAGGAGACCCCGTGCCCCAGCTGGAGCGGGATCTGGGAACCCCTTGGGCTGGGCCTTTCGTCTCTGGTGTGCACCCTCCCTGGTTCAAAGGACTAATGTGGAGCCCAAGGAGCCGAGAACACTCTAGAAACGTCTACTGTGGACATGGTAGACGAGGATGGTAAAGGTGGTCTGTATCTATCAACTTTTCCTCCCTCCTCTTCTTTATCCAGTGTCTTCTGTCTCTCAGATTTTTTCTTGCCTGGCAAAGAGTCATATTAGAGGAGAAGGCTCAGTAATTGTTTCACTAACATTGGGGATAGCGTCAGGGTAAAACTCAAGGGGGTCTTAGAGCTCAACAGTCCAGTCCCTTCTGTGTGCTGGAGTCCCAGGAGCTGGTGAAGAAAGGAACCATGGGCATCACAGCGGTAAGGCATGGGCTGTGGCTGAAGGTCCCCACTGCACCCTATTCCTTGGTTGGGGGAACCTCGTGCAGCCTCAACAAAATGGGAACAACAATAGAAGACAGGTGCATCTCATGACCAAATTTGTGAAAATTTTTGACTACAGTGGGTAGTCAAGAAACATCGGTTTCTTTTCTCCTGTTGGCTTCCGAAGAATCTAATTACTGTCATTTACATTTTGCATTGAATGTTAAGGGGTCTGTATCCATTACAAAGCAACTAGCTCTGAATCCTGAAATCGGGCAAGGGTGATGGGGAAAACCTCAGGGGAACAGAGATCCAATAATCCCCAGATCCTTGATTCTCCTCCAGTTGTCATGGCAACCGAGAGTCCCATGGTCCTCTCCACAGATGCACGAGCAAACTTTGGTGAGTATCAATATCCATTGAGCAATATTGAGCTGAAGGGTCGGGTTATATGTGCATAGTGATGCTCAAATTGCTGTGAGCAAAAGGTAATCAGTGGCAAGAGAACCGTTAAGCAGGCACCAAAGAAAGATGGAATGTGGAAAACTGCCTGATGAGTATGTAAAAGTGCACAGTCAGGCAAGTTACTAATTCTGTTAAAACAGCAAAATGCCAAAGGGCTTTCAGTCCAATGCTCGGTGCTGGTGTAGACCGTGTGAGGCATTGTTATATTGTGGCGAGGATCCCAGTGAGTGCTTGTTGACTACTTTAGTGGGGTTTTAAGATTTCAATTTCTTCAACTGAAGATACCAAAAGCTTCTAGCCCTCAAGAATTATTCCTGAGAGGAAACTCTTTGAAAACCTTTAACTCAGATTTTGTATCATCTCAGCTGAAGGAGGATCTTCTCTGGCCATGGGCTGGCGGGAGATCTGAAAGTGCTCAGATGTGCTGTTTGCGATGGGGATAGGGGCGGGGGGGGGGGGGTTGATCCACTGAGAAATGCCTAATCTGCTATTTGAATTAAATGTTTATTTGTTCGTTCAAAGAAAGGTCAGAATAACTCCTGGCATGGAATGGGGCTGAAGCTGAGGGTTCATAAATGGGAGACAAGAAGATCACACTTAGGGAGCCCCAGCAAACAACAGCGTTAGAAGGAATTTGGCATGTAGTCTCAGAGCATACCCCACATAATGATGAATATAATTTCCTTAAGATTTTTGTGTCAGACCAGTCTATTTTTCCAGGTTGAATCTCATGGCCTTGAAGGGGGTCTTCTCAGCTACTCAGAGTGGCTGACTGCAATTTGCAATGGAGGGCAGATAATTTAAATATCATAAAAAGAAGATGACATTCTAAAGGACCTAGAGAAGTATCTCAAGCAAGAACAGTAGCACTGAGCCCTGAGAACATGCTATCTCCGTTTGCTGCTGGGGCTATCACTGAACACTGATGATAATTGTCGACGATGATGATGGTGATGATGGTGATGGTGATGATGGGGGTGATGACGGTGATAGTGGTGATGAAGCTGTTGATGACAATGATGGTGTTGACAATAAAGATGATGGCAATGATGTTGTAATGATGCTGACGAAGATATGAAGCTAAAGTCCATGAGAACGTGTCTATAGAATGGGTTTTGGCAAACGATGGCCGGTGGGCCAAATCTGGCTCCCTTCTTGTTTTGCAAATAAAGTTTTATTGGCACACAGTCATGCCCGTGTTTTTTTTACGCATTGTTTTTCTCTGCCTTCACACTGCAACTGCCAAGTCATTGCAATAGAGACTGTGTGCCTTGCAAAGCCTAAAATATTTACTATTTGACTCTTCGCAAAAGGAGTAAGGCAACTTCTGTTGCAGAGGAAGGAAGGTTAACTCCACGTATTCACTGGTCCCCTATTCCTCAACTCAGCACACTTGTAAGCCACTTAAGGGACTCCTTACGATCAGGCTCCTAGACAGGTGGTCTGTAGGCAAGTCATTGATAAACACTTCACGGGGTCCATATACAGGTCTTCCGAAACCAGACATGGTTTTAAGACAGCTTTATGCATCTCTAAGCCTCTAGTCTATTAAGTGAGGATTATATTTGATCTGGAGGTGTTGGGAGGTACACTGATAAAAAGTGTAAAGATTCAACATTACGTACATTTGAGCAGAATTAAGCCAGTTCAATCCTCCCTAACAAATAAACATCTTCAAGCTTCTTGCACAGACCACGATATGGCCTTTTAAGTTTGTCACTTGGTAAGTAGGCCCACTGGAGAAAATTTTGCTTTGCTTTAAGTGATTTATTGCCGTGATTTTGGGGAGAGCTTCAGTGCTCACCATTGTCTCAGGCAGCTAATGCACCGATTCTGAAACTCATTCTAAGAACTACTATTTTCAGTTTGTGGGGTATTTTTTTCTGGGATTTTTCTAAGAAGATAAAGCTAAATTAAATTCTTCTTCATACCATCCAACATGAATTATGGTCTCAGTCCAATTTAGCAACTTGCCTAATTTATCACCATTAAAAATGGTCTTAAAGGGCTTAATTTATGTAATAGTTTCCTTTGCTTCAGAATCTGCTCCCTCAGGATTTGAACTTCTTCCCATGCCACAGAAGGACAGAAGCTCCCCCTTAAACAGATATCGCTGATCCCCAAATAATGCCCCTGATGTCTGAGCTGACTTTTCATGAGATGAGGCAGATACATGGAGTGAACACCAGCCACCTGTGATGGCTTCAGATCCGCATGTTAAATGAGAGAGGGGAGGTGTTAGGCAGAAATCCCTCATCATTCTCTGGGAAAGAGGAAGCTGGGTCAAGAAGGCTACACTCTCTCCACTTTTCCAGGCTTCTCTTACCACTAACTCCACAGGCAAAGGGGAAAGATCATTCTTGGAGTAGTCGGCAGTAAACGCAGAGACACTGAGACACGCGTGTTTTGATGCTTCTATCTGAGTTGACAGGTGTTAAAAAATGGCAGACATGCTTGTGGAAAACATACCTCGATCGGATAAGCAGCTTTGTGGAAAACGACTTCAGTACTGGAGAAGACAGACACGATGTGACCTGCGAGGAACGGGACTCCCAGAATGCTCGCTTGCTGTCTTCTGCTAAAATACCCATCAGGGTGTCTTGTTGCCTTCAGTCTTTCTAGTAAGATTGGGAGATTTATTTTCACTTAAAATAAATGCTACTTCTGTGTAAAACCTAGGTGTTTATTGTCACGAGTGGGTGTTTACTCAGAGAATATAGAAAGTTATAAAAAAGAAAGTAGATAGGTCCCCAAACCCTGAAACCTAGCTATAACCATGTAAACCCTTCCTTTTTTCATACCCTTTTTCCTGTTTTCTGTGTACAAATAGATACCTAGATAGGGACGCGCACGGATCACAAAATTGGATTTTGTGCTGTGCTTCTCAGCAATTTACTTTTTATCTGAACAACATCCCATGAAAATAGTCTCTAATCGCTAAGTATAGACCTTCATGACCCTTCCTGAATGATAACATGATGTGACATTGTATGAACAAAGTCTAATTTATATTAATCAATTGCTTATTTGGGAAGCTTAAGAGGTTCCCAAGTTTTTTTGTTTTTGTAAGTAAAGCGCCGATGAGCCACCTGACACGCGCACTTGGAACCTTTGTCCCATCCTGTCCTTATGACAAACATGCGTCAGCGGAAGCCTGCCTCCAGGGCCCCCCCTTCCGGCCCCACCACCAGGTGCAGGCTCGCTGCTTCTGTACAATGAGGGAGGACGCCACGCTGGTCAGTCCCCGTCCTGCCTGGCTGGCCCGTGTCTTCAGCACATCCCTTCAATTCAAGGCACGGTAAGGGGGCTCCGGCTCTTCCTCAGTTTACCTCCTGTGATGTTCCTCTACCTGTTGAAGCCTCTCCTTCCACTTGATCCTGTCTGCAGGTCTCAGGAGAAACGTCGCGCGCTTGAGGCAAAAGTTCACGCCCACAACGCTGAGTCAAGCGGGGCCTGCCTGTC
This sequence comes from Lynx rufus, assembly GCF_022079265.1. Lineage (NCBI taxonomy): Eukaryota > Metazoa > Chordata > Mammalia > Carnivora > Felidae > Lynx > Lynx rufus. Next base: position 2,758,395 of record NW_025814896.1, on the reverse strand, counting down.
TGCAGACAGAGGGTCACATGGCTTGCCGAGGTCACACTTTGGCAGGTGTAACCGCAGTCCAGGTGACTGCATTCCTCGGTTCTCACTCGCCTGCCACAGTGTGTCTCCCGAACTCCCCATGACGCACGGCGGGCGAGACCTGGCGGCCACCGGGAGCCGGAGGCACCCGGGACTCTGCTCTCCTGATCTGGCCTCCATCCCGTCAACGTGCTGGCCGTTCTCCAAGCAGATGCCACGCAGCAGTCTGGGGTGACGATTTCCCCTCTGGGTTTCAGCTTTAGGACCAAGCAGAAGAGCTTTAGGTGAGCTCAGGTGACTGAGGCTTTAGACTGTGGCGTGAGCTTGTATTTAAGGGAGTCACAGAAGCCCCCACAGAAGGGAACAGTCCACAGTGCCGTTTGACCCGAGTTTAGAAGGCAGACTGAGAACTCTAAAATTAAGGACTTTACAAAGGGCCCAAGGGCCAGCGTGGGAGCAGGATGATGGGCACATGGGGATCACTAAACTATTTTCTCTAATTTATGTATATTTAAAATTTTCCATTGTAAAAAAAAGTTACCCAAAGAGTGATTCAAATAAACTTAGCTATAAGGATGTAAGTGCCCTAATGGATTTAAGAACAACTCTACTTTCAAACACGCACACACACACACACACACACACACACACACATCGAGTTTCACATTGCATCTTAGGGCACGTGAACATTAGTTTCTGTGCCCCATTTCTTCACAAATTATTGAAACTTTCGCACTGCAAGCTGCACTTTCCTTTTCTGGCTGGAGAATGGCGCTCTGCAAGGGAGAAGCCCATTCAGCCATCAGCCCAGGGGACTGGGATTTCTCCAGTTGGTCCTGTGACCTGGAGAGGGGGAGAGAAAGCACTTTCTGCTCTCACGTCCCAGACAAAGGCAGGGAGCCTGAGACAAGGAAGGCGCATGAGGGCCAGAAGTACAGGCGTCCCCTCCTAGGGGCACCCGACAGACCCCCAGCCGGCACCTTTCTCCTCCCTTGCAAACAGCTGTCACAGTGAGGTCATTAAAATGCTCCTGATTTATGGCGAGGCCGCGGTAACTTTACTGAGGCTACACAAAGCGTGGCAGTCGTAACGGTTTTAGCAAAGCGAGTCCCGGGGAACCACATGGCCGGGCCTCCAGGAGCGACTGCTCCCCCCGCTCCGTAACTTGCTGAAAAATGGATTATGTGGGAGCTGCTGTGGTTTCTCAGCGGGATCGAGAGTAGGCCGTGGCCAAGGCGGCTGCAATCCAGATCTGCTTTATGAGACGGCATCTGCTGCTAGACAGCTCTCGGCTCTGTTCCTCTGGAAACCAGGAAGGGAGGCACTTGCAGGGTCGGGTGCCCCCACTCTCCCCTACCACCTCTGTCCCTGTCAAGAGCCTCAACGCTGTCCGTCTCTAGCTTTCCTGAGGTCTGTGTTATTTCTTACTCACCTCCCAGAGGATCCCTTCCCAGATTTCATGCTGGAAATACATCACTGAGCCTCAGTTGTTCCAAAGGTGGCCTTCCAATGCACACCTGCACTAACTGGAGGGAAAGTGGGAAGGAGGTGTGCGTGGGAGGAGGGGAGCAGCCCTCGCCGCGCATTATGTGATGAGGCGTTTTCATCCAAAAGGAAGATGGATTGCCCACCAGGCACCAGCGTCTGACATGCAATTATGTCTACACACCTGCAGCTCGCCCCGTGCGCGGAATCCACGGGGGCAAACCTCGAGTCCAGAGACAGGCCTTTAAATCACACTGCTCTGCACTAGCCGGTGATTCCTGTTGGAGCGGGGAGCCGCTCCGAGGACAGAGTGCGTGGGAAGCTCGTTCATGAAGTTCCTCGCGCTGCGTTGTGCCCCTTCATCTGCCAGACCTTTCAGTGCGGAGAAATGCCGGATGTCTATGGCCTTCCCAGCTTCCCACAGCGGGGAGCTGTGTTTGTTTCCTGGTGGTTGTCTTGAGCGTCTGACCCCCAAGAGAGAGGCTGTTCTGGGTTCTCAGACTTCTCTGGCGCTCACACCCCGCCCCCAGGCCCCATTCTGCGTCTGGTCTCTGGCAGTCACCAAAGGGAGCCTTCGAAACACAGACGCCCTCCATATTCCCACCAGCGCGACCACTGCTTTTCTCTGTGTCTTCCCAGGCAGCTGAACCTCCACCCCATTCCCGCTGGGTCTCTCCATCCTGTCCCCACACTCTCCTGCCTTCTTGGCCTCTCCTCTTCTTTGAGCCCCAATTGTACTGTGTCCTTCTTTGTCACTTTCCTCATTTTGCCATATATCATGGTTAATTGTGCGTGTCTCTTGCCCACGTTATTCATGATACAGTCAGGAGGCTGGGTGGTCTGGATGACCACGCTCTGGTCCGGCTGCTACGCCTCCACACCCTGCACCATGCGGTGCTCGTGAAACCTCCAAGCTACAAGTACCATTGTTCATTCCGCTTTGCAGATGAGGAAGCTGCATCTCAGAGTCACACATTCACTTAACAAATATACCTGGACTCCCCACTGGGGGCCAGGTTCTGTCTCAGCGTTAGAGGCACAACGAATGAACAAAACAGACAGAAACACCAGCTTCATGGAACGTATGGTCCACGTGGAGGAGAAAAGCTGTCCGCAAGGAAAAGAATGACTGAGATTTCTTCAGATGATAGTAGGTGCTATAATCCTTTATACATGAACACAATAGAGAATCTCTGGGTGGGGCAGAGACCCAGGGGCAGGGAAGGGAAGGGAAGGGGCTGGGACCTGAATGGTAAGAATGAGCTGCTTGAACTTGAAGAGGGAGAAGGACGACCAAGGGTAAAGGATCTGAGGACCAGAGAAAGGGGAGTCCAGGACGAGTGGCAGAGTGAGCCAGGAGAGGTGGGAGGTGACGGCAGGCAGGAGGGAGTGGTGGGACACATCCTAGTGGCATCCACACACACACACACACACACGCATGACCAGTCAGAAGCTACAGGCCTGTATTCCGGCCCCCAGGATGGCTCAACAGGGCCCAACAACCACAGTAGCCCCTTCCATCATTCCATCGGGTGCCTGTGTGTGCTTAGCCTGCACTGGCTCCTTGAGTCCTCAGGACAGCCCTGCAAGGTGGTCATTCTGCAGACGGGGATCCAAGGCAGGGCGAGGACGTGTGCTCGTCCAGTCTGGCTCCTGACCACGCCCCCACGGTTGGCAGCAGTGGGTGTGCCGATGCCCCCTCTGAGTGATGTAGCCGGCATTGCCCACCCAAAGGCCAGGCCCCCGAGGGAATGTGCAGGAGCAGCGACACTGCTCTCCGCTGGCATCACAGCCCTGGAGCGGTGTTCCCAGAAAGTCACCTGGCGGGGGCTGCTGTTTTGAGAACCGAAGCCCAGGTTCCCCGAGAGTGGAATGCTGACCAAGTGCTTATTTCTTCCCAGAACTCAACACCTGTGCTCCGGAACTGAGTGGGGGGAATCACAGCCCATGCTGGGTCCCTGGCTACCTCGCCCCCCAGACAACTGGCTTAGCTCTTATGAACCTCATAATGATGCTGTGTCACCCCTGCATTAGCATTCCCTGTCTCAAAAGGGCCCCAGCTGTCATCAGTAATAGGTATCACCATGTCGGCAGGGGCAAGGGGTGAGAACTCTGGATGCTTCCGAAAGATTTTGTTTTCTTGCGACTCTTCAAAAATGAGATGCTCCAGTCACTCCCGACACCAGGAGACCACGTGTCACACGATTATTAGACTTTATTTATGAGACAAGCATCTGAGTTTTCTGAAAGCTGTCATTGTGCGGGTGTAAATTGACAGAGGGGTCCTTCCACGTCCACCCTGGGGATGCTGGGCTGGAAAATTACAGCAACGTCGCTTCCATCGGGAATTTAAAAATCAAAATAAAGTGATCGACGGGGAAGTCACTTGCAGGTTCTAATTCCTCGTGTCTGCTTTAAACGCTTGAGAAAATATTAGCGCATAAAAAAGAGCTAGGAGGATATAAACACAACTGTGTTAATATGAGCAGGGAGGGATTATAGCTGTTGGTTCTTCCTCTTTTAAAAAGTCAATCCAGGGCCATGTGGGGGGTTCTGTCAGTTGAGCCTCTGACTCTTGATATCAGCTCAGGTCATGATCTCACGGTTGTGGGATCAAGCCCTGTGTCAGGCTCTGTGCTGACAGCATGGAGCCTGCCCGAGACACACTCTCTCTCTCTCTCTCTCTCTCTCTCTCTCTCTCTCTCTCTCAAAATAAAGAAATAAACATTTAGTGGGAAAAAGGTCAATCCATACATACTAAAATTTGTGGTAAGAGTATAAACACAGGCGCATATAAACAGACGTCTGTGGATCCCAACTATTGAGACCAAATCTCCTGTATCCCTGCATCAGGACCTCCTTGTGCCCGGGACAGGTGGGGTCATGAAAGGCCCTCCCCACACAGAAGCTCAGCTGTCATTGATAGCAATTCCATAGGCACATAATGGTCTGGGTACGTGTCTGGCTGCCTATGAAATTCTGGTGACGATACGTCCAGATCCTTTTGAAGACCCTCCTGATCTCAGCCAGGGTACCTTGCTCTCCCTGGCCACAGGTCCAGCAGGAAGCCAGCGCTGGGCCACTCGTATGCTTCCAGGCTAGCTACAAACAGAGGAAAGAACGGAAGGAACGGACAAGGCACATGCTTTCTAGCAGGGTCTCCCAGACAGGACTATTAACTAGCTTCTGCCAGCAAGGCTCTCTGGAGCACAGGCCGGCATCCTTCCCTGTCGCCCTGTGCGGTCTGATTTTTCCTTGGCTCTCATAAGCTCCTCCACATCCTCCCAAAGATTTCCCTCCTGGCTCAATTCAGCCCGAGTGAGATGTGTGGTTGACAAGCCAAGTCTCTACGTGATGCCATTGCCTGTGTGTGAGTCCAGACTTTAGCACAGGGAGTCTCCTGAAGGCTTCCCCCCAGTGGCAGCATCTTATATCATTGTGGCACCACGTCAAAGCCAAAACTTGATACTAGGGCGATACTATTAACTACATTACAGACCTTATTCTATTCAGGTGTCCCCACTCTTATGTGAACTCTGACTGGTTCTTGGCCTCTGCCACGATCCTGTCATGAAGGCAGATGCCGTTCTATTACCCCAACCTATGTGTGAAGAATCCAAGGCCCCAAAGAGCCAGACAAACAGGACCCGTGACCACTTTCCTTTGATGTCGGCAAAAGGCTCAGTGTCCGTATGGACAGCATGGCATACAGCAGGAGGCGGGTCAGCAGGCTTGCGTCCGTGCAGGGAGCCAGCTGTGAATGAGTCTTTCCCTGGGTGAAGTTATGGTTAGGTCTAGCAGGCATCTCACCCCCTACTCCAATTCCAAGGAGAATGTTCACCCTCTAGCCCTCCCTGCTGCCCTGGAGACACTGGCTACATGTTCCTTTGTTTTACAAATGCAAGTAATTGGTAACACCCTCCCAGTACATTCTGAATATTGCCTATGAGATTGGGACAACGGAAGACCAGGCTGGCAGGTGCCCCCGACCTCTGTAGCACCAAGCCATAGGCCTGTTTCAGATCTACGTCTGCACAAGGACAGAGGGGGGTGTATTTGTGAAATGCTTCTCAAATGTCAGTGGGCTCTCAGATCACCTGGGTGTCTTGTTAAAAATGAAGGTTCTGGGGCGCCTGGGTGGCGCAGTCGGTTAAGCGTCCGACTTCAGCCAGGTCACGATCTCGCGGTCCATGAGTTCGAGCCCCGCGTCGGGCTCTGGGCTGATGGCTCAGAGCCGGGAGCCTGTTTCCGATTCTGTGTCTCCCTCTCTCTCTGCCCCTCCCCCGTTCATGCTCTGTCTCTCTCTGTCCCAAAAATAAATAAACGTTGAAAAAAAAAATTTAAAAAAAAAAAATGAAGGTTCTGATTCTGTGGGTCTGGAGTGGGGCCTGAGAACCAGCATTTACACTAAGACCTCAGATAACGCTGATGCTGCTGTTCAGGGACTACACTTTAAGGATCGAGAGCAGAGATCAGATTATTATAGCTGAGCTTTCCATGAAAACTGAGTCCAGATGAGATGAGAATATTCAAATTAAGTTAGCAAGAAACAAATTCATCCTCATCCAACGGATTTACTGTAATATGAATCAAGAGGCTGAGATCCTCATATAACCTTGAACAAGTTCCTTCACCATTCTGTGCCTCAGTTTCTTCATGTACAAAATGGAGACTATAATAGCATTTACCTTGTGCCACGAGGATGAGATCTAAATGACATGACCCAGGTAAGTTCTGAGCAGAATGTCGCACCCAGAGTAAGAACCCGAGCTGACAGGGTGGCCATCAGTGGGAAAGACGTGATGACAAGCGTGGTGATGGGGGTTGGTGGCAGTTGTGATGGCCCTGAGGACGATGGTGGCAATGATGATGGTGATTGTCTCTACTCAGTCCAAAGTGCTGTGTAACCAGAATGATTCCATCACCTGCATCAAGGAAGAAGCAGCAGGTGGCCTTGCCCGGGAAGGCCAGGTAGAGCACACCAGGCGGAGAGAGGGAAGAAGGGCATCACTCAAGGTAGAGAGAACAGTCTGCACCCTTACATATTTGTACCACACCCGTGCTTGGGTGGTATGGCTGGAGCGTGTAATGGTTCTTAATGTGAATTTATTTATTTTGAGAGAGAGAGAGAGAGAGAGAGAGAGAGAGAATCCCAAGCAAGCTCTGCACTGTCAGCACAGAGCCCAATGTGGGGCTTGAACCCATGAGCCAAAGTCAAGAGTCAGACACTCAACTGACTAAGCCAAAGTCAACAGTCAGACACTCAACTGACGGAGCCACCCAGGCACCCCTGGAGCTTGTGATTCTCAAGGATAGAGACCACCATGCACTCGGTTGGCCAGTTGACACCATCAAGCCTGAGCTCTCATCTCCACCGATCTCCAGTTGGTGTCCTTGCTGCGGCCGGCATGGAGAAAAGCCACGGCCGGAGCCTCGGAGGAGGAAGGGGTAAGCCTGAAGCTTCTCTCCAGAGCTGTTGAGCTTGACTTATTGGTTTGGCTCCTTGCGTACATCTTGGCGTTGATTTATTGAAGGTAATTCGTTCTTCTTTGTCACAGAAGTCACCTCACAGCAAGCCTTCCTTCCCAGTCAGGGGCACATTTAGGTTTCCCTGCCACACAGGACCCTGCCCAAATGATCTTCCTAGAAACACAGGTGTTAGACCACATGGGTGGGGCTGTTTTGGAACTCAACTCATTTTTGTCCCAACCAAGTACACTTTGGGATTAAAAAAGTAATGCAGTTATTTTATAGAAGTGAATAATAAAGAAATCGTATAGAAATTACTCTAAGATCAAAACATTAAAACAAAACCAAACTCTCACCTAAAGGCTACAGCAAAATGAGGCTAATATGTATTGCAACTACGTAATCCCATTAAAGGCAAGATATTCTCAGGACACACACATCATGGTTTGGAAAGGGAAAAAAGCGGGAGAGACTTTGTCGACAGCAAAGTGGCCGAATTAAGAGTAGTCAATGTTTTTTCAATGGAAGACCATACACTCTTCAAAATGAAAGAACATTTTTCCATTAGCGTGATGGATCTCTAAACAACACATGGAGCACAGGGAGGATTTTCAGATCGATTCAGATTGACTAAAGTATGTATTTTTCTACGCAAATACATAAAAGTTTATAAAAATATTTTTATTTTTAATTTATTTTAAAAAAATTTTTTTTAACGTTTTATTTATTTTTGAGACAGAGAGAGACAAGAGTGCGAGCGGGGGAGGGGCAGAGAGAGAGGGAGACACAGAATCCGAAGCAGGGTCCAGGCTCCCAGCTGTCAGCACAGAGCCCGACGCGGGGCTCGAACTCACAGACCATGAGATCGTGACCTGAGCTGAAGTTGGACGCTTTGCCGACTGAGCCACCCAGGCACCCCAAAAATATTTTTAAAGCTTAGAAAAACACAGAGAGACTTTTATTTGGAAGTTTCTCTCTCTCTCTCTCTCTCTCTCTCTCTCTCTCTCTCTCTTTCTCTCAAGAGAATTTATGCATCTTTTGCTTGCATAATTAATTTGTTAAGTGCCAAACCTGTAGCCAAGAGAAATTTGTTAGAAAATGCTCCTCTTCTGTAAACTGGTTCCTCTTTACAAGCAGGAAGGAGGCATCCTGCCCTTTCAAGTATGTGATGTGGCTTAGTCACCTTGGGTACCTCTGTGAGATGACCAGACACATTTTAGGGGAGAAACCAGCATCCAGAGAAGAGAAGCCAGCCAGCAAGCTGGCCTTGAGTAAAACAGAGAAAATGGAAACAGGTTTCGTAATGCCTCTGTCACCACAAACAGAGCCCACTGTCTCTGAGCCTCTCCTCCCAGCTCTGCTCTCGCCTCCATATCCATTCCAAAGGAACGTTTCCAATTTTCAATTCTCTAAGATCCTTGTAGGTGAAAGCAATAGCTAAAACATCACTGCCTAATCCAGGACGCTTTCAGACACATACTTAGATTCTGAAGGATGATGTGTGTTCTGAACTGAATTGTGTACCCGTACCCTGCTCCCACCCAGATTCATATGTTGAAGCCCAACCCACCAATGTGACTGTATTTGGAGACGGGACTGTTATGGAGATAATTAAGGTTAAACGAGGCCATAAGAGTGGGGCCCGAATCCAGTGGGACTGACGTCTTTATAAGGAAAGAGACAGATACCAAGGACACATGTGCACAGAGAGAAGGCATGTGACACATGACAGTGCAGCAGGAAGGTGGCTATCTGCAAGGCAAGGAGACATGTCTCAGGAGAAACCAAACCTACCAAACCTGAATCTGTGTGATAAGACTTCCATAACAAAATACCAGACCCCGAGGCTCTATTGCCTCAGAGTTCTGGAGGCTGGACATCAAGATCAAGGTGTGGGCTGGGAGGATTCTTTCTGAGGGCTTGAGAAAGAATCTATTCTATGACTGCCCCCAGCGTTCTGGCGATCTTCAGTGTTCCTTGTTGTGTAGACATGCCTCCTGGATCCCTGCCTTCAGCATCACATGGCTTTCTCTCTGCATGCATGCCTGTGTCCAAATTCCCCTTTTCACAAGGACACCAGTCATACTGGAATTGGGGCTCACTCTGGTCCAGGATGGCCTCATCCTAACTAATTACATCTGCAACGACCTTGTTCCCAAATAATGCCATATTCCAAGGTACTAGGGGCTAGGATTCCAACGTATGAATTTCAGGGAGACAGAATTCCATCTGTAACAGATGGCCTTTCAGAACATTGACAAATCTAGTGGAGTATAGTCTCCAGTAAATCATGCTTCATTCACGGCAGTAACACCGGTCACCAAATATCCATTAAATAAACTAAGAAGCACAAATCACACATAACAATATGTCATCTATCATTCATTAACGTATTAGGTGCCTACTGAGTTCCTATAACGTGCCAGCCAGCATCAAGTACTATAAATGCAAAAAAGAACAACATGGATGTGTCCAGCATCTCTGGGACCTTTCAGCAAGTGCAGACAACAATAAATAAATATCCACAACAAACATTACCAGTGACCTGGCACTGAACATAGTAGGATACCACATCTTGAAATGGGAATGCCAACTGTTTTTGAAATGAGAACTCTACTCAATAATCCGTTTCCAGCCAAATTCCTAAGATAGGTTTTTTTGAGGGAACATCTAATAAAATACTTTCAAGTTTCATTGGGAAGAAGAAACATCAGAAATGGAAATGCTGAAAGAGAAAAATAATAGAAGTGTCTTATCAGATGCATTCTAACATGAAAGTGTAGGAAAGATTCTGCCGATGAAGAGTCTGGAGATGCCTGGTGATAACGACGGTACTTCATCGTGATGTACTTAATGCCAGTCAACTATACGTTTGAAGACGGTGAAGGTGGTAAATATTGTGTGCGTTTTGCCACAACAAAAACAAAATTGTGGCAAAGTATGGAACACGACCCCCTTCCGACATATTGAAAGGATTTAGTGTATGACTCGGCAGCCATGTTAACGCGGGAGGCATCAACACATAAATGATGATGGGATTAATTAATCTTTCGAGAAAAAAACAAAATCATTTCAAAACTCCATTCCTTACGCTAATTGAGTAATTCCAGATACATTTAAAGGTTAATGTAAAAAAGAACTCTCAAAGTGCTGGAAGAACATTGAGTTGTAGAGTAAGCATCTTGCCGGAAGACCCCAAGCATGACAATAGCAATCCTATATAAAAAGTACTGATAGATTTGACAAAATCAAAGTGCTGTATCACACACACGTGCATTATAAAGATTTCAAGTTGGGACACCTGGCTGGCTCAGTTGGTTAAGTGTCCGACTTCAGCTCAGGTCATGATCTCACACTTTGTGGGTTCGAGCCCCACGTTGGGCTCTGTGCTGACAGCTTGGAGCCTGGAGCCTGCTTTGGATTCTCTGTCTCCCTCTCTCTCTGTCCCACCTCCACTTGTGCATGCTCTCTCTCCCTTTCTCTCTCTCTCTCTCTCAAAAATAAATAAACATTAAAAATTTTTTTAAAGGTTTCAAGTTAAAAGGCAAATTCAGAACTTATGACAACAGGATAATAACCTTAGCACTGAAATAACCTTAACATATGTTGTCCAATAGAAACATGGGCAATGATCTCAAACATCTGTTTGACAAAAAGAGGAAATAAATTTAATCCTCTGATCAAAATTAATCAAGAAAATGTGACTTCAAACAAAAGAGGAAACCTTCTTCCCCTCATCAGATTGGAAAAATTAACAATGAATAAAAATAAGCCGGCAACTTTCCTTGAATGTAGTTTTGTCAAATGTTACCAACGTTTAAAAACTCGCATTGATTTACATCATTTCCCTATCCATGGCCATCACGGGGCCAAAACTACATGGAAGGTAAGAGTAATGAGTGGAAGCAATCTGAAAGAACATGCTGCATTTTGATCCGAAGGTTCTCCAGGCCCTGACGACTGCTTTGCCCAGAGAAAATTCCTCTTCCCGTTTGTGCTTGTCGCCGCACACACAGGCTTGTCTCCAACATGTGCACAAGAAGAGACGCAAAGAACCCCTTTGGGGCTTCCTTCTGTAGTGATTTCCTTTGAATTCCTGAGAGCTTCCCTGTGCACACACATCCTCTCCCACCACATTCTCCAAGAGTGATTTCCATGGAACAAACCTATACCCCACACCCCGCCATTCCTGTGGGAATTTCAGAGTGACCTTCCTCACTGCTTTTCCACTCTCTGTTAAATTTATTTCCAGTCTAATCTCTACTATGCCCTTCCTCCCCCACCCCCACTTGCTTTGGAGTTGGTTTGCTTTGCCTTTTCTAGCTTCTTAAGGTAGAACTTTAGGTTGTTAATCGAGGATCTTTTTCTTAAAAACATCTCAGAACTGCATTAGCCAGATCCCATAGCTTTGACGTGTGGTGTTTGCTGTGTCCTGCTTTCATTCATTTGAAAGTACTTTCTAATCTTCCTTGAAACTTCCTCTTTGACCCACTGGTTATACGGGGGAATGTGTTTTAATTTCCCTATACTACTGAATTTCCCAAATTTCCTTTTGTTATTAATTTTGGTTATCTCCGTTCTGGTCAGAAAACCTACTTCGAATGATTTTGAACCTTTTAAAATTATTAAATCCTGGTTTCTGGCCAATGACATGGTCTATCCTGGAAAAGGCTCCATGTGGCCTTTGCAAGGATGTGTGTTCTGCTTCTCTCTCTGGAATGTGCTGTGCAGATTTATACACGGTCTGGATGGTTTATAGCGTTAAGAAGTCTTCTGTTTCCTTACAGGTCTTCTGCTGATGTGGGCTATCTGTTATTGAAAGTCTGCAGCTATTGTCGAATCGTCTGTTTCTTGCATCAATTCTCACTGCCCTTGGTGTATTTTGAGACTCCGTTGTTAAGTGGATATATGTGTACTATCATTATGTCCTTCTGGTGGACTGACTCTTTCAGCATTATAAAATATACCTCTCTGTCTCTAGTAACAGTTTTCTTCTGCATTAGGGTGAGTTGTGTCTGATGTTAGTCTAGCCACCCCAGCTCTCTTCTGATTACTGTTTGCGTGTTAATGATTTGCCATCTTGTCGCTCTCATTCTGTTTATGTCTTTGAATCATAAGCTTCTCTTGTAGACAGCGTATACTGGACCAGATTTGCTCTATTCTGCCTTTTGATTTGGAGTGTTCAATTTACTTAGATTTAATCTAACTACTGATAAGGTAGAATTTACATCTGCTATTTTGCTATTTGTTTTCTGTATGTCTTATGTCTTTATGCCTCTCTTCTGTCATTATGGCCTTCTTTAAAGCTAAATGTATATTTCCTAGTGTAACATTTTAATTCCCCTATTATTTCATTTAAATCATTTTCTTAGTGGTTTCCCTGGGAATTACAATTGACGTCCTAACTTGAAATAATCTCCTTTGAATTAATAGCAAGTTACTTTCTTTTTTTTTTAATTTTTTTTAACATTTATTTATTTTTGAGACAGAGAGAGACAGAGCATGAACGGGGGAGAAGCAGAGAGAGAGGGAGACACAGAATCGGAAGCAGGCTCCAGGCTCTGAGCCATCAGCCCAGAGCCTGATGAGGGGCTCGAACTCACGGACCGTGAGATCGTGACCTGAGCTGAAGTCGGACGCTCAACTGACTGAGCCACCCAGGCGCCCCAATAGCAAGTTACTTTCAATGGTAGTCTGAAACTGCTCTAGGCCAACTTTCTTTTCTTTCCCCTCCTTCTTCTATTATTGCCACACAAATTACATTTTCATACATCATACCCATCAACATAGTTGTATAATTGTTGCTTTTTTTTCTAATTGTCCTTTAAGTTAGATCAGAGATCCTGGAGGGAGAGCCCTCAGTCTTGAACATGCTCCCCGTGGGTTTTCACACATGGCTTTTATTATGTTGAGTCTGTTTCTTTCTGTTCATAGTTTCTTGATTTTTTTTTTAAATCATGAAAGGATGTTGAATTTTTGTCAAATACTTTTTCCGCATCAATTCTGATGACCATGTGGAATTTTTTTATTTGTTCTTTTAATGTGGTGTATTAATCTGATTGACTTTCATACGTCGAAGCATCCTTGCAACCCAGGAATAAATCCCACCTTGTCGTGGTGTATAATGCTTCTACTGTGCTGCCAAATTAGGTTTGACAGGGTTTTGTGGGGTGTTTTTGCATCAACGTCCATAAGGGGCATTGGTCTGGAGTTTTCTTTTCCTGTTAGTGTCTTTTCTGATCTCGTAAGATGAGTTAGAAAGTGTTCCCTCCTCTTCAACCTTTTGGGAAACTTTGAGAAGGATGGGTAAGTAGTGCTTTAAATATTTCGTAGCATTCACCATCTGGTCAAAAGCTTTTCTTTCTTTTTTTAAGTGAAGTGTAATTAACGTACAGCGTGCTGTGAATTTCAGGTGTTGCACACAGCGAGTCACCGCTTCCATACCTGACTCAGTGCTTGCTCATCACCGTAGATGTACTCTTCATCCCCATCTCCTATTTTCCCCAAACGCCCTCCCACCTCCCCTCCAGCAACCACAAATGTGCTCCCTGTATTCAGAGTCTGCTTTTCATTTGTCTCTTTTGTTTGCTTGTTTATTTCTTAAATTTCTGGTTGGGATATTTTTGATTATTGATTCAATCTTCCTAATGAGTTGTAGATCTATTCAGATTTTCTATTTCTTCATGGTTTAGTCCTGGGCGGGGGAGAGTCTTGTGTTTCCAAGAATTGCTCATTTCACATAGGGTATCCAATTGGCTGGCATGCCGTTATTCATAGTATCTCTTACAATAGTCTTTATTTCTGTAGAATTGGTAGCAACATCTTCATTTCCATCTCTGATTGCAGTAATTTGGATCTTTTCTTTTTTTTGTCTAGTCCAAAAGTTTGCCAATTTTGTTGATCTTTACAAAGAACCAACCTTCAGTTGCATTGATTTTCTCCATTGTTTCTCTTCTCTGTTTCATTGATGTCTCATCGGATCTTCATTATTTCCTTTCTTCTGCTGGCTCTGGGTTTAGTTTGCACTTCTTTTTCCAGGTCCTTGCATCAAGTTAGGTTGTTGATTTGAGATCTCTGCTACTTTTAGTGCAAGCATTTATAGCTATAAATTTCCCTCTTAACACTGCTTTGCTGCCTCCCATGAGTTTCTGCATGTTGTGTTTTCATTTTCACATGTTTCTAGGCATTTTCTGATCTCCCCTGTATTTCTTCTTTGATTGATTGGCTGTTTAAGAGTCCATTGCTTTATTTTCACAAATCTGCCAGTTTCCCAGGTTTCTTCCTGTGGGTGATTTCTAACTTCATCACGCTGTGGTCGGAGAAGAGACTTTGTATGAGATGATTTATCCGTTAAAATATATTTAAACTCCACTTGTGGCCTCACCTGTGACCTGTGGTGCAGAGTGTCGTGTGTACTGGGAAAAACATGTGTGCTCTCACTGTCGAGAGGCATGTTCCACACATGTGTGCTTGTTCCATCCATTCTGAGACTGGGGGGCTCACACCTCCAACTGTTATTATAGACCCACGTCCCCCTTCCATTCTGTAAGTCTTCGCCTCATGAGTTTTGCTGGTCTGTTGTTGGGTATGTAGATGTTTATAACTGTCGTATCTTCTTGCTGTGTTGATATACACCTGACCTGGGTCCCACCGAGACAGGACTTCCCAAGCCCGTGACATTTCAGGCAGGGCACCTATTTCAGGAAAGTCAGATATCCAAAAGGATTTAACCACCTTGCCCCAACACCTCCCCATTTAGGATTTAAGGGAGGAGTTCTGGGCCCCATGCTCTACAGGGGAGTAGGGACAAAAGCTCAGGAATCTGCCAGGAGCCATGGGATTGTTTCCTCCAAGAAAGAATCAGCCTACCACTATTAAAAATAGCTTGTTCACAAAACACTACAAAATAGCTCTTCATCTACAAAATCGCCATGGCAAATATCACCCCAGTGAATTAGGTGTTTGTGTGTTTTGCTGAAAATGGTATCTTTTCTGAAAGATTGCTACCTAAATAAGAATGCTCTGGAGATCCTAATACGGAAATAAAAGGATGGTTCTGTCAACTTTGGTGCCTCTTTTAAGGAAGAGAAATGCAATGCTCTGTGCTGTCTGCCCCCCACTACCTCTCTCTCTCTCTCCTGCTCTTCTCCCCCCGCTCTGCCTCTCTCTCACATACCGTTTCTAGTGCTCAAACTGTCAGAAAATCCTCAAGTCTGAACACTCAGCCTGGAGAGCTCCAGGCTGTGCATTCTACACAGAGGCTGTGACATATTTACATATTTTAAGGAGAATGAGCCACAAGTGTTCTCAATGAGGACCTGGTGGGGCTTTTAGCTTTCTAAGGCAACCCTCCTGTTTCGGGAAACAATTAGAGCTCTTCACCATAGCCCTCACACACACTCAGCAGTGACAGGCAAATGACAGGGAACAGAGCAGCGGCTCTGTAGAATGCAGCCTCCTGGTCCCCATGGACGGTGGGTGAAGGTGGAATAACCACCATGGTGAACACTTCCCAGGGCTTCACATGGGGAAGCTGCCAACCTTGCTTTACAAAGATGGACAGAGCCCTGGGAAGGCAATGTTGTGAGATGGGTTCTGTGTATTAATTATGTGATGTTGATAAGGGAGGCCAGCTGGACCTGTCATTCCCACATAGGGGCCATGCTGAGTGCTGTGTAGCAGGCCAGGAGACGATGCGGGCTTGTTTTTGTGTTTGGAGGCAGACAGAGCCTGTGGTTGCACCCCATGCAATAAAATCAAACCTACGTTCTCCTTTTGTGCGTTGCACCATCAAGATGACGTATGTTGTGGTCTTGGCAAGATGGGCTGGAGGGTTTGGGAAGCTGAAACCCCCTCCCCAGTTCTCACAAGCA
This sequence comes from Lynx rufus, assembly GCF_022079265.1. Classification (NCBI taxonomy): domain Eukaryota; kingdom Metazoa; phylum Chordata; class Mammalia; order Carnivora; family Felidae; genus Lynx; species Lynx rufus. The sequence goes on along the minus strand of NW_025814896.1, from coordinate 2,742,550 downwards.
CACTTAATGGCTGACACTCAGGTGCCAGATCCTTCACAAACATCATTACGTGTCCTTTCCACAACCAGCATTACAGATGGATGATGAGCTTGAAACCGGAGGAGTCGCTTTTAACTGTGCTTTTATTAATTATTATTTTATTTCTGTCTCAAAGCCATACAGCTTGTGGGTGGGAGAGCTGGGAGATGAGGCCAAGCCCTCCGGCTCCAGAAGCTTCTCCCACCATGAGGTGATATCTCAGGCAGGATGCCCCATATTCCACCGCAGACATTAGCGTCCCATGGAGCCCTGCATCATGCGAGAGGGTCCTTAGCGCATTGGCCGGCTCTCAAACAACATGCAGCAAAGTGAATGATTAATTGTTCCCTGTGTCAGAAACTGAGAGCTCAGCGTGGGCTGCAATGAGCCTGCATTTTATCCCACGAGTGGACGCTGCTCCTTTAGAAGTGGAGGGAGCTGTCCTTTCCCATCTGTCCGGGCTCTTGGGCCCCAGGAGCTGTCCAAGGTGCTAAGTGGATTTCCATGGTGGTGAGAACAGTGGCTCTTGCGGAGATTCCACTTGCCCTGAACCTTGCCCTTCCGGCTTCACCTGCACAAATGCAGTTCCCTTCTCCTGCCTCTGCTCCACCTGGTCCTGGCTGATCATATAAACCACAGTCTGGGTCTGGCTATCTACCCGGCTCTCGTCCCAGCTGAGACTTGCTCTCCACACGCCGGTTTTCTGGTCCCAGCTCAGGCCCATATTCAAGCTTCAAATAAAATGCAAATCTCACAGAAGTTGGTACAGATAATTAATTCACAGAACAGTTCTAATATAGCTGGAAATGTCTCAGAGCTGCACCCACAAGTGTACCCAACTCAAGGCTGAAACCCAGATTTCTCACCTCCAAAGCCAGGAGGAGTCAATGCCTACACAGAGATTATCAGAGAAGCCTTCACCAAAGAAGCAATGTCTATCACAACACCAAAATGGTGAGAAGGAGACAGGGCATTGAAGGTGATTCCAGGCACAGTGAACTCCACCGCTGAGGATGCTGTGGTGTGGGAGGGGCAGCATGGCATGTCAGGTTGAGAAGGAGCCATGGTGGGTCAGCCTCTGTGGGCAGGAGGAGGGGAGGCCATGAGGGTGGTAGAGAGCCAGCGACATACAATGATTATCCATGCGAGGGAATGTATACAAAAAAAGAAGGAGCAATTACTTCATCAAAGGTGCAAAGTTAGTGGTCACAGGAAGAAATATTACTATTAACATGTAGAACTATTTTGTTTTATTTTTTTAATGCTTATTTATTCTTGAGAGAGAGAGAGAGAGAGAGAGACAGAGTGGGAGCAGGGGAGGGGCAGAGAGAGAGAGGAAGACACAGAATATGAAGCAGGCTCCAGGCTCCGAGCTGTCAGCAAGAGCTCAACGCAGGGCTCGAACCCACGAACTGTGAGATCATGACCTGAGCTGAAGCTGGACACTTAACTAACTGAGCCACCCAGGTGCCCTGTATTTTTTATTTATTTATTTTTTGGGGAGAGAAATAGTGTGTGAGCAGGGGAGAGGGGCAGAGGGAGAGAGAGAGAATCTTAAATAGGCTCCACACTCAGTGCATGACCTGAGCCGAAATCAAGAGTCAACACTCAACTGACTGAGCCACCCAGGCATCCCAACACATAGAACTATCTTAAAAATACTCATTTATTTGCTTATTGGTTCATTGTCTATCTTTCCCAGGAGACTGGAGTCTCCATAAAAGCAAGGACAATTCTCTCATGGTCCACCACAATAAATAGTTATCAAATGAGGAAGTAAAAGGTGTGAATTATGTGAATATACATTGAAACCCAAATGATTTCTGGTAAACAGATCAGTCACAAAATCAAGGCATGGCAGCTGGAAAATGGGGAAGAGCATTGTACAGGAATAAAACTTCCCTAATCCTACAGTTCTTCCCATTCAGATATAGCCCTTTCTTGACCAGGAGGAACATGAAAAAAAAAAGGTTAATTTGTGGTATCTCTCCTTCCCTTCCTGCCTCCCTGAGCATCTTCAATAATTTAGTTCCTTCTTTTCTCTTATTAGTGCAAGTTATATATAACAAAGTCATTCTCCAAACAATTCACTACATTCGGGGGCATAGCATGTACCGAATGCCTAATTCTCCCTGCGTGGAAACCATCTGCATATGTGTCGTTTCCAGGGGCACTTGGCACAAGCCACACATTGGTTGTGATCAATTCATGGGTTGTCTGGGTATATGCGTATGGTCCCACAGGGAGGAATTAGAGGCTGTCTACATAATATTTTTTGGCTATACCTCTGGCCTAGTATAGTGCCCAGCACAGAACAGATGTTAAACAAACATTTGAGAAATGCAAAGTGGAATTTATTAAGTACATGTTCTCTGTCAGGCACTTCACTGGGCATTGGCACATTGGAGTCTGGGCAGTTGAAGTCCTTAAAATGGGTAGTGCATTTGTAGGAGAGGGCAAAAGAAACACATGTGCAAGTGAACAACCCAAGTGTCACTCAAAAATGTACTCATCATCAGGGAAATACAAATCAAAACCACACTGAGATACCACCTCACACCAGTCAGAGTGGCTAAAATTAACGACTCAGGCAAAGACAGAAGCTTGCGCGGATGTGGAGAAACGGGAACTCTCTTGCGCTGCTGGTGGGAGTGCAAACTGGTGCAGCCTCTCTGGAAAACAGTGTGGAGGTTCCTCAAAACATTACAAATAGAACTACCCTCTGACCCAGCAATAGCACTGTTAGGAATGTACCCAAGGGATACAGGTGTGCTGATGCATAGGGGCCCTTGTACCCCAATGTTTATAGCAGCACTTTCAACAATAGCCAAATTGTGGAAAAAAGCCTAAATGTCCATCAACTGATGGATAAAGAAGATGTGGTTTATATATGCAATGGAATACTACTTGGCAATGAGAAAGAATGAAATCCTGCCATTAGTAGCAATGTGGATGGAACTGGAGGATATTATGCTGAGTGAAGTAAGTCAGTCAGAGAAAGACAGAGACCATATGTTTTCACTCATATGTGGAACTTGAGAAACTTAACAGAAGACCATGGGGGAATGGAAGGGGAAAAAATAGTTTCAAACATAGAAGGAGGGAGGTGAACCATAAGAGACTCTTAAATACAGAGAATAAACTGAGGGTTGATGGGGAAGGGTGGAGAAGAGGGGAAATGGGTGATGGGCATTGAGGAGGACACTTGTTGAGATGAGCACTGGGGGTTATAGGTAACTGATGAATCATGGGATCTACCCCCTGAAACCAAGAGCACACTGTATACACTGTGTGTTAGCTAACACGATGATAAATTATATATATATATATATACACCTTGGGGCGCCTGGGTGGCTCAGTCGGTTGAGTGTCCAACTTCAGCTCAGGTCATGATCTCACAGCTTGTGAGTTCGAGCCCCCTGTTGGGCTCTGTGCTGACATCTCGGAGCCTGGAACCTGCTTCGGATTCTGTGTCTCCTTCTCTCTCTGCCCCTCCCCTGCTCATGCTCTGTCTCTATGTCTCTCTCTCTCAAAAATAAATAAACATGCAAAAAAAATTTTTTTTTAATGTACCAGGAGGGCAGTCCCAAAGGACAGACCACAACTATTGTGAGAAACTTGTCTCATTGTTCTCTGCTCTGTTCTCAGAGCTGGGCAAAGTGTGTGTGTGTGTGTGTGTGTGTGTGTGTGTGTGTTCATAGGTATTCAATAAATTCTAATTATGTGAAAAATAATCAAAATTTACACCTATCAGGAAAATTCCTACCTGGAATTGAGCAATGTCTATCTTGACTACTTCAAATAGAGAACACTTTTTTTTACATAATAGTCTTTATTTATTAGAATAGTTTCATATTTACAGAGACATGGGGAAGACAGTACCAGAGTTCCCATATGCCTCTCATCCAGTTTTCTTTATTATGATCATCTGACATTACTATAGTACATTTGTCCTGATCAATGAACCAATGTTGATACATCATTACCTAAAGTCTATGCTTTACTCATATCCCCCCAGTTTTCACCTAATATCCTTTTTTTTTCTGTTCCAAGATCCCAGAAACCCGAATTTATTTATCTCACCTCCTGAGGCTCCACTTGGCTGTGAGAGCATCTCCAACTTCCCGTGTTTTCAATGCCCTTGGCAGTTTTGAGGCGTATTGGGCAGGCATATTGTAAGACGCCTTGTCTTGGAATTTGTGTGATGTTTTCCTCTTGGTTTTACTGGGGTTATGGGTTTTTGGAAGATCACAGAAGTTCAGTTCTGTTCCTATCGCATCCTAGGAAGGGTCTGATATGTCAGCATGACTTATCCCTACCTGTGTTGACCTTGACCACCTGCTGAGGCCATGTTTGTCAGGGTTCTCTGCTGAAAAGCTACTCTTTCTCCCCCTTTCTGTACTGTGCTATTTGGAAGGAAGTCCTTTGTGCAGCTGCCAGTTAAGGAGTAGGGAGTTGTGCTCCTGGTCATGGGGGCAGAGAATTTGCACAGGGGACTTGTCTCTTCTCCTTTATTTATTTAATCATTAGTTTATATCAATGTGGACTAAAGGGTATTTGTTTTATAACTTGTGTTATAATCTGATATTCCCTCATGTGTTTTGTTGCTCATATCATTCCGGCTTTGGCCATTGGCAGCCTTTCTGTTGGTTCTTATGACCTTCAACATAGTCCGTCAACTTATTGTTTTTTTGTGTGTGTTTGCTTGAGCACTTGCTTTCTTTCTGGCTCCCCTAGATGCTCCAGGCACATTCCTGGAATAAACCATTTTCCCAGGGAGAACAGTACTGGAAACTTAAGATCTGGAGGCTAGGCTTGCCCGTCTCTATCAGGGTGAATTGCTTCCAGGTCTTCTCAGCTGACAGACCAAGAAAGAAATAGATGTCTGTATGCTTAGTGGTGTGTCTGCACACAATCTGCAAATATTTCTAAATGCCCACCTCTGCCTCTCTGTGAAGCCAGACATGAGTTCACGCTGTGTCTCCAACCCTGATCCGTAACCACATGGGTCACGGAAACCCGCTTCTCGGTAGTCTCCACCCTGGCAGCGAGAACCTGGATCCTTCCATCTGACACCCATTTATTTACATTGTTAAATTTCAGTGTAGATGTATAGTGGTATCGGGAGTACGATCCCAACCCCCCGTGGGAGGCAACTTAATCCACTAGAGAACAGAGATCATGTCCAAATCCTCTGCCTTTAGTCCTACAGACTCTGGTTACTGAGCTCAGCACCTTGGCCCATCCCCTCCAGTGAGGTCATTCCACACCATTGTAACACAGGCAGTTTCTCTTGGGACAGTTTATTCCTTCCCAGGATCTTTCAACCACTTACATGATTTTTAAACAGTTACCTATTAAGGTCTTGTTCTGTTGAGTTTTTATGGGCTTTGACAAATTTGTAATGTCATGTATCCAACATTACAGTTATATTCCCCTAAAATACCCTGACGTCATTTCTTCCTGCCCCCTCCTCTTTAACCCCTGGCAACCGCTGGTGGATAGACTGTTGATATGTGCATTTTGCCTTTTTTCAAAATGTCATGTAATTGGAATCATACAGTATGCAACCTTTCCCGACTGGCTCCTTTCACTTAGCTTTTGCATTTAAGCTTCCTCTGTGACTTTCCATGGCTTGACACCTCATTTCTTTTTATTACTGAATAATATTCCACTGGATGCCACAGTTTGTTTATCCATTCCCCTGCTGAGGGACATCTGGGTTGCGTCCAGTTTTCGATGACTATGCATGAGGCTGCTGCAAACATTTATGCACAGGTTTCCTCTTGAACACAGTTTCCCAACAATCAGGTAAATACCTAGGAGTGTGATTGCTGAGTCGTGTAGTAAGACTTCCTCTGGCTGCCCCAGGGTCCTCCAGGTGACTGTACATTTTGCATTCCCACCAGGGATGAGTGGCTCTACACCTTTACCACGTGGTTGGTGTCAGTTACATCTTTGGAGTCTGGTCATCTTAACAGGCGTGTGGAAATGCCCTGGTGAAGAATGACACTGAGCATGATCTTTTTATATGCTTATTTGCCATCTGGGTGTCTTTACTTGTGAAGTATCTGTTACAATCTTTTGCCCATTTTTGATTGGGCTATTGTCTTATTGTTCTAAGATTTTTATACATTCTGGGTACATATTTTAGAGATATCGTTATCAGATACATGGTTTGCAAGTATGTCTCCCAAGATGCGCCTTGTCTGTTCATTTTCTACATAGCTGGTTTCACAGAGCGCGTGATTTTATTTTATTTTATTTTTTCAACGTTTTATTTATTTTTGGGACAGAGAGAGACAGAGCATGAACGGGGGAGGGGCAGAGAGAGAGGGAGACACAGAATCGGAAACAGGCTCCAGGCTCTGAGCCATCAGCCCAGAGCCTGACGCGGGGCTCGAACTCACGGACCGCGAGATCGTGACCTGGCTGAAGTCGGACGCTTAACCGACTGCGCCACCCAGGCGCCCCAAGCGCGTGATTTTAAAGAAAGTTGTTGCCATGTCAAAAACTCATTGCCAAACCCAATAGCACCTGGATTTTCTCCTACGTTTTCTTCCACTTTTGTAAGTTTTATAGCAATTTGTTTCATTTTTATTTTTAATCCACTTTAATTTTAGACCGATGATCCATCTTGAATTAACTTTTTTTGCAAAAACTGTAAGGTCTGTGTCTGCACTGATTGACTGATTGATTGATTGATTGATTGATTTCTCACATGTGGGCACCCAACTGTTCCAACACCATTTGTTGGAAAAAGACCATCCTTTCTCCATTAAATTGCCTTGATTTTTGCCAAAGGTCAGTTGACCATATTTCTGTGGATCTATTTCTTGGCTCTTTATTCTATCCCATTGGTCCATACATGTACTCTTTTATTCTGTCTTGATTACTGTCATCTATTCTGTCTCGATTACTGTAGCTTTATGGTAAGTCTTGAAGTTGCCTAGTGTCAGGCCACCTGCTTTGTTTTTCTTCAGTTTCATGTTGGCTATTCTAAGTCATTTGCTTTCCATATAAGCTTTAAAATCAGTTTGTCAATTTTTACAAAATAAAGAAGTGTAAATTAGTGAGTTACTAAGAAAAGGAAGGAAGGAAGGAAGGAAGGACAAATGTCCTGTGTAGAAGAATTTTTTAAATATATTTTTTAATGTTTAAATATATATGTAGATACTCCACCCTCAAGCAGGTAAAATGTAACTCCCCACCACTTAGATGTGAACTGTGCAGAATGACTCTCTTCCCAAGACCATGAAAACCTGGGGGAAAAGCAATCTACAGAAACCTGACAAACACCACCTCAGCCAGGTGATCAAGGTTAACACAGACTGCGATCAGTCAGGTTGATAGCATGTACGCTTGATGTGATGGGAAAAGAATGGCAATTTACCTCTGTTGGTCTTCCTTCCAAAAACCACGACCCCAGTGTAACCCTGTGAAAACAAAACCAGCAGACAGACCCAAGTTGGAGGACATCCTGTGAAGTAACTGACCAGTACCTCTCAACGCGGTCAAGTCAATCAGAATCCAGAAGAGTCTGAGAAACAATCTGTCCAATGGAGTTTGAAAAACACGTGATGGCTAAATGTAAGGTGTTACCCTGGATGGGATCCTGAGGCAGAAGAAAGGACATTTGTTAAAAAAGAAGAAAACCCAGATGAAATATGGGCTTTAGTTAATAATAATACATCAATATCAGTCCATTGGTTGTGACAAAGGTAACCTACACAGGTAAGATGTTAATGCATGGGATATATGGGAATATCCAAGTATCTTTGTCACTCTTCTGTAAATATAATTCTATCACAAAATGAGTTCACTTAAAAAGAAATGTGTGAGCAGCTGAGACTCAATCCCACTGCAAACTCCAGGATGCAGCAGTGAGCACACCTCAGGATGACCTCACACCTGAGGGGCGGGGATTTCTCTCCAGTCACATGTGTCCGTGGCTGGGGCTGCCCAGCACCTGCAACCTGCCCCTCATGTGGGCTGGGAGAGAAGACTTGTCCCTGAGTGGCAGGCTCACGGATGGGGCTCAGCCTCTCAACACCTGTTCACCTGGAGGAGTCCAGGCTCCTCTGTGATCGCTCCCCTCCTTTCCCACTTATGGAACAGCCCTGCTGTTTCTGAAATCTCCACCAGGAAGAATTTTCTGAAGATATGCGTCTTTGTTTCTTTTTAAGCAGCGCACGCAGAGAAAAGGTGACCCAAACTGCATCTAGGTTTGTGTCTTAATGGAAACTTTATTGTCATGATAATGTTCAGCTTTCTCCCAGGAATTTGGAAGAACTCTTGTGCCCTATAGCAGACAACTGGCCCTCCCACCCAGCTCGGGGCTTGGGGAGGGGGAGACTTTCAGCATCGGGGCACTGCCCCGGGAGATGGCTCCCTGTCCTGGGGCCACTTGGCATGTTTATGGCTCAACCAGGACTCCCCACACTAATTATCACTTGGCTTCCCAACAGGCACATACAGTGTGGAGAGCAGGTGCGGTGTCAGTCACACTGATGTCTTACATGGGCACAACCAGCTGGCTTGTTTTGGAGCAAATTGCAGCATGACCGTGGTTAAAAGGGCATCCTTCCACTCTTTAGGGAACATGGTTGCGGCGGGGAGAACAGCCTCGTTCCCCGGAAAATGTCAAGTGACGATTGTGAAAGAAAAATGGAAGCAAACTTTAATCCTCAGAAAAATGAGAAATTTCGGGATGGAAGTGCCATATTCCTCGGACTAAGTGAGTCTTTCTTTCCCTCTGAAATCTTCCTTGACCTGCGAAATTATCCACAAGCCTGGTCCTCTGTCCCCCAAAGCCACTCCCCCAGATCCTCTCTTTCTGACCCACTTTTAATCTTTCTAACTTCATCTGTCTTCAACTTGCTCATGGTGCACGCTGCAAGGTCCCCAAACCTCTGCTCACCTAACCCTTCCAACCAAAGTTGGTAAACAAAGCTACCAACTTTGTCTCAAAGTCATGTTTTCTGGCTCAAACTCTTCCAGTTGGTGCCTGTGTCCCTGTGACATATCCCCATTAATGTGGGGGTTTTTTTTGGAGCACTTTCTTACTTTCTAGCACCTCAAGATGTTCCAGGCTCATCTTGAATATTCCGTGTCCTGGTCCTGGAACCAACCATTTCTCTTGAGGAATCCCAGTTCTTTTTGCTAGAGAATGGTAGTAGGAACCAGTAGCAGGTGCCAGAGGTGTCCCTTGTTACTGAGGTGTCACTGCATATAGGTTCAGTCAGCTGACAGCACAAGGAGATTTTTGTGTGTATACGAATCGATGTGTATTCACACATCTGTATTTCTCTAGGTGCACATCTTCATCTATATGAACTCAGTGTGAACTCACACTGGTATCTCTGCTGTAATCCATCGCCACAAGGATCATTCTAGCCTCCTCCCCTTGCTTACCTATAACCTCCCAGCGCAACAGTGAGCAACCTGGCTTCACCATCTGCCATCCGTGTGGGTACTTCTGCAATTCCAGGGAACACACGCAGCGGTTTCAGAATGGCCAGCCCCAAGCCCATCTTAAGACCATGTATCTGCAGGCTTGGGGTAATTTCTAGACCCCCTTCCATTCTTGGCCCACTCTGCCTTTGCAGGCTGGTTGGAGCAGGGCTTTGGAGGGGAGCGAGGTTCCCTTGGGTGCAGTTGGCTCTTTGGCTGTCACTTGGTCATGCTACAGCTTCACAGACGCATCCTTCAATGATGCACTTTCTTCCCTTGGACATTAGTCCTTCAGAATACCACTGGCATCAGCCCCATACTGAGTTACCCGCAAGTGGCTCCTGACATCCTCACTGCGTCTTGATTCTTCTGCTGAGCTCCCAGGTTGTCCCTCATCACATCCAAATTCACAGGCCATCTCCCTGAACTACACAATCCGGGCACATCTGGACTTCTATCTGCTAGCTCCCACGTGCCTTTCTCCTTCCTCCCTCGGTGACTGCACACCTTAGTGCCCCTCCCCCTGCCCTCCCCATCCCCCAACGGCACCTGCTTTTCCTCCAGGCTCAGCTGCAGCCTTGCCTAACCTCCCCAGTGATTCTTGTCCTCCAAGCTTCTCCTGAGCCCATTCAGCACCAAAAGTCTTGGTACTCAACAATCCTCTAATTCAGGGATGAAATTCTGATCCAGTGCAAGGAACTATGTAGAAAATTCTGAGATTGTCTTTGAGCTTACTGGAATCAGCGGGTCTCCTAGTGGGTGAACAGTAGCCTCAGTGGCAGGAATTGTTGGAATCTCTGTTTAGATTGGGCATGTGCCATTTAATCTTGACTCTCATGTGAAATAAGTCGGTCAAAGAAAGACAGATATCGTATGTTCTCACTCACATGCAGAATTTAAGAAACTTAACAGAAGACCATGGGGGAAGGGAAGAGGAAAAATAGTTACAAACAGAGAGGGAGGCAAGCCATAAGAGACTCTTAAACACAGACAATAAACTGAGGGTTGATGGGAGGCTGAGGGAAAATGGATGATGGACATTGAGGAGGGCGCTTGTTGGGATGAGCATACACTTTGTATGTAAGTGATGAATCATGGGAATCTACCCCCAAAGCCAAGACCACACTGTATGCTCTGTATGTTAGCTAACTTGACAATAAATTATATATAAACATTTTTAATTAAATTAAATTGAACTTAAAAAAAATTACGAGCTCCTCAGGTTGGTCATTCTGTCCTACATTGTTTTCTTCCTTTGTGTCTATCTGACTCATCAATCTAAACATAGACTCACTAATCTGACTTGAAGTTGCATTACAAGGTTCAAATTCATACATATTTTGGGAGCTCATGACCCAACTATACACACTTGATCAGCTGAAAATATGCCTGTGTTGGCTGGAAGCTAATGGATAGGGAAGCATGTGACCTGATATACAGGACATCAAGCCATTTTCCATTCTGGTCCTTGAGCACTCTGCTATATAAACCTTCTTCTTGTGTCATATCATATTTTATTATCAACCTTCAAACCAATTTTCTTTAAAATCACAAAATAAATCAAGAGGGAAGGAGCATGTGCACTTGATTCTTTTGGGACATGATTTGAGTTCTTCTGGTAATATATGAATTAAAGTTGTCCTTTGTACATTGGACTAAATCCAGCAGCGTCAGTGCTCGATGACATTTCATTTTTTTATATATATAGTAGAATAAAATACAACTGATTCCATGCTTTATTTAATGGAAGATTTTGGTGCAGAAAAAAATAATAACCCAACACATTCGGAAAGCCTTTACTAAACTTCCATTGTGGTTTGTGAAAATGTGATTCATGATGATCTACCAAATATTAAAAGCAATATATGATTCAATCCATACTTATAGGACAACTTTGAATAATCTACTGTCCGTCACACAATTTCCTTTCTAGAGAACTTTTAGCATGCTGCGTAGATCACCAACCTTCCACTGTGCCTGGTTCCAAAGTTGGACGCACCAACACTAGATTCCTTATAGTTTGCAATAGTTTGTAGTAGTTTGGGCTATGTTGTAATCCCATCATGACCTCATGGGTTCAAGCGTGGAAGCTGGAGGCATCTTTTGAGAGTCAGCATCTGGGGTTGACTTGACCTTGAACACTCTTGGTGGTGAAGGGGTAAGTTCTTATCAAGGGCAGGTTCCAAGAACTGTTCGGGGGAATGGTATCAGAGAAGGGAGAAGTTAACCCCCATTCCTCTCCTCTCTTCAGAGCTCTCACTTCCAATAATGAACCGTGTGGCTACTAAATTCAGTTTCCTTTCAGATTCCCCTGCAGCAGGTCTATTCATCATGTTCCCAGCTAAGTGGAAGACAGAGGCATAAATGGAGGGTTCTGTCCATTGTGGAATTTACTGACAACGTTCACTTGAAATTTCCCTCATATTAGAAAGGCTGTAAGACATTGGAAGCCAGGGACTCTCTATGGCGAGGGTTCTCCGGCAAGGAGACTTTCTTATGCACTTGGATGACTTGGCAGAAGCCGCTGGGAGTTGCACACCAGCCTGTTGGCCAGTCCCGGAGGAGCAGGTCTTTGCTAGCCTGCTGGCTGAGAGGGAGCCAGGAAGGGGCTGTCTCCTTCATCCCGCACACTCGGGGCTCAGACGACCTGGCAAATGTGAGGCACTAGGTACTTTCTTGTAGAATGGCTGTGGAGAAAACCAAAGGAGACAGAGAAGGACAATCCCATCCTCTTCCACGGGGACTGTGGGAGTGGGTGAGGAGGAGGGGTGGAAGTGGGGATACTGGACACCCCTTCCCTTCTCTGCTCAAGGAACTCAGCAGGTGGTCTTAGCCTCGGGGCTTGAAGAGATTCCCTGTGTGGGTACACTTCAGACCAGCTAAGTCAGAACACTTAGGAAAGCAACAGAAATAAAGAAGGCCCGTTTCAAGGCCAAGGGGCCGGGGGACAATGAAGAGGCAGGGAGGGCTTCATGCAAGAGCTGGAACATTCAGGACTCAGGCAGAGGGAGCTTCCACCTTCTTGGGGCCCGTAACTGGGGCTCCACAGGAGAATCTCTGTCCCCCAGGTCTGCAGGACTGGGAGAAGATGCGTAGTCTGGCTGGCGTTTTTCCCTAGGCCCTTCCCTCACTAATTCATCCTCCTGTGCAAAGTCTGCATCATTTACTGAGCACCTGTTGCATGCAGACACGAAGACTGACAGGGCATATTCCAGCAAACGGTGCAGCCCTGCATTCTTGCTGCTGACAAGCTTGTAGGGGAACAGAATCAAATGAGTAATGGCACATTTGATGAGCGCTTCCAGAGAAGGAGCTCTTATAGGGGCTCAGGCTCCAGGTAGACTTAGCCAGACCCCAAAGGGAGAGAGAGCACAGGACCAGTAAGAGGGTCCCCACAGGGGCAGCCTTGAGTGAGAGCATGCTGTGCCCTGCAGGAAGGAAAGGAGCCATTCCGACCATGGCCCTGCCCGGAGGGTGCCAAGGTCTCCATGGGGAGGGGCCCCGCCTCGGCCAACCTGACGACTGTGGGAGAGGCTAGCCTGGGCCTGTCTGGTGCAGCAGGAAAATGAGCAAGAGGAAGGTGCAGAAGGCCGCCGGAACGAAGGCAGAGGGAGAAGGGCTGGGGGTGGGCTGAGCCCCTCCTCGCAAAGCCAGCCCTTCCCTCAAGCCTCTCCGTGCAGCCGGTGGTCAGCCTCCTGAGGCCTACTCAGCTTTGAGTCCCTCCTCTGTCTGCGGGTCCTGCCCCCCTGTCCTGACTGTGTCTCCGCTGCTCTCTTTCCTCGAAAAGCAGGAGGGACTCACCAGGCTCAGGAAGCTAAATACAACATTGGAGGCAGATGAGTAACTTGCTTCCTTCCAGGAGCCTGAAAATGCCTCCTGTTTCTGTTCCCTTTAGGACAGCAGTGCTGCTCTAGGAACCCTCTCTTTCCATTTCCTGCTAAGTGTAGCACAATGATTGCAGGCACGGCCCCTGGGGCCGATGGCCCCGGCCCTAATTCAGCTTTGCCGCTCACCAGCCATGACTCAGTCTTCGGTTTCCCCATGCGTGCAGTTTGGGGGTCACGGTGATACCTACTTCACAAAGGTTTTAGGAGAGTCAGGAGATTGAACCTAAATACAATTTAAAATAGTTTCTGACATGCAGTGTGTGTTTGCCATTACCATTTTCCTGAGCACAAGGAACCCAGCTCTGGGGTCTACACATCACCCACTCCAAAATGGCGCCATGAGGAAACCTCACAGTGGCTCTCATCCCCACCTGATGCACTGAGACAAAGCCGAGCCGAGGCAGTGAGACTCCCAGCAGCCCCATCAGACCCTCCCACAGAGGGGAGGAGGCCCGGGGCATCTAGAGCGAGGTAGAGGCTGGGTCATCCGACTCCTGTCCTGATGGAAGGCACCGGAAGTGCATCAGGTGAAGGTGCTAAGTGTCGCTCATAAAGCAAATCATAATTAGAAAATTTTCTTTTCTCCTACACAAACCCCCTTTTCTTCTTCTTTGGACTCCTAAATCTTGCCAGATAAGATATGCAAGGACGTGGGGCAGAGCACTGGGGGTGGTCTTCTCCATATGCCTGCACATATTTGGGGCCACCTGCTTGAACAAGATGTTGCTTTGGGTTTGTCTTTAATCAGATTATACTTCTTGCCCATATTCTCAAAAGGATTGTGAATCATGAGCTTTCTGATGGAACAGAACAATCCTTCAGTATCGATACAAAGCAGGAAAACAGAGAATGAAGGAGTTCTAACAACCAAGTCAGAGAAGTCAAAGGAAGGAGGAAGTAGTAGGTGCTAGGAGGATGTTCTTAGCTGTTGGTGACCGTTCCCTGCTACCTGGTGCTCACTTCTGTACCCTTACATGAGGTCCAATTCATTTACCTCACATGAGCAACTCCTAGGAATAATAGTTTAGTTTATCCTTGAACCCGGAGTCCTACCATGCAACCCAGGAAACACCTTCCACAGCTGGCCAGCAGAGGTTCCCAGTCGTGCCCCGACGCTGCCTTCGGAGGCTCTGACTCAACGGGTGTGCAGCAGAATTGTTTGCATTGGCCACGTGGCTCTAACACTTGACTGTTGCTCTCAGTGCAGAGTGAGGAACGCAGGAGAACGTGCTTTGCCGACATTGCACAGACAAGGACGGACAGGAAGTGATACCTTCAAATGCTACTGGCTAAACCCGCAAAGTTGCTTTCGTAGCAAGGAACAGAGCAGTATCTAGAATGGCTTTGGGGCCACTGCCCACTGCCCAGATGCTACTAGTGACTTCCTCCGGCCCAGGCACAGTGTCCGGCCCCTGATAGAGGATGGGCGGAAAGGAGGTGGTGACTGCCTTCCCTGACACTTGCAGCTTACCTCTGCTTTCCCTGCTGAAGTTTCACCCACCCATGACCCCACCCGTGCACTGTCCACACTGGTCACGCCCTGGCCCAGCCTCCGTCATTCGGTAGATTTTCTCATCCTTGGTGGCCCTGGATGGCACCCTCATTCTGCCGCCCCCCAGCTGCGTGGCCACGGCAAAACCCTGTAACATCCTCGAGGGTCAGACTGCCCGTCTGTGAAGCAGAGAGAGTGAACCTCACACCTCACAGGCGGTGGTGGATGCCGACGGCCCCAAGCAGCCTGCAAGGCCGAGAATGAGTGCGTGGGGTGAGGGGTCAGAAGCACCAGTCATCAGCACTTCCCAGTTACTTTCTGCCGAGTCCCCCAGACCCCAGGCACAGGGCTGTAGGGTTGGCATCTGAAGACACAAGAGGAACCTCTGGATTGTTATGGCCTCTGAGGAAGAGACTGCCCACTGGTGACCGTGATGTGGGGCCAAAAGGAAAGGGTGTGGATGCCATCCTGGGACCAGGAGCGGGCGATGCCGAGTGACAGCCCTGAGCCTGGGGCAAGAGTAAAACAGGCCGGGATGGGGGTGGGGGGTCATGGGCTGTAGGTCACTTGTGCAAAAGCACAGTTGGTGAGGCCGAGAAACCTTTAGGGTCTGAACTACCCTCGCATGGCTGGGCATGGGGTACAGGCGGGGGTGGTCAAGGGCCAGGAGAGCGGCATTTGGAGAAATAATCAGACTCTACCCCCATATCAGGTGTTTACACTGGATTATCTTCCCTCAATTCCCCAAGAGGCACCCTTACCCCCGCCATGACTGGAGATGGGCCTTCAAAGAGGTAACCAAGGTTCAACCAGGTCACGTCGGTGGGGCCCCAGTCAGAGGACTGGAGTCCGCTAAAGAAGAGGAGAAGTAGAGATGTGTGCACAGGGGGACAACCACGTGGGGACCAGTGAGAAGACATCATCTGCAAGCCAGGACAAGAGGCGTCAGCAGAACCAGCCCCACCGACACCTTGGCCTTGGGTTCCCAGCCTCCAGAAGTGTGGGAAACGTGTTGTTTAAGCCCCGCCATCTGCAACACTTTGGGATGGCCGCCCGCACTGAGAAACTCAGAAAGGGACCCTTGAAGGACTTCGTGCACAGAAGCACAGCATGAGATACACTCTAGAATTCTCCATCTGGCGACCTTAAGGAGAGAGGGTTTTATGGGGGAAACCAAGGCAGGGGGGAGTAGGAGGCACGTGTGGTGATCCAGGTGAGAAATGGCTAGAATCGGGGCACCTGGGTGGCTCAGTCAGTTAAATGTCTGACTTCGGCTCAGGTCACGATCTCACGGTTCATGGGTTCGAGCCCGAGTTGGGCTCTGTGCTGACAGCTCGGAGCCTGGAGCCTGCTTCGGATTCTGTGTCTCTCTCTCTCTCTCTCTGCCCGCCCCCCTCACATTCTCTCTCTCTCTGTCTCTCACAAAACAAATAAATGTTAAAAAAAAAATTTTAAGAAATGGCTAGAAACGTGGGGAAGTGAGGCAATGGGCACAGGTAGGTTGAACTCCATCTGGGACAAGGGCGGACAGGCTGCTGAGTGGGCCACCTTGGGAGGTGACAGAACCTCTCTCTGCCTCACTTTGCTCATCTGTGAAATGGGGTGGACGTAGGAGTGCAGCTGTAGACAGCGGCTCTGGCTTCACACGTCCACGTGCCGGTCACACTCAGAGGGAGCGCCCACCTCAGGGCTCCACGTCTGCCAGGCGCTCTGCACTAGGAAGCAGACTCAGCAAGTCAGCTGACCTTGACCATCTGGGGGGCCCTGCACACGAGGCAGAGGTCAGGAGGCCCCCTGGTCTCCAGAGAGCATCGGACCGCAGGACCTTAAGGATTGATGCGGGGGCGGGGTATGGAAGGAGCCAGATACGGTCCCACACTCTCCTCTCCACACAGTTTATTAACGGACTTCAATCAAGGAGCGATGAGCAAACAGGAAAAAGGGTGTCGTCTTTCCCCTCGCTGTGAATTATTTTTTGGCACAAGGATTATGATACATTGCACTCAGTATTACTGTAAACTGTACGAAATTCACGTTTAGGTTGTGTGTTGTGGTGACAACTCATCCAGGGGCACAGGAGATGCCGTTGGTGCCCAGCTGGACCCGTCAGTGCACTGGGTGCAGACGCCTAGCTCTTGGAGCCGTTGGCGGCCAATGGCCCCAGAGGCCCCCTTTCTGGACAAAGCAGCAGCTCTCAGGATGGCCTCTGTGCCTCCCAACAGTGGCCCTTGACAAACACCCACACCTCACGGTGGGGCCAGTGCTGTGGCACGTGTCCTGCTCCCGGGCTCCGGTGGGGATCAGGCTGACCGTCTCAGCTGGGACCACACCCGTGCTCAGTGCTCTCTCCCGCACCCCTGCTTCCCCACACCTTTCTCTTGGGTCTGCAGAACAGGGTCAGAGACAAACAGGCCTGGGAAGCTGGACATCTCAGAGCCGATTGCCAAACTGTCCGCACACATCCTGGCTCACAACAACCCCGAGGGGTGAGCAAGCGGGTGTCCAGCCTGCAAAGACGGAGAGGCCTGTCACCTGCGGAGCCAGGGACCAAACTCCCTAATTGAACTCCGGACTCCAAGCTCAGGGCCCCTCCCACCTGCCGCCCCTCCCACCTGCCGCCCCTCCCACCTGCAGGGTGGCTGGGAGTGTCACCATTGCCGAGCAACCACAATACACGAAAGCCTACGACCATCATGGGTATTGGCATAATATTTTGAACACATATAACAGGAACAGAGGCAAGAATGCAAACCATGACAATGATGTCTTCAAGAAACCTTCCAGGGTGCAGAGGACTGAAGGGGGCCGTGTTCTCTGCGTTTCCCTCCCCCGAGGTACCCGCCTCCTCGCCTGAGAGCTCACCTCCACGTGCTCTCGCACAGGAGCGCCCAAGATTATATAAACCATCAGCTTTGCGATGACAGAAACGTCTATGGCACGTGCTTCTCTCCTGAGCTCCCTGAAAAAAAAAAAAAAACAACGAAAAAACCTTAAAGCAAAGAGATCCAAATTTGGGTAATTATCCAAGAAGCCAACTTTTGAAAAGAGGCCAAGGAAGAGACCGTCAGGACTCCTGTGCCCCCTTGCAGACTCCCCGGCACGTAGGGCTGATTTCTTGTTGTGTCTGTCAGGTCTGGTCCTAACTTGGTTCGTTAAAAACAGGACTCAAGGCACCTGGGTGGCTCAGTCGGTTAAGCGTCCGGCTTCAGCTCAGGTCATGATCTCACAGGTGGTGAGTTCGAGCCCCGCGTCGGGCTCTGTGCTGACAGCTCAGAGCCTGGAGCCTTGCTCTGATTCTGTGCCTCCCTTTCTCTCTTCCCCTCCCCTGCTCACTCTCTCTCTCTCTCTCTCAAAAATAAATAAACGTTAAAAAAATTAAAAAGAAAAAAAACCCAGGACTCTGACGGGCCCACAGACAGACTCCTGGGCTTGGCAGTTAGCTTCTGAGTGAGCCAAACGGGCCCCGGGGTCACGGCTCCTCCCCTCCCCTCCTACCTCCAACAGCGTCCACATTGCCATCATCCTGGGCCACTACGTTTTCACTAAGGGCCCTGTGCTGCATTCTCGTCACCCTGGATTGTGGATTCGATGACACCTGTTGTGCAGGTGATCTGTTGCTGGGTCACATACCCGCAAGGCGAATGAGCCTAAATTCACACGTGGTCTCCAAACCCACCCAGATGCGTGATTTTGCACTTGCTGGAAGCCACCCACGATGAAGGGAGAATGCGGCCCCGGCCCGGCCCCAGTGAGCGGAAGCATCTCACGACGTGGCCAGGCTGGAGAAAGTCGACGACCCCAGCGGGCAGGCCAGGAATCGGTCCGTTTCCGGCTCTTCTGCAAAGACCTTGCCGACAACCAGAAGTGTCCTGCCGGCTGTGAACATCCCCGTCTGAGCTCCGAGCCTGAGAGGCCCCGGCACACTCCTTGTCCCCGGGCATTCGTGATGCTGGTCCCTGCAAGGCCTTTGACCCAGCCTGCCCCTCGCAGGCACTTTATGGTGGCAGCAGTCCTCTTCCTGAGCCCCATTTATCACGTCCAGGGTGCCTTCCGTGGGGCTTCTCTGCACCCTTGTTCTCTGAGGCCCCATAGACACACGGGACACCCATCATGCCTCCCGTGAGCCCCAGGAGAGCTCCAGGGACACAGAAGGCCCACCCTTGCACAGGTGACCCACTCAGTGGCCCCCACTCGCTCCTCTCTGACACGGGGGTACAGCCACCTGCTCAGAAGAAGAGGGACAGACGAACGAGGGAAGCACAGGAAAGATGTCATCTGGCGTTATCCTCTGCTTATGGACAAATCCAATTGTCCCCCAAACCTGCCAAGGATTTCCAGAAATGCCCAAACAAATGCAGGCTCTAGACCCCACCCCAGAGCCACTGAATCAGAATCACCAGAGAGGGGCCGGCAAGAAGGTGCCTCGCGATAAAGCAAGTTCGGGGTAGGCGGGCCTGGCCCTTCAGAGCTCGAAACCACCGGGAGCCTGTGTTCTGTGCCCAGAAAGTGCCTGCGAGCAGGGCGGTCTAAGCCTTCCCCACTCATGCCCCCTCACTCACCTCGATGGACAGAGGAGGGGAAGTGGTGAAGGAAAATGAGGGCTGCTTCAGGAATAGAAACGAGTTGCTCAAAACCTTCTCTTTCTTTCCCAATTAAGCTACCGTACGTGGAGGCTGCTGGATCACCAGGCGTGAGAAGGAGAGGCTGCCCCGTAAATTGCTGCCTTCACCTTGGTGACTGTACATTCCCTCCAGCTCTAGCGGGCTTAACTGCAAAAATCATTAAATTCAAAATCACTGTATATACATATACTGTACCTACCGATAGCCGCAGGCAGAGCTAATCAAATGCAGTGCACATTTCATGCAATTTCACACAATTATGAATCTCACAAGGATGCAAATAAAGAGAAAGCCAGGAGCCTAGGGGGTGAGTTCTGGGGGAGGGCATCAGAGGGCCAAGAGGTCTCTGGTTCTTCCTAAGCTCCTTCAAACCACAGGGAACATGCCAAAGGCCCTCAGCCATCACCTCCACCAAGCAAACATCTGCAACGGGAGAAATCACTGGAGTGCATTTAGGAGTCAAGAGGCTTCTTGGAGATGAGAGCGGGACCCTGCCCTGCTCTCGGAGCCCCTGCAAATTGGCCCTCCGGCTCTCCCCCCACCCCACCGCGGGCATTTACTGAGCACCGAAGGCGTTCCTGAGGGTAGAGCTGTTGAACACTTACCGTGAGACGCTCACAACTATCAAACCCAGAATCGGCAAGCTAGTACTGCAAAGGGCCAGGGAGTCAACACTGTAGGCTTTGCTGGCCGGATGTCTGTGCTGCAGCCACAGGTAACGCACACACACGAGTGTTTTAATAAAACTCTGTTTACAAAAACAGGTGTTGGGTAGATCTGGTCTCAAGAGCATCAGCGTTAGAAGAGTGTTTTAGGAACCCTTGACCACATTCGCCGGGGGGATGTGGAGTCAAACTGAAAAAAACACATCCCAAAGGCAACGCCAGTGGATCTGGGGGCTAGGTGAGGGAGTCGCTACCCAGGCTGGTGTCTGAGACAAAGGCCACCTTGTGAGGGCTGCACATGGGGTCGACCAGCAGCTCTGAAGGAACCGTTGCAAAGTACAGAAGGGCCACAGGGTGCTGACGCATCGGTTACGGGGAGAGTTCCGTGGAGGTGTGGATGTCGGGTGTTCCCTTGGAAGGTGAGTCTCAGGAGGTGCGGGCGTATCCCTGGCACCATCACTCTGTGGCTGTGCAGCGTTGTGGGCCTCCCGTGTGTCTGTTGATTTTTTTTTATCTTTTATTTTCTGGGACATGAAGCGATTATTTCACCACAGGCCCATCCTTGTGAGCCATCAAGGTCTATCTCCTCCTCGTGCCCCTACAGGTCTCAGCAAGCAAAGCTTTCATGGTGACATCAGAACAGGTACACAGAGGCCAGGAGCCCAGCGATCCTGAAGGAGCGATTGAGGCAGAAGGAGCGTATTGTTGTGAGCGTGGGGTGGGACCCCTGAGGGATTGCATGAACCAGGGCTGGGGGGTGGGGAACCAGCCCTTTGGCCAGTGGAGCTCGATACCCAGCCTCATTTGCCCTTGAGGGTCAGAAGCCCAGTCGTGGACCCATCCACGCCACCCCTCACTGGGGTGCTCCTGGGAGATCTGGTCATCGTCTAGACCGTGGACTTAGTCTTGACAAATAGATTTTGTTTCCACGATCAGCTGAACAAAGCACTGTCCCTGTTGCAATCTAATCAATGTACATATGGATTGTTGGTTCAATAAAAGCAACCAAGGAGGCGATATTTAAGGGGCCAGAGAAATGGCCAGAACTGTGCGGCAAATGTGATTTACCGCAGCCCGCGGGTGCGCAGGTCTTGAGGCGCGTGATTTAGGAGGAATTCTACAGTAGTCACCTCGGTGAATGAGAGCTCCATGTTGAGCCTCTTCTCTGGTGAAGCCTAAGGATTTTTCTTCTTTTCTTGACCAGCGTCACACAGCTCTTGGTTTGAGCTGATTTATATGATGAAATTTTAGACATTTCCTGTTGGAGTGATGTCTCCCTGCTAGTAGAAATCCAACAGGGTGCCATTTCATTCAGCAGGTGTGTTCGCCTGGGTGAGTTCAGTGATGCAGCTAGTGGCCAGTGATGTGGCCAAAGTGGATGGAGGACTTGGACAGTGTAAGTCCTGATCCAACACAGACACCAGGGTGGATGGGGGATGGGGGTGGGAGGTGGGAGGATGAGGCTACATTTGGCCTCTGTAGCTTTAGCCTCCATGTCCCCCACCCCACAACCATGTGCTGCTTTTGGTGTGAGCCTTCGGCTCTAGGTGGCCTGGGTCCCCCACCCCCTATGGCCCCAGCCCCCATCTTCCCATCCTCCTATCATCCCATCTCCCATCATCCCATCCCCCTCAACGTCTCCATCATACCTTGCTCACACCTGCCCTTTTCAGGTGGATTCTCTTTCGCCATCTTCTCTGCCTGTTTCCCTTCCACACCCAACACAAGCCCCGTTTCTCCCAAGTGGACCCTCCTAACTGCATAAAACTCACCCTCCTTCTTATTGGTGCCCATTTTCAACAGTTAGTGTCACCAATTATGTCTTTAATTCTCTCTCTGATGACTTCAGTGTTGGCTTTTCAAACCAAATACACAGTCCAAGGTGGCAGGGACCGGATTTTATAAGTATTCCACGAGTGTTTATTGAGTAACTAACATGAGCTGTTCATTATCCGGTAGTGTAAATAATATGAAATCTATTGGTATAATTAAAGCTCTATCATCTGTCTTGTGCACCAATAGCGATGATCAGATACCGACGGCTTGCTCTAAACATAACGTGGAGGATGGAGTTGAGAGTGGCCACGAACAGGGTCTTTGTTTGGGGAGGTGCCTGCCACACCGTTGTTATTATCCTAAAATAAACCGGATGTGGACCTTCATCTGGAATTTTGGACAAAGTACTAGATGCAGCATTGGAAGGCCGCATTTCTACTTGTGCTCCCAACTGCTTTTATCAGGCTGTGTAATTTCTAAAGCTCTTTTTTAGCGTTTATTTATTTTTGAGAGATTGGGAAAGACAGAGCATGAGCAGGGGAGGGGCAGAGATAGAGGGAGACTCAGAATCCGAGCAGGCCCCAGGCTCTGAGCTATCAGCACAGAGCCCGACGCGGGGCTCGAACCCACGAACCGTGAGATCATGACCTGAGCCCAAGTCGGACGCTCAACCGACTGAGCCACCCAGGCTCCCCCAGGCTGTGCAATTTCTCTTGTACTCTCTCTTTTCTCTCCACTTCAATACATGCACAACTGAAAGCAGCAAAATAAGAGTGTAAATGGACACTTCGCTCACAAAGGTGTACAGACGGGAAATAGGCATGTGATAGACACTCGACATCTGCAGTCATTAGGGAAATGCAGACTACAACCACAACAGCATTTCGCCACACCCTACAAGAACGGCCCAGTTAAACACGACCAAGCAGACAACTGAATGCTGGCAGGAGTGTGGTGTATGGGGATTCCCATTCACTACCAGCGAAATGGAAAACGACACAGCCACTATGGACAACAGTTGGGAGTTTCCTACAAATTTAAACTTACCTAACAACCAGCAATCCTAGACTTAGGAACTTATCGGAGTAAAAATTAAAAAAAAAAATCTTTGTCACACAACAACTGTATTCAAATATTGATGGCAGCTTCATTTTAAAATTCACCAAAAAAAAAAAAAAAAGGAAACAATGCACATGTCTCTTAATTGGGGAATGGGTAGATAGACAAATTGATGGAAAACAATCAGTTATAAAAAGAAGGAACTCCTCCTACTCTCAACAATTTGGATAAATCAAAAACGCATCATGCTCCTTGGAAGAAACCAGACTCTAAACATCACATACTGTATGATTCAGTTTATAGGACGTTCCCAAAAGTCAAAACTCTAAGGACAGGAAACAGATCACAGGTTGCCAGGAGCTGGGGAGGGGGGAAAGGAACATTCTATAACTTTATTGTAGCTGTGGTTATGTGACTGAATGCATTTGCCAAAACTTACAGAACTACATACTAGAAAGATACAACCTCACTGAATCTAAATAATAACTTAAAAACTAATTTAAGCCAGCAGCTCTGATTTCAGCCGGGTTTGGGATCTGTCCCTCCCAGGTGTCCCTGAGCTGCTCCAGGCAGGTTCGAGCCACTGCCAAGGAAGGTGGGGTCCCTCAGACACGGCTTGGATTCCACAAGCCGGACCCTCACCAGGCTCCTCCTTGATCCCCAGCTGCCAGTCGTGTCTGGGACCCTCCCAGCAGGTGGCTGGCACAGGACCTCTGAAAACCCGCTTGCACATAGAACGTCCAGATGCCAACTCGGCAGCCAGGGCCCGGTGCTTTGCAGGACGCGATCCCAGCGCAGATGAACTCTGGACCACCGTCAGCCACCAATCTGAAGGGAAGGACGTGACTGAGTTCACCCCGCTTCCTGTCCAGGAGGCCACGGCTACCCATAATGACAGATGTCACCCCGATGCTGCACTGTCTCTGGAAGTCAGAGCTCAGATATCTTACTCCACAATAGCACCAGCTCAACACAAAAATGAATCCTAAGCACAAAACCAAAAGCCAAATGAATATGATACCTCAGAATTTGTGATGGTTTATTTTATTTTAGTTTAGTTTAGTTTTTCTTTCTCTCTAGCAAAGGACAGCTTTGTCTTTAAAGTCATCCGCTGGTGTGGCTGAATCTCTGTTTTCCAGGCGGCGCACGGCAATATCCCTACCTGAGGAGGGGAGCGGTATCCATGGTAACAGTGTGCAAAGGCCTTCAGCACCTTGTACACCGGCGGCCAGGTGGCGAGCCGTGGCCGTGGCCGTGGCCGTGGCTTATTCCCGAGAGCCGGCTAATTGGAGAGCTTGTAATGGGGTCTGGGTGGGTGGGTAGGCGGTCCCTGAAGCGGTGTGAGCTGGGACCTCACTCATTCCTGGAGGGAAGAGATTAGAGCGGTGGTGGTCCAGAGACCCCAGGCCTCAGAGCCACACTGCGTGGGTCTGACTGCGGGCTCCCCCATTCGTAGCTGTGGGATGCTGGGCAAGCACTTAAGTCCTCCAAGCTGGTCTCAGTAAAGTGTGGATTGCAGTGTCTACCTCGTAAATGTGTCAAAACGATTCCACATGATGGGAGTACAGCCCCGTGGAGAGCACTGAGTCAAGCATAGTTATGATGATAATATACCAGTGTCCACTGGGGTCATCTGAATCGTGGGCCCCGCCCCAGCTGAGGTGGGCTGCACACCTCGCCTACCTTCCCCAACACAGAGAGCACCTTAGATCCCCAGATGAGTGGGGGAAGGGACCCTGGAAAAGGCACTTTAGGGAAAGTGACAAGTGGGCAAAGGGAGGCTGGTGGGCCTACCTGTGTGGTTGGATGGACGGATGGCAGGTCGGTGGGTAGATGGATGGATGGATTGGAGAGGTGGGTGGCTGGATGACTGAAGGGGAGGGGGAATGGATTAATAGATGAATGGGTGGATAGGTTGATGGATGGGCTAATGGCGGCACTGACAGCCTCGTCAGAAGGAGGCAAATGCTGTTCACCCAAAGCTTTTATCTTCCAGCTAAAATGCCTCAAAGGTGTCCTGTGGCCAGTCACCACAACAAATGCAAATTCACTTGACTTCCCAGACAGGGCTTCCTCTTTACGGGAGGAAAGGCCATCCTTGGCTTCCCTGGCAAAGAGGTTCGAGACAAGCTGCCCATGAGACGCTCCATACCTTCGGTTCGGGCTCTTGGAGCTGAGCAGTGGGACCAGCCCCTGAGCACACGGTCCCTCCTAATACCTGCTCTCCGGGCCCATGCTCACGGAGCCTTTATCTCTGTAATTACACTGGGACACATTTCTCATTACAGGCACCTGGAGAAGCCATGAGCCAGCAAGCGGCTGGTT
This sequence comes from Lynx rufus, assembly GCF_022079265.1. Taxonomy (NCBI): domain Eukaryota; kingdom Metazoa; phylum Chordata; class Mammalia; order Carnivora; family Felidae; genus Lynx; species Lynx rufus. The sequence continues at coordinate 2,717,253 of NW_025814896.1, read as the reverse complement.
AAGCAAGAAAGAGAAAAGCAAAGATTGACCTAGTTTGGATAAAATGGGATCTTACCTGAACCTTTCCCAGACGGAAATCTCACTAAAGCTGAGCTCTCTGTGGCTCAGTGTAGAGACATATTATTTTCCTTCACTTTTTTTTTTATTACAATGCTTTTTATGAGTTTTGTTCTTTTTTGAATTGGGTCGAATTACAAAGGATGAGAATAACTGTGCAAATCTGAATGTTCAGCCTGAACAAAGCCTGAGGCATTCTTGGAGCCTCTGCTCAAAGGCACAGGCTTGTCCTCAACACACGAGAGTCTCTGGAAGAGTTCGGTGAGTGTGCGTGAGCGAGGCGGGACGGAGCCACGTGCTGGGGGGTAACCAGCAAGGCCCGGGGGGTGGGGCGCAGCGAGCACATCCACATAGTTCCTGGGGCCTCATGGCCAAAGCTGTGGTGCCGGTTCTGGGCACAGGGTCCCCAGTTGGAAGGGAGCCATCAGGGTTGGAGAAGCTCCAAACACAGGCAGGGACTGTTGAATGGGTGATTAGGAAGGCTGTTGACAGGGACAGGTGTTCGTTTACTTGAAAGCAGTAAGGTTGGAGAGAATAGTTCTGTGTGATGTCAGAGAACAGAACTCGGAGTAATTGATAAAAATATCATAGAGGGATGGATGCAAAGTCCAAGCTAAAATCCAAAGTCGCCACGGCCTGCATAGAAATGCCCTCTTCTTTGCTAGAGCTGGATCCGGTTTGAATATCGTTGGCTGGGGATAGTCTTCCCTGACCACCCTGGCTGAGGTTGACCCCCAGAATCACTCTCTGATGTAATCATCACCAGATTTGATTTAATGTTGGTGCATGTCCCTCTGTAAGTGTAACTTGTGCACTTGTCTGAGGACGGGGGCTGTATGCCTCATATCCCCAGTCCTAGGAGAGCGTCTGACGTGTGGCCGGGGCTCAGCAATTCCATTTTAAGTGAATGCACCAACATGAAAGGGACAAGACCTCTGTGACGTCAGAGCAATTCTGTCCCACAACCTGGACATCGGAGGGCCGGCTGTGTTACCTTCATACGAAAGGAGTAATTCTCTCCCACAAAGGAGACCACGGATTCTCCACCAGGCTTCCAAGCCCGAGCCGGTTCTCCAGGCCACAGACAGGGATTCAGAAACCAATGCTGTTCAATCATGGCTTTTGTTTTGGAAAATCCTGAGATATCTGGCAATTTTGTGATTATTTGATGCATCAAATGATAATCAATATCTCTCTTTAGGGCAGCTTCAGCCATGACTAATCTTAACCTGTTTTCTCTAAACACGTGTTTTCTCTGGACTGAAAATCCATAATTTCTGAATTCAGACCTCCCGGGTTCCATGTTTTCAAGTCTACAAAGTCCAATTAACTGTGAGTTCATAAAGTGATAATTAGCTGGCCATCCTGGGAGGGCCCAAGTGAGCACTGCTCCAAGGGGGTTGGCTTGTGTCCTGCTGTGCTCAAGGTCACCAAGTGGACAAGGCCTATCCTCAAATTTGGTCCAGTATGGGAAGGAGGGGGGGAAAAAGGCTTATTGAACTGATAAATACTTAAAATATTATTTTTATATTAAGACAAATATAGACTTGTAGAGTAAATTCACTAGATATTTTAAGACAAAGCTTCCATATTCAAGAAATTTCGCCACGAGATGGGGCATTTTCACGCTATATTTAACTTTCCACAAATGCATGGAGCTGGGCATGACCATAGGACATAATTCTTGCCAGGGAGCTTTGCCCAGAGGTCCATAAAAAAGGATATCACTTTTTGAATAAAACGGCAAAGCCCTATCCTGCCCAGAGTGCAGAATGATGCCCACAAGAGTAACAACCGTCTTTCTACCGTGAAGATGAAAATCACACACCAGGAAGGAGAAGTAGGAAGACAGGAGGGGCCCTGGTCCTTTATGTCATCGGCCCACCATCCCACGACCTTCCAGCTCAACCCGAGAGAAGCAAACCTTCACTCGATTAAGACATTGAGGTAGAACTTCCCCGGACTGACAGTGGAGAGAGATCTGAGATGCAGCTCCCAGATCTGGCCTCCAGAGCAGAAGGTTTGGCCATAGGCACTCATATTCACCCTGTAAACCAACATCAGCATCCAATTCCCGCAGGAACCTTCTGTGCTCAGGGCAGCTGGTGGGTCACCCCCACACCACCGAGTTCAAAGCGGATTTGGCTTTGAGGAGAAAACGTTCAGTTGTACCTGAGCCCCGTGTTCCTGGAAAACAGCAGCAGTAAAAGAAACCCCCGGCTTTCGTGTCCCGGGACACGGCTTCCTGCAATCCAACTTAGTCAAGGCTCACGGGTGCCCCCTGTATGCCTGTGACCAGCTCAGATACGCACCTTCCAGATTCCTTGGCCTCTTGAAGGACTAGCTGAACTGGTCTGGGACGTCAGCCTCCTCCCTGCACTGCAACCGTCTTTTCAAATAAAATCTCTCCTAACTGAAGTCCGGATTTGTTTTTGTTGAGCAGAGGAGACAGAGGCACAGGGAGAAAGCGAGGCCCCTGACACCACTGAGCTATAAGGGTGCTCAGAGGTGATCAAAGGTCATAGGTCCAGTCTCTCTCTTTTTCTTTTTACATTTATTTATTTTTGAGAAACAGAGTGAGACAAAGCGTGAGTGGGGGAGGGGCAGAGAGAGAGGGAGACACAGAATCTGAAGCAGGCTCCAGGCTCTGAGCTGTTAGCACAGAGCCCGACGCGGGGCTCGAACCCAAGGACTGCGAGATCCTGACCTGGGCCGAAGTCGGACGCTCAACCGACTGAACCACCCAGGCGCCCCAGGTCCAGTCTCTTTATTTGGTTGTGAGTAACTCCGTTCCGGGGGACATGAAGTGATTGTCCCCAGTCTGCATCGTCCTAAGTGGCGGGTTCCAGGCCAGATCTGACTCTCACTTTTGTGATCTTCGCAGAGCACCCCTGCCTCTTGGGGCCGCCACGGCGGGTCCTGCGCTCTCCTGCTGATGCGGACACTCCCCGCGTCCACACAGCCTCACACGTATACACACATACACACGCATGAGAACGTGCATAGGCACATATGCCTGTCTATCCTGGTCGGTCTGAGGAGCAGCAGCGTTGGCTTTCTTCACATCCCACGATAGCTAAGCTGACAGATCAAAATGGAAATTAATCAGGAGGCCACAGCCGTGGATGTGCTCGGCCATGCACAAAATCGCCAGGCCCTGCAGAGAGCTGCCGTTCTCGGACCTCGCCTTCCTGGGGAGTCCTGCTCCCTCCCCACGGCCGCTGCCGTCTGGGTGGCCCTCATCCAGCACTGCACTGGCAGCCATGATCGCAGAAAGGCAGTGGAAACAGCAGCTATCCCTGTAGGAAGGGAAAGGGGTTTGTTCTGAGCATAGATTTCCAGTGTTCATAATGAAACTCTCCTCCCACAGCAATCCAAGTGAATGAACATTTACTGAAGACTCACTTGGGGCCAGACCCCGTGCCGGACAGCTAAGACATGGCCTCACCTCCCAGAACCTCACAGGGAAATGGTGTAGAAATTGTAATACCAAAGATAGAAATGTAAGTGTGTAACACGTGCACATACACACCTAACACACGCACGAGTCTGTGCATAAACACACAAATAGATGTAACCTGTGTAAATATTTGCCTATGTTTATACATATATTTACACATATATTATTTATACAGAGAGAAATGCATCCAATATTTACAAGTTTCATGGCACGGAAACCACGCAGCGGGACTTTGTGGTCAGTCCCACCACCGCCGCCTTTTAGAGGAGACTGAGGCACGGAGAGGCCAAGTAAAGTAACTTGACCAGCACGTAACTGAGAGAGCACATAACCGAATGCCTCAAAATTGAACTCTAGCTGTCTTATTCCAGAGCCAGAAATACTCATCACCTCCCTGCATTGAAGACAGGCATATAAATTAGTAATTCCAGTAGAAGGAAAATTGCTATGAAAATGTGCATAGATCCTAAATCCATCCTGAAAAGTTTTTTCTTTCATGTATTTATTTTTGAGAGAGAGCAAGTGGGGAGGGGCAGAGAGAGGGGAACAGAGGATCCGAAGTGGGCTCTGTGCCAGCAGCAGAGAGCCCGACGTGGGGCTTGAATTCACGAACCTGAGCCGAAGTCAGAGGCTCAACCGACTGAGCCACCCCAGTGCCCCCATTCTGAAATTTTACTTTGAAATCAAATGACTCCCAAAGGTGAGCTTATCTAAGTCATCGTAGTTGGAAGCATTGAATTTTGCAATCCCAGGTGCAAACTGGACAGGTGACACACTGTTACTCAGTCCACCTGACACTTTGCAAATCTGAGAGTATCTCTTGTAAAACAATTAAGCCTGAGGTGACTGTGTAGGAAAGATCATGTGCTGGGAGGCCTCCACCTCCGTTCCTGGTTTCCAAAGAGCTCTTACCAGAAGGAGACCCACTGTAGCCAAGATGGCCCAACTCAAAGGCCAGGGAGGGGGGAATACAGCTTTATAAGAGAGGAAACCTGGGTTCTCCCATTGCCTCCGCACTCTGTTTGTTGTGAGATGTTACTTTGTGGGAAGCATATGAAACAAATGTAGCCCCGCGTAGATATTCATTTGGAAGAGGGAGCTGTGTTGAATGGTCTTTCCAGAAAATCGTGAGCATTCTTTTTTGGTATTACACCAAAGACATCACACAGTGGTTCCTTACGGGTCAGACACGGTGCAAATCTGAAGGTACATCAGAGACCTTTTCACACTCTAGAAAAATCCACATGTCAGGGTGCCTGGGGGCTCAGTCAGTTGAGTGTCTGACTTGGCCCAGGTCATGATCTCACAGTTCGTGGGTCCAAGCCCCGTGTGGGGCTCTGTGCTGACAGCTCAGAGCCTGGAGCCTGCTTCAGATTCTGTGTCTTCCTCTCTCTCTGTTCCTCCTGCACTCACACTCTGTCTGCCTCTCTCAAAAATAAACATTTAAAAAAATTTTTAAAAAAAGAGAGAAAAATCCACTCATCTACTTGGACTTTCAGTGAATCTCTTACCAATGAGTGATTTGGTAACACCCCATCGGTCTTTGGGGAAACAATACTTCCAAATGTTATGCAGGTTTTTCATTATAAAACATTATTTTATTTATTTATTTTTTTACTCTGCGACCCAGCAAAAGCACTGCTAGGAATTTACCCAAGGGATACAGGAGTGCTGATTCATAGGGGCACATGTGCCCCTATGTTTATAACAGCACTTACAGCAATAGCCAAATTATGGAAAGAGCCTAAATGTCCATCAACTGACAAATAATACTTGGCAATGAGGAAGGATGAATTTCTGCCATTTTCAGCAGCATGGATGGAACTGGAGGGCATTATGCTGAGTGAAATAAGTCAGTCAGAGAAACACAGATATCGTATGTTCTCACTCATATGTGAAACTTGAGAAACTTAACAGAAGACCATGGGGGAGGGGAAAAAATTGCAGACAGGGAGGGAGGCAAACCATAAGAGACTCTTGGGTACTGAGAACACATTGAGGGTTGATGGGGGGCGGGGGAGGGGAAAGTGGGTGATGGGCATTGAGGAGGGCACCTGTTGGGTGAGCACTGGGTGTTGTATAGAAGCCAATCTGACAATAAATTATATTTAAAAATTAAATTAAATTAAAATTAAACATTCTTAAAAGTCTCACTTGTGAATATCATCAGATCTCATCAGAAGTTAGGTTTCGGGGAGGGAGCCATTTAGGGGCATCCATACAAGTTTTCCAAAACTCTAATCTGAACTTGGAAGAGCTCACGTTTTATCATTGGAACAAAGACCATCAGTTATTTTCCTTGAAGTGACAGGCTCCTTAGTTCATATATGTAAGTAAACTTTTTATTTTAGAAGAGTTTTAGATTGACTGAAAAATTACAGAGTGCAGAATCCCCCTGTACCCTGCGCCCAGTTTTCCTGTTGTTAATACGTTACACGAGTGTGGTAACTTTGTTATACGTCATGGACAGGTATTGACTCTTTATTATTAACTGAAGTCCCTATGCTTTATTGAATGCCCTTAATTTTTACCTAATGTCCCTTCTTGCTGTCCCAGAATACCACATGGCATTTAGCTGTCCTGTCTCCATAGGCTTATGAGAAACTCACAAGAAACTCCCAGCTGTTGTCCGCAGAGGCATTTTCCACTTCACCGGCCACACTCTTGCCAGCCTTCAGTACCGTCTGCTTGAAGCTCGGATTCTCCTTGTTTTTGGTGACCCTGACGGTGTGAGGAGCACCAGTCAGGTGCTTCATGGAAGGTCTTCCTGCCGGTGTCTGTCTGATATTTTTTTCTCGTGATCAGACTGGGGGTTTGGAAGGAAGACCACAGAGGCACATTCCTGTCTCCAGTGCATCACATCCTGGGTCCGGAGTGTCGCCTGTGGGCCTTGACTCTGATCACCTGACGGAAGGAACACTTGTCTTGTCAGCTTCACTGTCAAGCCCCTTCCCTGTGTTCTGCCTCCATCCACACTGTGTCCTTGGGAAGAAACTCCCTACACGGTCCACACCTCGCAGGGCGTTAGGTTCTGCCTTCTTGAGGCTCAGGTGTCTGCGTATGTGGGTTTACAATTCTTCTGCACAGGAGATTTGACTTAGTTCATGTGGGGGAAGATCGCTGCAAAATACCCAGGTCTAAATAACCACAGTTTATCCGTCAGACACCTCTAAACGTAGAAGTGCTGTTTGGAAACAGGACGATTTGGCTCACAACTCGAACCACCCCACCGAGTCTTCCTGGAGACAGACGCCCTGCGGTAGGTCGAAGTGCTCTGTGCCTGTTTCCTGTATCACCGCTCAAAATGTTTGTTCAAGAGCGCGCAAAGGTCAAGACTTAATGAAATTAGCATGTTTTACCACCTTCAGCAAGGAAAGTCCTAAGTGCGTTTGGCATGCTTTACCTTCACTCACGCGCACGACCATGAAGAATACAGCGGCCGCCAGCACGGCACCGCCACCCGGATCCGCGAGAAAGCACTGATGGGGTCAGCGTGGAGGCTTCCGCCCATTGGCGCCCGGGTCGGCCCCGTGAGAAAGACCAGTCGTGTGTCAGTAGGATTATGAAAACAGTGTTGGGGCGCCTGGGTGGCGCAGTCGGTTAAGCGTCCGACTTCAACCAGGTCACGATCTCACGGTCCGGGAGTTCGAGCCCCGCGTCAGGCTCTGGGCTGATGGCTCAGAGCCTGGAGCCTGTTTCCGATTCTGTGTCTCCCTCTCTCTCTGCCCCTCCCCCGTTCATGCTCTGTCTCTCTCTGTCCCAAAAATAAATAAACATTGAAAAAAAAAAATTAAAAAAAAAAAAAAAAAGAAAACAGTGTTGACCTCAGGGACCCCTCAAAAGAGACCAGGGGTCCCTTAGAGGCCCGCGGGGCACCCACGGAGAACCATTGCTACAAGGTGAACACTTCACTTCCTCCCGGCCAGGTTCACCTGACTCCCGACTCTGTGGGAGAAGCCTCAGGCCACCTGCCTGCTGTCCCCCCACATTCCTGCTGCCCCCCCCTCTCCCGGCTCGGCCCCAGCTGCCCCCCATGTCCACTGCTTTCCTGTTCTGGGCCCTGAGTCCACACCAGAGGAGCCAATCCCACCTCCCAGGCTCCCAAGTCAGGAAACCCTACTGTCCTCCTCCATCTCCGTGTTTTATTAATTGCTTCATATTGTGAAAAGTCGTCTGCCTTGTTATTTACTAATCCCTGAAACGTTTACTAAGCACCCCCACCCCCAGGAGCTAACCCCTGGACCACTTACGTTTAGTCTCTTCCTCTTCAGACCGAAGGGAGGGGAGTGTCCGACCTTCCCAGGCAAGCAAAGCCATTAACCCTTTCCCCTGAATCCAAAAGTTGTATCTGAAGCCGGAGTTTATTTATTAGCAAACACAAGCCCTGTCATTAATCACATCATTTCTAATTAAGGAATTTTCCAGGGTCAAGTTTCCAACTGAAGTTTCTAGGCAGTTTGCCCAAGTAAGTACTTCATTAAGAACCAAGGAAAAATGAAAAGAACGCAGGGAGCTCAGCAGGAGAAGAACTTGCCTGAGGGAGCTGGATGGCCGAGCTCTTCTTAATTTACTCTGTCACCCTTGACTCACTCTTTCGTGTTCCCAAGCCCTGTCGCTGTGGATGGAGAGGGACCCGCTCTGGAGGAGTCTCAGTCATGCCTGTCAGGCTCTGAGCATACAAGTAATTCTGGGAGAGAGAGGGCAGAAAGGAAAAAAGGCTGGCTGGTTAGAGAATGAAAGTCTGGTTGTGTAGTTCTATCCATTAGGGATACGTATTCAGTTGCGGGAAGCGGAATCGCCCGCTAAGAGGTCGTCAAAACACAAAAGACGTGTAACCATCTCCTATACCAAGAAGTTTGCGAGGAGAGTCCCGGGTGTGGTGCAGTGGTCCACCAAGGACGCAGCCTCTTCCTCTGCTCTTTCTCTGCCTTGTTCGGCGGGTCGGCAGCTGGTCCTGCTGTGCTGCTCTGCGTTTTCACAGCTTCGAGTGACCCATCCCCTCACGACCATGCTTAGATGGGGAGGAGCAGGGTGCAGCGTCTCAGTCTTTGTCCACCAGGGAGCAGACCCCTTTCGACCTTCCCTGGAATCTCTCTCCTCATTGTGCACTGTCAGCTGCAAGTCATTTCATGCCCTCCAAAAAGCCAACACGTGGCAAAGGGGAACCATGGTGGGAAGATGGGGAGGCTTGGTTGATCAGGGGCACGTCCTGGACGCGTCACCACTGGAACAAGAGTGGAGTTTCCTGAGTCGGGCGGCAACCACCAGTGTGCAGCTGTATCAGTCAAGGAGGGCGCTTCTCCAGCAGCATCAGGCTCCCAGCACACCGGCTGTCGTGAGCGGTGCCCTGAAGGCCCACAGTCACTCACGTTCCCCGCCGGTAAGGGACTGCTTTCAACTCCACCCAAGCGATGAGGGAGTCCCAGAGAGAGAAAGGGACTTTCCTCCGTCACCGGCCAAGGTTCAAAACCGGGTCCTCCCAGAACCAACATCTACACTCTTAGCCCGTCCTTTCCACTGAGAGTGTCAAGGAGAAAATAAGAGAATGGGGGCAGTAGGCTGGCGGCCCCATCCCTGAAGTCTGATTACTTTCATGACACAAAAACAGAATGCATTTGTTCACTGTCCTTCCCGGGTCACTGAGCTGGATGAGTGGACACAGAGGGCGCCAAGTACTTTGAAGAGAGATACAATGTACAGCAAAGAAGAGAAGACTTTAGTTGTAGGACATAATAGTTTAAACAAATTCACATCATTGTTGAGGGTAAAGGGAGAAAGGGCTCATGGCCCAGAAGTGGTCATTTTTGAACAACATGAGGCAAGGGGTCGGATCAAATTTCCCACCAAGGAGATCTTCATATTGTAACAAAGTGCTTTATCACGTTGGTGATAGCCTAGGTTAGCTGGATAGAGAGTGGATGGATACAGATGCACAGAACACAGCCCCACTCATATGTAGCAGCTCGTGAACTTGAACAACAAGAATAACCTTTAGAGGGAAAGCCAGGCCGTCGGGAAAGCTGGCAACGCCACGTCCCTGTGAGGGGTTTCCTTAGGTTGGCTCACCAGGAAGGTTCTAGGTCACTTAGAGTCTCCAACCTGGTTTGAAAGGCCAAGAACAATGGCACCGAATGTGAGTGGACGTTCTGATCTGCAAACGTGGACGGAACTAAGCCTGCTCACGCTCAGGCTCCTCCAGCTGAAGAGGCCGCTTGGAACCCGGGGGCCACAGTCATGCGCGTCTGCACGCGGAGTGTGTCCCCCAGAGGGGCCGCTGCCGGGAGACCACCCTTTAGTCGCTAGCTCTGCTGGGGGAGAAGTAACGACCTCTGAGCTTTTTAGCAAATCGCCGCCTAAGAAGGAGAGGAAGAAAAAAGTGCAATCGGACAAGTTCGTTCCTGTGGCCTCAGGAACCACGCAGGGGACTGGAAATGTTCCCGGCTTGTTACGTGATCAATAATTTCTGGGACCTTGCTTGCGTAGAAACGGAAGGACAGAGAGAGAAGCGGAGGACTGCGTATGACTCTTACTTTCTCACCTCATGCACTTATTATCAAGCATTCACACTTGGCCTCAAGTGAGGAATTGTTTGAAAAACTGGCCTTTTGTTCTGCATCCCCTAGAACACCATCCTCGCCCCGATCCGGGCACGTGGACCGGGCTTCGGCCGCTGCTCTGGTGCCCCCCGCCCCCGGCCCTGCGCCCACACCTCTGACCCCCCTCCGGCAGGGGCGCCCCTGGTCTCCGTACGAGGCAACGCGGCTCCTCACCCGCAGGTGTGAAGGCGCAGCTCGCCTGCCAACTTGGCGGGGCTCCCGGGCGCCCAGGCGCCCAGGTATCTGGTTAAAAGTTATTTCAGCATTTGAATCTGCGGCTGAGTAAAGCAGATGAGCCTTCCCCAGCGTGGAGCCGCCTCCCCCCGCCCTTTGCGGCCCAGACAGAACAAAAGGGTGGGGGGAGGGGGAGGTCACCTCCCTGTGTGACTTGAGCGGGGACGTTGGTCATCTCCTGCCCCAGGACTGAGATGCACCCCGTCAGCTCCCCCAGGCCCCAGGCCTTCAGACTCAGGCTGAAGGGCCCCCTGCCTCTCCTGGGTCTCCAGCTCATAGAAGGCATAGAATCAGCTTCTCTGCTGCCATAATCACATGAGCCAGTTTCTCCCGATAAACCCCTTTATATACAAATCCCTTTAGATACAAATCTCCTATCTGTATATGTATATGTATATGTATATGTGTGTGTGTCTTGTAGGTGAATCTCTCACATAAAAACTTGTGTTAAAATATATTTGCACATAAAGTACACATATACATATGTATCCCATCGGTTCTGTTCCTCCGGAGAGCCTTGTGGCTGCGGCACCCCCGGCCACCCACCACCACGCTCCTCACGTGCACCTGTGAGAAGGTGGGGCTGCCCTACAGGGTCCCCTGCTGTCTGTGCTGGACCCCTTCCCCAAATAGCAAAGCCTTAGAATGATTTTGTCGCCAACCTGATTGCTACTGGTGACGCCTATCGCCCGCTGCTGTTATGAGCCGACCGAGAGCAGACGGAGGACCCCAAGGTGACACCCAGCGTGTCAGCCCTGCCCTCGAGGGTCGGGGAGAACTAGCCCAGTCATCTAACCCTCCCAGCAGCCACACAAGATAGCTAGGATCGATGCAGTGGTTCTCAAAGTGCGGTCCCCAGGCCACCCACAGCGGCAGCACCAGGGAACTTTTGTGAGATGAAAATTTGCAGGCCCCACCCCAGACCTGCTGAATCAGAACCACCGGATCTGGGGCCTGCAATCTGTATTTTAGCAAACCCTGCAGGTGACACTGAGGCATGCTCAAGTGTGAGAACCACTCTCTAAAGTGCAAGTGATGAGAACCAAACCCATACCTGCTTAGGCACACAATGGGGAGTCCATCGGTTTGACTAATAGAAAAATGCAGAGAGAGTCTGGCTTCAGGCTCAGCTGGGTCCAGGTGCTCAGGGCCATTCATTGGTCAACTGGCTAGAGTAAGGACAGGTGCTCACCAAGACCCATGTGGACAGAGTGGAGGGCATGAGATGCATCAGAGGAAACCACGGGAGTGGATGGCAACAGGACAAAAAAAAACCGCTGGCACTCTCTTGGCAGCTAACAGTATTTGTCATCCCCATTTCTCAGATGAGCAAACTGAGGACCGGGGGCATCAGGAAACGTGCTGGGGCTCCCCAGCAGGTGTGTGCAAGCAGGGGCTCAAACCCGGTCCGGTCAGTTCGTCCAGGATTACAAGTGCGTGCAGGGAAGAGTGGCTTCCACATGCCCCGGTCCAGCCCCCTTGTCATCTACATGGATGGAGGGCTGTAACTCAGGAAGGACAGTGGCCGGGCTCCCAGTCCTCACCTGATGAGGAGATTCCCCAGCAAGCGTCCTTCCCGTCCAGCCAACCCTGTGCGGCTTGGGGGGCCTCCACTAACATTTCTCTCACTCTCCGGGCTGCTCGCATCCTCCCGGGAGCAGATGACCTCCCCCTTCTGCATCCAGGAGCCTGGGTACAGAATCCCAGTGGTGCTCCTCCCTTGGGCCGGGGGGTGGGGGTGGGGGGGGAGCCTGAGGCTCCTTCCAGGGGCAGCCAGGTGGAAACAGCAGCAGCCCCCAAACCAGCCTCTCCTCCGTATCAATCACAGCCTGGCTCTCAAGCGGCTCCGGAGATGGACGGAGCCTCCATAATGAAGCTGGTGATTTTCATAATAAAGAGGTTCTCTGGAGCAGGTTTGAGGAGGGCTCTCCAAAGGAAGGGCAGAAATGAGATTTGGGGAAAGTAACTCACTTGCAAGATGAGGACCGAAGTCAGTTAACGCCACGGCGGCTGGGGGGTTACTGGGTGGCCCCAAACTGAGGCGTCAGCAAGTTCTGTGTAACTTGTTAAGATAAAGGATCTAATTTAAGGCCGGAGAAGACTTTTTCCTCCCTTGGTCTCAGATTCTCTACAGATACCATCATTTCCTAAAAGCCAGTAACAAGGAAAAAAAAAAAAAGTTTTTCCTAGGCTCTCCTGTCCCTGCAATGCACCCAGTGACTCAGTATAAAAAAAGACATATTCAAGACAGATACAGTAAGGAGCTTCAAATATTTTTAGATACCACGCCGTGCCGGAAAGTGGGAGTGTTGAGAAAAGCCACTGGTTCATGATAAACCCAACCAAAAACACCCTTAAAACAAGAAGTCAAGCAGGGGCTCTGCTGTAAGCAAACAGGTATGGAGACATCTGGAAAAATACCCGATTCAACTTATTTGTAAGGAGCACATCCAAACTGTCCTCTGGAAAGTGACAAAACGCCTGATTCAAATGCTTCCGTTTAAACTTTTCTGGGAAAACTCGGAGCCGTTTTCTCAGCTGCAAATTGTCTCCCTGCAAGTTTGTTGACAGCATGAAAATTTCCTACCCGGTTCTGGTGATATGTTTGGATTCTGGTCCTGGGAAGAGAGAGAGAATTATTCTTTATCGAGAACCCTTCTCTTATGGAGACGTTTATTCCAGAATTAAAATATACCCACTGTATTTTTCTTGTTAAGCAAGGCACACAGATTCATAAGTAATATTTACATTGCTGAAAACGGGTTGTGTGATTTCCAGGTATCTTACGGTCTGCCTGTGTACGTGGGAGGTTTGCTGTTATGATTTTTTTTTTAAGTTTTTTTTTTTTTCAACGTTTATTTATTTTTGGGACAGAGAGAGACAGAGCATGAACGGGGGAGGGGCAGAGAGAGAGAGGGAGACACAGAATCGGAAACAGGCTCCAGGCTCTGAGCCATCAGCCCAGAGCCCGACGCGGGGCTCGAACTCACGGACCGCGAGATCGTGACCTGGCTGAAGTCGGACGCTTAACCGACTGCGCCACCCAGGCGCCCCGCTGTTATGATTTTTAAATGTTAGAACATTTCCGAAGAAAAGGCCGCTCTTGTCAATCCAGTTCCAACACACACACACACACACACACACACACACACACACAATCGAGCAGTCTGATTGTATTGTTCCTTCCTGATGCTGATTGTATGTACAAAATGATGTGTGGACACTAACGACTCCAATTTCTTATGAGGAGTTTTGAAAGTCGCGTTTCACTTCAAACAAAAATTACAAAATGCTCACTTGCCTCCAGTTTTCTGTGCCGTGGTTAATCATCAGCAGAGACAACCTGGAGAAAATCCTCATCATCTCTTGCCTGGTTCTGGTGGAAGGAATAGAAAACGTAGCCTTCCCTCCTGCAGCTTCCAGCGACTCTGTGGCACGACCTCTCATTACCGCGTTATGGGGAAGAACGCGGCCTTCTTTCGGGAGGGACAGATGTGGCTTCTGCACGCACATCACGCTAGAAGGTTAAACCGAGAATGCTGATTTTCTTTAAGGAGGAATTCGCCTTTTTTTTTTTTTTTCCGATGCAGAGATGCAGGGGAGTATTGGGGATTTAGAATAATCTTCCTGAGAAACAAACACGAGCGCTGTGCCAACAGACACGGTGACGGCGCACGCCCGCCGCCCCGCTGCCTCGGCCCTCTGACGCCTCTTCATCCTGCAAACAGCTGTCGCAGCTGCAGAGCCCATTTGCTCGTGGGGATGTTTCCACCCCAAGGCAGAGACCACAGACCCTGTGTCTCCTCTGCGCGTTGAAAGATTAATGCACATCCTCCGAAGGAAGGGTTGATGATGTCTACATTCTGGAATGAAATGGGTATTCCTTATGACTTCAAAAATAACCGCCTGATCCTAGATCACACCTACCCATGGATTTATGCGTGAAGGTTTTGTGAAAATAACTGTTAAAACTAATTGGTGTTGGGGATGGAAATGCAGCCCCGGGAAAGCATGACAACAAACCACTAAGATCAAAATGGGAGTTTTCAGTGTGGCCAGGTGGTTGTATCTGAAACGTGTGCATGTGGGGGTGTGAGTGTGCAATGGGGGGTTCAGAGGAGGAAGCTTTGGTTCCAGGGTCTAAATGCGTATGTCTTAATATTCTTTATGTTGGTAGGAATTTCATTGTCACGCTGCTACTGGTTAACTCCTTTGGTTGCACTGACAGAAGTGGGAGGAATCATTTGGCTCGTAAAGCTCTAGGTGTAAGGATGGGTCCAGCTTCAGGTACAGCTGGATCCAGGGGCTGCTATATTGGTATGCTCTCCTCTCTGCGTGTCTCAGCTCAGGTCTCGGCTTGCTGTCGTTACCCCTGCAGGCTTTCAGACTTCCAACGTGTGGGACAAAGTAAGCGACAGCAGCCCAAGCCCTGCACCCTTCTGCCTCATTCACACATCCAGCCGGACAATCGTGTAGGAAGCAGCTTGCTAATGATTGTCTGAGACTCGTGTCCTGATGCCGGTTTTCAGATAACACAGAACATCTGCGGTACATGCAGAATTTTCCGGGAACATAACCTCTGGGTGAATGTGGGAAAGACTGCAATGTTCCGTGGCGGTGGGGCTTCACCAGGGCGTCGCTGTCTTGGACTCGCATCTCCAGCAGCAGCAGGGCTGGCGGGTTTGGGCTCCCAGGTAACCAGTCTGCATCCGTTCTGCCTGGGGTCTGCCCTGGGAAGGACCCTGAGTGTTCCCGGGTGGCTGTTCCCAAACATTTACATTTTAAAATACGTATTTTATTATAAATAACTTTCCTTCCTGTTGACCTGTATGGTACAGCGAGGGCATAAAATTGATTTCTTATTAAATTATGTGTGTAGGTAGGTTCTAGTATTTCATTTGGGGAGTAACATATACCCTTGACTAATCGCCATGGCATGACCCAGATGAGATGTGGGTGGGAAATGATCGAGCCCCCTCCCCAAGCCACGGAGAGTGGACAGGGGTTGGGTCCCCCACAGACGGAATCCTGGTTGTCAAAACAACAAGAACAAACCCTGGAAGCCACACCTACTACACGTAGTCAGAGAGAAAATGCCGTGAAAAAAACAGAAGCGTGTTCAGAAATAAATGTGGATTCAAAAAATCAATGCATGTGTATTAGTCGGGGTTCTACAGAGAAACAGACCCTACAGGACACGAATACATACGGAAAGAGATCTATTACAAGGAATTGGCTCCCACGGTTATAAAAGCCGAAGTCCCACGGTTGTAGTCAGCAAGCTGGAGGCCCAGGAGAGTGGACGGTGTGGCTCCAGTCCGAGAGCCAGCTGGCGTGATGCCCAGGGAGAACTGGCAATTCTGTTTGAGACCGAAGGCCAGAAGAATGGTGTCCGAGTCTGAAAGGAGTCAGGCAAGAGAGGAGCCACCTCTTTCTAAGGGAAGTTCAGCTGCTCTGCTCATCCAGCTCTTCAGCTGATTGAGCAAGGCCCACCCACACGGGGAGGGCAATCTGCTTCAGTCAGTCAACCACTTCAAAGGTCAGTCTTATCTGAAGTCCCCTTACAGACACAACCGGTGACACGTTCGACAAATATCTGGGCACCTGTGACTCAGTCAAGTTGACACATCAGCTCAACCGTCCCAGCACGTAAAATTATAGTCACAGACTGTATCCGTGGGAGCGAAAAGCTTCCTGCTATCGAAGTCTATGCAACTTGGGGTGCCTGGGTGGCTCAGTCGGTTAAATGTCCAACTTCAGCCTAATCTCGGGGCTTGTGGGTTCAAGCCCCACGTCAGGCTCTGTGCTGTCAGCTCGGAGCCTGGAGCCTGCCTCGGATTCTGTGTCTCCCTCTCTCTTTGCCCCCTCCCCCGCTCTCACTCTCACTCTCTTTCAAAAATCAAAATGAAAATCAAAATCAGTGACTTACGGGGGCGCCTGGGTGGCGCAGTCGGTTAAGCGTCCGACTTCAGCCAGGTCACGATCTCGCGGTCCGGGAGTTCGAGCCCCGCGTCAGGCTCTGGGCTGATGGCTCAGAGCCTGGAGCCTGTTTCCGATTCTGTGTCTCCCTCTCTCTCTGCCCCTCCCCCGTTCATGCTCTGTCTCTCTCTGTCCCAAAAATAAATAAACGTTGAAAAAAAAATTAAAAAAAAAAAATCAGTGACTTACGTAAGTCAGCACTCCTCCACTGTGGCACCAGTGACACTCCGGGGCAGAGGACCCTCGGTTGTGGGGTGTCTTGTGACCTGTGGAGTGTTGAGCAGCATCCCTGGCCTCCCTGCTAGGTGTCCCCCGCCCCGTTTTGACAACCAGCACTGACAGGTGTCCCCTGAGAGACAAACCTCTCCCTGCGGAGGTGGGACCGCGTGCTCAGAAGGGAGCACCTCGAACCACGCAGGGCTGGCTTCTGATTTTGCCACAGCTTAATGGGGACAATGGGCCGTATGTGCCGTTAGAGACAAGCGGGGACACCACGGATACTGCTCTGGACGCTTCCCAGCTCCGGGTCAGGAAGGCTTCTCAGCACCTGTGTGCAGAGACCCAGGAGAGTGGACGGTGTGGCTCACTCGGTCCCCCTGCTCACCTTCACAGTGGCGTCAGGGTGCAGGCTCCCCCTTCCCGCAGAGGCGGGTGCTGGCCGGGGTGCGAGCCGCTCGGTGCCAGGCAGAGAGTGACGGCCGGAGCTGGTTGACAAGGTCAGCTCTCAGAGCACAAAGACGCACGTCTCTTTAAACTCACCTAACGACATTTCAGAGTAGGATTTGATGGACACTCGCACATTCAGTGTGAGAGATTTAAGACTTGTGATTAAATTGGATCCCATTAAAGATTAATATAAAATTAGATTCAAAAATAGCTTTAAAGGGCCTTTACATTCAAAAGAGTTAAGCAGGGGGGAAAAGAGGAGTTAAGCAGAGATTCAAAAACAGAATGTGGTCCAAGGCACAGAGACAGTGACCCGCATTCCTTCTTGGGCAGGAAGTTTCCAGCACGGTGCCTCCAATCAAGGATGGGTGCTTCCTCTGAGCCCCATGCGTGCAGGGTAAAGAGAAGGCACCAAAGGACAAACCAGACAAACGACCTTTCCCAAGGTGCGGCTGGGAGCTCCCCATGGAAGCCTATTCTCTGGCGGGCCTTGGGCACCAAGGGCTCTGGGGCCCACATCCTCCTCTGCTTCCTCCCATTCTTCAGGGTCAAGTGCAGGGTCTCTTTGCATGGGAGGCTCTTACTGTTAATAATGCTGTTCACCTAGGGCTCGCTGTTTGCCAGGTACTTGGTTCACAGCTTTCTTCAGATGGTTGCATTTAGTCATCTGAAGGTCCTTCACCCCTTCTCCAGCTGAGGAAAAGCGAGGGGGCGTGCTCTGCCTCCAGGTGACATGGCCAGGGAGGGGCGGAGATGCACTGAGATCGGAGCGGCTGGACACGCGGCTCCCAAGGCTCTCCCACACGAACGCGAGCAGACTGAACCCACGCTGGGCCTCTGGGTGCGGGAAGAAGGAGGTGAAGGCAAGAGACCCGGCTGAGAGCTCTCGGTGCAAACACTCCAGCACCCAGGGGATCAGTGCTTCTACTCCTAATTCACAGGGGAGGGTCTGGGTGGTGCACCGCCGTACCCGCTGCTGTCGATATGCAGAAATCAATGGAGTTTCTACGCCTGAGCAACAAATCAGGCGTGACAAAATATTTTAAAAATACCATTTATAATAGCTTCAGAAATGCTTAGGCATAAATTTAATTAAGGTGCAAGAACTCTCCCCCCCAAACTAGAAAACATTACAGAGAGACTACGGTAGCCTGAAGTAAATGGGAAAATATGCTGTGATCAATTCCGTGAAGACCACAGGTCCCCCTAGATTGATTACAGCCCATGAAATCTTTATAAAACCCTAGCCGTCCATTTTGTAGAAACTGAGAAGCTGATTCTAAAATATATATGGAAATGCAAAGAACTTGGAATAGCCAAAGAAATAGAACAGGAGGAAAAGGAGGAGGAGGAGAGGAAGAAGAGGGAGAAAATGTTGGTGATCTCAGTCTATCCCCCTTCCTCATTTATTACCCTGTAATAACCAAGACCGTGTGATATGCGCATAAAGAGATAAACTGGTTGATGCAAGAGAACAGAGACCAGAAGGAGGCCCACCCATGTAGAGAGAATGGGTTATTTTTCTCACAAAAGTGTCAAGATAATTCCTTGGGGAAAAATTCTCTTCCACTGCCAGGGCCAGAATAACTGAATGTAGACACATCATCATCATCACCATCATCATCGGCACCATGATCTCAACCCCTGCCTCACACCATACGCAAAAATACACACAAGACAGATTATACACTATCAAAAACGCTAAAACTATAAATCTTGTAGAGGAAAACAGCAGAGATTGGCTTCGTGAGCTGGGGAGAAGTGCCGATTTGCCTCAACATCATCTGAAAGCTACAATAATTAATAAATCAGACCTCCTCGGGGTGAAAAACGTCTGTTCTTTAAAAGAGATTGTTGAGAAAGTGAAAAGATGAGCCAAAGACTGCTTTGGAAATATTCACAGCACACATACCTGAGAAAAAGCCTGTACGGATTAAAAAAAAAAAAAAATCTTCTCTAAATCAATCATAAAAAGACAAACAGTGCAACTTTTATAGGTAAAGACCTGACTAGGCATTTTACAAAAGGACGTGTACAAATAGCTAAGAAGTACACGAGGTGGTGCTCAGTGTAGTCGGTGATCAGGGAAAAACACATCTGGTCCACACAGAAAAGCCTGTTCCCCCCACCGGAGTGGCTCTTCCCTGGTGGCCACGGATGGAGTCACCAGAACTCCCTGCACTGCGGATGGAAATACAAAATGACGAAACCTCTTGAAACACAGATTGGCGGTTTTGTGCAGGTCTAAAAAAAGCTATCCCCTCACCCAACTCTTCCGTTTTACCCAAGAGAACTGAAAATAAAATATACCCCCAAACAGACTTGTTTTATCCATCACCAAAAACTGGAAACAACCCCAGCATCAACAGGTGAATGTACCACCCATGGAATATGACGCGTCAGCAGAAGGGACCCATCCTCTGGTACCTGTAGCAAAAGGAAGTAATCAGCACCAAGCTGTGTGAAAGATGCCAGGCGCAAAGAAGTACCTTCCGTCTGATTCCGTGTGTGCGAGAGTCTGGAAGGAACACCACCGGGCCGGGACAATCGGAAGCAGACCTGACTTCTTATGGGCCTGGGGGACAGGGACTGCCAGCCAAGGAGCATGAGGGAAAATTCCGGATGGATGGAAATGTTCTGGGTCTTGTTCAGGGTATGTATGTTTGCCGAAACTCATACAACTGCTCACTTGAAATCTGCCTTTTATGGAACGTAAATTACACCTCCATAAAGTTGATGAAAGTATAACCATTTCAAGGCAAGCGTTCATCACAAGTAAGATGTGGTATTTCCTAGTCGTTAAAGATTTGAATTTGGGAGCCTGGGTTCTTTCCCTGGCTTCACCATTCATCAGCTTGGCAACTATGGATAAGTCACTCAATGTTCTCCTGCCCCAGTTTCCTCATCTGTAAAGTGGGTATGATGGCAATCCCTGCTTCACAGACGGTTGTTTGAAGGATTCAAAGTGTTGATACATGTAAAGTACCCTCAGCAGGGAGCAAGCACATTCTGTGGTCTGTGTGCCCTTCCCCCGTTGGCCTTCGGAAGGCTGATGTTCTAACAGCACATCACCAGGATTCAAAGGAACAGCGATGAACTTGGGGCCAGGTGACCGGGGCTCTACCCTCAATTCTGCTAATGGCCCATCGGGCAGGCTTAGGGAAGCTATGTGCCTTGACTCTTTTTCCCCACCTGCCAAATGAGGTCAAATTGCAACTCTCTGTGGACCTCTTTCTCCATTTTTGCCTTGTCCACACTGCACACATCTTATTATTTGCTGAATATTTTCCTTTAAATCAACTTGTGTTTTTTTAACTCGAATATATATAGCCTCATCCTAAATTATAATATGAATCAAATTAAGGGTTTGATTTGTTCATTAGAAGTTTTTTCTAAGATACATTTAAGGAGGGGGCGCCTGGCCGGCTCAGTCGGTTGAGCATCCGACTTCGGCTCAGGTCATGATCTCACAGTGCATGAGTTCGAGCCCCGCGTCGGTCTCTATGCTGACAGCTCAGAGCCTGGATCCCACTGTGGATTCTGTGTCTCCCTGTCTCTCTCTGCCCCTCCCCCGCTCATGTTCTGTCTCTCAAAAATAAATACATGTTAAAAAAACTTTTTTAAAGATACATTTAAGGAGTCATTATTTGATCATTGGGAGAAAAGAGCCCAACTGTGTGTTCACGGACTCCCTAAAATCATTCTGTGCGCCTCCAGCCGCGTGCACGTTGAGAGAGACAGGGCGAATGACGTACGAACCCTCCCCTGCTTGCTCTCCCAAAGCCCGTATGGCTCTGCGAGTAGACTCGCATCTTGGCTGTGCTGGGGAGAAGCAGCCACCCACGCAGCTCCAGGCGGCGGCTGGGAGGCGGCTGCGGCCAGGATGCCCAGCGTCTGGGTGGTGACGAGGATGGGCTTTCCACGGGAGACACTACCGAGACGTAGAGACAGCAAGAGAAACAGTCTGTTAGTCTGTGTGGACTTCCCATTCAAGACTCCGTATTCTCTCCACCCAGATGCTGTCTGCTGCTGCTCGGTATTTCCACTGGGAAGACCTATGGGAATCACAACCTGGGACTCGACTTTTCACATTAATAGTAATGACAACCCACGGGTGTTAAGTAAGCTAGAACCAAATTGACGTGCAGGCCGTAAATTGGAAGTTCTCTGAAACACGGATGTCATAACTCTTGTCTTGTCTTTGCTCGACAGACGCTTTACTTTCTCATAAGCCAAGAGCACAGAGCAATCACATTTACCTAATAGGCAAATGCTCCTTCCGGATTAAACATCCTTGTCCAGAGAGTTGCACCCCTTGTCTCAAGACATCGGCATCTCCGTGTGGTTTACTGAGCTCTCAGGCAAGGTGAGAGTAGCATGATGTGAGGCCGGAGGAAGGGGCGAGAGCGGGCTCATTTAGAATGGAGGTTGACAGGGGCGCCTGGGTGGTTCAGTCCATTGAGCGTCCGACTTGGGCTCAGGTCACGATCTCGCGGTCCGTGAGTTCAAGCCCCGAGTCGGGCTCCATGCTGACAGCTCAGAGCCTGGAGCCTGCTTTGGATTCTGTGTCTCCCTCCCTCTCTCTGCCCCTCTCCCACTCACATTCTCTCTCTCTCTCTCTCTCTCTCTCTCTCTCTCTCGTGCGTGCTCTCTCTCTCAAAAAATAAACATTAAAAAAAAAAGTGGAAGTTGACAACATTTTTGTGTCGAGGGCCAAGAAGTGAGTATTTTCATCTTTGTGGACCTCTGTCACAACTGCTCACTCTGAAAGCAGCCACAGACAACCTGTAAATGGGTAGGCATGGCTGCCCCCCAGGCACAGCCGGGCATGGCCGTGTGACTCCATCCAGTGACCTCGGAGCACACCACAGAGGCCACCGCCTGCAGCTGGGTCCAGTCCTCAGGGGCTGGGGGACCGGGTCCTCGATGAACTGAACGCACCCGGAACAGAGAGGGCAGAGTCTTGCCTGCCGAAGCTCCAGTCAACTTTGCTTTCCTGACCCACGCTCACAGAACTGTTCTCCACTCAAAACCAAGAGCCCCAGGACACGGGGGCCGCGTCCCCCTCTACCTCTGTGCCTTCCATCCCCCAGTCTGTAGCCCAGGGCTCCAGGAAAGCCTGTTAGTTCTCGATGAGCTAGGACATCCTTTTCAATGTTGCAGACAAATAGCCAAAGAACAATTTCTTCTTGCTCCTCAGTGACCCCCAAATAGAACCTGGTCGCAGCCTTTGTGACACGGTTGGTTGAACACAGCAATGCCACCCTGTGAGGGATCTACCCAGTGAGGGCTGGTTAAATTGTGCTAGATAGAAGTACACATTCAGTCGGATTTCCTCAGCTAATAAACAGGGCTATGTCACAGACGACTTCAGAGACCCCACTCGCCCTCAAAACGTAACGATTACATGTAACGAGGGCACAGATGTCCAGTGAGTGGAGCGCCCCAAGGCCCAGGGCGGCTCGTATGAGCAAAAGACCTTCAGCATATCATTGTTTGCATCTTTGATTTATAGCTTTTCAAGAGGTAATTGAAGTCTAGAACAGCTGTTTGGGCTGGAGATACAGGCAGAACAGAAAGACGGGTCTCCAAATGTTTCCAAATGTCTGTGGCACACTTGGAACCAAATGGTAGCATTACCAGATCTTTTAAAGGGAAAAGCAAAACGAGACAAAAACAAAAACCACCCCCTACCCACACACAATAAGGAGCTAGCTGCCAAATCGGTTTCTGGTTGAAACAAACACCCTGAAAAATCTCCCTCCAGCCCGACTTCCTTGTCAAGGTCAGAAATGGCGCTCAGACCCACCAGCCGGTGAGAGGCCCCGCCCTGCACCCCCCGTGTCTGTCTTCACATCAGCTCAACCTGAGTTTTGATTTACCTTCTGCTTCGTGATTGAGATGCACGCTCATGGGTCTGTGTTTTCCAGGGAGGGCATCTTGCGTGTGGAAAGGGCATCAGTGGGGAGACCAGCCGTGAGAGGAGGCTGTGCACGGCATCCAGGGACAGTGGGGCAGGGACCACACGTGCTCATGTCCGGAATGGAGGTCGAATGCAGGTCACACGGAACACCTGTTAGAACCCAGAACGGCATCGAATCTGGGCACTTAGCTGTGGATCCCAAGTGACTGTGGGTCCGGAGGGAACGAGGGCAGCAGAGTGGGGTGTGGGCACGCGAGGGGCTCTCAGCAGAGGCCTCTTGCCAGCCAGTGTGAAGGTATTTCGATCCGGGAGTGGGTGGGAGGGGTGGGGACGTGCGGACGGGGACAGAGACTCAGCGTGTGCCATATAACAGAGTGCTTTCTGCTTCGGGATGGTGACTGTCAGCTTGACCCCCATCGAGGTATGTCCAAGTGCTGGGGTCACCCCAGGTGCTGTGCTTCCTGGAGGACTGAGGCTCGCTGCCCATCAGCTCGTCTCCCTGACAAACACGGGTCCTGACCCCCAGGCCACGGCGGATCCCAGGAGGGCCGGGGACCCACACTCGGCCAAAGGAGGTCCCGCCAAGACATTGCACATGGTGCCACGTGAGACTCGTGCCCGTCCGTGGAAGATGGCCCCCCGTGGGCTTAGTGGTATTTCACTACCCGGTACCCCTTCCACTTTCTTTCTGGAAGGTCCCGGCAGGAGCTGCCCTGCTTCCTCTCGTGGCCTCTGCTGATTCTGGTGGACCTGAACACCCTGTTCCCCTCTTCCGGGCCTGGCCCTCTGGGGCCCGCAGCCCCCTGGCTCCAGAGAGGGCCCTCCTGCGACCCGCACCAGACATCGGTCTCTGAGAGAAGATTCCCCACCTTTCCACATGCCCTGGCATCGTGCATCGGCCTGTGGCCCCAGGGGGACAGCATGACTGAGGACGAAGTCCACCGACAGGAAACAGAGCTTAGCGGCACTGTGACATCTTGGAGCCCCCAGGTACCGTGCGGCCAGGGGCTTTTCAGTTTGGATTTTTCAGTTATGTGAGTCTACAAACTCCTGTGATTGTCTCCTGGTCTCCACAGTCACTCACAACTCAAAGAGCCCTGTCTGGTCCGATCAGTGGGGACACGGCCGTCTTCGGGCCTGGCTGTCCGACAAGTTTGCGGTAAATGGTGTCACCACGGCGACCTGCCAGCTGTCTGCTGAGCAGAAGAGAGGACGTGAGGTCCACGGTCTGGACATTTCCTGCAGAGGGACGGCATCATGTCGACAGAGCAGCGGCACCCCCGGCAAAGCCCACGGCCCCGGGGGACCCCACAGCCCTCCTCCGTCCCCCCTGCCAGGGCCGTGGGCATGGCAGAGAGCCAGGCGGGGGTAGGAGGGCGCAGGAAGGCAGCTGCTGACCCATTTCAGCCAAGTGCGGCTGGAGCGCTCCCTTATTTGTGCCTCTCCGACTATTTCAGGCGACCGCCTACAGGCCCAGCGACACCTAGATGGCGGTTAGCCAGACCTGCTGGGAGTCGAGTGCCACCCTCACTCTATAAACAGGCCGTGGGCCAGTCCGGAGAACACAAACTCAGACCAGGCCAACGCGACGCCTGTGCGTCCAGCTACGGGGCAGACCCGCCTGAAGCTGGAGTCGCGGCTCCTGGCGGCAGCGGCAGCGAGCGTGAACACGGAGCAGCGGGCACCCCCTCGCGCCCGCCCGCACCCACGCCACACTTCCTTCTTCAGGCTGTCTTGTCGCGTGGGTCTCTGGCGCTCTGCTTCCCAGGAAATGTCATCCGAGAACACCATGTGAAGGGAACGCTATGTTTTATTCATTTTCTGGAACATTCTCTGAAACATCGGTGATGTGCCAGTAGCCAGCGCACCTCGTTTTTTGAATGAAGGGAGAGAATCATCCAACGCAACACACAGGGTTGCTTTTATTTTCCCGACACGACGTTGTTGAGCTGAATCTCACATATTGTAACATTCAAGGGTACAATTCAGTGATTGGCTGTGATGTTAGCAAGTGGTGGGACCGTCACCCCGAATCAGTTTCAGACGTGTCCATCCCACAGAAGACCCTCGTGGTCAACCCCACATCCAGGCAGCCAACAATGTGCTTTGTGTCTCTGTAGATTTGCCCTCTCTGGACACGTCCTATCGACAGAATCGTACAATGCGTGGTCCTGGTGTCTGGCTTCTTTCGTCCACCCCAACTTTTGAGGGTCCACCCATGTATTAGAACTTGGTTCCTGGGGGTGCCTGAGTGACTCAATTGGTTAAGCGTCTGACTCTTGATTTTGGCTCAGGTCATGATTCCAGGGTCATGGGATCGAGCCCCATGCTAAGCATGGAAATTGCTTGGGATTCTCTCCCTCCCTCTCTGTCTGCCTCTCCCCCACTCATGCTTGTTCTCTCTCTCTCTCTCTCTCTCTCTCTAAAATAAGAAAGGGGGTGCTCAGGTGGCTCAGTCGGTTAAGCATCTGACTTCTGCTCAGGTCATGATCTCACGGGTCGTGGGTTCGAGCCCACATCGGGCTCTGTGCTGACAGCTCGGAGCTTGGAGCCTGCTTTGGATTCTGTGTCTCCCTGTCTCTCTGCCCCCCCTCCACTCGTGCTCTGTCTCTCTCTGTTTCTCAAAAGTAAGTAAATGTTAAAAAAACAATAATAAAAAATTTTTAAAAAGAATTTCATCCCTGTTTATGAAAGAACCATGTTCCCTGGTGTGGACATGCTATATTTTGTCTACCCGTTCACCAGTTGATGGCCACCTCAGTTGTTTCCAGTGTGGGGTTACTGTAGGTTTGTAAGCAAGTCTTTGCATAGATAGGCTCGTTTTTGTTTCTCTTGAGCAGGTACCAAGGACTGGAGCTGCTGAGTGGGTCATACAACTCAGTGGCTTGTGTCTTTGCCCCATACGTCCATACAGTGTGCGAAGTTCTGAGCACACATTCTCAGTCTGAGCTCTGGCTGGGTCACTTCCAGGCAAGTCTCCACTCAAGCCAGTCCTATAAGCCTTCTGGACCTCAGAGTCCCCATCTGTCAGATGGGGTGATAACAGGGCCCCTGGCTCGGGCTCCCTGTGGAGAGAATGTGGATGAACGTGTCCTAGTGCCCAGCACCTGACCCCACAGCAAGCACCCAGGACATGAGCCCATCACGAGACCCAGCCCGTCACGAGAACCGGGGGGGGGGGGGCGGGGGGCGGAGGGGTGGTTTGGGTCAGCATCCACACCTGCATCCTCACCCTGCAGAACCTTCTGTGGAGCTCCACGTGCAAGTAAGTGGCCGGCTGGGGCAGCAGAAGGGCCTGACTTCGCCCTCCAGGTAAGAGCTCATGGTCCTGCTTTGCTCGTCACGGAGCAGGGATCCAGTCTCCCCCTAACACGTGCGTCCTGGGGCCCCGCCCGTGCTCATCCCTCGACACTCCACAACCCTCGCTCCACCTGCGGCCCCGGGGCTCCAGGGTCACCCCCAGTTCCTCCAGCAGGACCCCTTTGCCTGTTGTCACCTGTCACTTTGTGTGACTTACCCCCTGTGCTGACACCCGTCTTGCAACCTCGATGACACAAGCCCAAGAAACCCTGTTTCTTCTGTGTGCCGCCGTTTCTCCCGCTTTTCTGTCTCCTGCCAGAGAATGCCTGGCTTTCTCTTCTTTTTTTTTTTCAATTCTATGTAACTGAATTGCAACCTCTATCTAGTGTCAAAAACAATACTTCATACAAAACCAATACACTTGGATCTTATCATTTCACATTCCAGATCCACTTGATGGAGCTGACCCACAGAGAGTGGAGGGGAAGAACCGATAAATGGGAACATTGAATCGAGAAGCTTTCTTTGACCCTCAACCCTGAACTCTTAGACACACAGAAATGTGTTTTCGGCCCCAAATAAATCAGAAACTTCTCATTTCTCAGCAATGACGAGAAAAACAAAAACAAAAACAAAAGCGAAAACTTGTGTGCCACAACTATTGGAAGGACTGCATTCATGGTCACCCTACAACACTGAGACATGGGCTGGTATCATTCCCATCTTACAGATGAAGATGCCAAGGCCCAGAGGTTGAAGAATCTGCCCAAAGTTACACAGCATCACGGTCCAGCCGTCCCAGCCCGCAGCCTACAGGCCTCACAGACACGTGTGGACCTTTCTATCATCCGGAATCCTGCAAACATTCCAAAGACCCACCAGCTGGCCGGCCTTCTCACTCCTGCTAGACGGGAAATGTTAGCTTTTGCCGGAAAGTATTTATGTTACAAGTTTTTCACCTAGATTGTTTTCTAATCTTAATTAAAAGAGCACACATGAAATAAATACTACATGGGACAGACCAAAAGGCAGCACACAATACGTGTGTATTCAATCAGAAATGGTGATTTCATGCTGAAGTTAATTTCGCTTATGGGGCGCCTGGTGACTCCCTTGGTTAAGCGTCCGACTTCGGCTTGGGTCACGATCTCGTGGTTCCTGGGTTCAAGCCCCACGTCGGGCTCTGTCCTGACAGCTCAGAGCCTGGAGCCTACTTCAGATTCTGTGTGTCTCCCTCTCTCTCTGACTCTCAGCTGCTCATGCTTTTGTCTCAAAAATGAATAAACATTAAAAAAATTGCTTTTAATAATTTCGCTTAAAGCATAAGCAGTACCCCACCTCCGTGGGAACTGCTCATCACTTCCCACCGTTGTCTTGTCCGTCCTTTTGCCGAACCCACGCTCCCTGGAAGGTCTCTTTGTGCCAGAGCCGCGGTATTCCTCGGGTCAGGCCCTCGGGTCAATGTTATTATTAGGATCCCCTTTTATAGAGAGAAAATTGAAACTGAGTGGTGAGTGGGGAGCTCAGGTTTGCACCAGGAACTTTGGATCAGGGGTTAGGCTCATGGTCACCCCTTTAAAGAGCCAGACCACAGAATGGGAGCAGGGCGCCTCTCACACCATCACCAACATCTGCTCATTCGGTACAGCTTTCTTCCCTTCCCACGAGAGCCAGCGTGCTGCTGGGGGCACCTCACGGACAACTGAGGCCACCCGGGCCCTCGTGGGCTCTGCACGGAGCAGGGGGACCACGGACATCCCGCAGGTGCCTGTGCAGGGGGGAGGCAGGTGGATGAGAGTGGAGGAGGGGGGGTGGCCGGCAGGCCCGAGGGAGGGAGGAAAGAGTGACACGATCACTCTGGGAAGCAGATGGGGAGGAACTGGGGTTTGGGTGAGGGGGGGGGCGGTGAAATAGGCTGGAAAGATTTGGAGACCTGCCAGGAGCCAACAAAAACCCACCCGCTCCACCTCCAGTTACCCCGACCTTGAACCCCGGCCTTCTTGGATTCCCACTGCTCTTTCAACCCCGGTCCCCTGGGAGGACACTGAACTGACCCCCAAGTCCACACTCCTCCCACGGCCTCCAGATCCCCCCACACTTCACCCTTGCTGTCCATCCGTCCATCCCTCCACCCCCCAATGTACATACTGTATGTCCCATGCTCTGCAATGCTGGACACGGTGACAGTCCCTGCCCCAGTCACCACGCAGAGCAACGCCCGGCTTCACGGTGGCAGGAGCCGGCCCCCTGGTGGGGGCGGGGGGAGGCAGAGGCAGGTCTGGCCTGGCCAGAAAGGCCCTGTCTGTGGCCTCCCGCCCCACCCCGCCCCAGAGAAGCCGGGCTCCGTCCCCCATGTGCCCTTTGCTTTTCTCCTCCGCGTTCAGCCTGCGACCACAGGCCTGCTCAGGACGGCCTGCAGCTCCCATCATTGGTAGTTCTTCATTCTCTTGCAGACCCATCATGACTGATCGTATCCATCGGGAGCCCTGGGGACATCACAGTCACATGTCTGAGATAGGTGACCTTGGGCTAGGAACAGCGTCCCTCTGAAACTCCATTTCCTTATCTACGAAAAAGCTGGAGAAACCACCCTTCTGATGTGGGTAAAAATTGCTGTGATAAAAATTAAAAGGGTAAAGCATGCATCGCCAGGCACAGAGCACATGCTTACACGACATTAGTCCTTGTTGTTTATTATCTTCCTGTCCCTTGCGTGGAGCACATTCGGGGCTGACCCTTTCCGAGGCGTGTTTACCTGGTGAGAGAGAGCGCCCGAGTGACAGGTGCCTCTGTGGAGTCTGCTCCGTAAGAGAGGCCGTTACACACAGAGCCGGGGTCCTGAGCTCTGGAAGCCGCGCAAGGTGGCTTTCCCATCAGAGATGAGCCATCTGGGCCTGGGGGTGCTGGCTGACCTTGCGTGACCCAACTCATTTTGTATCCCCGTCACACAGACTCCCACGGACCGAAGCAGAATTAACTGATCCCTCCAGGGCGGGAGAGGAGCCTCACTCTACTCTCTGCCCTCTTCAGGGGGTTTGCGAGGCCTCCCGCAGGGACAGTCAGAGCCAGGGGAGAAAGCACATCGTGCTTCCGTCCTGAATCTGTCCACCAGCCGGAACAGGTGTTACCTCCCTCCTGGATGAGCCCGGATGAGCTGGCCTCCCTCACGAGCCCCTGGAGCCCGAAGTCAGAGGGACAGTCCACAGCCCGATTCCTGGAAAAGGCACGTGAGGGGCAGGGGCTCAGCAGAAATGGCAGATTTCCGCAGAGAGGCCGCCAGCCCATCGCCTCTCGGGGACACATCCACTCCAATGGACACATTCTCCACACTGGCTGTCTGCGTTCAGGTCAACATGTTTGATATTGTTCACGCTCACGACCTCGAGGACCAGCAGAGCACTTTGCAATCTATATCTTGGACGGCTGATCTCATATGTATGTCACCTGACTGGCCACGGGGTGCCCAGATTAAATGTATTGGGAGTCTGTGAGGGTGTCTCCCACAGAGGTTAGCCCTGGAACTGGTGGGCTCAGGAGAGTAGCTGGCCCTCCCCTGTGTGAGTGGGCCCCGTCCACTCAGCTGAGGGCCTGGGTAGGACAGGAGGCGGCAGGGGGTGGGGTCCATCCCTTCGGTCTGACCATGAGCTGCCCCCAGGCTGAACCTGACCCCCTGGCTCTCCGGGGGCCCCAGCTTACAGACAGCAGCCCGTGGGGACTTCCCAGCCCCCACAGTGATGTGAGCCAATGCCTCATCATAAATCTCTTAGATGATAGATAGATGATTGATAGATGATAGATAGATAGATAGATAGATCAATAGATCCTATTGACTCTGTTTCTCTGGAGAACCATGATAAACACAGTCCTCACCTTATATTCAGCTTTCCTTCTATCTGTCCATCCATCCATTCATCCATCCCACCATCCAACCACCCATTCGGCAATAGTCATGGGTGTCTGTTGTGCTCAGCTCTGCAAGGAGATGCGGACAAAATGTGAAGAAACACCAGACTCAAATTGTGCACTCACAGAGCAGACAAGTTAGATGGGGAAGCCAAACATGAGTCTAACAAGCAAAAGACACAATGACTGTGACAAGAGCTACCAAGGAGAGGGACATCGAGCCCTGAGGACACTTAATGGGGACTTGACCTAGTCAGGGAGGTCAGGGAGGGCTTCCTGGAGGAAGTGGCATTTGAGTTGAGATTTGAAGAGTTGGTAGGCCTGAACAGTGAAGAAAAGAAGGAACATTTCCTTGAGGGAACACTTATTCAAAGGCTCTGTGGCAGGAGTAAAGGAGGGGCTGACTAAGGCCGTGGCTAGAAGGGGAGCTTCCTTCTGGAGCAATGGTCTAGTGACCTAGACCATTCACTGCACACACTGTTTGCTCCTTCAGTTTCCTCCCATCGGCCTGGGTCATCCCTCCGGATTCCCTGATCATTCCAGCCTGTGGTCTTGCAAAGGCGTGCATGGAATATACAATTCCAGAAAAGGTAACCGTCAGGTGTTCCCCACCAATGAACGCGCAGATGAGTGAGTGTCTGGGACACGTGTGGACCTGGGGTCACGGTGAGCGCCTTGAACAGGAATGTGCAGCTTCACGTGGCTTCTGGAGCCTCAGGTGAGAAGTGACACCTTCTCTGGCTTCAGCTTTCCCACTTGGCTGTGGGCACGACTGCCAGGCTGGCCCAGCCATTCACTCGGGAGCTCATTCCTCGGGCAAGTATTTACTGTGCTCTGACTACGTGTTAGGCCCCGGAGATACAGATGACAACAAACCCCATAAAAAGTCCTGTTCTCTTGGAAATCATGGTTTCAGGGGACGCATCAAGAAACTCAACACGTAAGTGAAATACACGGCCCCCAGGATGGCAGGAAGTCCAAGGTAGGAGCTCGAGCAGGTGGGCTGGGTGGGGAGGGAGGGCCTCCCTGTGAAGGTGAGTGTGTGTTCATTGGGATTTCTTCCCTACATAGGGCGATTTCCAGCACGAGTCACATTCAGGCTATTGGAGAAGGAAATTTATTCAAACTGCTGGATGCTCATTCAATGGAACACTTCTTGAGTATCTGCTTTGTTTGGGGTACTTAAGATCCATCAAAGCAAAGATGTCTGACTCTCACAGCCTGGGCAGACAGTTCCCGTGTGGACAGACAGAAAGCCATAGACAAGGTCAGAAGCCTCCCTGAAATGCAAGGAGACCCACGTGGTAGACGGAGGGCAGGGCGAGGGGCAGAGAGGGTCCGGGATGGGCGGTGGGTGGGGCCAGGAGGCCTCTTTGAAAAGGTGGCAGCGGGAGAGCAAACATCTGGAGGAGAGGGAGACGGGCACGTGGGCATCTGGGGTGGGGGAGGTTCTGGGCAGGGGACACAGCTGGTGGGTGGGCGGGCTAGTGCCGGCGTGTCGTGGAGTAACCACGGAGCCAGAGAGATGGTGCTGGGCAAGCAGAGGGGGGCGGCAGAGAGGACGCGTGGCCGCCTGTATTCCTCAAACATCGAACACACCCGGGGCGCCGAAACTGCGACCTCGCCCTTCAGTGAGTCCGTCCCACACGCCCGGAACCGAGGCCAGAGTTTGGTGTCTTTCAACCGTCTTACCAGCAGATTCAGGCACCGCACGGCGACTGAAGTGTTTGAAAGGTGCTTACAGATTACATCCTGAAACTTTTCATCACAAGGGAAAAAAAATGTAACTATGTACACGAGGTGATAGATCTTGGATCAACTAAACTTACCGTGGCAATCGTTTTGAAATACATACAAATATCGAACCACCGTGGCGTGCACCTAAAACTATTAATTATACTCTATATGTCAATTACATCCCAACAAAACCAGGGGGAAAGGCACGTTAATTATTGGGCTCATTTTACAGACGAGGGAACGGAGACCCAAGGTGAGTGTCCCGTCTAAGTTTTCACAGACAGAACGTAGCCGACTCTGGGCGCAAGTGAAAGCCCCCATCACAGACTGGGTGCCCCAATTCCACATGCCCGGGCATCCATGCAGCCGGGGACGGAGAAGTGAGAGGTGACGCTCCTTCTCAGAGCCCCCGAGGCGGCCGTGCGGGCAGGGCAGTGGGGGAAAGGGCAGCAGGGAGGTGGTTAAGATTCCACAGTTGAATGGCTCGTTCCTCGGGCCCCAGAGAGCCGGACTGACACCAGTCTAAACACATAACGCAGATGGGCAGGGTGAGCGTGGCATCTTTTTTCTTGACTCTGTTGGGAAGCAGACGGAGGCGCCCCGGGAAGGCGTTCCCGTCGACCCCGGGCCCCTCCCTGGCAGGAGCCGGGATGGCAGGCGAGGCCCGGGCCTCCGACGAGGGAGAGGCCTGTCTATCAGCCCTCTGCCTGCTGGAGGATTTTATCTCTAAAGTATAGTGTTCCTGTTAGAAGGTACACATTTCCACATCCATTAAATTGCTTTGCATGAAAGTGTACCTTCCCGGTACCATAGCAACCGTGCTTCCTAATCTGATTTAAATTTTTGTACCTTGTGCTGCAGAAGCTGAGGCCGGCTTTCTGAAGTCAGCGGTTCTGCCGTGCGCACGATGTACGGTTTTTTAGAAAAGGAAAATAATCGTAGGCCGAACATCACCCCCCTCTGCCCCATCGGCGGACGCTCCCCGCTAATGGTTACAGACAGGGCACCCGTACCTCCCTGCCTCCCGGCCGGCTGATTCTGAGAGATTTATTGAACCTTTCTGAACTTGAGTTTCTTCATCTGGAAATCGGAAATCATAATGTTCTACCCCGCGGGGCTGTTGGAAGGATTAAACGACAGACATCATGTAAGGAGCAGAGTTCTGTGTCTGGCATTCATTAAGCACTAAGTAAACACTAACTCGCGCTCGCCTCACGCGAGCCTCTTCCCTCATTAGTGGTAACAGTTGACCACGGAGGACGTTACGAGTCTCAGCCTGAGGTCTGTGGCTCCCGGCGGCTGCTGCCAGCTGGTCTGCCGTCCGCCGCTTGTCCGCGGCTCCGTGATGCTCCCCGGAGGTGCCGGCTGCCGCTGGAGAAGCACACAAAGCGGAGACGGGCCCTCCGGGCCGCTCCCCGCTGTCCAGCAGGCTGCTACTTCCCACATCCGCCTCCGTGGCTCGGTCCGGCTTCCTTGAAGACACCTGCTGATCACGGGGCGGTGGGAGACACCGGCTGCCGTCCTCACCCCCTCCCAGGAGAGCAGCCCAGGCCCAGGCAAGGCTTGGAAACATGTTAGCTAACGACACGCAGGGTCATTAGGGCTTGGCACGACCACAGCCACGAATGTCCCACCACCCGGCTGCAGGCTCCATCTCTCAGGCTCCAAAGCGACAAGCAGCTTCCAGCCACACAGGGCTGCAGGTCCTGGGAACGGGGGCTCCTCCCTCGGGGGCTGAGAGCGAGGGGTTCCGGGGGTCTTGAACTAGAAGGTGCCCCAGATTCTGGGGGCGACGCGTTCAATGCATCTTCCAGGACTGGCGACAGAAATTCGGGATCGGTGGGTCCAGCCGGGGGCCCTGGAAGCGGTGTGTTAGTCAGTCACCCAGCGGCCCTCACGCGGCCGTAGGTCCGTAGACTGAACATGTTACTGCGTTTATTGTAGAAGCGTCCCGTACGTCTGCAGCATTTAAAGAGAAAATGCCGAGGTGTCTGTGGCACACCTCGATAACCGCAGGGAGGGAGCAGGGGAGGGGGCGGGGGCAGGGGACATGGGGGCCCGTGTGCTGCGGTTCGCGACGCTATCCTCTCTTCTCTTCTGTACGTGTGAAATTTTTCATAATAAAAATGCTCTTGTAAGCTCAAGATCTGAGAAACTCGGAGATCCCTCCAGCTCTTCGTGTCTCCAGCTCCAGCCAGAAGCTCGGAGCATTCGGACACCAGCATTCACCTTCTCTTCTACGTGAAGAAAATGCCATCGCCAGGAAGTCCTACTCCTCCGGCCTTGGGGTCACTTGATTCTCCCTCTTCACCTTCCAGCCGACGCCCTGGGGCACAGGGCCAGCACCCGGGGACCGGGGCTCATGGGGGGACCGTGCAGCCAAGTGTCGGGTGTCCCAGCGACTCTGCGGCTGGAGGTTCTGGGGGTCTCGTTCCCCTTCTCCTTCTATGAGCTATGGCTTCCACCCCCTCAGGGAGGGTTTGAAAGGAGGAAAGTGGCCTTTTCTCACCGGCATACACAATTGCAACTCCATGCAGAACGTAGGGCCTTCCTCACCTACGCGGGCTCCCAGGTGACCCTCTGGGCATGAGGCCTCCCCATGGCGTGGGGCGCAGAGCGGGATACAGGCGACGGGTCTCCTCGCATCTCCTGCGGCCTCCACAGCTACCCTACACACGGTGACAAAGCCCCTTCGTCAGGTTCTCCAGGAGTGCAAAGCTGATTTAAGTCATTTAATGGCTGAAGACTTAAGGCCCCAATCGGGAGGCACAGTAACGAGAAGAGCGGATAGCGGCCCGGATCCACCGCAGGCGCCACGGCTCACTGTCCGTGCAGCCTGGAGGAGGCTTCTTCGTATCTTGGAACCTCAGTTTCCCCATTTGTAAAATCAGCAGGTGATAACTTCAGGGCCATTTTGGGTGGCTGGATGACAAAAGCCATGTAAAGTATTGCCCCGGCATGGAACTAACATCCAGGAAGTGTAATAATTACTTCTGTGGAGTCATAGCCACGCACACACAGACCCATCCACACCCCGGCGCCTTCAGACTCCCCTCTCTGCTGCCCACGTCCCCCCTTTGCACAAAGCCAGGGGACGCGGACGGAGCCCAGTGACATAGCGAATGCTTTCGTGGAGAGTGTGGAATTGTGGAGCCGAGAGAGGCCCCAGGAACACTAGGTGCTGGCACGCACGTGCACACACACACAGTGCACACACTCACACACCTGTGCACATGCGTGCACACTCACGCAAGTGCACACACGCTTCACTTCTTACCAGCTTCCAGAGGCTTCCTGGAGCACTTAGCAGAAATCCAATCCTCACTCGTGAGGCCCTGTTGGGTCCAGCCCCGCCTGCTTCCTGCCCTCAGGTGGACCTCGCTCCCACCTGCTCAGGGCCTTCCAGCCACCCTGGTCCCTGGTTCCTCCAATGCTCCCAGAGAGGGCCTGAGCCTCTGCCCGGCCCCGCTGCCCCGAGTGAGCCACACACCGGAGACCCCCCTCTTCTAGGCCCGTCCAGAAACAGCCCCCAGCCCTGGTTCTAACCCCACCCCCTACGGCCCCCCCTTGCATGCACCGATCTGCTCGCTTGTCCCCAGGCTGTGAGCTGCTCGGAAGCCACCAAGAGGATGAGTCTGCTCACACATCTGGGCCCAGGATGTGTCATCCCTCAGGAAGTTGGGGGTAGGTGAAGGAATAAATGACAGTGGATACAAAGAAACCGGAGCCCGGGGCACGTGGGTTTGCCCAGACCACACAGCTGTGGAAGGAGGTTCAGCCTCTGACTCTCCAGCGGGCCTCAGACGTTGTCTTTGCAGGGATGAGGCGACGAGACTGCCCCACCCGGGAGAGCTCTAAGACACACGGAGGGATGTCGAGGGGCCCCTCGGCCGCAGCGCTGGCTGGCTGGTGCGTGCGAGTAGCTGAGGGACATAGGATGCTGCCTTGGTCTGAGCTCCGCACCCCTGCTGGTCTCTGA
Source organism: Lynx rufus (assembly GCF_022079265.1). Lineage (NCBI taxonomy): Eukaryota > Metazoa > Chordata > Mammalia > Carnivora > Felidae > Lynx > Lynx rufus. Next base: position 2,681,419 of record NW_025814896.1, on the reverse strand, counting down.
GGCAGCAGAAGTCCTGCCATTTGCACCCTGGAGAAGGAAAACCTCGGGGTGGGTCCAAATGCAGCCAGGGGCTGGTGACGGACACCAGAGCACAGAGACTGTGGCCGGGGCCTCTGAGACGCAGGGGGTGCGGCAGAGGCCCGGTCCCTGACAGCCGTCCTCCCTCTGGTCTCCCCACGCCACCTGCCTGGCTTGGGCAAGGCGGCCACCAGGACAGAGGGGTCCTGAGCGGCTCTGCTTTCCTCCGAGAGGCCAGCGGGTGCCGGGTCTTCCCGGGCTTCAGTCAGGCCGACGAGGGCCAGGTCCCCATGCCACACCCACTCCTGTGCTGTGACGACTCTGGGGTCAGGGCGAGGATATGCCCCCTTCCAACCCACACGGAGAATGGGGACAGGGACTCTTTCTTGGGACACGTGGATACTGTCACCAAAGGGACAGGACAGGGGCCGCTGGACTGGCCCTCACAACACATTTCCACCCCACAGCGCCCGCTCCAGCAGGCCTCCTGTGAGGATTCGCGTTCCAAGGGGCGTGCACAGACCTGGGGCACCTTGTCCCCCATGAGCTCAGGCCACTTGTCCCCGAGCGAGGCTTCACTTTCAGCAAGGAGGTACCAACTCAGCTATAACCGCTGCAGAGGTGTAGCCCGGAGGGGACCCTGCCTCTGGCCGTTTCCTCCTGGTCACGTTCCCCTTGGAAAGGACTCAGCCCCACTCCCCGTCTCGTGTGCCGAGGGTGGGGTCTTACTTCTGACTTGCGGTGGTTGCGAGGCCGAAAATCCTGTGCAGGTGAAACCGTCCTTGAAGCTCAGCTAAACTGTTTGCGATGGACCAGTGGGACAGACGGCCCCTGCGCGGGCCTTTCGCTCACCCGCCTCCAGGAGGGAGCCCCCGCTACACGCAGACACGGGGGCGTTCAGACCACCCTGCCCAAAGCAAGCGGGAGGCCCTAGGGGAGAGTTCCCGAAGGCCTCCCGGCCTGTAAAATCCTCATCCTTTCGTTGGCTTGTGAGTCTCTTTGTCTCTAGTACCTTCATGGATGTGTGTGTTACGAAGGTAGTGAAGTTACTCGTAGGAAGAAGCAGAACCCACGGCCTCCCAGCCCCAGCCACCTGCCGGGAATGGCCGCCTAGACACTCAGGCGTGGGTTGGAGCTGGGTGTCTGCCGGCAATGGCCGGCTTCAGCCTGGAGCGGCCGGTGGCTGAGGTCCGTCCCACGCCTCTCCATCCGCAGCAGGCCCGCCCCCCCAACGTGCCCTTCCCAGCTTCCACATGCTTTGGGCTCACTCTCTGGATCTGAGTCCGGGCCGGGCACTGTGAAGTGACCCGTCCAAGGTGGGGAGTCAGGCTACGGCAGGGACCAGGAGTCGGGAGCCACTCTGTCCGCCCTGATACGCAGGGAGGCTCGGTAAAACCTGTACTCACTTCAAACCTACATCTCGCTTGATTAGACCCACATACACTTGGCTCTTGGGGAAACTGCAGAGAATTTAGCCAAGGGGCGTGTCTCCCCATCCCGTTTGTCAACTTCAGCACGGATGCCTGCCTTCCACACAGGAGCTAAGTCCTGGAGGGCGCAGGCCTGCCCATCCTGCCCATTCTCCTCTGTTCAGCAAGGGGAAGAGAGGGCAAGATGCACCCACTGATTGTCAGAAGAACGGGTGGATGCTGCACCCCAAGCACCTGTCACGTCCTAGACCCACGCTGGGGCCTTTGGGATGATGTCAAGGTTCTCAGTGAAGATGGTAACAAACACTAAAGAAGAGAGGGTAGCACGATGAACCTCCATATGCCACTCAGATTGAGTGAGTATTACTATTCAGCCATGTTTCCTCAACTGCTTTTTGCTTAAGCATTTTAAAAATGACTTACTGACATTTTTTCTTTGGTTTCCATTGCCCTCGGTGACGTGTCCAGTAAGAGCCACTCTGGCCGAGGTCAACGAGGTTGCTGCCTGTGTTCTCCTCTAGGAGTTTGATGGTTTCCTGCCTCATATTGGGACCTCATCAAGATAAAAAGCTTCTGCACAACGAAGGAAACAATCAACTGAACTAAAAGGCCACTGACGGAAAGGGAGAAGATATTTGCGAACGACATATAGGATAAAAGGTTAGTATCCAAAATCTGTAAAGAACTTACCAAATGCGACAGCAAAAAAAAAAATAAATAAATAAACAAGCCCGTTAAGAAATGGGCAGAGGAAATGAACAGGCACTTCTCCAAAGAAGACATCCAGATGGCCAGCAGACATATGAAAAGATGCTCCACATCACTCATCATCAGGGAAATGCAAATCAAAACCACATTGAGATACCACCTCACACCTGTCAGAATGGCTACAATTAACAATGCAAGAAACAACTGGTGTTGGTGGGGACCCTCATGCAATGATGGTGGAAATGTAAACTGGGGCAGCCACTCTGGAACACAGTATGGAGGTTCTTCAGAAAACTAAAAGTAGAACTACACTACAATCCAGCAATTGCACTATTAGGTATTTACCCAAAAGATCAAAATTACAGACTCAAAGGGGTACATGCACCCCAGTGTTTATAACAGCACTATCACCAATAGCCAAACCATATATATATATATATATATATATATATACACATACACACATACATACACACAACAGAATATTAATAAGCTATGAAAAAGAATGAAATCTTGCCATCTGCAACTACATAGATAGAGCTAGAATGTATTATGCTAGGCAAACTAAGTCAGTCAGAGAAAGACAAATACCATATGATTTCTCTCATATGTGTAATTTAAGAAACAAAACAGATGAACACATGGGAAGGGGAGGACAAAAGAGAAGAAAGGGAAACAAACCATAAGAGACTCTTAAATGCAGAGAACAAACTCAGGGTTGATGGAGGGAGGGGTGGGGGATGGGCTAAATGGGGGATGGGCATTGAGGAGGACGCTTGTTGGGATGAGCACTGGGTGTCATATGTAAGCGATCAATCACTTAAATTCTCCAATATCGCACTTACGTTAACTAACTAAAATTTAGATTAAAGAAATGAATTACTGACAGGATGACATTTTGGCTGTACTTGAAGCCTTTAGGGCACATCCCTTACAGAAACAGACGTTTGCTCATAAACCACAACGCTATTATTAGACTTAACAAAATCAACATCCTTCCTTCATCTCATCCAAAGCACATCCATGTCCAAATTTCCCCCACCCCCACCAAAATGTCTTCTTGTCACTGGTCTGTCCACATCCAAGTCAGACAACACGCACGAGTCACATCTGTTCGTCAGGTCACTTGAGTATCTCTTACTCGAGAAAAGTGCATGCCTTTCTCTCCGTGTCACTGGCTCGTTGGGAGGACAGGTCTCATCGTAACCTGCACGGTGGCCCTGCAGTGTAGTCCCAGTCCTCTCTCGCGAGAGAACCGGCTAGAAAACCAAGGCTCCCATCTCTCACAGGGCTCGAAGCAGCTGCCGATGGTCACAGAATCGTTGGCTTTCACAACGAGATTTGTTTTCTTCTCAAAACCACGCTCTTTCTGCCATTGTGTCCGTGTGAAGGGAGTAGTGGACACTACAACTTTTTCTTTAAACTTTAAAAACCACCTTCAGTACTGGCTTTCCACACATTTTGACCGAGCTTGCTTATTTCTGCGAAAGAAAGAGGATTGGCCAGGGGACGGGAGAGGATGGTACGTGAGGGGCAGGGAGTGATATTTTCACGCTGCTCTGGGCCAGGCAGACATTATCTAGCACATAAGTAAAGAAAACTCCGGGTTTTATCTTCAAAAGAATAGGGGTGTTCAGACTACTGGAGCAACCCAAATCAAAGACCAGACCGGCTTCACTATTTACAAACAGAACATCTAATAAGCGATTTGCAAAAATGACTGAGCTTCGTGTGGCTCCTTTGATATGCAAATGTGGGTTCCGCACCCCTCCCCTGCTCTCCTTCCCAGGGCCTGTGCTGGAGAGCTCCTTAATAATATGGGGGAAATCCTGGAAATCGCCACCAGGTGAATTAAGGTTTACCAGGCTCTTCCTTCCTGCAGGTTCTTTTGGTGAGGTTGCTCTGCAGAGAGAGAGGTTTGTAGAGCACTTCCTCTAGAAGCGCGTGCTGGCTGCTAAAAACTCCTTAGCGCTGAGAAGGGTTACAGGCTGCCTCCGTGGGCACTCGCCAAGGGGGCCACCGAGCTTCAAATTCCCATTTCTTCCACGTTGCCAGAACTTAGGAGCTCACGTCTGAAACCCTGATGTCTGAGCAGTGATTTTTTTAAATATATGTTCCCAGAATACCCCGTGGGTATCTAATAGTAGATATGAAAAACTCCAACTACACGAATGTTTCCTTTTAGATCTAGTGGGCTCTTAGAGTGCACTCGGCGAGATCACCCATAAGAGGAGTTTTCCAGGAGGACCTCTGGGCAGAGGAAGCAGGCAGAGGACATGTGCACCACAGAGGAGCACACACGCTCTGGGAGCCTCAGAAATCTGAGGCCGGTCATGTGCACTCCATAAACAACGCAGTCTAAGGCGGCCTCAGAAACTCGGCATGAAATTCCAACACCTCCCTGCTCAAAGGATTTTTTTTTTAAAACAATTCTTCAGCCCTCTGTTCACATGTTCAAACTTCTTCCAATGAACATTTGCTTTTATACGTACGAACTAGAAGACGGCATGAGAATCTGTTTAATAAAAATAGAGGAGACAGAGAAAACTGCGTTGGAAGCCAGTGCGAGTCGGATAAACAGCAATGATTGGGAGTGGAAAGGTTTGCTGAGCAAAACCCGCCAGAGTGGGCAGGGTGGTTTTTCCCTGGAAGGAGGGAGGTTCACTTTGACTGATGATGTTGTGCCCACGCACCCGCTGGCAGGACGCTGAGTCTCTATTACGGTTGGCAGATCTGTTTCATTCTCCTCCAATTTTACAACACGACCCATTTCCAAACAGGATCTAAAGACTAATACCCCCTGACAACAGTCTGAGAATTCCAACCAGAGTGTTTCTCAAAGCCAGGATCCCAGAAAAGCTGACTCAACCCTTTACATTCTAGCCTTTCAATCCACACCGTACAGAGTGTTTACATGTTGAAATTTTTCACCAATGGGTCTTTGGAATGCAACGGAGTATTTTTAAGCAAAATCAATAACAGTCGTGAATAATACAGAAAAAGCTTTATGGACGCCGTCTTTGACTGGTGTCCGGAGGCTCCCAACGCCATGGTCAAGCATGACCACGTTCTGGCCCACCTGCTCGACACCGTCCTTCCGCTTAAGTGCCAGCGAGTTGCACCCACAGCATTCGCTCAGCCCCGATGCTGAGCTTCGATCACAAAGAGGAGGTCACCCCGTGAGCCTCCCGATATTGGCAGAGTGGTTCCTTTGCACCGCATTCCCGGTCTGAAGACCTATCACTGAAAATGCAGCCTCAGATTCGTCCGTGGGGAAATCAATAACAAATCAAGGAGCTATACACCCAGATTTATTGGCATAACCAGGTGAGGCAGCCCAAAATCTCCAAGAGTGGGTTGTTGATTACAAGCCAGGTAGTGGGAGACAGGCTCCTGCTGGATTCCATGCTGGTGTGATAAATTCACCCACAGCCACAGATCGGACAAGTGGTAAGTCAAATGGATGGTTCCTGAAGGTGCAAAAGCGTATGTCATTCCACTTCCAGCTTGATGCAGCTAATCTGTCTTAACCTCAGCATAACTCACGAGTCCGGGAGAGCCTTCTGGAAAGCACAGGTATGATGATGCTCTTTTGAACAGACTTGTAATTTCTGGGCACTAACATCCTTTGGGGAATTTTCCTTGACTCCCGGATTTGAGAAGTGGTTCATCTCCAGGATATTTGTGTGGACTCTCCTAATGATACTCCAGCGATTGGCATCGAGGTTGCTATCATTGGCACACTGGGTGTGTGTCAGAGCTAACTGAATGAATGCAGAGTGGCTCTGAGATTTAGACCCTCAGAAATTCTGGAATTGGGGAAAGCGGTTTAGTGAGAGCTGACAATATGGTACCTTTACAGACACTAACATTTATTTTAAACTCAAGCGTTCCAATTTCCAAAAAGAATGTATGAAAATAATGACGATTAAATCAGTGCCTTTTCTTTCCTCAAGATTCTATATTCCCTGCCTACGGTATCACCACGGCACTGTGGGTTTTACAATCTAGTTTAGAACAATCTAGTTTAGAACAAACGCAGCTGGTCACATGGACATTACTGTTAAATGCCCACTTTGTCCCTGAGAAAAGAGCTGTCTTCCTTTTCAAAGCTTTTACCTTTCCTTAACCATTTTTACAGGTGCAGCCATGTATCAAAAATTATTTGAAGCTGACTGGTGCCACTCAAACTTAACACTGCTGGGGCTCTGTGGACCCTCCTGCAGAATGTTATGAACTGGAACATATGGGAAATGTTCAAATTCTGTCAGCACGATGCATGTCTCAGAGAGCAATCTAAAGAACCTGAATTGTCCTTGATTCCGAGAAAAATAGGTTATAATTCCAAACATCTGCTTCTTAACAAATAACACCACTTAAGTGAGAAGTACAGAGTTCATGTTGTGCAGATGAAGTCTGATGTTTGCCTAAAACAATTGCTCTACTCAGAAAACGGCCATCAGTGGTGATGATCGCCGGTCTGTGCCTCTTGGGCGGAGGACAGGTGTGAGACCTGAGTGACAAACAGAGGGGCCTGTGTGACAGTGGCTCAGAGGGAGGCGGACAGTCTGCAAAGATGGCTTCACTGGGTGCTATAAAGATGCTCTTTGCTGTGTGAACGTGCAGCCCCGCCATGTCAGGTGGAGTCTACACCCTCAGCCCTTGACAGTGGACTGGACTCGTGACTGGCTGGGGTGACTCTGAAGCCTTAAGAGCCTTGAGAGACTCTGCTCACTCTCCTGGACCCCAGCGCTATCCATGGGAGTAAGCCTGGCTGCCCTGCTGGAGGAGGAGAGCCGAGGTACGTGGCCAATGCCAGCCAACCCCTGAGGACAGAGCTGCCGAGGTCCCGGTGGTGGACCTCAGAGGGAAGACAGCCCGGCTGTGACCACACGAGCCACCCAGCTAAGTTCAACCACCAAGCCTCAGAATCAAGAGTTAGATAAATCGTTTTGAAGCATCTGAGGCAACTGTCTTTTGTCTTTAAGGAAAAAAAAATAGTTTCATCCAACCCCTACTCACCTCCCCTCTGGCAACCACCAATTTGTTCTCTGTATTTAAGAGGCTGGGTTCCTTTGTTTGTCTCTTTTTTCTTTGTTCTTTTGTTTCCTACATTCCAAACATGTGTGAGATCATACGGTCTTATTTATTTCACTTAGCATTAAACCCACTGCATCCATCCGTGTTGTTATGAGTGGCAAAATTTCATTCCTTTTGGTGGCTGAGCAGTATATCCACCACACTGTCCTTCCCCATTCATCAGTCGATGGACCCTTGGGCTGTTTCCATAACTTGGCTGTTGTAGCCAATGCTGCTATAAACATGGGGGTGCATGTATCTTTTTGAATTAGTGTCTTCAGATTCTTTGGGTAAATACCCAGTAGTGGAATTACTGGCTCGTAGGGTGTTTCTATTTTTAACTTTTTGAGGAGCCTCCACGCTGTTTTCCAGAGTGGCTGCACCAGTTTGCATTCTCGCCAACGGTGCACGTGGGTTCCCTTTTCCCCCACATCCTCGCCAGCACCTGTTGCTTCCTGTGTTGTCGATTGTAGCCATTCTGACAGGTGTGATGTGGTATCTCATTGTAGTTTTGATTTGCATTTCCCTGATGATGAGTGATGTTGAACTTCTTTTCATGTGTCTGTCGGCCACCTGGATGTCTTCTTTGGAGAAGTGTCTGTTCGTGTCTTCTGCCCGTTTTTCAATTGTCTGAGGTGGTTGTTTTAAGCCATGAAGTGTGGGAATGGTTTGTTATACAGGAAGGGTTAGCTAGGGAAGACCCCATAACAGCCCTCGATCTCCCCCTTCTTCATCTCTGACTCTCTGTCTCTGTCTCTATCTCCATCTCTCCACACAGTGTCCTAAATCCAGCCAAGGAGGCCCTGGTCTGCGGCTGCCCTTCCAGGGAGAGAATGGGTGGTATCTGGGCAAGACCGCAGCAGATACAACTTGGCTCATGTTCTCAGGACCTGTTTTCACTCTCACAATTAGGAAGAACTCCAAAGAGCTTCTGTTTTTGTCTGTCAACACTTACCACATTAAAGCTGAGAAAAGTTTAAAACTTGAGAGAATTGCAAGCACACCTGCCCTCAAGCGTTGGAGTGATGATGTCACACGAGCTGACGAGGTCTCCAGAAAACTCCACTGTGCACTCATTTAAAACATGAGAGAAAGGTAGATGACCTTTGGTTTTGTTGTGAAAGTAAGTTTGTCCTCACCGATCCTGAGAATCCGTGGCCTAGATGGAAATCAAAGAATCAGCTGGGCCATTGTCCCAGATGTCCCCACGATCCCAATGCCGCACTCCACCCCGGTCTGCACGACTTTGCTTATGAAGAAAATAGTCAGAATACAAACATTAAACGGCCTGCTCATTAGAAGGCTCAGAGCTTTACTCCACAATGGTAAGTGCATATGGTTACAAAGCATTCATATAGAGTAAACACTCTAAAATTATTATAATCATTGCATCTCCATGGTAATATTTATTTATAATGAATTATATGCTTACAGGGGAATTATTGAGCTAAGCGGAGAACTAATTATGGGAAGCGTATTCAGATCTCAAATAAAGTAGCTCCCGCCCTTTCTAAGTGATTCTTGCCTAAAAAGCTTCCGTCCTTTTCTTCCGGCCAAGGTGCAAGGCCAGGTGTTGCTCCCAGGGAGCCCCACGGGGCTCCTTCGGTGCCTCATCCAGCTCTTTGGACCTCTTTGTCATCAAGTAAACTCTCCACCCATCGCCACCTCCTCAAGTTCAGACGCATCCATCGAGTCTCTGCTCTGTTCCACCTGCCTTTCCGTTGGTCATGGCGTTGGCTCCTCACCACACCCGTGACTTGGGCACTTCCTTCATCACTCTCGCGCATAATATGAGGAAGCTGCCAACCAAAGCCATTGAACAACCTGCTCAAAACGAGGCAAATAGAAAAGAAGACAGAGAAGATGTGTGTCACTCACTTACTCAAGTACTCACTCGCTGGTAGAAACCATGTGGCTTACCTGTCCCACCAGGCAGGGCTGCTCACAGATGGGGGCGGGCAGGCTGGGGCGTGAGGCACTGACCTGTGGAGAGGATCTCATTGGCATGTGGTGGGTGTCCTCCGGAGACGCGCTGGGTCTCCCAGGAGCCCCGAGAAGGCGCAGTCATCTGGCTGTGGAGGTGGGTGAGGCTTCACGGAGGAATGTGGCAGATGGCACTTTCCAGAATTGGCTGCAACGATACTCCACAGGCTCTTCTTACAAGGTGACTTCCAGGCTCCTTCCAGCAAGGAGGAGGGTCTATGTTTCCTCCCTCTGAATCTGCTCAGACTGGTGACAGCCAAGGAAGGGATGACTCCAGAGACAGGCCCCAGAACGTGAGGCCGCCTCCACACAGGTCTCTGGAGATGCCCCCTCTCGGCATCCGGCCACCATGCGGGGAAGGCACCCAGGTCGCCCCGTGGAGACGCTGGAGTGAGGGGCCATCAGCCAGCCCCGCTCACCTGCCACATGAGAAGCCATCTTAGAAGTGAGTCTACCAGCCCGGGCCAAGCCACCTCTGCTGATGCCACGTGCAGCAGAGTCAAACTGTCCCCTCCGCCTCCTCCCACATAGAAAGTTCATGTACACAGTAAATGACTGGTGTCACCTAAAGCCTCTAAGATACGAGTGGTTTGCTTCACAGCAATGGGCGACTGGCAATGAGGTGATGATGAAGACGGGGAGTGGTAGCCAGGCACAGGGACGGGCTTGGGGGGCTGCTGGGGTAGGAACAGCCACGTGCACGAAGCCACAGCAGGAAGTACGTAAGACCTCAGCGCCACGTCACCCCGCCGGCCACGGGGTGGCAGAATCTGGCAGGGGCGCGGCCACGGGCCAGAAATACCATGATGGCTTAGAGGCTATCGTTCTGGGCCATTGGTCTCCAAATATGGTTCCCCAAATGTGAAACCTGGACCCCGAAGTCAAGGCTATTTTCACAGTTACTGCAAAAGTGTTTACTTGCCTTTCCAGACACCAGTGGTATGTGTGGAGGCGGCCTGGACGAACCCTGCAGGTGAGCAGACGTACTCGCAAAGAAATGCCAATTTCACTTTGAAATGCCCTTGATGTAGCCGGAAAAAAAATGTTACTTTTATTAAACCTCAACCCTTGAGTACACATCCTCATTATGTTTTGTCTTAGAACTTAGGCTTTTTTCTTCATGAAAAAAAACAAACGTTGTGTTAAACTGTACTGGGATTCTTACTTTTATTTTTAAATAAATAAATATTAATGCCACAGCTTTAACTTCTAATATGATAAATACCAACATACAGAGTCCACATAAACTGAGAAAAAGATATAACCCATATAAACAAAATCTCTCTGGGTCTTAAATAATTCCCAGGAGTGTAGCTGGATCTTGAGACAGAAATGTTGGGACCAGAGCTTGTGCTACATGGAATATCAGAAGGTTATATTTATTTATTTATTTAGTTTTCATTTTTTATTTTTTAAGAAGGCTTCCCACCCAGTGTGGAGCCCAACTTGGGGCTTGATTCAAGACCCTGAGATCAAGACCTGAGCTGAGATCGAGAGTCAGATGCTTAACCAATCGAGCCACCCAGGCACCCCCAGAAGATTTTAAACAGGAGCCCAGTCATCTTAGAATTTGGAGGAAATCATGGCGGTGTCCACCGCTGGGTGGTCTCCTAGGGGAGGGTCTGGGGCAGAATTAACCTTTTTAAGAGACTCTGTGCAATGCAGCAGATGGGTTAAGAATTAGGGATGTCGAACCTGCTTCAACGCCTAGCCTCACACCCATGCACACATATGCACACCCCCACACACTCATGCACACCTGCACACACCCACAGGTGCACATGCATACACATGTCACCTGCATATGCACACACACACACACACACACACACGGTGGGGCAGGGGACACAGTTTCTGGCTGAGACAGAGTCAGTAGAGATGGGGTTTGCAGACAGGGTGACCCTGGTCCTTGGAGGGAACCAGGCTCTGCACACAAAGGCAGGGACCTGACCCTGGACAGGAAGACCCATGTGAATCCCGGGAAGCAGAAGAGGAGAGGAGGGTGGGAGCAGTTGGCCATAAATTTGGGAGCTCAAGAGGTTGAGTCAGGATTCCTCTGACGGCCTGCATTTTTTCTGAATTTTACTGAAAAGTAACAGTGGGAGGAGGCCATCTGCAAGCCTGTCCATAGCATCCCCGTGTCCCACTGGAATGTTCTATCAGTATCAGCCCCTGGACCCCGGCAGGCAAAGTTGTGCTGATCACCACCGCCCTCTCTGAGGGGACTTTCTGCACCTCAGTGACGAAGGCCTGACGGTACTGATGACCCTGGTCAAAAAGAACATGAATCAGCCTGCTTCGCCTGCTTCTCCAAGCTGGTCTCCCCAGACGCTGAGCTGCTGAGGGCAGGAGTGACACCCCCACCACCACGGAAAACCCAGCTTGCCTCCAGGAAACAGACTCCTGAAACCAGCGGGCAGTGCCATAGGGTGGAAAGATAGGGTGTCCAGAAGCCAATGCACCCGCCTGAGTGGGGAGGTAGTGGCCCGGGAGGGGTGTTCTCCGAGGTCCAGGAGGTGATATCAAAGTAGAAACCCAGGACAGGTGAGAGGGTGAGCCCTGAGGGGGGGTCTGGAAAGGAGTGCTCCCAGCGGAGGGAAGGGCAGACTCCAGTGCCCTGGGAGAGCCTTCTACCTGCCTGTGTGGGAAAGAGCCAAGAGGCCGGATGCTTTGTGAAGGAGGGAAAGGGGCAGCCAAGGACACAGGGAGGAGGCCAGACCCTTCAGGGCCTTGTGCTCTCTGGCCAGGACTCCAGTTCTGACTCTGAGTGGGGTGGGGCCGCCACAGGGTCTGGAGAGCAGGGGTGTGTGGACTGCCTTCGGGAGCCTCCCCCTGCCAGCTGCGGAGAGCAGACACAGGGACAATGTGGACGCCACTGACCAGTCCAGGGGTCTCTGCAGCAGTGTGGGTGGAAACAGTAGTCAGTTCCATGCCTGTCACAATATATTTATGGATTGAAAATCAGTGTGAGAGAGAGGCGCCTGGGTGGCTCCATCAGTTAAGCGTGCAACTCTTGATTTCAGCTCAGGTCATGATCCCAGGGTCATGGGATCGAGCTCCGCATCAGGTTCTGTGCTGAGCGTGGGACCTGCTTGGGATTCTCTCCCTCCCTCCCTCTCTCTCGGCCCCTCTCCCACTGGCACGCATGTTCTCTCTCTCAAAATAAATAAACTTTAAAAAATTTTTTTAAAGTCAGTGTGAGAGAAAGAACAAACACCTCTTGATTTACATTTTTCCGTGGAAATTTCATGCAGGCATAGGAACTTACCCACCTTCAGACTTGGGGTATTATTTCGACATCAGTTAGCCATGCCGTCAGCGGCCAAACAGTCTTGAATTAATTTGCGTATTAATTACATTAACACAATAGAGGTAAATGCCATTTTAACTAAAAAGTCGGACCCAAGAGTTCAGTGGACTTGGGTTTAAAATGTGACGTTGTCTGTTCCCAACCGGGTACTCTGGGAATTACTGCCCCTCACTGGCCTTGGTTTTCTTCATGGTAAGGTTGTTTGGATGCGACAGAAGATTCCTTATGTGAGCACGGAGTGCTCAGTGGGGGCCCTAAAAAGGGAGATTGTCAAACATCTTCATCAATATCACCATTGAAATTTTATTCCTGAGAAAATATTGTACCTTAGGATTGTGTCTCCAGAGAAGACATGTTGTTCTTTAAATAAGGTGCTGGTTCCCCCTCCAGCCTCCCAGCCCTGGAGGTATTGCCCACATGAATGGCTTTGCTAAGACAGGGAATTTGGGTGCTGGTCCTCTGCGTCAGGGGAAGCCATTTTCATGGTGGCTTTGCATTTGCGACAGCAAAGTTCATCCTTCCAGAGTTCATTTAATTACAGCCGTAAATAATTTGGACGTTAGAAATCCATTTATACCATTAGCTTTTACGGTGGAATTTTATATTTTTTCCCCTAGTCCCCATTTCAATTAAGAAATTTCAAGTTTTACAATAGATCGATGGGTGGGTACCACATCATTAATTTAACGGGATGGCCTATATGCACTTGCAATTTCTTTGTCGATCCCTCTCCTTTAATTTGTAAAATTATTAGGAAAAGAGGAAAATTCAAATAGAGACAGAACATTTAAAAGCATAAAGAAGAAAATTGTATAGATCAAATACACACACACACATACACACACAAATGAGCGAGTAAGCTCAGGGGGAATGTGGAAAGATGGGTGAATCACATCCACACTGACATCTTGCTTGCGATCTTGTCCTATGATTGTGCAAAATGGTACCATGGGGGAAACCGAGTGAGGACATAGGGGATCTTTTGGTGTTTTTTTTTTTAATTTTTTTTCTTAATGTTTATTTATTTTTGAGAGAGAGAGAGAGCATGAGCAGGGGAGGAGGGCAGGCAGAGAGAGAGGGAGACACAGAATCCCAAGCAGGCTCCAGGCTCCAAGCTGTCAGAGCCCGACGCTGGGCTCAAACCCCCACGAGCCATGACATCATGACCTGAGCCGAAGTCGGACGCTCAACCGACTGAGCCATCCAGGCACCTCATCTTGGTGTTATTTCTTACTCTGCATCTGAACACATTTAAAAATGTATGTATCGGGGCGCCTGGGTGGCGCAGTCGGTTAAGCGTCCGACTTCAGCCAGGTCACGATCTCGCGGTCTGTGAGTTCGAGCCCCGCGTCGGGCTCTGGGCTGATGGCTCAGAGCCTGGAGCCTGTTTCCGATTCTGTGTCTCCCTCTCTCTCTGCCCCTCCCCCGTTCATGCTCTGTCTCTCTCTGTCCCAAAAATAAATAAACGTTGAAAAAAAAAATGTATGTATGAAGCCGTGCACATTTTTTTGGCAAAATATCAACTCTTTGACAAGATAAAAATAATAATAATTCTAATACTTTGGGGGAAATGCACTTTTTTCCCTCGGATTAACAAGTCAGATGGCCACACATTCTAAAAAGAATTTAGTCCTTGTGTATTTCTTCCAAACCTGGTCCTCTGTGCTTGCTCCCTCCTTCAGAAAGGCGACATCTTCCTTCCCACAAGCCAGAAAGCCAAGGTCATCCCTCTGTCTCCCTCATTCAATCCCCATTACAAATCCCGGAGAAATCTTTCATACCCTTGCCTGTGTGCATCCCTTACACGGGTCCACTTCTGCCTCTCTCCATCCAGAAGCATCCATCACCTCCCACCCTGCCGGCTGCAGGAACTTCCTCCTCCCTGGACGAGTCTCCCAAGCCTGGTCTGCTGTCAGCAGCCAGGATGATCTTTTAAAAATATAAAGCTGGCCACAGCCCCTCTGTGCCAGAAGCATTGCCTTCCCGTACTCTTAGGAACAGAATCTTCACCAAAACCCTGGATGGTCAAAGGCAGCCCTGTGCCATCTATTCTCACCACCAAACATACCAAGCTCCCCCGTGCAGGACTTTAGACGTGTTACCCCTCCCTGGGCAGCAACCCCCCCCCCACAGCAACCCCTCCCCCGGGCACCTGTCTGAGCTGCTGCCCAGACCTTCTGACATCTCAGGACCAGGTTGCTGCTCAGGGAACACTGGCTGATTCCCCACTGTAGGCTTCCAGAAACACATTCCTTCCCTTCCCAGTGCTGCCAGGTCCATTCGTTTACGACTCTTTAAAAAAAAAAAAAAAATTGAGAGAGAAACAAACAGACAGAGCGTGAGCAGGGGAGGGGCAGAGAGAGAGGGAGACACAGAATCCGAAGCAGGCTCCAGGCTCTGAGCTGTCAGCACAGAGCCCAACGCGGACTCGAACTCACGAACCATGAGATTAGGACCTGAGCCAAAGTCGGACACTCAACTGACTGAGCCACCCAGGCTCCCCATGTGACTCTCTTTTTAATCAAGGTATACATTGAACACATTAAAGTGTGTTTCCTTCACTAACTTTTGATCACTGCACGAACCCATAAAGCCACCCCCCCCAAACAAGCTTTGGAATGACTTTATCCCCCAGAAAGTTCCCTCTTTCTGAAAGACAGTCCCCACCCCTGCCCAACAGCAGCTACCTTCTTGATTTCTATCACCACGGATCAGTTTCACCTACTCTCGCTCGAATTCCACGGAACCACGCAGCATGCATTCTGATTCGTGGACCCGTCCCCGTGCTGCCGCAGGTCCTAGCAGCTTCTCCTCATGAGTGCGTGAGGGGTGGCCCACAGGAGGAGCGCAGTGGGACCCCTGCACCCGTCCTCCAATGGGGGTGTTCCTTGTTCCTCGCCCCTGGCCACCAGGAACAGCACAGTTCTGGGAATTGCTGTCCAAGTCATTTTCTGGACATATGATTTCATTCCTTGTGGGCAAATGTCTACAAGTGAAATGGCTGGGTCATAGGGCTGACACGTATTTAACTTTACAAGAAACTGCCAAACCATTCTCCAAAGGGTTGTGTTATTTTGCTCTCCTACCAGCAGACTTCCGTCTGATTCGTATTCACCAGATCAGGGTTTGGCTTGGCTTGGTGTTTAACTTTAACCCTTCCAATGAATGTGAAATGACATCTCGTTGTGGTTTTAATTTGCATTTTCCCGATGACTGATGACACTGAACACCCCTCCTTCTGTGCTTATTGGCCATTTATGCAGCTTTTGTCATGAAGTTGCTTTGACGCTGTTATGCCCTTTTGGTGTTGAGCTGTTCTCCTTGTGGTTGTCGATCTATAAAAGTTCTATGTATAGCCAGATAATCGTCCTTTGTCAAGTGTATATGTTACAAATGTTTTTTTCTCTGTTTGTGACCTATTTATCATCTTAAGGGTCTCTTTTGGTGGGCAATTTTTTTTCTCACTTTGATGAAATTTTTTAACAATCAAGTTTTTCTTTTATGGCCAATGCTGCTTGTGTCCTGCTTAAAGAATCTTTGCCTGACGGCGTCCTGGAGATTTTTTCCTGTGTGTTCTCTAGAGCTGTGCTATCCAACATGGCAGCCACTAGCCACAGGTAGGGCTCCAAATTTAGTGGCTTAACACAACCGCTACATTCTACTCCTGGTTTTGTATACCACAAATTCAAGAAGGGCTTACCTGGGTGACTCAGCTCTGATCCACCTGGGCCCAGTTTGGGCCTCCTCACTCGCATGGCATTTGGGGGCTCTTTGACATCCCTTCTGTCTCTTTCTCTGTGTCATCTTCTGGTGCTTTTGCATGTGGTATAGTCTTCTCATAGCACAGCGGTCTCAGGGTGTCTGGCCTTTCTATGGTGGTTGGACACCCCCCGCACCCCCAGAGAAAGGGCTCTTCTTATGACCCAGCTCTAGGATGTCACTTCCACATTTTATTGGCCAAGTTAACCACTAAGGCCAACCTAGATTCAAGGATGGGGATCAATAGACTTTCCTCTCAGCGGGACCAATGCGGAAGGAAAGACATTGATAGCGGCCACATCTCACAGCAAGAACAAGTCCCCATGTTGGCCTTGTATCTTGAGCCTCATTAAACCACATATTAGTTCTAATGGCTATTTTTGCACACGTTATACTGTTTTGTATGTACACAATCATGTCCGCTGCAAATAGC
Organism: Lynx rufus; assembly: GCF_022079265.1. Lineage (NCBI taxonomy): Eukaryota > Metazoa > Chordata > Mammalia > Carnivora > Felidae > Lynx > Lynx rufus. The sequence continues at coordinate 2,664,699 of NW_025814896.1, read as the reverse complement.
AACAGCTTTGCTTCTTTGTTTCCATTCTGTGTGCCTTGCATTTCTTTTTCTTGCCTTATAACACGGGCTAGGACTTCCAGACCAGTGTTAATAGAAGTGGTAAGGGCAGCACACCATACCCTCGTTCCCAATCACAGAGGGAAAGTGTCCAACGTTCATCTGTGTGGCTATCTGATTAATAATTGATCACAAAGCTGAAAGCCTCAGAAACACAGGAACCATGCCAATTTTGGCTCATCATTATATCTCTAGAGCCTAGATCAAAGCCTAGCCACAGTAAACACTCAAAGTATGTGTGCTGGATAAACGACCTTAAGGTTATCTTGGTCTGATATGAAATGCTATTCAAATTATCTAGTTGTCAGTTAACACCCTCAGAGGGTTTAGTGTTTGTTATCTATCAACTAGGAGCTTTGATAGCTTATGTTTCTAGAGCACAAAAATGAAAAAGAAATATTGCAAACATTCCAAATGCTCTGTTTTTTTTTTTTTCCACTTGAGAGGAGACATCTACGACTTTTCTCCATGCCGTGACCCCCTGCCGAGGAGCGTAAACGGTACGTCCCACTTCTACTATGTCTAAACGCCAGCCACAGTGAAGCCCCTTCTACCATGAAGATAAGTGTGTTTATGCCTGCTGCCGTGGAGACAGACGCTCGTCTTCATGGGTAGACATTACAGGAAATGAGACTTCCCCGTCCATCTGCTGGAAGGAGAGCTCACACCAGGTTCCCCCCAGCCCTGTAGTCAAACCAGATGAGGCTTTGGAGGGTGATGGAGTGCTGTGCTGTCTCTGATCACTTTTTTGTTTTTGATGCATTGATGGCTGACAATACGAAAATGATAAACCAGGCTGTAGACCCTGCGATTCCTACAAAGGGGGCACCAGACACTCTGACCCTGGCAGCCTGGGGCCTCTGCGCCTGAGCTCTCTCATGAAACACAAACACATCAGGAGGGTGGCAGTGAAGAGTGTGGATGAGACAAGAGCTATGCCTTCCCGAGGTTCTGGGTTAGAATCCCTGCTTCCACACTTTGCAGTGTGTGGCCTTGGGTAAGTGTACGGACCTCTCCGAGCCTCGGTTTCTTTATCTTAAAATGAGGATATGTATTCTGAGTTGGGTGGATTGGTGTAATGAAAAACTGATGTCGCCTTCATTTAAAAAAAACCACTATCACGTTGCACACATAACAGGTGCTCCATAAATGGCAGTTTTTGCTATGATTGTCATTATTCTTGTATATTACTACCAGGGAGATACTGGCATCCCCCACTAGATTTTGAGTTTTCCTTCTCCTTCCAAAATCCCTTTGATTAGGAGAGATCAGTGCCCTGCTTTGGAATCTCTGCTCCACTCCTCCCTTGTGGTTATGGACCTCCTTGACTGGTTCACGGCTTTTCGCTTCTTCTCTGATTAGCCCTTGAGAGCTTCTATGATCGACCGCACAGGTGGCCGACCGATGCGCTGGGGGAGAAGTCATTCAAACCTGCTGGGCTAAGAACCAGGGAATTGTCCCCCAAAGTCACGGCTTGGACAGCACCTGGTCCCCAGTCAGCCCTGCAGGAAAGTCTAATTAGCAAACGCCCTTCCCCTCTACACCTGGGTTTCTAGCTTATAACTATTTACATGAGATTTCCCGCCCTCTCCGGAGCGTCTGCCTCTCAGTTGTGAAATGTGGGATCAACCAATGGAAAATACACATCAGAATCACAGACATACTTTAACCGACTGGCTGCCTGTGGTCAGGGCCACAGCTTTTGTTAGAGAGCTTGCTGGGGCTGGTGGCAGCAAAGCCACAGAGTGTGTGTGCAGATTTCTGCCCTGCCCTCCCGGGCTCTGCGGTGGGGGCCCTATGGGCTTTGTGGTAGGGTGTTTCTCTCTCGGTTGCAGGCTGGAATGCCGAGCCTCCCTGCTGTCAAAGAGAGCACCCCCCAGCCACCGCGAAGATATTTGCAAACAACCTCCAGTGACTGAGTGCCACCCCCGGGTGGGACCCACAAGGCAATGCTGGTCCCTGCTGAGGACAAATACGTTTATCTTTTAGAAACATATTCCCACTTTACTGTGCCATTTTTTTTTCTCAATCTTGTCTTTTGTCTTTTAAGGTGATAACTGACTAATGAGTCTATGTATGTTCTGGAAATACGATAAACCAGCTCTCGAATCACGTGGTGAGTCTAACTTGCCTGTATCCGAAGCACACTTGCGCACCAGCTCCGTTCTCTGGGAAGAACACGCACCCTCACAAGCCGCCCGGCCAGCCTTGCAAAACACTGCCAGTGCCAGTCCCGGTCACCCTAGCGCCGGGTATTAACGACCTTCTGTGCAAAATCAGGTAAGAATGGCGGGCAGGCAGCGAGGAGGACGGTCTTGCAAACATTGCTGCGGAACATGCTTACCTTTCCGTAGGACGCGTGCGGGCGTCTGCCCCCCAGCTGACACAGCCTTGGAAGCTGATCCCCAGAAAGCCGAGGAGCCTTCTCTATCACGCACACCTTTGGAGGGGCGACCCCGGCACCTGTCCTGGGTTTCTCCCCACTCGGCACCAAGCCGAGAGCTTCCTGCAGCCCCAGTGATCACTTCCCAGCTCTGTGCGGCCCGGCTTTGCCAGCCAGGGGTGCCTTCTGGAAGCCGGGCACCCCATGCTTCCCCAGGGTCAGCTGAGCAAGAAGGCAAAAGCGCCCCCCCCCGCCCCCGCCGGCCGAGTCATTTTTACGAGGGCTTCGTGATTTGTGTCTTCCATGAGCTATGTTCCTTATCAGAGAGATAACCTTGAATCGCACCTGCCTTTTAAACATTTTACAGTCCTGACAGCCTCCCGGCAGATCCCCACAGACCCGTCTGCCCCCCCCGTGCCCACAGTTCGGTGGCAGACGCTGCCCCTAAAAGATTTGTTGCAAGAGGGGCGCCTGGGTGGCGCAGTCGGTTAAGCGTCCGACTTCAGCCAGGTCACGGTCTCACGGTCCATGAGTTCGAGCCCCGCGTCAGGCTCTGGGCTGACGGCTCAGAGCCTGGAGCCTGTTTCCGATTCTGTGTCTCCCTCTCTCTCTGCCCCTCCCCCGTTCGTGCTCTGTCTCTCTCTGTCCCAAAAATAAATAAACGTTGAAAAAAAATTTTTTTAAAAAAAAGATTTGTTGCAAGATATAACTCGGTCGGAACAGACTGAGTAGCGGCCACCCAACAGCTCCAAAACCAGCCCAGATTGTCCCACGTCAGCCCGACTTTCATGGAGGGGGTAACCTGTTCATAGCCGGATATTTCGTCTTGAGGGTGGTCTCCTTCCCTCTGCGTGATGTCAGGCGGGGGCGGGGGGTGTCAGGCTGGGGCAGCGGGTAGGGGGGAGAGGGTCTATCTTTTGGAGAAAGTGGTAAGAGTGCCCCCCACCCTGCCAGCTGTTTGTTGGGGCACCATGAACCCACCTTGGCACTAAGCCTGCTGGATGAGCAAACGAAAATACAAGGCATCCAGTTAAATCTGAATTTCAAGTGGACAACAAAGACTTCTTCAGGGACAGTGTGTCCCAGCTGCAGTTGTCCCAGAGTCAAGGCACAGGGAACCCCGTGCAAGTGGAGAGAGTCCATGGGAACCGTAGCTGCCTTACGTCCTCCTAGTGTCTCCGCCAAACACAGGCAAGGCTCCACTTCCTCTTAATGTGCAAGAATGTAATAAATAATAACAATAATAAATAACAGTAAATAATAATACATAAATAATAGTAACAATAAGAAAAAATAAAAATAATATAATATAAAAATAAATAAAATATAACACGGTCCACTTTTTGGCTTTACTACAACTATGTGCATCTGTCCATGTTGATTTCGTCTTGCGCGTCATTGAACAATCTATTGAGAAAACATCATCATCTCCTGGGTAACTTGTTGCCCTCAACGGTGTCTTTCTGACGGTCAGCTGTGGCTCAGGGACCGGTGTGTTCACTCGTTTGCACTGTGACCCCCACGATTTAAATGTCCATTCGGACGCTGCTGAACGTCTGGGTTGTGCCCAGATTTCTGCTCTCTGCACCGCACGGTTATCAACGGGGGTCGTACCTCTCCCGCCACGTGTGAACGAGCGTTTCACCAGGTGCTCACGTGGGAGTGGAAGTACAGGGTCACGCGTGGGTGCTTCTACCTGACCAGGTAGCACTGACTTGTTTCCAAAGGGGTCGTTTCTGTTCACACGCCCGCCAGCTGTATGTGAGGACACAGACTGTCACATAGCCTGGCCAAAATGACCTGTCACGGCCAGCGACAATTGGGGAACAGGATGTGAAATAGGATTTCTCTAGAGTCTCGTTTTGCATTTCTTTTTGAGCTATTTTTTAGTAATAGATCCTTTTCCCGGGCATTTTTCTGATCTTTAGAATTTCGAAAAGATAAAAAGAAATTTGCTGTATGAAAGACAGCAAGATTGATGAAGAACAAGGGGCCACAGCGAGATCATTAACAACATTAACATTAATTAGCTAACCAAGGGACGGAGGAAGAAGCACAACGCAGATTGAAAAGACAGTAAGAAAGCAGTGCAGTGACCCCTTGCGCCATGGCTGAGCCCTGAGAGCACCCGGGGATGGAGTGTGGCCAGGATTCCTGGTGGCCCTTTCCTTGCACCCCCTCTGCTCAGAGCTGAGGCCGGGACAGGTGTCTCCCTGGATGAAGCGAGTCCTCGCCTCATCTCCTCTGGTTGCCCTCCAGAGTCTGATGTTAGGCTGAGTCCCCCAGCTGACATGTCCACTCTGGGGGGGGGGGTCAAGATTGGCACCTGTCCCCTTTGCCGGGGACTCTCCATCAGGGCTCTGGGCCTCAGCGGCAGGTATAATCCTAGAGGAAACACCAGCTTGGGGCTCACTTACTTCTCAGGATTAATTTGTTGTCAGACTTTCTAGCAACCTTCATGTTCCAGCTAATACCATTATACACTGAAGAGGTTTTTTTGGATATAGAATACTTTCTTTGATTTTTTTTTTCCATAACACCTGGTTCATGCTAGCAAAAGCTTTTCACCACTTAAGAAACATGAAATGCAGAACCTAAAAGAGCTAAAAACAATCTCATAAGAGAAGCACAAAGTGGGAGGAATCACCCTACTCACTAAGACCCACTACGGAGCTGTGGTGACCAGGACTTGTGGATTCGGCCGGGGAACAGACGCACGCAGATCAAGAGAACAGAAAAGGGAAGCCCGGAGTAGAGCCGCATAAATATACCCAAACGGATTTTGAGAAAACGTACAGACATAATTCGATGGCGGGAGGATGCCTTTTCCAGCAAGTGGTGCTTCAGCAACTGGACAAGTGGGAGCCACGGGCAGCATGCACAACTCAGCTCAAGTGGGTCGTGGACGTCGGTGTGGAACATCGGGGTACAACATGAGCTACAAGAAAGCAACAGCGCGAGAGAAAGTTGGACCTGAGGTTAGATTTGACACCCAAAGCACGCTCCACAACGGGATAGACTGTAAATTGGACCTCCTCACATTAAAATTTGCTCTAAGAAAGTCCCCGGGAAGAGGACAGAGTGACAGGCTGCAGGCTGGAAAGCCCCACGTGCCAGCCGCACAGCTGGGAGAGGACTCCCGCCTAGAATGTACGAGTAACTCAAAATTCAACAGTAGAACACACCCTCACACACAAACCAGCTAGAAGGTGAGCAAAAGACACGAAGAAGCTGTCTCTGAAGAGGACATTCAGATGGGGAAGGGTGCTCAGAACCATGTTCAGCACGGCTGGCCATCAAGGAGATGCTGAACACAGCCACAGGGAGAAAGGAGTAGGTTCCTATCGGAAGGGCTGATTTAAAACTAATAATGATGATAAGCCAAGGGCGGTTAGGATGTGGAGAAGCTGGCTCTCCTACCTATTGCTGGTGGAAACGTGAAATGGTACAGCCTCTCTGGAAAAGTTTGTGGGGATTTTGCTATCTGTTTGTTTTCTAGAACTAACCATGTGCTCTAACATATGACCCAACAATGGCACTCTTAGGCATTTATCCCAGAGAAATGGAAATTTGAGCTCACACCAAAATCCACACATCAATTGCCAAAGGAATTTTGGATGCGATGTCCCCAAACTGAAACCACCTCAAGGTCCTTCATGAGCACACGGTTGAGCAAACCGTAAGCACAGAGATCCACACCGTGGAACGTGACTCAACAATCAAAAGGCGTGGAGTCTTGATGCAGTCACCAACTTGGATGGGGCTCAAGGGAATTACGCTAAGGAAAAAATGTCAGTCCCCAAAGCTTAGCTAATGTCGATTCTGTCTATAAAGCTTTCTTGAAATCACAAGAGAATGGGGTGGAGAACAGATTAGTGGTTGCTAGAGATTATGGAAGAGGGTGAGAGGGAGGGAGGTGTGGCTATAAAAACTGCACCAGGGATCCCTGTGATGGATGGTTCTGTTTCTTGACTGTGGTCAAAGGGATTCATGCGTGATAAAATTGCAGAAAAGTGAGCACGCACGTGCTCACACAGCACGTGCAAAAGTAGTGAAATCTGAATGAGGATCGCTTAACGTCAACATCCTGGTGTGACCTCATTTTGCAAGATGTTCCCGTTGGGGAATTTAGGTGAAGGGCCCATGGGATCTCGTACTACGCCTGAATCTACAATGATTTCAAAATGGGGTCAAGTGAAAATGGGTGACGAGCCATCACCCAGAAGATTTTCATGGGGTCAAGTGAAAATGGGTGACGAGCCATCACCCAGAAGATTTTCATGGGGTCAAGTGAAAATGGGTGACGAGCCATCACCCAGAAGATTTTCATGGGGTCAAGTGAAAATGGGTGACGAGCCATCACCCAGAAGATTTTCATGGGGTCAAGTGAAAATGGGTGACGAGCCATCACCCAGAAGATTTTCACTGTTGGTACCTTGCATGCTTCCCTCCCCTCTCTCAGATAGAAGGATGAATATTGAAAAAAAATAAAATGAAACATTGCACACACTATTTTGGAATCATGGGGTCAGAGCATCCTTCCGTTACCTTGTCCACATCGTTCCCTTCGTCTCCATTATAAGCGGTGTTGGGATGAACATCCCAGTGGATCCACCCGCCAGCACATCCATGACGCCTCCCTTCAGATGAAGCCACTGGTTCACTTCTGACATGCGCTTGTCTTCGATGAGTAGCGCGTTCCGAAGAATCAAAGTGTAATATAAAGAGGACGGCACGTCGGTAGAGGGTTGAGAACGGACTGCTCCGTGGGGTGTCTGGGCTGCTTCCTTTCAGGGGGGAGACAAGTGGTTTTTCGTTACTCATGTGTTGTAAACACTCACAAAGCCAGTTTTGTTGATGTGCTCATTGACTGGCGACCCCTCTGATGGGTGGGCCTCAAGTAGGTGCTGTCTTTGTCCACTTTCCCATATCTGTTTGGAGGCTCTGGAGAGGTAGACACGGTAGAAAACAAAACATAGAATTAGCACAAAATGCAGGACAGAGTCCTCGGCTTCACATCCAGCCCCGGGGAACAGGGAAACCCACCGATGCCCTTTCTCACTCACTCTGGTGCCGGAGCCCAGAGACAGATGGTCACCCGGAGGCAAGGGTGTCTTTCTCCATGCTCTATGAAGACCAAGTGACCAAGGGAGGGGACGGAAGGGAAGGGAAGGCAGAAAGGGTCGGGAGGACTAAGGGGCACCGCCCTCATCTAACTTCAAAGCTGTCTTACTATGGTTCCCATAGAAAATATAAAACGTTTCATAATTTAAGACTTGCTTTGCTCATTCACATAATCTTTATTTCAGGCTTTATTTCAGTGAACTGATTTTTTAAATGAAATTAAAATTAAAATAGGATGTGTTTGAGAGCAACTGATTGCCTCCTTCTATGATCTATCCAGGACAGATTATGAACGAGGAATCTACATCCAGATGGTTGGAAACACAGACACAGGTGCACACACAGAAAATCTCCTCCACTATCAGACTTGCTGGACCTGTACCTTATCCTTGAACCTTAACTTGACTGATCCCATTTAATTCTCAAACAAGTTCCATTTCCACCCTTATTTACAGACAGAAATAGGCAGAAAAAGGACTTGGAGAAAAGATTCGTGACAAGTAAAACAGTTCACTTGGAGGACAGTGGACAGCCTGGGCCATCTGTCTTCATGGGGACAGCTTTTCTGGATCCCACGTGCACCTGCCCAGCCAGTGGGAAATAAAGGATGTGAGGCAACAAAATCGGGAGCTCTCCCAGCAGAGAGGAAAAGTCTGGGCGCGTGAGAATTTCCTCTGTTGTTGAAGCAGGCCAGATTCGCAAGAGCCAGTGGCCCTAAGCTGACGTGAAGCTCCCCTTGGCATGAGTCCCTGAATGGACAGAACCAGCCGGCAAACCCACGGAGGAGAGGCTCAAACGCAGAGCTCGGAGACGCTCATCTCACTGGCCATCTTGGTGGATGGTGAGCCACGTGGCTGGGGCGGGGGAGGGGGGCAGACAGTGGCATCAAGGTGAAGTTGATCATCTCCCAACAAGGAACAAGATTCGATTTCCAATGGCACCTCTCTCCGGGCACTAGTGCAGTGGCCGCGACATCCCCTCGCCTGCAGGCGCTCCCCGGGCAGCCCTGGGTGCCCACCGCTCTCTGGTGGCACATGCTCTCACGTGGGCAACGTGGGAGGCTCCGGGCAATGTCACGTCTCGGCCGATGGAGAAGTCAAACCGCCCGCGGTGACCCTGAACGCCGTTCTAGGCGTTGTTGTAAAAATCAGAAAGATACCGCATCACACGACAGTGCCTGTTCTCAGAGGCCACAGTTTTATTTACTGCTGGGCTTCCATCATCTATTTCTTTTTCTTTCCTTTGGCTTTTTTCAAATAATTTAACCTTGGGCTCTCAGTCTCCCTGCAAAATCCCGTAACAAAGAATGGCAGGTGTATTTCGTGCTTTTATCTGCACTCAAGTGCTTTTGATCCGTTACCTTGGAGGGGTTATTTATCCACTGGAGGCTTCTCTCAGGGGAGAAGGGTCCAAGGAGGCCAACCTGGAACTGCCTGTACCTTCTAGAAGGAGCCCGGCCCCTACCCCATCCCCCGTACAATTTGCATTTTATCTTTCACGCTGCCGCTAAGTGCTATTTCATAAAAATGTTGGCTTTTCACATTTTATCTCCAGAGATTTTACTCATCTTCTGGGCTTCTCGTACCTTCCGTCCTCCAACGTTGGCGTACCTGGGATGTAACTTCTTTCCTGGAGGGACGCGGGGCCCCTACCTGCAGGCAATGACGGAGACGAGGCAGTGGGCTCAGCGTCCCGGGACCCCGGCAAAACGGCAGTCACTGGGTCCTGTCCGCAGACGGGGCGCGTTGCCCAAGCGAGTCTGGGGTGATACCAGAAGCAACACTGTTAGCCAGCTGCCCAGGCATCTGACTGATCCAGGCGGTTGGTTCATCAGTGAGTCCCCTCGGGTGGCTCTGGCCTGAACCCCTCTGACAGGCCACGTCTGGTCTATTTATGTCACGGAAGAATTCTTTCTTCACCTGCAGTTCCTGAACGATCACCGGTAAATAACCCCCGAGTTCCCGTTTGGAATCAAGCCCCGGAGGGAGTCATGTGGGGCCGGCCACGGGCTCAGCGGTTGGCCAGCGTGGTGCGTGTCTGGAGGCTTCCTCGTGCCGGCTGGGAAATACTTGGAGGACGGACTTCGCCTTCCTGGGCCTCTGTGTCTGCATCTATGAAATGGGTGATAGGACAGCACCTGCATCGTGCGGCTGACTGCAATGGGGCCGGAATGCGACAGGAATCACCGGGCGCTTGGACACGGCCCTTCCATTGGCATCGCAGCTTTGCAGGGCAGTGGGATTGGAAAATAGCAAAGTCCCGGGTTGAGGAGTCCCGCGAGCTCCCCGCATGCTTCACAGGATGCAGCGGCGTCCGCCCACAGAAGGAAGATCCTCACCGCCAGAGAGAAGGTGGGAGTGCGCTCCGAAATTCTGGGCGCTTTGCGGGCTCCGGGCTGGAAGCCTGGGATGGTTGGTCGAGGGGGCTCTGCAGCCCAGAGCCACCAGCAGGCCTCTGAGAAGGGACGAGCCCTTCCTCCGTCCCCGCCTCACGCTGTCACAGCCTCGGCTGGGACTGCCAGATAAGGTGTGGAGTGGGCTGAACGTCTCTTTTGTACCGTTCCCCACTTCCACCTATCTGATCTCCCAGGTGATTCAAACCCGAGGAGCGTCGCCTTTCAGAAGGAAGACAGCAAGATCTCAGCAATCAGAGGAGGCAATGACCTCACTCCCAGTGCAGAGATGAACCATCACCTTTCCGCTCCCCGCCCAGCAGACTTGCAGGAGGGGAGCCGGGAGGGCTGGCAGCTGGGGAGAGCCTGGAGGTGGCAGGTGGGGGGGGGAGGGCTGCCTGCAGAAGGGGCGCGCGGTGAGGCCGTGGGTGCCTGTGAAGCACGGGGAGGGGTCCTGCGGGACCCGGGATGGCCAGGAGGGCCCCACCCCCACAGGCAGGAGGGCAGGACCCGGGACAGCGTTTGCTAAGCTGGCACCTCTGGGGTCTGCCGGTCTCCCGGAGCTGCCAACCCAAAGCACCAGAGACGAGGTGGCTTAAAGGAGTAGAAATGGATTCTTTCACGGCCTAGAGAGCAGAAGTCAGAAATCAGGGTGTCACAGAGCTGCTTCCCCCCAAAGGCTCCAGGGGAGGCTCCTTCCTGCCTCCTCCGGCTTCTGGCGGCTGCAGTGCTCGTTGGCTTGGGGTTTCTCAGCTCCCACCCCTGCCTCTGTCTCCACGTGGCTTTTCCCCACGTGTCTCTCCTCTTCTGTCTTTCCAAGGCCACCAGTTATTGGACTTAGGGTCCACCTGGTTAGTCCAGGATAGTCTCACCTTGAGATCTTTAATGTAATCACATACATTGGGGCTCCCTGGTGGCTCAGTCGGTTAAGCGTCTGACTTTGGCTCAGGTCATGATCTCATGATCTCATCGTTCACGGGTTCGAGCCCTGCGTCAGGCTCTGTGCTGACAGCTCGGAGCCCGGAGCCCGATTCGTATTCTGTGTCTCCCTCTCTCTGTGCCCCTCCCCCGCTCAACACTCGCTCTCTCTCTCTCTCTCTCAAAAATAAATAAATGTTATAAAATTTCTTTTTAATGTTTTTAAAAATCACATACACAAAGACTTATTTTTCCAGGTGAACCTATCTTTTTGGGGAGGGTTGCCATCACCCCCAGCAGAAGGTTTCTTCACCTCTCTGAGACTCAGTTTCTGCATTTTGAAAATGGAAGCAGTAACGTTGCTCTCCTCACGGAGTCTACCAAAGTCTGTAAGAGATCTTGCTTGTAAAGCCTTAGAACGTCGTTCTCCAGGGTGTGGTTGGAAGACAAGGAGGTTCTGCCTCAGCTGGGAGCCTGGTAAGAAGACAGCCTTCAACCAGCTCCAGACGTGCCGAATCAGAACCCCCATTTTTTAAAAACGTTTATTTATTTTTGAGAGAGAGCGACAGAGACAGAGTGCAAGCAGGAGAGGGGCAGAGAGAGAGGGAGACACAGAATCCGAAGCAGCTCTAGGCGCCAAGCTGTCAGCACAGAGCCCGACGCGGGGCTCGAACTCACGAACTGTGAGATCATGACCTGAGGCGAAGTCGGACGCTTAACCGACTGAGCCACCCAGGCGCCCCCAGGACTCCCATGTTAACAAGGCACCAGGTGGCTCTGATGCACCCCAACATGTGGGAACAGCGGGTCAGGCACCTAGTGAACACTCAAACCACTGGCTTCTGCCCCATGACACTTCCATAAAGGATTCTAGTCATCCTGGAGATTCGCCACTTAGCCAAAGCAAATCGATGAAGCCACTGTCCCCACACAGAGCTACCGGACGGATTCTTCTACGGCTGTCATTTTTTGGGGGGAGAACAAACTCAACTACTTTAAAACTTCTCTTAAGGAAGTGCTTATTCTGGAGGCATCTGTGTGGCTCAGTCGGTTAAGCATCCGACTCTTGGTTTCCCTCAGGTCATGATCTTGTGGTGTGTGAGTTCGAGCCCCTCATTGGGCTCTACTCAGTGCAGAGCCTGCTTGGGATTCTCTGTCTCCCACTCTCTCTGCCCCACCCCCCGCTTTCTCTCTCTGTCTCAAAAATAAGTAAATAAACTTAAAAAAAAGTGTTTAATAAAAAAAGAAGAGCTTATTCTGAGTTATGACTTTTATAAGGATTAAAAAGATATGTTTATTTGCTTTTGTTCCTTATTAAATCCTTTCTGAGTTGAAAGTGCCTAGTCAGTAATGGATGCATTAGCTGGAACTCTCTTTCCCTTCCCCAGGGGAAATTTTTCCGTGTAAAAAAGCCACACTGTCTCTGATGTGTGTGCTCTGGGTTTGGGTGACCTTCAGGCAGGTGAGGCCCACCCTGTGCCTAAGAGACAGGTGCACCTGAGAATTTCCCCAAAAGACTAGAGCAAGACGCTTCCCGAGTCAGAGCCGGCCATCTGGTCCACCTGATGAAGTAAGAAAGTTTTAAAAGAACAGGCTTCTTCCAGCTAACCCTGCACTTACTTCCATCATTAAATGTGTTTTACTCAGACCTCAAGTTAGTCAAGTATTTTGGTTACTCTTGGAACGCTTTATGCCGTCGACAATAAAAGGCTGAGATCCTTCCCTACCTACATCATTTGTCTCTTGATAAAAATTTCCAGCCTTTATCTCCTTCTCAAAGGGACATAATTTAAATATGAATAATGAAAAACACTTCCAGACACATAAACCCAGTAATGCTTTTCTGAGGTGCAAAGTTGGACGCAACACAAAAGAACCGAATGTTAGCAAATTGTGCTTTCTAACTTGGCGTGTGATAAAATCCTCAATGGGCCGGGCGCGCCGCCGCAGGGGCGGGGGTGGGAGAGATAAAGGGACGCCTGCTTTTCAGGCTCCCGGTGAGGGCGAGCATGGGCAAAATGTTCTGGCAAGCCTTTGGATTCAAAATGGCAATTCTAAATACCTTTTAACGACATGTTTAATATTATACACATGCTTACTCTTTTTATGGAGATGAATTTCCAGGGAGAACCCGAAAGCCGAGCTGTAAATTTATTCCTTTGCTATAAAAAAAAAAAAAAGTGTGACTTGCATGTAAGTTATTTATGGGGAACTAAGGGAATTCTAATCTAAGTCAGGCCTTTGGGACTCAGCTGACGCCCCTTCTTCTCTCTCTTTCTCTCTCCCTCTCCCTCCATCCCCCCAAAATAACAAACATGCTTGTGCTTTTCAGGATTTGATTCTACGTATAGCTGTAGAGTGGAATGATTTACAAGGCTCTTGTTAGTCTGTTTTGCTGGGGACAGAGACCTTCCAGGCCGCCTGCCGCTGTCGGTCACCGACAGCACCTCCAGGGGCGTGCGGTGTATCTCTCAAACTCCCTGAGCCACGCTCGGATCCTGCTGCCCCCTTTCCCGCTCGCGCTGAAGGCACCGCGAGCTTAGACTGGATCCCCCTAAATCCACCCATCAAATTACATTTGCCATCGCTGCTTTGTAAATTCAGGCAGAGAGGAGAAAACTCACACCCGAAATACGAAGGTGATTGTCCGCGGACACGAGTGGTTGAGCAGGAACCGTAAGTGCTTTGCATTAACAAATCCCCGCAACTGTTTCCCGGGGCCCGATGTATCCGGTCTTATATTTAATCCCATTGTTTATGCAACAGTTAGGAGAGAGCGGATTTGTTTAGTGCTAAGTGTTTCACACCTTGGGTAAGGCAGTTCATGTTCAAATTCTATTTTGGGCTTTATTTATGAATTTGCAGCTTTCAAAGGGTTTGGGGGTATGAGAGCCAGCTGTGTGCCTCTTTTTAACAAGGCAGGGCTCTCGCTGACAGGGAAGGCTTGTTGAACAACCAATGAAGAGTACCACCACTGGCCATGCCGCAGCCATAGGCTTCTCGCTCCCAGCAACAGACAATTTGCAGCTGGCATAAAATGTTTGCTCAGAAGATGCGCTCATTGTGAGATGTAATGATCGAGTCAAAACAGCTTCCACAAGTCAGGAAGAGTCAGTCTTCCCCACTCTGCAATGGAGAGCCAGGGTTTCTATTCTGCAAGACGCTAGCCGTGGGGATGACGGGGTCCCTCTCCCGCTGAAGCTGCTCGCAAGGCCCAGCCGTGGGCAGCAGTGAACGCCGTGTACTTGCAAACTCGGATGTGTGTGACATGTAATCAAGTTAAAGCCCAGCCTTTTCCGGGTCTCTCTCCAATCCCCGGGGTCCTGCAAAGAACACGGGGGATCTTAGGAAAAGCAAAACAAATAGCAGAGACACCCCCTGGTCTTCAGGATTTGCCACCCACAGCTGGTGTGCTCTCTGTCTAAGCAGGTAAATCAAATCCTGGGCACCACTGCCTCTGGGCCACATGGACGCACGGTACGTTGGCCCAGGATGGGAGCCACCAAGCCAGGGAGCTCCCACGTCCCCTAGAGGCCCCAGTGCCTCTGCTGTCCAGGAGCTATGGCCCAGGACCCCAGGCCTGCAACCCTTCTTCCCTGCCTCTGTGTCTTTCTCTCTCCTATCTCCTTGTCTCTTCCTCCCTTCTTTCTGTCTCCCTTCCCCTCTCCCCTCAGATGGTCTCTCTGTCCCCTTCTTTCTGGGTCACCACCACAGAAGCTGATAAGCTGCTGAGACTTTGATGCTGAATCAGAAACAAAATCATCCTCAGACTATCTCTATTTGCCCCAGCCCTGCAGGGGTCGCTGGGGAAGGAGACACATGGGCCCAGCTCTGTCCTTGGCCCCGACCACGTGATGTCCAGGTGATGTCCGCGTCCAACCAGCCAAGGACCCAGACAAGCAAGGTTGTGAGCAGGTTGCGAGGGACACGGCCACCCTGGGGAGTCAGGACACTTCTATGAGAAGGGGACAGAAAGAACCACTGTGGGGCTGGGGGCTCGAGGGGGGCCTGAGGAAGGAGTCTTGCTCAGGCCTGGGTGTGGTCGGAAAGGGGGGCGGTTCTCCGTCTGGGGGCAGCCGGCAGTCATGTCCGTGGGCGGGAAGGAGAGGAGGGGGTTAGAGCTTCGCCAGCAAGGCAGCGCCTGGGGGGGCCTGCTTGTGGATGCACAGCGCCTGCGTGGGCCGTGGACCTGGCCCCAGGTTGTTTATGTTCATGGTCGACAGAGAGCAAGGCGGCTTCTCTGTGAGCATCGCAACAGTTTGTCATAACATTGAGGTCAGATCAGCCCCGGGACCTCAGCAGCTGCTGTTTTCCTTTTTCAGATGCAAGAAGGAAATTTTCAAAAACTAAAACACACATTAACATCTCACTGAGATTTCCTGACGCGTCTACTCTATTAACCGCTTCGTCTGTTGAGGACGAGTGAGCAGTGGTCCTGTTAAGTCCCCATACTTGTTTTTATGCAGCAGAATGTTCCAGAGCAGGAAAAGAAAGGACACTATAAAGGACAAGGCTCCTGGGAGCCTGAGAGTGGGGAGCACTGGGGTCTCCCATGAGCGTCCGGGTCTGCCCAAGCCCGTGGTCTCAGTCCTTCACCCCCACAGGTTGAGCGTGGGCCCGGGCAGGACCACGGCTCCCGCACTGCCAGCACCACCTTCAGAATGGAACGTCGGGGACCCAGGACCCGGCTATCCTGCAGCAGCGACCGTGGGCAGCGAGGCCAGCCGTGGGCCAGGGATCCACAATGGCAACCTCTGCCTGACTCTTTTTCTGGACCTTTCTTCGAAAATGCCAATAAGGCCTGAGAAAGACGGACAGAAAGACAAAATCATGTATAGACGTGTAGGCACAAATATAGGGAGGAGGGAGGGAGGAAGAAGGAGGTGCAGGGGGAGGGAAGACAGGGACAGAGACAGAGAAAGTCGTTTTGAACGACGAGATCAACTAGATGTGAGCCCAGGGGAGGAAGCTTCCTCCGACTTCGGATCATTAATCTGCCGTTGGAAGCGAGGGGAGATGTGTGCTCGGCATCAACGATGGCCCCGCAGCCCCTCCGGGAGGGCCGGGACCGTCCACAGACTCAGATGCGGCCAGGGGAGCACAGGCGTCCACGGAGACCCTGCAGAGCGTATGCCGCACCCCCTTGGGCCCAGGGCACCCATTCTACTCGGGGGGAAATAAAGTCAAAAGTGCCCAGGGAAATTCCGAACCAGGCCTGTGCTTGTCCGTCTAATCAGAGAGACAGTCTATTGCCATACTTCTGCCGCCGGGATGGACAGTCGTAACTGTTGCAATCCGTGTAATTGTATATCGTCACTGCCGTGAGAACCTGGCCAGCCCAGGCTGGCATCCTCGTTTTTGTCCCCTCTCTGAGTGGGCACCGCGGACACCAACGGCACTCAATGGATGCTCAAGGAGTGGGAGTTTCAGAATGACTGGAAACAGGGAAGGTCTTTGGTGTCAGGACAACGGATTCACCTGTGGTGTTACCCTGCTGCTTTATCCATGTGACAATTACAACGCGAATGTGCCCCAGACCCATCATTACAGGTGACGGTGGATGAGTGCTGAGAAACTGCTTTTGCTTTTGCTTTTCTGTCTCACATCCGTACACCTTTATCTGGATGCCTCTTTGCACCTTTGTTCTTGACGTGGTTTTGATCCGGACTTCATTCCCTCTGCGTTCTTGTGCGTCCCAACTGGGACTGATCATGAGACTCGCCCGGGCCCTGACGCCCATGCACTCACCCCCAGACCCACCCCACCCCAGTGTGCTCAGGTGGGTCCAGGAGTGACAGCGAGCTCTGTGGGGCTGTGGGAAGCGGTCTACGCATCACTCAGCGGAATTTTAAACCCACCGGAGTATTAACCGGGTAGATTCTCAGTGGACTTTTAAAATAGAAGGCCATGTACTATACATTTAAAATCACAACTTTAAATGGCCTTTGGGCGATGGATTACTCTAGGCCTGGCTTTATTTACACCAAAGGATGCAGGATTTTGTCAAATGTTTTTTTCTGCATTTTTTCTTCTTTAGCCTGTTGACGGGATGGCTTCCATTAATTGGTTTTGAATGCTGACCTCCTGCATACCTGAGATAAATCCCACTTGGCCGTGGCGTAGGGTTCTTTTGATACATTGTTGGATTCTGTTTGCTAATATTTTGCTGAGAATTGTTGTGTCTATGTTCACGACAGATATTGGCCTAGAGTTTTCCTTTTGTGTAATGTCTTTATCTGGTTTTGGTATTAGGATAATGCTGGCCACACAGAATGAGTTAGGAACTGTTCTCTCTGCTTCCACAAGAGATTGGGGAGAATTGGTACCATTTCTTCCGTAAATATTCGGTAGCATGCACTAATGAACCCACTTCGGTGCTTGTTTTCTTGGAAAGCTAATTATTGATTCACTTTCTTTTATAAATGTAGGCCTGTGCATATTATCTCTCCCTCCTTGTGTGAGTTTGGGTGGTTGTGTGTCCTGAGAAACTGGTCCATTTCATCTGAACTATCAAATTTGTGGACAGAGCTGTTTGTAGTATTTGCTCATTGGCCGTAGGCTCAGTAATGATGGCCCCTCACTTCTCCCTGAGGTCGGTCATTTGTGAGTTTACGTCCACCAGGGTAGGCTGGTTACAGATTCATCTGCTTTAGTAATGCTTCCAAAGAAACAGCTTTGGGTTTCCTTGATTTTCTCTATTGTTTTTCTGTTTTAAATTGTATTAATATCTACTCTAGCTATTACTTGCTTTCTCCTGCTTGCTTTAAGCTTAAATTGCTCTTTTGGTCTCATTTCTTAAGATGGAAACGTCTGATTGATTTCCAATCTTCCTTCTTTTCCAGCACGGGCTTACAGGGCCACAAACTCCCCCAAGGGAGGCACCTCCATTTCCCCGGGTGTGGTGGGCCGGCCACCCTTCCCAGCAGTGACAGGACAAGTCCACCCTCGAGCACTGTTGTCCGATGGGGACCTGAGCTCCTTGGGGACAGCATGACGCCCAGGTGAGCCAGCGCCCCCAGCATCAGTTTGGAGTCATCGGTCAAAAACACTGGGGTTGAACTATGTGGTTATTTGTTTAAACCCGGTTGGGAAAACAGCCAAATCAGAGTTGATTTATTCCTCAATAATAAGAGACTGCATCGAGCAGCACATTTATATGTACACATTCCTCCCGGCTGGGCAAGCTCCAGGTCAATAAAGCAAACGCAGAGTCTGAAAGGAGAAAGTGTCTGCATGCACTCATTATATGGAGGAAAGCGAGCATCTGCCTCTGCTTGGTTCAGCCCAGCTCACCCGACATGGGCAGATGGGCTGGCCCCCGTGTGTCAGTGTTTCAGACACCCTGCGAAGCCTAGCTCAGTGCCCAGTGGGGACGCAGGCTTTGCACATCCTGAGAGGAATCTTGTCTGTCCTCACAGTCACCCGGCCAGGCTACAGCCTCCCCTGCGGGACCCCCCAGGAGCCCAAACCCACAATTTAGCAGCAGGTCCGGTCGGTTGGAGTCTGGGGAAGGGTGGCCATCCTCCCCAGGGGCATAGCCCACCCCTGGCTCAGCACATCGTCTGTCCCAAAGGTCAGGATGCAGGGACGCAAAGAGGGAGGAGGGGGTCCTATGGCTGGAGAGTGGGCTGGTCCACTGGCCGTGTCTTCACTGCGTGTGTGGCACACCCGAGCTGTGCACATTTGAGTCTGAGCCTCACTCTGACACCGTGGCACGACACACATTAATTCCATCAGCCGTAGCAGGGCCTGCCACGGAGCCGTGGCTGGAGGACTGGATGTGATGGTTCCCACAGAGCACAGCTGTGAGCCGACGTGTGCCCCCAAATCCACACGTGGCAATGCTAGCCTCCTGCGCCATGGGGCTGGGCCGGATGTGGAGATGGTCTTCAGAGAGGTGATTAAGTCAGATGAGGCCACTAGTGTGGGTCTCGACCTAACACGACAGGTACCCTTACAAGAAGAGGAGACCAGGACCCAGACACGTGCAGAAGGACGACCACACGAAGACATGGGGAGAAGACGGCCGTCTACGCACCAAGGAGAGAGCCCTCGGGAGAAATAACTCGGCCGACACCTTGATCGCGGACTTCCGGCCTCCAGACCACGAGAGATGGGCGTCTGCTGCTGACTCTGCCCCCTCTGTGTCACCGCGGCCAGAGGCGGCACAGGCACCAGGTTCCACAGCAGAACATCACACAACCGGCCACGGCTGCTGGCGTCCTTCCACATTCACCAACTATCCTCTGTGGACAGAGTCACATGGTCGGTTCTCGAAGTCGGGGCTGGCGCTTTTCATGTTATTCACTCAGGACATGTTTGCTGAGCACCTAGCCAGTGCCTCGAGGTGCTCCGGGGCCCAGGACACCTGCCACTGAGTGAAAAGGACCCCCTGCTCACAAAATGGACAAGCCCCGCTGGCCCAGCTCTGCAGCCGGACATGCACCTGCCAGGGCGCTGGTTTTCCCGTGGGGCCCCGATCCCTTGCAGACAGGAGGAGCCCCTCTTGTAGGAGCTGAGGCCTGGGAGCACTTCGCCTCCACAAGCGTTTTCTCTTGTCTGAAAACAAAAACTATGTGCTGTAGCTGCCAGAAACTAGGCGGCCTGTGCTCTCCCGTGTCCTCCGATCAGCTCAGGGGCCGGCCCGCGGCCATTACTGCCTCCTTCCCTGTGCTCGGCCCTGTCTCCTCTCTTCTCGCACTGGGTCAAGCTGTCATCCACTCAAGGCCTTTATAGGAGCTGATGGGGAGTGTAGATCGCACACAAATCATGCCGTGGCTGCAGGGGCTGGGTCAGGGGTGGCGGTGAGCACCCAGCTCACAGAGTGACCACAACCGAGGCCTCGCCCAGACGGCCCACGTGCGGGGAGGAGGGGCGGGCCGCCAGCACCGTTAGGGCGTTTGCTGCACGAGTTCTCTGCACTTGTGCGGATGGCCTCCTCCGACCTGCCGGACTTGAAGCAGGAAATGCAGCCTCATCGGGACGGACGTCGGCCACCCTCCCGGAGCTCAGTGCAGACCGAGGAAGGAGGGAGTCACAGTGGGGCACGGGGAGGCCTGTGCTGGGGAGGTCGGGGCTGCGGGAGCCCCCGCACATTCGCTGCGGATCAGGAAACCTGGAGGAACCAACCCCACCGGGGACTCCGGGGATGGCGGGCAGGGGCAGGTTTGAACTTGGCTGTAGGGCTGTGATAAGAAGCCGGTTGCATACGCGCCCGGCAGATGTCAGCTGGGGAGACCGCACGCTCGCTGCCCTCCCCTAATGAGCACGGTGCCTGGGACCCGGCCACTTCTTTTTTGGGGCTTTCGCTGCAGGGCCGCCTGAGACCAACAGAGATTCAAAGCCTTTCTCCCTGGCTGCAGATCACAGAGACAGCGAATCGCCTGCTCTGTCCGTGGCACCAGCCCCAAGGTCTGGGGGGCCCAGCAGGGTCCGTCCTCGCTTCTGTGTGAAGCTTGCACAAGATCTGATCAAAAACTTGCTCCTGAAAAGCCTGTGAAGTGGCGGGCGGTGACGCGGGGGCCGGGAGGGCGGCGAGGGCCCAGAACCATCAAAGCCCCGAGTGCCTGGTGCAAGGAAAACCAACCAGGGGACGCAGGAGCAGCCGCCACCCGCTGCAGGCACGGGCTGGCCCCCAGCCTCGCAAGAGCTGCCGCGCACGCGCGCCCTGAGTACCACTTCTCTGCTCATTCAAATCCCTTGGCATGATTGGAAAAGACCCCTGCCCGTCCCGAGGGGCCGCACTGCTCAGCCCCGGACTCCCAGGCATCTCAAAGGGGTGGAAGGCAGCCGTGACTGCCAGGAGGGGATCATGGCAGGTGCAGGCAGGTGTGCACGGACGGCAGAGTACCAGGAGCCCCTGCGCCCTCCGGCTGCTGCCTGGACGGATGGACAGCCAGCACCCACCGTCCTACAAGGGGGTAGAAGCCGCTGCCCAAGCCCCCAAGGCCCCCCAGCAGCCAGGCCTCCCTGGATCGGCCCACTCGCCCGCACCCACTCCCTTGCACCGTCGTGCTCCCGCCCCAGAGCCTCGCCTGTTGACTGGCTCTGCCCCGCCACCAGTGCTGCCCCCTGCCCTGGTCCCCTGCAGCCTCCCCTCTCCCTTCACTGCCCCAGCTCCCCGCTGTTCAGCCGCACTGACGGGGTCTCGCGGACGCAGATGCGCCCACAGGTCAGGGCAGCCGACTTTCTTCACCTCCACACTGCGGCGTTTGGGGACAGGAGTTCGTCGTGGGGCTGCCCTGGACACTATCCAATGCTTAGCAGCACCCCGGCCCCCACTGCAGACCCGCCACACCCCTCGGTTGTGACAACTAAAAATGTCTCCTGACATGTCCAGATGTCCCCCGGGGACCCAGTTGCGATAGTGGGAACCACTGCACTACGTGCACTGACGATCCATCAGGATGCCTTTTCTAAAGCACATGCTGTTAGGTGCTGGGGACAGAAGACGTCGAGACACTTGTGGGGACTTGGGGACAGAAGACGTCCAGACACGCGTGGGGACCATCTGTATGTGCATCTCGAAAAGGCTCCCGGGTGAACTCTGGGAGGAGGGGGCGGGCGGGGAGAGGGAAGAGGCTCTCGGAGCCTCGGCACCGAAGTGGGGCTGTTGCCGACATGGGGTGGGGCCAGGCTGGATACAGCAGAGCCCCCGGGTGGGGGCAGGGCCCAGCACACAGCCTGCCTGGGGGAGGGACGCCCCTGGATTTGCCGTCAATGAGACGGTCCCCTGGCTCCTCAGGAAACGAATTTCAGCTGCTCCCTTGTCGTCCCACCCACAGGCAACTCCTGCCACCTGCAAGGTCTCTGGAAAATAGTTCTTGGAGTGAATCTATGTTAAAGGGCCCAGCACCAGCCAGCATGACCGCAGGCGACACCACAGTTGTGTTCTTCTGCGTAGATAACTCCGTCCGTAGACCGCAGACCGTGGTCCTTTGTCCTACGTGAGACTAAGGGGCCAGGAGACAGCACCCGCTGGGCTGCCACGTGCTGCTTCCCATGGCCTCTGTGACAGGCACAGAGGCCCCTGAGTCACTCCGCTGTCACCTGGGCTGGCCCAGCACTGTCCCCAGCCTGGCGACGTGTGCCCCTCACTGGAGCCCCAAGGGATCACGGAGATGTCACGGTCTGTGTGTCTCAGGTGGATCGCCGAGGTCACGCCTGCGTGGGAATCTGAATAACCCGGTCGTCCCTGTGCTTCACCCGTGGGTCTCAGCGAGGACGATGCTCCCTGATGAAATGCAGCTGTCGGGTGGCTCCCCAAGAATGCCCGACGCAAAGGACGGCAGCCCGTGCCCCACCTGCCCCACCCCGCGGGCCGGCTGGGTCTGGGCATTGACTGGCTCTGACTGCTCATGGCCAAGGGGTAACACTGTGCCTTCGACCCGCAGGGGCGGTCTGAGGACTCGATGGGATAGCCCGGGGCGGGGGCGGGGGGGGGTCAGCCGGTGGGGCCTGGCTCTGTCCACTCGCCCGTCTCAGTGGACGGTGGCTCCTCCACTGCCCGGTGCCTGTTGCCCCCAACCCGGTGGCAACAGCCCAATTTTTCACTGAGAAACCTGCCCCCCCCCCAGCCCCACACACCATGTCCGTGCTGCTGAGGGGGCTGACCCGTCCTGGGTGGGGGCCGGGGCGGGCACCTGGACCGCGGTGGCCCATCTGAGGTCCCAGGGAGACCTGAAGAGCGGGCTGGCTGGGAGCCGCGACCTGTCCGGACCTCTTGCCCAGACTGAGAGGAGAGTCTGCTGGAGAGTCGAGCCCGAGCCGGGGAGGCCCCAGCGGGAGACCTGGAACCGGGTCAAGACCCTGTGAACCCCTGGGCCCCCGGTGTCTAAACAGATTCCTAGTCTGTGAGCAGCCCAGCCCACTTCTGACACAAAGACTATGAACTGTTTTCTGGTTTTTTTATTCCACGCGTAAGCACCCGCTTTTGTGTCACAAGGCAGATCTCTTCCCCCAGATTCCTCATCGTCTCCGCTGTCAGCGGGGGCAGGCGCTACGTCACGTTCTCCAAAATTTGTTGCGGCAGGAAGATCTGAAGACAGAGACGTGGCACCAGGGAGGGGAGGTGCCGTGAGGGCTCTGGGCACCTGGCAAATGCAGCGTGAATGAATGAAGGAGTGAATGAAGGATGCACCATCTTCTGTTCGTGGACAGTCTTCTCGACCCCAGTCTCTGGCCTGCCGGCCTCGACCGCGACGCGCCCTGCGGCCTCACGTCAGCACTCTGGATCGGAGAGCCCGTCCGGAGATGCCGGCTCGCTTAGCAGAGTCATTCCACCTCTGCCGGGGGCCTGGGGGACAGAGGTCCTGAGACTTGGCTGTCCGGTCGTGCGCTCCTTGGGCACAGGGCGCCTCTGCGTCCCCAGCCCCCGGCCCCCACCCCCGGGTAGCTGACACACTACACCCGAGCAGCGACGGGTTGGAAAACATGAATGGGCATGTCTTGGAATGCCGTTAACTGAGTTTCCGTTCAGACCTGCCAGAGCTCAAATCTGTCCCCTCTCAGAAAGGGCTTTCCCGTCGCACCTCCCAGGGAGGGCCGTGCACATTGCCAGGCTCCCAGCCCGGTGCTTGGCCCGGAGGCGCCCGCGGTAAATACCCTCTTCGTGTGGGACCGGGGTCCCACCCTGGGATTGCAGGGATGCCCCAGGTAGCCTCGTGGGCAAGGTGAGGACCACAGGTGGTGTCACGCACAGGCTGGCGGTCGGTCTTCTCTGGGAGGGGCCTCAGCGCTGGAGCTGTAACCGTCTGCAGATAGTGTTTGGCAGATGGGGACAGCCGAGGTGCCTACACTCACCTTGCTGCTCCTGGATGACAGCAGCTGTGGGGCCTTGGTGGCCTTCCTACTCGCCAAAGGCTGTGTCTCTAGAGAATGCTCCGAGGCTCCACCAGCCCGTCCCGTTCCCTGTCGCTTGCCTGGGCGTGGACTCCGAAAGAGCGCCTGTCAAGTTTGCGAGCAAAGCACGGGTGAGGGGGATGGCAGCTCAGGACCACAAAAAGCACATCATCCTTGCAGGTCAGTGATGAACAGAAACAGACTGGAAGAGCCTGAGTCCGAGCCTGAGAAATCCCGGCCAGCCAAGAGCAGACACAAGAATTCGTGGCCAAGGATCGGCGTTTGAGAAGCACCTTCTGAGTTTTATTCAAGTCACCAACATGATACAGATGCCAGAAAATTATTTAATGGATGTTGGGCTTCATTAACAGAAGCATAAGCTTGGGAGAGCTGGAGATGATGGGCCAATGGTGCGGAGTGCTTGCTAAATCCCCCTAGAACACTCCGCAAATGTCCGTGTGGGATGATCCCCGTGATGGTGCAACGAGCTGGCCAGTGTCCTAAGTGGCATGACTGGGGCAGCGTGGGGACTTGGGCCAGGTGATATGAGGGCGGTAAAAGAAAGTGCCTGTGCTCTGCAAGAGAGATTCTGCAGAAAAAGTAGGACAGCTCTTCAGGAGGCAGGAGGCAGGCGGGGCTGGGTGCACGAAGCTTCAGGGGGACGGTGTTTAGCGTGATGTACAGAGAGGGAAGCATGGAAAGCGTTTGGCCCTGGGTGACATTGGTAAATGGTGTGTGCCCTGTCACCAGAGGTGGGGGCCACCAGGGAGCATCAGAAGAGGGGTGTGTGCACTCGTGCATTTGTGTTTGTGTGTCACAGATCGACTATCGCAGGTGTTTCGTGAACGTGCGTGAAAAATGGGCTTCCTGGTAAGTGACATCCCTGGGAAACACTACCTCCCGTGCCCGCCCTGGAAGATTAGCACCTTGAGAAAGGCTCTGGAAAGTCCTGCGATCAACACACCTGCCTTCCTCAGTTTACGTTCCCAAATATATTTGACCAAAACACTTTTTTTTTTAAAAAGATGGACTCTCTTTCCATCTCAAAGCACTGATGATTGCAATATCCATTTGCGACGCAGTATTTCTTTTAACGTTTATTTATTTTTGAGAGTCAAAGCACGAGTGAGGGAGGGGCAGAGAGAGAGAGGGAGACACAGAATCCGAAGCAGGCTCCAGGCTCTGAACTGACAGCACAGAGCCCGACGTGGGACCTGAACCCGCAAACCGTGAGATCATGACCTGAGCCGAAGTCGGACGCTTAACCGACTGAGTCCCCTAGGCGCCCCATGGAATGCAGTGTTTGCAGGGACTGAGCATGACCGGCCCGTCACCTCCTAGCCATCCTCACGTCCAGCGTCTCCCCATCTCACCCCTCCCTCCAGATGCGCACATCCAGTAAGCGTACGTCTCCTGCTCAACCATAAACCGCACAAGGCTGGTGAATGTAGCTAACCCTCCAGCACCAAGCTGAGTGTAAAATTAAGAAAATGTGTGTTGAAGAAAGAATGGGGAGACTAGGGAGCAGCTCCATCCCCGGTTCCCGGAGCCTCTTTTCCGTACAGTGGAATATCATAGAGGAGCATCCCCCGCTGTGGATGGGGCTGGCTATCCGTGAATGTTTTCCAACAGAGCTCTGGCATGCACGTCCTGTCCCAGGAGACCTTGACAATTTAAAGAAGCAATTGCTTCTTGGGCTCACCCTGCAAAATTGGAACTAATAGAGCCACGGTCTCCATCGAGGGAGCTCTGGGGAACTGGATACAATCTAAGAAAGACTCATTCCGGACAACATCAATATTTGTCCCATTAAAAAGTGTAGCCTAAAAATCAGTTGCGTTGTTGACAATGCTTTTCAGGTCCTTCCCAGGCTAATCCGGTTAGGAAACCCGGTCATTCTCTCTGGCAAACCGCTCGGCAAAGGAGCCCAGACCTCTGGCCCGGGGTCTTCTGGGGTTAAGCTTAGAGGCCCCCAGATGAGTGTGTCCGCCCAGCCCCGCTTCATCGTTTTCTCCCCCAGGACGCTGCCTTCCTAACGCTCTGGCCAATGCCAATTATGCACTTAAGTCCTCACACAAAACCCAACTGCCAATTTGTCCTTTTATTTCTTACACTTAAAGTAATTTGCCTTCAAATAATCTACGATGAACTATTCATTTTACTACCACAGCAAGTGATCAGTCCGTCCAGGGAGCCACCCGGGTCGTGACCATTGACAAAGAACTCGCTCTCGGCCAAGAGGGTTCTCAGCAGCTGCTCAGCCATCCCCGCAGCGGTGACCCCCAGCCCCATGCCTAGTCCGCCAAGGGGCCAAGACCCAAGCCTATCTTCCCTGGCCTTGGGGGTGGGACCAGCTTCTCCAGGGAGTCATCATTAGCTTTAATAGGGTCACTGCTACGTGGCAGTGTAGACTGATTTGGGATTTGTATTCCCTCGTGGTCGATGTGAACGCCTTCTGGAGGGAGGCGGTGGCCCGGGAGAGAAAGGTTGTCCCGTCCAGTTACGCGTGTCCCTCCCGCCGCCCCTCTCCCGCTCAACCTTGTGTGCATGGACCCTGCACAGGAGCTGGGTAGGCCCGGCCCGCAGCCACCCCCTCCCGCCTTCTTCCCCAAGGGACCCACGTGTGGGTTCTCCACACCTCACGATGGGAGACACACAGGCATCCGGGTCTCTGCCGGAGGCAGTGCTGCTGGGCCGGGCAGGAAAAGAACCTTCCGTTCCAGAACCCCAGCGCCTCACGGGGCCGCAGACGGCGGAGTGCGCTGTGCCTGTGTGTCCTCTGCTCTGTCGTAGTTTCTCCCTCCGGGAAGCTCGAGGGGCAGGACCTGCCCTTGCAGGGACCATCGCCTCCGGTCTGAGGGCCATTGGGGGTGGGAGGAAGGGCGTTCCGAGCTGGAGAGCGTGTGCAACCTTCCGGTCAAGGCGTCGGCTGCTCTACCCCGAGGACGGGGCTCCTTAAACCGAGAGAGGAGACGATACAAACGGCACCCGGTGGAATTTAATTGGCAATTAGAGATGGTGGTTTCCAGCTACCGTCTTTCAGGAAGAGAAAGCTGACAGTAACCGTGGAAGCAGGTGACATAAAGGATTGGGGCCTGCAGGGGACGCCAGGCCGCGGGCCGGCGCAGAACTCACGTGGACACAGGAACGCTCAAAAGGCAATGCATTATTTATTGTCATAAAAGGCAAGACTGAAGTTTTATCATAAAATGTATGTCTGCATAAAAGGACCTGACAGGGCAAATCAATAAAAGGGGGAATTGCTTGTCTGGAATGGCCTTTTTTATTGTTTTTGTTTGTTTATCAAAATAATGCTCAAGAAAAGAATGATGACCCCCTAGAAGGCAGGTCGGGGAAGGCACGGAAGTGGATACGGCTCCCTCAAATTAAAATATAAAAGATGGGTGCGTCCCCTCCACCCGCCACCCTGCAGGGAGGGGGTGACAACCACAGGGCCTTCTCCTGCTCCACGGGGGTGCCGGCCACGGCCACTGGGAGGCGCACGTCGGCCCGTGGACTGCAGCAGCTGGGAGCCTGCACCCCTCCCCCCGCCCTGATGCTTCAAAAACCAAACAGGTAGGGGCGCCTGGGGGGCTCAGTCGGTTGGGCGTCCGACTTCGGCTCAGGTCATGGTCTCGCGGTCTGTGGGTTCGAGCCCCGCGTTGGGCTCTGTGCTGACAGCTCAGAGCCTGGAGCTGCTTCAGACTCTGTGTCTCCCTCTCTCTCTGCCCCTCCCCCACTTGTGCTCTGTCTCTCTCTCTCTCTCTCTCTCTCTCTCAAAAATAAACATTAAAGGGGCGCCTGTGTGGCTCAGTCGCTTGAGTGACTGACTTCAGCTCAGCATAATCTCACGGTTCGTGGGTTCGAGCCCCGCGTCAGGCCCTGTGCTGACAGCTCGGAGCCTGGAGCCTGCCTCGGATTCTGTGTCTCCTCCTCTCTCTGCCCCTCCCCCACTCACACTCCGTCTCTCTCTGTTTCTCAATAATAAATAAATGATTAAAGAAAACAAAACAGGCGTGCACTTTCCTAAGCAGCCATCCTGGACTCTGTCTTCGGTTGCATTTCCGGAGGCTCCGCGTTATCATCATTTCACCAAGTTTTCATAGAAAATTCTTGGAGTGATAGCATGACACGCATCTGACCCACAAAACCTGAGACGCTGTGTCCCCCCCGGGGACACCTCCCTCACCCCTTGCTGTGGGCAGTAGGGACACTATCTCTTCACCCAGGCCATCGTGCATGGGGCCGTTTTGACGAAGAAACCGGGGCCGAGCCCTGAGCCCGCCCCGAGCATGGACGGCAGGACTGGGCCATCTCAAGTGGTTCACCTGCCTCCACCAGCACTGGCGGCCTCCCTGCAGCCAGGCCGGCAGGGCTCCCCAGACAGAGAAGGCGCAGAAACGCACGCTTGGACGTGAGCAGTCGAGAGCCTGCGTCCCTGGGGGGTCTCAGCAGGCCCCGGAGCCCTCGCCCAGCCTCCCGAAGCCCCGCCTCATCCACTGCTCAGACGGGCCTTCGCTGACCAGCCTGGGAAGTAGCCAGGCCCATCCCTGAGCCGGAACCCGCACCACGACCCCCGCTCCTCTATTCGTGCTGCTTTTCACAGACGCTTTCATTTTCCGTTGTTCCCTGTCTACCTCCCCCACTCAGTTCAGTTTTAATGAGTGACGGAAGCTGCAGACCAACTACGGGCAGCACTTGTTGAATGAATGAACGAACGAATGGACGAGCGATGGAAACCCTGTGTCAGACCACACGCTGGGGACGTGGCTACAGGAAATGTCCCAGTCTAGAACTACGGTGCACGTGACAAAGGGGAAGGTCAGGGTGTGATTGAGATCACGGGGGCGGATGCAGGGGAACCCCAGCCTGGAGGCGCTCAGGGTTTGAGAGGCGGCCAGACAGGTGGGGGAGGGAGCCTGGTGCTCTAGGAGGCGGGAGCTTCGGGTCTGCGGGGAACAGTCCCGGGGCTCCGCCGGGTGTGGCCAGGGCGCTTCCCGTCAGGCTGACCAGGGCGTCCTCTGCCGGCCGGTCACTCCAACTCACTTCCGGCCAACCACGCGGACCCAGACGCAGCGTGAGCGGGCGTGGAACTCGGTGCCAGGTATTTTGACGGCTCAGCCTGAAGAAGAGGCCCCAGCCTGAAAGCCCTGGCGTTCTGTCGCTAATGATCATTTAATACTGTTTGGTACCCGTTGTGGGCACACACGCCCAGACAGAGTAAATTGCATGTGGGTGTTTACGTTGAAGGAGAGTCTCTATGTTATAATTGATAGAACTTTAATTTCCATGTGGTCTCAACAGTAAACATGCAAATGGCTCTTTTCAGGATTACCAAGCCTTAGTTATTTTTAGGGAAGCAAGATGTTTTACTTTGGCCCCCAGACTGCAATGGAGTTAAAAGCAAATCCAGATGGGACGGGAACGGGAGAGGCTGTGCCGTGGATGGCACTGGCTGGCGCCTCCCCCCGCTCCTGCCTGGTGCCCCCGGCTGCACCTGGCCGTCTCTCACATCGATAACAGGGATCTCGGGTCATTTATTGGGAGATGATGAGGTTTATCTCCGGCGGTGGGATCCAGGACATCGTGCGGGGGACAGAAGAGACAGCAGAGGTCTTTGCAGACACCTGCCCGGAGGGAGGCACGGGGCGGGGTGAGACCACAGCCCCCCAGGGGTGGCCTGAGCTCAGCGGCCCTGGTTGCCTTGCCGGGACCCAGTCGGAAATGTAGAGTGAGTGGGCCCTCCCCGCCCCGCGGCTGATTGTTCCGGACTGAGAAAGGATGATACCCATGAACCAGCCTGACGGGCACTCCTCAGGGGGGTGGTTTGCCTCCCAGGGCACATGTAGCTGTATTCACGTGGTTGTCACAGCTGGGCGGAGGCTGGGGTTGCTGTGAAACCGCCTACAGTCACGGGCAGGACAGCCCCCTCCCCCATGCCAAATGTGCCAAGATGGGGAAACCGCCCTGGAGAGCACAGTATAGAGGTGGACCCCCAGCGGGTGATGATGGCTGACCCACCGAGCTCCTGGGCCCCCGGGGGGCCAGCCAGGGCTGGGAGGTTGGAGCTCCCTGGCCGATCGTGACGGCTCCCAGCAGACTCAGCCTTTCAATTAAGCGAGCCAAAGAAGGGTTTTCACGGTCTGTCCACAGCACGACTGGAAAGGTTTGGGGAGCGATGTTCTAGAACACAGGGGGCAATCAAGAACTTAGGTGGCTGTTCTCGGGAACCCCACTGCGTATTGTGGTTATGAGGTTGTGACACGGGGCTGTGACACTGTCCGTGAGCTCTGCCGTGAGTTCCACACCCAGCCCAGCTTAGTGTGGACCCTGCTCTCACTACTCATCTACCCCTCTGGACGTCCCTCTGGGGTGAGGACAGTCACCACCTCACAGTGGAAACTGAGGCCTAGTGTGGCCCCACCGCTTGTCCAGGGTCAGGCAGGTACTAGGGTTGAGCACCTGGAACTTGAACCTCTGTGCGCATCGGAAGCCCGCAGGCTCAGCTGTCCACCCCTGGATCCCCGCACAAACCTGGAAGAGACTGGTCCCTCCCACATCTCAGATGGAGAACCAGAGCAGAGCTAAAGCATTGCCCCCGCCACCGGCTTCTCACATCCCCGCCCCCCCCCCAGCTTCTCACACCGCCCCCCCCACCGGCTTTTCACGCCTCCCACCCCGGCTTCTCAGGTCCTCAGATGCCCACTGCGGGGCATCTCCAAAAATACCCCGAGGACAGCCGGAGCTGAGAGCATCAGTCATCGGTCAGCACAGCGGAGCGGTTTTAGAGCCGGGGACGCGGCGGCAGGGACAGGCGCTGAACCCACACCGGGACCCTTCCCCAGCCGAGCTCACCCCTGGGGCACGGCCACCAGCAGAACGGACCCCAAGCCCCGCAGCGCCAGGAAGACGTGCTTCGCACTCAGGACCCTCAGGGGCCTGGCCGACGGCCACCTTGCCAGAACAGGAGGGCCCTCGGCGGACTGTGGTCGGGGCGTCCCAAGCAAGGGCCACCCTTCAGGGGCTCCAGCCAGAGCAGCTTCGGCCGCAGGCACCACAGCCAGGCCTAGCCTCCGGAACGTGGTGGCCGCAGAGGGTTGCTGGATCAACCAACCACCCCCCCACCCCCCGCCCAGGTGGCCAGCTCACGGCACAGGGAGCCAGATGCCGGAAATGGGAGCTGAGTGCCAGACCCACCTGCTCTGTCATCAGGCCCTCGCCTGCTGGTGTGTGCTTCCCCCTGGTGCACGGCCTCCTTCTCCACCCGCCCGGAAGCAGCACCACTACCCGGTCACGAGGAGCGGCACCGAGGGACCCAGCTGTGCGGCTCCGTCCGGAAAGTGCTGCGGAAGGGCCTGCTGGGCCAGCAGGTGCTGGGCTGCGGGCAGGAGCGGAGGCCACCAGCCGTGAGCACGGCTGCCCCCAGCCCACGCACAGAGGCAGGGCAGGGACAGAAGAGAGGTTGAGAGGGCCTGAGAGGCATGAACCCCTAGAGATTTGGGGGGCACTGATGTGCAGCCGTCATTTGTCATCTTGAAAAGGACAGAAATGGAAAGAAGGGGCGAAGGGCAACAGGGGACGCGAATAAGGGGTTGCCGTCATTCTCCACGGGGCCTGGTGCTCAGAGGAGGCCACCGTTTTGGCCCCTGTCCCAGGGGCTGGGAATTCATTGGGAACGCAAGGAAAACACAACTAACCGGGCTCATCAGTGAGGCAGTCTCTAATGCCGTCTTCCTAACACTCAAGAGATGGGCTTGGGGTCAGACTCTGAGACATTGGGCTGACGGTCTCATATCCTGTGTCTGTGTCCCTGGTCATCTGTGCAGGGGAATTAAGGATGCTGATGGAGCAGTGTGGCAGGGTGGAGGCGGACCTCGCCCTGCTTGGAAGGGCCAGGCCCACTGTCCGCTTGAAGGAGCTAAGGGCACCATCCATGGGGAGACACAAACATGCGGGGCTGGGAGCTTCTGTCCCGTTGTTTCCCGAGGCCACCACAGAGGGGCACAGAGGAGTCCCAAAGAAGCACCTTCCAGCCCATTCCAACCAGGAAAGTCTGGGCTGGAGAGAGGAAGGGAGACAGGGTGTCGTGGGAGAAGGTGAGACCCCACCCCCCACCCACAGAACAGCAACGCCATGTGGGATTAATTTTCCAGTGGCCACATTAAAACAGGAAAAAGAGGGGCGCCTGGGTGGCGCAGTCGGTTAAGCGTCCGACTTCAGCCAGGTCACGATCTCGCGGTCCGTGAGTTCGAGCCCCGCGTCAGGCTCTGGGCTGATGGCTCGGAGCCTGGAGCCT
This sequence comes from Lynx rufus, assembly GCF_022079265.1. Taxonomy (NCBI): domain Eukaryota; kingdom Metazoa; phylum Chordata; class Mammalia; order Carnivora; family Felidae; genus Lynx; species Lynx rufus. The sequence continues at coordinate 2,632,689 of NW_025814896.1, read as the reverse complement.
GTTTCCGATTCTGTGTCTGCCTCTCTCTCTGCCCCTCCCCCGTTCATGCTCTGTCTCTCTCTGTCCCAAAAATAAATAAACGTTGAAAAAAAAATTAAAAAAAAAAAAAAAGAAGAAAAAAAAAGAAAAAAAAAAACAGGAAAAAGAGGAGCCCCTGGGGGACTCAGTTGGTCGAGCTCAGCTCAGGTCATGGCCTCACGGTTCGTGAGTTCGAGCCCCCTGTCGGGCTCTGTGCTGACAGCTCAGAGCCTGGAGCCTGCTTCGGATTCTGTGTCTCTCTCTCTCTCTCTGCCCTTCCCCTGCTCACATTCTGTCTCTCTCTGTCTCTCAAAAATGAATAAACATTAAAAAATTTTTAAAAATATAACAGGAAAAAGAAACAGGCAACATTAATTTTAATAATGTATTGTATCTAGCCCGCTATATCCAAATGCTAAAGTACTTCCACACGTAATCAATGCAAAACTATTAATGAGATACTTTGCATGCTCTTTTCTGGGCTAAGCCTTCAATATCTGGTGTGTGCTTTATACTTACAGCACCTCTCAACCCAAATGTGCCACTTCCGTGGTCACCGTGACCGTTGGCCACCATCTAGGCAGCACAGGTGGGCACAGCACCCTGGACCCCACCTGCCTGCAAGGAAAGGCACACAGGCTGAGCGTGGGGCTGTGGCTACAGGGGCCCGAGCGGCTGGGTCTCCCGTAGGAATTGCCTACCTCATGCAAGTGACCTGGGACCCCACCCCAGACTTGCTGCTCCCTCTTCAGTTTGGGTCACAGAGGAAGGTTCCGATGCCCTTTGTTCCGCAGGCAGAAGTCATTATAAAGTGGTTTAAAACTTTCTGTAGAACACTTAACGTTTTTAACATGTCTGCAGTGAACTTTAATGGGATTCCATAAAAATTGAACAGACATCAGAACAAGCTGGAATAGTCAGTGAATGACCTTGGTGTTTTTAATTAAACCCAAAGTGAAATTCAAGAATGTGAGAGTTTTATGTGGCCAGCTAGTCGAAAGCAATCAGGAGCACGGAAGACGAGACAAGGTGAGTACGTGGGCCCCTCCTCCCACCGGCCAATCCTGGGTTGATCTGGACCAGCTCGTTCCCAGGCGTGGGGTCAAGCCACATGTCAGTTGTGATGGCCTACTAGCTAAAGAATTTTCCAGAAAAGCAGAAAGTACTCCTGCTGGATGACACCCCCTCAACCTTCAGGCTTGACCTCGATCTTTCCTGGTTTGTGATGGCAAAGCCCACACACGTCACCATCACAGTCTGTTTAGCCACCTCTGCTTCCTGGGGAAGAGCAACCCCAGGCGAGCTAGAGCGGGCGCATTTCACCGTGATGATCGGCTGGTCACCGGTTGGCCATCAAATCTGTGAATGGCCTGTGTCATTATAGAACCCAGCCTGAATTATAAGAGGCCACAAACGGTTCGCGTCTTGCTTCTTGCTGTTAACTTGTGTCTCCATTCCCTCCATCCGGGAAATGTCCAGAAACTCACACATCAGCCGTGGGGCGTCAGTCAGAGAGGTGTGCACCGAGCTGACCCCGGAGCCCCAGCCCCAGCAGGGACGTGTCCTCAGTTCTTTGAACCTGCCAGTCGTGCTTTCCCAACCTTTTCAGCCACATAGCACACATACCGTGCATCATAATTTTGCGCGTGCTTCTATTAGCCCTCCAGCTAGATTCGATTTTTAAAATTTTTTAAGTTTATTTGTTTTTATCTTGGGAAAGACAGAAACAGCCTGAGCAGGGGAAGGGCAGAGAGAGAGGGAGAGAGAGAATCCCGAGCAGGCTCCGTGTTGTCGGCGCAGAGCCTGACGCGGGGCTCGAACTCACAAAACCGTGAGATCGCTTCTTGAGCCGAAACCGAGACTCGAGGCTCAACTGACTGAGACACCCAGGCGCCCCTAGATTAGATTTTTCTTTCTATCTCCCAGAAGTACCCAGCACACAGCCCTAAGCAAAGGAGAAATTCAAAACCATTTGTTGAAAGAATGAATCGGAGCCATTGAGTAGCTATCCCTGCGGGCATGGCCCCCGCCCTGTAATCGGTTCAGTCTGAGCCTCTCGGGCTGCATGGACTCCCTGTTTCCCATCCTGTCTCTCATTTTCTTTACTGGCTTTGCAAGAACCACGGCGGAAAGTCTCAATTAACGGCTGGGCTTGGCCAAGATGTTCTAGTTAACCAAATGAATGAATGATTAAAGTTAACTGAAGAGTAATCAGCAAACGTTTTTCTCGTTGCTCTGAAAATCCCTATTGTCGAACATATTGCTAAATATAGAAGTGCCCATCTGTCTTAGGAACCGTCATACAACGAACATAACCGGACTTCTTGTTGGTTAGAGATCGTTATATGATCTTGATTTCTCCTGACAGGTGGCTCTCCAGGCTGCCCTGCCCCCCCACCCCAATGTCATGGGCACCCACCTCCTGCAATCGTCTCCTAAACATCGTACGGCTGTCAGGCACTTTTCGTCCTACGTGTAAGTCAACAGTCACTTCCCCACTTGAATCCGAAGCTCTGTGACGATGTAGAGCCGGGTGCCACACTAAAGACCAAAAAAAGTCTATGGAATTGACTTCGTAAGAAACCCCCAAAAGAAGCTGGCAGGTACCGTGGATGCAAACACCCCCCCCTTCCTCCTTGCTTAGAGAACAAACACCTATTTCGTCCACGCATCAAGTAACCATGTAATTTAGAGGAGCTGGGGCCACTCTCCAGCCGCAGGAGGGCAAGAAATCTTGATTAGTTGAACCCAGTCCTCTGGACAGTGATCAGTTTAGGTGTTCCTAAAACAATTGGCATGTGGACCACACAAATCGGGACTGAGGCATGGACAGTCAGCTGAGGGGCTCCTGGAGAAGGCTTTCTACCTCTTAAAAGGAGACACAACACTGTCGTCTCTCTCTGCCCGGGGATGATGTCTAAGAGTGAGATGTTCGGTGCTGTCGCAACCACCTTGTGACCATGAGGGAACTAACACCAACAGGATGGGGGAACAGAAAATGTGAGAGTCTTAAGTGCGTCACTGATCGCTAGATCAGTGATCCTGAAACCTCTGAAATGTTCCATTTTGTTTCAGTTTGTTAGGTCAGTCGTTCCGCGACTTAGGGCTGAAACCTTAACTGATTTGTAAAACTCTTTACCACTTTCTGGTCTCCAAGGAGAGGACAGCAGAAAATAAAGAGGAAAAACACAGTCTGGTTAATTAGACATTCTATATAGCCTGGTCCTAGTGAATCATAATTTTATCTTATATTTTTAACATCTGTTTTATTTTATAGGGGAATGTTGCAGCCCTGATTCCTAACCTGTAGGAACCCACACACTGTTTTCTCATCCCTAGAACCCCCGCGCTGAGAGGTCCGTGTTAGAAGCTCACGCCTCGACCCTTTGAAAGGACATCCGTCCGCCCAGACCTCTGCTTTCATCATGAGTCGTCACTCCTTGCTGACCACAATCCTCTAAACAATCTCAGTGTCCACTCAACAACCTAGCAGGATGGTTACGCCCACCCACGAGGAGGCTCGTACCTAAGTGTGGAATTCTCTACTGGTCGTGCTGCTTAAGTGGAAGGAGTTGGACAAACTGTAAGAAACAAACCATAAGAAATTTTTCTTTCCCTGCTGTCCTCTAGGTAATTTTTTAAATTTACATACAATAAAATTCACATTTTTAGGTGTGCACTTCGATGGGCTGCTCATAGCCACCCTCACAGTCTGGGTGTGGGGCAGCCTCAGCCCCCTCCACACTCAGGGGCACTCGTTCTACGGCAACCACTGCCTACATTTCCTTCCTAAAGTCCTGCGTTGCCAAGAACGCCACATAGGTGGCTGATAGGGTACGGAGCCTTTTGTGTCTGGCTGCCTTCGCTCCCCATGACACGTCTGAGATTCACTCACGTCGTCGCGTGCATCAGGGGTGGAGCCTTTCCGCTGCTCGTACGCCTTCATCCAGTCGGCGCTCCCTGGAGAGTATTTGGGCTCTTTCTAGTCTGGCGTGATCATGAACGATACTGCCACAAACATTCACGTGCAGCTTTTCCGTGAATGTGAGTGTTTATTTGTCTCGGGCAATGCCAAGAAGTAGGAACCCTGGATCCCGTGGTAATTGTCTGGGTAACGTTTTTACGAAAGCTTCGAGGTGCTTTCCAGACTGCCTGCAACGTTCTGCCCTCCCATCAGCAACAAGTGGGCGTCCCGGGTGCCACACATCCTCACCAACGCTTGGTGTGACCGGTCTTTTGTATTTTCTCCACTCCAATAGATGGTTTTAACAGTGTGCAATCACAGCCCTGATTTGCTTTTCCCTCCTGGTTTGTGATACCAAGCATCTTGTCGTGTGCTCTCACCTTCTATGGTCTCTCCTGGCGTGTCTGTTCAAATGGCCACGCAGTAACGTCGACCCTCTCGTCGTCCTCGAACGCCCTTCGTTCCCTCGCCTGGAACTAGAGTCCCTGCTGGAGATCGGAATTCTCTGGGACCTGGCGCTCAGGCTCAGGTTTTAACCAAGGGCTTAGGCAGGACACCTGTAAGTTTTCCGTGCCTCTGTTCGACAGTTGGCTGCCAGGAATGACACATGCAGAGCCCAGTGACAAAGTCTGGCTCAGCAGAAGAGATCTCTGGAAATGTCTCCACTGCGGTAGCAGGTGCTGTAAACGGCAAGAACCGAGAGAACGCAGGAGAGGACGAGATCGCTGGTGACCCCAGACACCGGCACAGGCAAACATCCCCAGTTTGGGGGAGTGGGCTCCACGGGCTGCCTCGCCCGCCGCCGGTCGTGGAATAAGGGATTGAGGTTGTCACAGCAGTGGGAAGCCGGCCCCGCGAGGCCGCTGCGATAAGGTTGCTGTGGGAGAAGCTTTGTTGCTGTTTTGTTTTTTTCAACCCTCGTAAGCTTTTGCCAAATCGCTTTGGCTTGAGGAACGCTTATTCCCTGCACGGTGGGGAAAAATGCAATTTCAAAAAAATAATAAAGCTGATTACATCTGCTTATTCATTTTAGAAAGCGGGTGAATTAATCTCCACTGTAGATTTGTTTTAAATTTAGGATGTGTTGTAGATGGACACATGGAGTCATGTTGAGCCCGAGAGGCCGTCAAGGTTGAGGCCTCTTGGCCGCTGACAATGTGTGTGTGTGTCCCAGAGCCCAAGAGAAAGTGAAGGTGGGAGAAGGGTCTTGACGGGCAGGAGCCCGACAGCACAGGCCAGATCGGGCTGCAGGGAGAGGCGGGTGGTGAACGCACCGGGGTGGAGTCGAGGCCGGGACGTGTGGCGGCCGGACCACGGTGCGCCGATTCCCTGGGCCATGTTGAGGGCCGCGGGGTCCCGAACTGACCACAGTGACCAGGCTCTGGTTATGGTGTTTCGAGAACAGGCGTGAGCGGCCTGTGCACGAGCTTGGGGGGACAGTGGGTTGGTAACAGGCCGTTGGGGCCGGAGCGCGGGGGACGGGGTTTAGACGTGAGCAGAGGTGCGGACAGGATGTGACTGCTGGCCAGCCCGGGTTAGGAGTCCGCCACAATCCGGGACCGCCCGGCAGGCGGGAGGCGGGCGGGAGGCTAGAGCGCGTCCTGGGCATGGAGGCAGAGGGCGGCTGCAGAGGGCAAGGGCTTGGCCACATCACCACGGCAGTGGGCCCGTTCCCAGTGGCGCTGTGCCCTCAGAGTCCCTGAACCAGCCTTGTCCTCTCCCCGCCCCCAGGCCCCTCCAGGGGACGCTAGCTTCTCCCAAACAGGCCTCTTGTGTGAATGAGTAACGACTCAGAGCCGTTTCGGACAGCACCTCCTTACCATCACTGTAGATGCTTGCGTTCGGGCCCTTCCTGAAGCCCTTACACGCCCCCCGGCACCACAGGACCTGAGCGCCACGTCACAAGTGACGACCGAGGGCCCTTGTCCACCTCGCAGACGGGAGGGGCTGCGCCAGGACACCAGGTCAGGTGCCTGGTGACTCCACGTTTCTCGTTCTTTTCGTGGTGCCAGGATGACACTGGGTGGCACAGCGGAGGGGGCCAGGGGCTCAGAGGAAGGAGCTGGGGGGCCAAGTGCTCCTGCATTTGTCCTGGAGCCAAAGACATTTTACCCCGAGCGCACTGCCACCCCCTGCACACACAGGCGTGCACGCGCACACAAACTCACATGCGTGTGCACACGTGAAGACATACACACATTGGGGCGCCTGGGTGGCTCAGTCGGTTGAGCGTCTGGCTTCGGCTCAGGTCATGCTCTCACGGCTTGTGAGTTCGAGCCCCGCGTCAGGCTCCGTGCTGCCGGCTCGGAGCCTGGAGCCTGTGTCTCCCTCTCTCTCTGCCCCTCCCCTGCTCGTGCTCTGTCTCTCTCTGTCTCTGAGTAATAAATAAACGGAAAAAAAAATTAAAAAAAAAAGACATACACACATTTGCACGCACGCACACGCCCCCTGCACATCCACGGCCACACCCCAATGCCACGCTTCCGTCTGAGGGAAAAGGGGGCGTGTCCCCCTGCAGCCGGCCGCGTCTTGCAGACGCGCAGTGATTTATGGCGCCTGACAGCCTACGTGGCTGGCGGAGACCGAACTGATGAGAGTTGTCGGGCACGATCCCAGATGTGTCGGGGGGGTGTACTTTAAAGGCAGAGCAAATGAGAAAGAAGCACTTCTTTGAAGTAAAATGCTCTCACATTGTAATTTGTGTTATTTCCCCAAGAAATAATCTCTCTAATTTTTCCAACTGAGATTTTGGAAATCAATCTCAGTGTTAGATGACCAGGCAGTTCTCAGCAAGTAAGATATACAAAGGTACACGTTTCTAATCTCCGCAGGCAAGAATGCGGTTTGAAATCTCCCGACAGGGCAGCCCCGAGCCGTAGTGTTCGGAGAGCAGACATGTTTTTAAGGGACCCCATCAGGTACCACGGGGTTGATTTGGTGACCAGGGCTTGGAGCTGGGGCCCCTGGGGACAGACAGCCTCAGAGCCACTGGGGGGCGGGGGGCCTTTCTGTCCTCACCCTGCAAGGACACGCAGACTTCTGTGGAGTCGGCACCCTGGCCTCGGGATGCACCCCTGCCCGGCCAGCTGCTCCCCAAGGATGAGGGTGATGGTGACTCCATCACAGTGACACAGGACATCACACCTAATGGCACAAATATCTCAGAAAATGGCAAGAAGTGGGCGCCTGGGTGACTCAGTCAGTTTAGCCTCTGACTCCTGATTTCTGCTCAGGTCAGGATCTCACGGTTTGTGGGTTCGAGCCCCATGTCAGGCTTTGTGCTGAGAGTGTGGAGCTTGCCTGGGATTCTCTTCCCCCCCTCTCTGCCCTCCCCTGCTTGTGCTCACACTCTCTCTCTCAAAATCAATCAATCAATCAATCAATCAATCAATCAACAGGGGTGCCTGGGTGACTCAGTCAGTTAAATCCCAGGCTTCGGCTCAGGTCATGATCTCACGGCTCCTGAGTTTGATCCCTGCATCAGGCTCTGTGCTGACAGCTCAGAGCCTGCTTGGGATTCTCTCTCTCCCTCTCTCTCTGCCCTCCCCCCACTCATGCTTTCTCTCTCTGTCAAATAAGTAAAAAAAATTTTTTTTAATTGTTCTTTACAAAAAATCCATAGAACTGTTAAAAAATTTGTGTTATGGGGGCGCCTGGATGGCTCAGTCGGTTGAGCGTCCGACTTCAGCTCAGGTCGTGATCTCGCGGTTCGTGGGTTCGAGCCCCGTGTCGGGCTCTGTGCTGACAGTTCAGAGCCTGGAGCCTGTTCGGATTCTGTCTCTCCCTCTCTCTGCCTCTCCCCTGCTCCCTGCTTGTGCTCTCTCTCTCTCAAAATAAATGATAAACCTTTTTTTTTTTTTTTAATTTTTTTTTCAACGTTTATTTATTTTGGGGACAGAGAGAGACAGAGCATGAACGGGGGAGGGGCAGAGAGAGAGGGAGACACAGAATCGGAAGCAGGCTCCAGGCTCTGAGCCATCAGCCCAGAGCCCGACGCGGGGCTCGAACTCACGGACCGCGAGATCGTGACCTGGCTGAAGTCGGACGCTTAACCGACTGCGCCACCCAGGCGCCCCTGATACACCTTTTTAAAAAGAAAGTGACAAGAAGCACACAGTGGCATTCCTCGGGAATGACGGGGACAGTTTGCCAGAATCCCCTCCCCCCCACCCCACATCCTGCCATTCCAGAACGCTCTGACATATTTTCACGGATCCAGCCAGACCCAGAGCTCGTGGCTGGCCGACCACGGAACCCCCAGGGCCCAGCTCCTCCGGCCACACCAGCGGGCACACAGGCAAGTCCAGTCCTGACACCAGGCTCCACGGGCCTCAAACCCCGCAGTCACCAGGGTGACTCTCGTTTATCACGCATGAAAATCTGGACCTCGGGGCCCAGGACGGCCTCCCAGTCCCTCCTCTCAGCGCTGAGCCTGGTGGGCATCGCGGCCCAGGGGTGGCTCCACTGCCTGTGGCAAAAGAACCCAACACCAGCTCACGGGGAAACAGGAGGGTGGGTGGGGGCCGCCGGCCCCGGTCACCGAGGGGCTCTGGGGGCCCGCTGGCCGGCTGGGCTCCGCGAGGTGGGTCCGGGGCCCCAGAGATGCCAACGGGCCTGGGGGCACACCTGGGGTGTGCAGCTCCAGAGTCACCTGCCCCAGGTGAACCCACCTATGAAAGCCTACAAAGCTCAAAGCGAGTGCCCCTCTTTCCAGGATCCGAGCAAAGCTGTGAGGGTGAGGTCCCATCATCACCATGAGCCGTCGCTGCATCCAGGGGCTGTCCTGGTCCCCTGCTCCAGAAGAAGAAGGGGTGCAGGGGGCAGAGACCCCGGGGCACCCACCCCCCTCTCATCACTACTTAGATGCTCTGCTCCAGAGACTGACGGGTCCGTGTGGATGGAGCAGGTGTGAGCGGAAGACAGTGCAGAGCCTCTCAGGTGTCGCCACGCGGTCCCCACGCGGAAGCGGCCTTCCTCCACCCCGGGTCTGGCTCTCACAGGAGAGGGCGGGGTCGGGACCACAGCCGGGAGCCCCCCGTGCCCCCGGCCAAGCCCCTCTTGTGTCTCAGGGCCGCACCTCCACACGCGGGGCCCCTCCGGCCAGCAGTCCTCCCTGCACGGAACCCCTCCCTCCCTCCCGGTCCAGCGGCAGGTCCGAAGGAGCACAGTCCTGGGATCGCGGCGAGGGCTCATTTCACATGCCCGTGGCAATGCAGTGTTTTGAGAGTGTGGCTAATCTGTGGATATTAAAAATAGAATATGTTTGATCAATGAGCAACGTTTGTAGCAGAGCGGTGCTGGGTTCAGCCAGACCACCTCTCACAGCTTAATTACTGTCATCAGAGTGTGGTTTCGCAGAGGACGGGGGTATGCGGACACACATCGATCTGCCGTCACAGTCACAGGCACGCAGAGATGAATATCCACCGTCCCCTCTCCAGGCTGTATTGGGAACACGTCAGCCCATCGACACGGAACCACCCCGTATCGATAAGCTGGCGAGCTAAAAATGCCGGTGATGGCGTGAGTGATCGCTGCACGTTAACGAAGGTCCTTAGAAAAGGGAAATGGGATGTCCGCACAGCCTCCCGCAGCGCTCCGCCTGACAATCCGTCTTTGTGTCCCTTGTGTCTCTTCTTCCCCTGGGCCCGTTTCTCGTCCTCAGTTAATTACAGTCGATTAGACGATGAACAAAATGACTTTCACGGTGCACCTGAGTAGATCTCCTCTGGGGGGGGGTGGGGGGGGGTGTTGCTTCAGCACCAGATCTCAGCAGGCTGGGCTGCAGGCCTCCCTGCTAATGCAGAGACCTCGGGCTCCAGAAGAGGAACCGGGATCCGCCGTGGTGCCTTCCCCCGGAACCCGATGCACGGAGGGAGAGCTCTGCCGTGGTGATCTCGGAGGCCGCTTTCTAGACGGGCCTCCTGCACTCGGGTGGCCTCAGCCAAGAAGGAAAGGTCTTGTATCGGACTGCCTGTTCGTGGGAGCGGGTTTCCTGGACCCCAGAGGAAGGACCAGAGTCAAATCTCAATGGCCGGGTAGGCAGAAGAGGAGGGAGGCCTGCGTTTCGAGGCACCAGATCTTCCCCAAGCATTGCTGCTTCAGCTGTGCCTCCTGGGTTACATGTCCCTTGGACGTAGCTCCGTCTTATGTTGTAGGAATACTCCTTGGAAACAAAATGGGGAGATCCACTGAAACTCAGGTAGGATTTACTCTTTCCGTAAGTGCTCAGTAAGCACCTGCTGTATGCACAGAGCGGCAGGAGGGGCCGCAGGGGCTGGAGCTGGGGAAGATCCCAGGGGAGCCATTCAACTGATAAGACAGTGGATACGGAACCTTCTCGAATGCAACTCACTGTCCTTGCATCTGGACAGGGCATCCGAGCCTCAGTTTCTTCATCTGTGAGATGGGGAAAGGGCCATTCTGTGGCTCTCGTGGTTGTGTCGACTCCAGGAGATCATCTCGCACGTGAAAAGCCCAGTCCAGCACGTTGCCACCAGAATACGTGCTCAATAAATGCTGAGTTAATTAAGGAAGACAGGCCCACAGATGACCTCAGCCAACGGAGTAGGGATGCATTCAAGCCGCAAAGAGAAGTTCTGATAACCGGTTCTTGAGGGCGACCAGCAGCTAGAAACGCATATTCCCGGGCCACACTCCAGGTCGGCTGGTTCAGAAACCCCACAGCAGGCCTGGAACCCTCAGACGGCGGGAGGCGGCCCAGGGAACTGCAAGAGGGGGTTCTGGAGGTCCAGAGAGAGAGAGAGGATACGCCAGGTCTGTGTGTGACCTTCCAGCGTTTCCAGGCAGGGAGCCCCTGGGGCAGGTGTGTGCCCATCACACCTCCCAAAGTCCGCAGTCCCATGTGTCTCTCTCACTGGTAGACCTGAGCCATCTGTGGACAGGGGCCGGGGCTGAATCCCTCCCGTGGCATCCTTGACAAATAACCACAAGCCTGAGTGCCAACAGCGCAGATTCGTGACCCCACAGTGCAGGGGGTTCAGAAGTCTGCCCTGTCCCCTCGCAGAGGTCAGGTGTGGGTGCGGATGTTCCATCTGGAGGGTCTGGCGAGGGGGGACCCCTCTCAGCTCAGAGGCCGTCATCGTCATTGAAGCTGAAGTGCTGGTCGATCTCACGGTGCCGTTCTCCATGGGCACGTGTCCCCGACGCCCCTCACACCGACCCTCCTGCCGCCCTCCTGGCTTCCGAGGGAGCTGATGAGTCTGCCCACCTGCCCGTAGGCTCCAGGACCACCTCTCCATCTCAAGGTCAGCTGACCAGCAGCCTCTGCTCCGCCTCCAGCCTTCCCCTTCGCCTTCGTGACTGTAACGTAGGAGGGTCACTGTTCCGGCACTGGGACGTGGGCATCTTTGGGAAGCCGTCACGATGACAACCACAGGGAGTGACAGGACGGCCCATTCCTCTCCGTCTGTCCCCCTAGCAGCCTGACAGCACGGGACGGTGGTTAAGAGCATCAGAAAGATCAGGGTTCGGTTCCTGGGTTCTCCTGCTCTCTTTGCTGTGTGACCTGAGGCAAGTTCCTAAACCTCTCTGAGATTCCACGAGCACCCACAGTACAGAATGGTTTGTGCCAAAAGGCTCACGGCACCCCATCCCTGTCCCCGAATTACAGTCGAGCCTTTATAAATAATTACCATGTAATCACCGTGGCGTCGGAAGGCCACTTAGAGCTCGTGTGCTCGGACCCCGCTCCCCTGTGCCTTTGCTCGCTTGTCTCCCGCAGAGCGTGATGTGCGGGCTGCTTTCTCTTCAGCAACCTTCCCCGTTCCCCAGCCGCACTACCCATGCTTCCCCGGGAAAGCAGCCTGTCACAGCCGCACTCTGAGCTCCGTGGGCGGCCTCGGCCAGGTGAGCCTGGCGGCAAACCCCAGGCCTCAGACCACAGCGGTGGGGAGCCCGGGAAGCAGAGGACGTGTTCTGGAGGATTTGCTGGAAAGGGACCCTGACCTTGGACCTCCAGCCTCGAGAGCATGAGAAGCACACTCCTGTTGTTTGTGATGCCAGGTCCACGGGCCCTGGAAAGGGCAGCCCGGCCGGGCTAAATGTTCGACTTTTCCAATATCCCTTTGAAACTGGGAAGTCCTCAACAACTTGGGTTTGGGACGGGAGCCTGCCTCCACATGTGGCCCCACGACGCCAAATACAGGGCCAGTCTGTGGCTTAAGTGGCAAGTCCTGTTGACGTCTGACTCTGTCTGGGTGTGAAAGCATGGCTCTGAGGCCGATGGATGTTGGGCTAGCATGGAGGGCACCCTAGTAAAGAGGCCTCTGTACTTGCAACTTCATGTGACACAGCTTCCTACTGAAGACGCCGGGACCACAGAGGAGCCACAGGGGAGCCACAAGGGAAGCCACAGAGGAGTCACAGGGAAGCCACAGGGGAGCCACAGGGGAGCCACAGAGGAGCCACAGAAGAGCCACAGGGGAGCCACAGAGGTGTCACAAGGGGAGCCACAGAGGAGTCACAGGGAAGCCACAGGGGAGCCACACAGGAGCCATACAGGGGCTACACAGGAGCCACAGGGGAGCCACAGGGGAGCCACAGAGGAGCCACAGAAGAGTCACAGGGAAGCCACAGGGGAGCCACAGAGGAGCCACAGAGGAGCCACAGGGGAGCCACAGGGGAGCCACAGGGGAGCCACAGAGGTGTCACAAGGGGAGCCACAGATGAGTCACAAGGAAGCCACAGGGGAGCCACAAGGGGAGCCACAGAGGAGACACAGGGGAGCCACAGAGGAGCCACAGGGGAGCCACAGGGGAGCCACAGGGAAGCCACAGAGGAGTCACAGGGGAGCCACAGGGGAGCCACAGGGGAGCCACAGAGGACCCACAGAGGAGCCACAGAGGAGTCACAGGGGAGCCACAGGGGATCCACAGAAGAGCCACAAGGGAGCCATAGGGGAGTCACAAGGGGAGCCACAGATGAGTCACAAGGAAGCCACAGAGGAGCCACAGGGGAGCCACACAGGAGCCATACAGGGGTTACACAGGAGCCACAGGGGAGCCACAGAAGAGCCACAGAGGAGCCACAGAGGAGTCACAGGGGAGCCACAGGGGAGCCACAGAGGAGCCACAGAGGAGTCACAGGGGAGCCACAGGGGAGCCACAGAGGAGCCACAGGGGAGCCACAGAAGAGCCACAGGGGAGCCACAGGGGAGCCACACAGGAGCCATACAGGGGCTACACAGGAGCCACAGGGGAGCCACAGAAGAGCCACAGGGGAGCCACAGAGGTGTCACAAGGGGAGCCACAAGGGAAGCCACAGAGGAGTCACAGGGGAGCCACAGAGGAGCCACAGAGGAGTCACAAGGAAGCCACAGGGGAGCCACAAGGGGAGCCACAGAGGAGTCACAGGGAAGCCACAGGGGAGACACAGGGGATCCACAGAAGAGCCACAAGGGGAGCCACAGATGAGTCACAAGGAAGCCACAGAGGAGCCACAAGGGAGCCACACAGGAGCCATACAGGGGCTACACAGGAGCCACAGGGGAGCCACAGAAGAGCCACAGGGGAGCCACAGAGGAGCCACAGAGGAGTCACAGGGAAGCCACAAGGGGAGCCACAGGGGAGCCACACAGGAGCCACAGAGGAGCCACAGGGGAGCCACAGTGGAGTCACAAGGAAGCCACAGAGGACCCACAGAGGAGCCACAGAGGAGTCACAGGGGAGCCACAGGGGATCCACAGAAGAGCCACAAGGGAGCCATAGGGGAGTCACAAGGGGAGCCACAGATGAGTCACAAGGAAGCCACAGAGGAGCCACAGGGGAGCCACACAGGAGCCATACAGGGGTTACACAGGAGCCACAGGGGAGCCACAGAAGAGCCACAGAGGAGCCACAGAGGAGTCACAGGGGAGCCACAGGGGAGCCACAGAGGAGCCACAGGGGAGCCACAGAGGACCCACAGGGGAGCCACAGGAGAGCCACAGGGAAGCCACAGAGGAGCCATAGGGGAGCCACAGAGGAGTCACAGGGAGCCACAAGGGAGCCACAGAGGAGCCACAGGGGAGCCACAGGGGAGCCACCACTTGGAGAAGACAGGTTCTGTGTGATCACATCCTTCCCTTCTGTTTGACGTTCATAAGCAACCTGTGGCTGAGTTGAAAAAGTGGTTGGTCAGCAAGATACCAGCTTGGGCTTGTCAAAGCGAGTCCCCCTCACCGCCCTGCCCCCGGCCATAGGGGCCAAGTGCCCCTGAGCATCTCTTGCCAGCTGAGCATCTCTTGGGTGGTACCTTACCCTGAGCAGGCCAGACACCTGCCTGGAAGAGATAGAATTCTCTGCAAGCAACACCTGGTAGTCTGGTGAACTCTGACAAGGTGCAGAACCTCTTGGAGCCTCCATTCCAGCACCAAGAACATGAGGGTGAGAGTAACCCCCACCACGGCCAGCTGTGGTCAGAAGTCAGTGGGACTTTCATGTATGTCTCACCTGCCCAGGGTCAAGCAAAGGTGACTTTCCACCTAGCCCCGTGTTTCTTTTTTTTTTTTTTCCTTTTTAAAAAATACTTATGTCTTTATTTTGAGAGAAGAGAGAGTGAGAGTGGGGGAGAAGAGACAGAGAGACAGAGAGAGAGAGAGAGAGAGAGAGAGGTGGGGAGAATCGTAAGCAGGTTCCACACTCAGCACAGAGCCTGACACAGGGCTCGAACCCACGACCCTGGGATCATGACCTGAGCCGAAATCAAGAGTCAGATGCTCACCTGACTGAGCCCCCCAGGAGCCCGTCACCCCTTCTTTCCTGAAGTGGCGAGGGAAGATGAAATCAGGGAGGGCGTTCCTCCAGGTGTCCTGTAGCAGTTCTTTTTGCTGTTTTCATCTGGACAAGTAACACATGCATGACCCACATCTGCGTGGCTCCCAGGCTCTGCTCCTTCCCACTGGAGCCACTCTGGAAACAAGGGGGCCGAGGCTCGTGCCCGCCCAGGGCCCGCGGCTGACAAGCAGCGGACGCAGAGCTTAAATCCCATTTCTTGCCATCCAGGCTCTTCGGAGCTGCTGCCTCCTGAGGGGCTCGAGGCACCCGGACAACCTCGGGGTCAGATGGCACCAAACAGTGGGTGGCAGTTCCACAAACATCCCCCCACCCCTGTGCCCCTTGGGGCCAGGTCGCACCTGGGCCCTGCTGAAGCTTGAGCGTGTTGCTCGTTTAGGTTGAAGGGACCAAGCAGAGGCTGATCTGCTGACTCAGGAAAGAAAGTCTTCTTGTTCCAAGGCTCTGGGTTTGAGGGCAGTTTGTTAATCAGCATTATTCCAGCAGCTGCTGACTGGCACAGACAGGTCTCAGCTCGGAGGGTTAACAAATAAGGAATATTCCTCGAGAGTGCCGTGAATGGAAGGACGCTGTCCGATCCAGAAAGAGAGCGTGACGGGAAGTCCCCAATAGATGGCTCAAGGCCAACTAGAAACCAATACTCAAGCCAGCTCTTTACAGTTTAAAGGGACATTCAATGGGACACCTGGGGGCTCAGTTGGTTGAGCATCTGACTTCGGCTCAGGATCTCGCCGTTCATGGGTTCGAGCCCCGCGTCAGGCTCTGTGCTGACAGCTCAGAGCCTGGAGCTGCTTCAGATTCTGTGTCTCCCTCTCTCTCTGCCCCTAACCCACTCGCATTCTGTCTCTGTCTCTCTCAAAAATAGATAAACATTAAAAAAATTTACAAAAACACTTAGAGACCTTCAAATTTGAGAAGGCGCCAAAGATGAAATAGAGTCTCCCACACGGCACATGACACCAGAGTGAATGCAAATATGTTTCTTCTTTTTTTAATTTTTTAATGTTTGTTATTTATTTCTAAGAGAAAGAGAGAGACAGAGCATGAGTGGGGGAGGGACAGAGAGAAAGGGAGACACAGAATCGGAAGCAGGCTCCAGGCTCCCGGCGGTCAGCACAGAGCCTGACTCAGGGCTGGAACCCATGAACTGTGAGACCGTGACCTGAGCGGAAGTCAGATGCTTAACCGACTGAGCCACCTGAGCGCCCCAGAGACTGTTCCTTATATATATATTTTTTCATGTAATAATCAGAATAGCTCTATGATGAAGTTGCTGTTCTTTTTTTTTTGTTTGTTTTTAATCTTTTTTATTTATTTTTGAGAGAGAGAGAGAGAGAGCATGAGCAGGGAGGGGCAGAGAGAGAGAGAGGGAGACACAGAATCCGAAGCAGCTCCAGGGTCCAAGCTGTCAACACAGAACCCGACACGGGGCTCGAACTCATGAACCGTGAGATCATGACCTGAACCGAAGTCAGACGCTCAACCGACTGAGCCCCCCAAGCGCCCCTAGATATACTTACTCTTGACTTTACATGACCTTTAAAAGGCTTTTGTTTATACCAGATGCTTAACTGAGGTTAGATCATTCACATCCCTTAAGAATCTGATACGGCCGGTGAGGAATATTCAACTTTCTTTCCTGCAAATCGGCTCGCACCCACGGCGCTTCTGTCCAAGGCAGTCTCCACTGAAAACATTTCTTTCCAAATTGAGTTTATTGTACGGATTAATTTTGTTTAGGGGTGACAGCTAATCTGCTTTCTCCTTGTAATACAATCATTAAAATACTTTTTGCTCCACACTTGCGATTTTTCCAGGGTAATCCTTTCATTAAAAGCCATTTAATGTTTTTCTGCTCTGTTATCTGCTATATTTCAACTTTTGTGTTTTCCCTGCTCTTCTGTCATGTTTCTCATTAAATTTCCCCTTTTTGTTCTTTTGTTACGATGGCTTTCATTTTTTTTCCCCCTAACACAAGCTTTGAACTGAAAAACCTGAAAACCATGTTGTTTGGAATAAAAGAATCTATAGTGTCACACATTTGTCGGCTAATGTGTTACTTCTTATGTTTTGTTTTAATTTTTCAGAATGATTGTTTATGAACAAGGTCTCCTATTACTCCGAGGATGGGCTGGTCTTTGGGTCCGTCCCTCACACAAAGTGATAATCCTCTGAGAACACACTCATCACACAGCAACCAAACAGGAATATGACTTCCAGGACCCAGCTCTGCATCTTTCACCCACCACGCGAATCCTGGCGCCCGTGTCGGCCCAGCTGCCCACATCGCGGGGAAGGGGTGCCGGGGGACCGCAGGCTGGCCTTCCGGGCTGAGAGCCAGGCGCCAGGGAACATCGTGGCAAAGCCCGAACCTGATACTGGTCTACAGCATCGCGCACGAAGCAAAACAGACTGTTTTGGGTTGTGTTCACCTGCGTTTTGTTGTGTCGCCCACCCTCCCCACACATGAGGAGCTGTCGTTTAAACCACAGGTTGGCATTTCTCAGGTGGCTGGCGGGCTGGGTGGGCGATCTGTCAACATCCGGGGAAGAAACAATGGGCCCACTGGCCTGCTTCAAGGGTAAGCCCAGCCAGGCTCAGCGGACCACCGCGTGGGCTAAAAGTCTGCACACAAGCCCTAAATCCAGCCTTTGACCAGGTCGCTTTCAACTTCTCCCTTTGACCTTTGACAAGGGGCTTCACTGACGAGAGCCTCAGCTTTGGCCACTGTAAAGGAATTCTTGCTCCTTTAGTGTTGTCATGGAACCACTCAGCATATTCGGAAGACCGGCGAAGGGGGCCCCAGGCAGGGAAGGTGGCATGGGCCCACGCTGATGGGTGTGAAGTGCTCACGGAGTCCACAGACACCCTCACGTTCTCGGGGTCACTGTCTGGTCTTCCAAGCATCCCCAGCGGGTTAGGCAGGGGAGCTGTCCGTTTCACAGATGCTGAAACTGAGGCTCACAGAGTTTGCATGAAGCTCCGCGTCACTCAGCTAGAAGCGACCAGGAGCAGCAGGGTAACAGCTCAGACCCAGGCCTCCTGACTCAGAGTGGCCACAGCGTCAGCTGACCCTGATGGATGGTGCAGGTGGGGGTTGGAAGGAAGTGGCCGGTCCTGGGAGGCTCGTTGACTGAAGAAGAGGGAGGGAACAGGGAAGGTGATTCCCTTCCGCCCAGCCCCCTGCTTGCACTGAAAATCTCCTTCTGTCCCCAATGTCTTTCTTTGCTATTTCTAGGGGCCACAGCGGCTCAGCCTGTGGGCCCCGCCTGCACGGGACGCCCAGCCGCCCACTCACAGCCGCTGTCGGGGGCTAATTCTCTCGCGTCTAGGCGGAACTCAAAGACTGTAATTGGGTCTGCGTCAAAACAGCAATCCCCACTGCCTTAAAATATGCAAAATAAAAATAAATTAATCACCCCCATCAGCATTTCATGCTACATTTATAATTTTTTATTTAAATGCTTAATATCATAAAACAAGCTTGGCACGCAGAGGAAACTGTTGATTTCATCAGAAGAAATTTCCCTCTTTTAAGTGAAAGTAAATACTAATTAGGGCATCCCCAGAGAGGAAATAAAGATAAAGGACGCAGGTCCCATGTTGGCCAAACTGGGCAATTATTCCCCCAAAGGCGGCAACGTGTCACAATAAAGCCTAACGATGCCCAAAGTGATCAGTGGGGCTGATTTATGGGGAACAGAAAACACATTGCCCCCCAAAAATGGCCTGCAGGTTAGAGACTCCTGGGAGCATCTCCAGATGGAGGGAGGCTTGGGGGTCCGGATGAGCTGGAGGGCCCCCCTCCTCAGGATCCCAATCTCCAGTGGAGGGTCCTCCCCTCCAAGCGCGTGCCCCTCCGCCCCACGCATTCCCTCATCCACCACTCTCCCCAGCGAGGGAGGCGCTGCTCACGAGGACCCGTTGTTCAGACTCCGAAATGGGGGAGAGAGAGGCAGTTAACGTCTCGGCAGTGGGCAGAATCAACCACGCGTGACCATTTTTATTTAACTTCTCCCCAAATTCGAGGCTGGAAGACATTTATTAGTTCACACAAAGGGCATCTCTGAACAGCAAACATTCAATTATTTCAGTGTTTACTGTTGCGAAATCTGCAAGCGAAAGCGTGCAGTCAACAGACACATTCTGAAAAGTCTTACAAACATGAGGCTTCTCCGCCATTCCGCCATGGAAGGCACGTCCCATCATGCTGTTTGTTCATTGTTGCAACCCACTGGAGGTGGTGTCTCATTTTCGTTTCTGCCCCTGTAGACCCTCCCCATAGGTCCCGCCCATCTGGTCCGAGCAGCTGCTTTATCACCAGTGCAGTGAGGTCCTGCCCCACGGTCCACCGTCACCAAGTCAGGCAGCAAAGCTGGACGAGAAATGACAAGCGGAATTTGCAGAATATCTTCCAGTTCGGAGTCTTTTTTCCCGAGAATGCGTGGTAACGTGGTTGCCTTGATAGCCCCCTTGGTGGCCCTTCCCATTCTCTGCCCACAATTTGGTGGTCCCACCGCCTGACTCGGGGCTCAGCCAGGTCACTTGCGTCGGCCGGCAGGATGTCAGCAACTGTGACTCCAGCCAAAACTTGAAGAGTGTCGAGCATTTCCCTTCACTCTGTGACCCCTACCAGCGCCTTGCACAGATATGCAGAGTTGCCTACCAGGGAAACCGTGTGAGCGACCCCTAAAGGAGAGTGGACGCCCCTCAGCTGGCTGCAGACAGGAACCCCCACTGGAGACAGCTGAGCCTGCCTGGGATCAGCGTAACAGCCCCACAGCCCACACTCATGACTCACACTACTTCCCTCCAGCCCTTAGGCGTTGGGCTGGTCTGTTGCCCAGTGTCAAGGTTGCAGCCGATACAAACCCAACACAGTGACGGCTCCTTAGGCACCTGTCGCGTGTCAGCGTGGTGCCTGGTTCTTTACTGGCTCAGCTCTGGTCTTCCCAGGAATGCCAAGATGCAGGTGTCATTGCCCCTATTTTCATGGACGAGGGTGTGTGCCTTGCACGGTAGAGCCCACAAATAGGGGGAGCTAGGTGTGAACCCAGAGCAGTCTGTCGCCAAAGTCCCTCCTCCCCAGCCACTGGCCTCCACACAGACAGGCATTCACTCTGAGCACACGCAGGCCGGCCAATCCCTACCCATTCAACTCCACAGACTCCGAGCCATGCCTCCAAACTATCACCACGTCACGCCCTGGAAACGTTCCCTGGAAATGCTCTATGAACAAAATGCACTTTGAGTGTCTAAAAGCAGACACACCAGCTAAGCTATTTGTAGCCGCCCGCCCATGTTTCATCATCTTGGCTCATCGTCCACCATGTGATGGGATCTCTCCAAACAACCCCACGCATCAGATACCAAATTCCACCCCCCGCGCATCCTTGGGGATTACAGGATCCCCGACTGTGGGGGAGCGGCTGTCACCCTCCACTGCAAGTCTCCAAGCTGAGATCACCCGCCTTGTGGAGTCCACAGTGTGCCTCTGATGGGTCAGGTTCACCCAGTTCCTTTTGTTCAAAACAGCTTCCCAGGCAGAGTCCGGCCACTTTGAGCTGAGGAAGGACATGTTTCCCAGCGTGACAATGGCCTGGAAGCCACCCACGCCAGGGCCAGAGGCTGGGCAGTGTTCCCTGTCACCACATCAGGCATGGTGACAAATACAGTAAGTGAATATGGGCTGATGAATGAATAAAAACATGTCCGTGCAGGGAGATTTTCCAGGCATGCACGTATATGCATATATCAGTGCTTCCTCACTTCGGCTGCACATTGGAATCATCCGGGGTGTTCAGAAAAACACACATGACCAGTCCCCATCCAGGACCATCACCCAGGATGAGGTCTGGGTGAACGAACGTGCAGACGGATTGACATCCCTTCCCCTGATTTCAGTTTAAAAATTTTTTTTAATGTTTATTTTATTTTTGAGAGAGAGACAGACAGACAGACAGAGCAGGGGAGGGGCAGAGAGAGAGGGAGACCCAGAATCGGAAGCAGGCTCCAGGCTCTGAGCCGTCAGCACAGAGTCCGACGCGGGGCTCGAACTCACGAACCGCGAGATCGTGACCTGAGCTGAAGTCGGACGCTCTTAACCGACTGAGCCACCCGGGTGCCCCGTCCTATGATTTCAGGTTAAACAGGGAGTTTCAGCCAGCTCTTTCCTGACACTCGTGATGTGATGTCATCTCCCCGGGGAGGTCTCGTATGGTGCCCCCACAAGAGGATCCAGCAACGTCCTGTGAGTAGAAGTGAACCCCGAGCCACACCTGCCAACCACTGAGCTGAATCTCGTTTTCCCTGCAGCTGTTCCCACACATAAGGGCTTTCGGGTGACAGGTGAGCCGGGCTCGAGGAGGGGGGTTCCAAACCCACCTCTCAGCCGGAGCGCATTCCCCAGCAGGTCACACCTTGACTTGGGTTCTCACCGACCCCAAAGCACACCTCACGGGGCTGGCTTGCAGACCCCCAAACACAAGGGCCACCGACCCAGCCCAGCAGGCCTCAGCAAGCTTGCAGGACTGTTGGTCTCGGAGCAGAGCCACAGCCGGCGGGACGTATCCACCTCTGACAGTGCGTAGACCGTGAACGCTGTCCCTTCCAGCCCAGTTAATGAAGCATGCAAGTCATGCCAGCTTTCGTCTGTCAGACAAACAGCAGCAGGCAGGGTAGAGAGGCCAAGCCAAACCCTGCTTTGAAGCATGAACTTCATGTAAATCAGGAAACCAGAACCAGTGGCTAGTGCAGACTCATAATGTGAAATCAGCGGGCACTTGGCCTGAGCTAGATGCACAGCTGTATCCCCGGCCAAGAGGCCACAGGCATCTGTGGACCCGGGGTGGCCGACCCCACCTATGCCCAGGCAAACCTGCCTTCGGGGGGGGCCCGGCTCTGCCACGGAACCAGTCGACAAGCAGCCGTTTTAAACCATAAAACAGCAATTTCACGTTTCAGCCTAAATAGGAGAAAGGACTGTCTGTTTTACTGGAAATCTCTTCCTCTTTCTCGATTAGGTGCCGAGGGACCCAGCTTCTAGGCCCACCATTGCCACGAACTTCTTACAGGACCGTTGGGTCGTTGAAAATCTGTGTCACATTAGCCATCTGGGAAAAGAAGGTATGGGGCTGCAAACATCCCACGTCTTTGAGCAACATGCCACATGAGTGGTTATTTGGAAAGCATTTCATGGATAAAAGCAATTATCAACCCCTCACAACACTAGAAGGTAAGGACTATCATTACCCCATTTATCAGATTAGGGCACTGGGGTCGGAGAAGTGATCTATGCAATGTGCCAGTGGAGACTTCCAGGCCCGAAGGATTGTTCATGACTCCATCATTCTGCCTCCGTCCAAAAGCCGAAGACCCTTCCCGCTATAGGATGCTATGGCTCCGAGGTTGACAGTCTGTCACTTCATAACCTGCCCACTATTGACGGCTCCTCTTTGGCGGCATTTGTAGAAAGTATCGTCTGAGCTGTCTCCCAGCCCACAAAGGCCTGCCTGTCAGCAGACACACGTGGACAGACCATCACGGCCTTTACCACATCCAGGGTCTTTCTCGAGACACCGCGTGTCTTTAATTTCCTCTCGACCCCTGGATGTGGTCAACTGGCACTTAACCTCTATCCATTCTTCCTTGAGTGCCTCCTGTCCTGCCAAGGTTGACAAGCTGAAAACTACATTTTCTGGAATCTGTTGCACAGTGAGTTGATGCTAAGTGGCCTCCAGTGACCCCCTTGAGGGTGTGAAAGTCTTCGAGGAACCAGGACCTCAGCCCAATTCATTCCCTGGGGAATGAATTCCACCGGCGATTAAGTACGTTTGGAAGCAGGTCCTTCCACAGGTGAGCCTGTCCCTGAGACCCCGCCCTAGTCGGGAGCCAAGCCACACCCACCTGGAATGGACCGTTGCCCCACAGGAACCACGTGGTAATTTGTTAAGCAGCGACGGAGAACGAATTCACCTCGAACCCAGAGTTGCCAGTTAGATGTTCTTGTCGAGAGGGGGAAGACAGGAGGGGGGCCGTCTGCAGGCTTCCCTCGGCTGGTGTCAGCAGGGGCCAGTGTCAGATAGCCGGCTTGCGGGTGCGACAACGCGGGCGGTCAGGACATAGTCTGAGTGTCTTAGTTATGACGGAGGCAGCACGTTCTTGAGCCCCAATGCCCAACCAAAGGATCACAGTCTCCACATGTCGTTGGGATCAACAGTTCTGTGGTGGTCTCCTGACTTCCCACCTCCTCGAGGGTCGAAGTGGCCTCTGCCTGGCGGGCCATTGCTGCAGACCATGTCGTCTGCGCAGGCTGGCCCGTCTGCGACTCTCCAGCGCCCACGGCTCCTGCCCACCCGGAGCTTTCGCCAGATCCCATTCCCCGTATGAGGTCACTTTCCGCTTTTGCCACTTTGAGGGGTTTCTGTTTCCTGCACTGAGCCCTCACAGATCCACCTGGCATCTGGATCGTTTCCTGGAAAGAGAAGAAAGTCCTTCAGTTTTCTTGCCGTGTGCCGGCATGCTTCTGCTGCGTGCGAATTCCAGATTCTTTGCATCTTGGCCAAACACGAGTTAGACGACATAATCCTACCTCAAGCACGTACGGGGCCTTGCGGTGTAGCAACCTACGCCACGGAAATAATTTCCTTCACACCTCACAGCAACTCTCTGAGGCAGGTACGCCCCCAACCTGTCACATCTTATAGACGGGGAAGCTGAGACCCAGGCGGTGTCACAGGGGCGGAGCCAGCACCCCATCCAGACTCTGCACGAGCTCTAGTCCTTCCTTCCGAATGATGGCATTTTCCTACGATTTCCTGTGCTCGTGACTTGCTGAATTCCAGCACTCTCGAAGTCTCCGCTTTCCACAAACACAAACTGCAAGGTGAAAATGTCCATTAGACCGTTCTCTCAAATCCGCTCCCACGGCGCTCGAATGCTCCGCCCAGTGGGTAAAAAAAACCCTGACAACCAGCTCATCCATTTGCCAATTTCCAAAACGTGAGTGCCTATTACTGGCCAGCTCAGGGACCGTCCAAAGACCCTGACCAGTGGGGAGAATGGGGGTTGAAAGATCCCCACACTCCCTCGCTTCCTTTCTTTCTTTGCACAGAAATGTCATCCGTTAGCTCAGCCTGAGACTCCTGGGTCTGTGCTCTCCCGGAGGAAGTGACTTCCTCCAACTGCATTCGTCCAGGCGGATGCTTTCCTCTACTTGGCACCAAGGCACTGACTGTCTCAGCCAGGGGCAGCCCTGTCCAAGCTGGGGATGCGGGTGTGAACTGGGTCCTCTGGGGGGTCCTGAGGGTGTACGACTGGCAACAAGAAGGCTTCCCAAGGTCACGGAAGGTCAGGATCAAGTGAGGATCATGAGCCCAAACACTGGCTCTGGCAGAGAGCTCACTCCTAGCCCGAGAGTCGTAGAGACCAGAGGTAGGAGCAATCATTGCAAAGCGTCTGGGAGACAGACAGGAGGCGTTCTTCAAGCCCTCGGCCAAGTCCCTCCTCTAAAACTGGCAGGGCCCCTGTCTCTGGAGGTGGCCGGGGGAGGAGGGGGTCTGGACCACCTGACGGTTCAGGAGGGGGCTGCCGTGACCTCTCCAGGAGGCGGAATCTTGGTACTGATGTCATGAGATCCTTCCACACTCCTCTTCCTTGACCCCTAGGACGACTTGCAGTTCAGTCCCAGTGATCACTGGTGGAGCAGACTTTTTGGGATAATTTTCCTCATCTGCACTCGTTCCACTGTAGACGCACACACACGAGCTACCAAAGATGTCGCCTTGCAGCCCACCTGTGCTGGGAGACAGGTAGGCCCGGAGACATTTTTTTTTTCTTACAACCAGGCAAATGTTGAATACCAAAGATGGGAAAGAGAGTCATCTTGAAAGCAGATGGCAATAAGCCGCGTCGGAACACGCCGTGAACATTTTGGAAGCCAGTGGAACATAATTGTGTTTTCTAAACACCTTGCCATCTCGTCTGCCTCACGCTCGGAGGAGGCAATGCAGAGTGGACTTGAAATAAAAGCCGGTCACGCCCCAGAGCCCAAGCCCAGCACAAGCAAACAAGCCTAATTACCCGTCGGAGCTAATTGCTCCTGTTCGAGCTGGCTGCTGGAAGTCTCCACAAAGGGCTTGGGAACGAGACGCATCAGAGAGTCGCAGGCCAGAGCCAGGAGCCCAGGGAGGCAAGATGCACTCACAGAAGCAGTGCACAGGCGAGAAGGCTTTTTAAGTAACTTCTCTTTGAGCTGCTCCGAACAAGGCAGCCAGAGCGAGAGGGATGCTTCCTCTGAAGGTGCCCGGAACAGCCAGGAATCTCGTTCAAAGTGGCAGGAGGGAAACAGGCCCCGATAACATGATGCACACACACACTTTGATCTCAATCAAGGCTCTCTGCAAGCAGCGCCCTGGTGTCAATGCTCCCGAGAAGCTGATGCCGGGAAAGACAACCCCCGCCTCAGAACGGGGCCCCCCACCCCCTCCTCCCTGCAGCTGCTGCAGAGAACCGGTGTCAAAAGGGCCACCTTTACACATTGGCGGCATCCAGGGGGCATGATCTCTATCCCCAAGGGACAGCTTGAATTGTGACAGCTCCCCTTAGAAACGTGAGACGGCCTCCCTCGCCCTGAGCTCGCCTGCCTGTCTGCTCTTTCCAGTCTCCAGGAGCTCTCTCTCTCTCTCTCTCTCTCTCTCTTTCTCTCTGTCTGTCTGGGGACAGCTGTGTCCAGCGGGCTTGGAATCTCTGAGGCACATGATGCTGGATGAAAAGGAATGGGTCCCCACTGCCCAGCAAAGCTCTGGAAGTCAGCACTGGCAGTCCTTTCTCCACATTCACCTCCAAACTGGCCAGCGCTGTCTGCAAAATATATGGGGAATCCGAGCCCTCCCCCCACTTGTTCCGTCACTTCGTAGTCCCAGGCCCCCATCACCCTTGGCCAGGTCAATTGCAGTCAGAGATGCAGGTGTGTCATGGGCTCTAATCAATCATGTGTGCCTCTATGGGCCTTTCTTCAATTTTAGCTAGCTAGCTTGCTAACTATGCATCCAACCACCCATTCTTTGATCCATCCATCCATTCATTAATCTACCTGTATCATGCATGTATGTATGTATGTATCTATCTATCTACCCACCCACTCATCTATCTGTATCATCTATCCATCCATCCATCCATCCATCCATCCAGTCATCGATCTATTTATATCATTTATCTCTATCTATCTATCTATCTATCTCTATCTACCTACCTACCTATCTATCCATCCATTCGTTGATTATCTGTATCATCTATCTATCTTGGGGTGCCTGGGTGGTTCAGTTGGTTAAGTGGCCAACTTCTGATTTCAGCTCAGTCATAATTTCACAGTCGTGAAATCAAGCCCTGGGTCGGGCTCTGGGCTGAGAGCCTGCTTGGGATTCTCTTTCTCCCTCTGTCTCTGACCCTACCTTGCTGTCTCTCTCTCCCTCTCTCTCTGTAACTAAATACATACACGTTATCTATCTATCTATCATCATCATCTAATCTACTGACCTACCTGTCTATATATCCATCCATCCATCCTTCCTTCCTTCCTTCCGTCCATAGATCTGTCTATATATCTATCATCTACTTATCTATGTATCTATCTATAAAACAGTTGTTAAAATTTTTACGTATATAGATACATATCATAATCTAAATCATATATTGACAGTCATTAAACTATTTTACATATATGATGTATTTTATATATAACACAGTCATTAAAATTTTACATATATATATGTATATACGTATGAGACTGACTGAGACCAAGAAGGGGTCCATAAACTCCCCCAGACAGACACCAGTGCTGTCCAGGAGGTAAATCGCACCTGCTAGGACCTTAAAGGTGCAGAGATGTTCAAGTCAGAACCACAGAGCTGAGAGAGGACGAGCTGATGTGAGGAAACCTGACCAGCTGATTGACTTTGCAGGGACGGTTAAGGGCGGTTTAGCTGGGCCAAGGTCCCCAGCGGTGGGTTCTCTGCTGGGCTTGAATTGGAGGTTTGGGTCCACCGTGGATGAATGAGTCTGGGGAGCCCCAGGACAGGACTTCTTCCTGGTGGCGAGGCTGGTGCACTCACATCTCTCCCAGTGGAGCGCACACACAGCCTCCCACGCCCTCGCCCTGCAGCAGGTCAGCCCCACGGGGCGCCGTGGCACCCGGACACATCCGTCCACCTCTTTATGCTTGACCCCGCAGGCTCCCCCGGCCCTCACACCACCCCGGCTGCTGGCCAGTGGCGCAGGGGAGCCCACACGGGCTTTGGGGGCCCGGTGGCCGCAGCTCCGGCTGGGGGCTCCCCGCACCAGCCACTCGTTCCCCGCACCAGCTACTCCTGGATTCTCGGCGCTCGGACCGCTCCGTTGCCTGGTAACAATTTTCACGGCTGCGTTAAAAGGAGAGTTCTGAACAGAGGAGCGCTTAAAACCTGACAGCAATTACAGGGAAGCCAGACCACTGCTTTCATCTCAGACACCAACACACGCGAGCCTCCCATTCAGTCAGTAGTTTTATTGTTCCTTAAGCGGGTTTCCCGCTCCACCCAGCACGGCTCCACACCCAGCACCCCCGAGCATCTTCACAGAAGGGACGGCAGCCACCGAGGACAGCAGCTCCCTTCCAACTGGCTTTGGACTTGCCCTCGGCTTCAGAGCTGGTGGTGAGCGGGAGGCAGCCATCCCACACACACACAGAGACCACAGCCCCAAGGAGGGACCCCAGCCCCAAGGAGGGACCGCAGCCCTGCCTGCCTTGCCCGGCACCTGCCCCTGTGGGCTAGCTACCAGCCAGCACCTGCTAACATGCTGATGGGCCGGTCCACACATGACCATCCTCGGCTAGTCACAACTCCCCAGGGGCAGCAACAGTAGGGGCTTATTCCCTCTTCATGAAGCCCTGGGAAGTCTTCTGCCCATAAAGCATTCTCAGTAAATGCCCCCTCTGCTCATGACCGGCTGGTTCCCATGCAGAGGTGGGTCATAACTCTGATTAATTTCAACCTGTAAAACGGGATGTTTTGGTGACAGATTCAAACTTGCAGAAAGATGGGGGCATCCCAGTTTGATATTAAAAATCCCCCACCCCATTTCCAGGCTTCCCTTTGGCTCAAACTGCACCCAGCAAGACTGTAGAACTATGCTGAGGCCCATGCCTTCTATGGGGCGTGCTGAGATTCGCACAAAGTGCATTGTACCGCGGGAATCTGTCTGTATCTTGAGTCAGTACACTATGCAGTTTGTAGAGCTACGCACACTGCCTCACCCGCGTCAAGGGCTGTCTGGTAGACCAGACTCTGTTCCCTCCACTCGTGTGAGACCAGACTCTGTTCCCTCCGCTCGTGTGAGACCAGACTCTGTTCCCTCCGCTTGTGAGGATACTTCATTTTCCCACCATCTCCCTCCCGCTGACCAGGCAGCCGTGGGCAGACAGCCTTGGCCACACTCCAGGGGGAGAGGCATAAACTCCCCAGTAGGGTAGGTGTTAGGTGCAGAGCCGTTGGGAACAGATTTGTTTCTCCAGCTTTCTTAGGTGCTCAAATTGCAAATTCTCTCCAAGGGGTAAACGCCCCGCCCGCTGTGTGACTTCCTGCCTCCTCACATCCTTGGCATCATGCGAAGCATTCAGACTTTTTCTTCGCTTTTTGCAAGTGTGATTGGTATGAAATGGTGATCCTTTTTTTTTTTTTTTTTTTGCTGACGTGGTATTTCCCTAAATTCTAGTGTACAGTGTCCTGATTTTTCACTGATCTCTGAATACTGATAAGATCGCCCTGGGGGGGGGGAGGAAAGGGCGGGGGGGAGGGGGGAGGGGGGGTTCTGCTCGCCTGCACCCCTCCCCCAAGCCCCAAGAAACGTATACTTGACAAATGGCAGAAGTGTGTCTAGTGACTGCTTTGGGCTTTTTTTCTCCCATAACTCAGTATTTGTGTTCGAGGCCGGGTTAATTGACAAAGATCCGAGGCTGAAAATCGAAGAAGTCCGTTTCCGCCATACTTACAGGCTGGTTCCCCACTCTTTCACATGGCAAAAAGAAAAGTAAACAAACCATCAGAGATTTTTTTTTTTTTGAGGAATAAAGAAAGAAAAAGAACAAAAGAAAGGAGAAGAAAAGGCGAGGAGGAAGTCACGCTCTCCCACCTGGAGTCCGACGCTCGCTGGGCAAACTCCGCTTCCCCGCGTCACCTCCTGCGATGCCCGTGCTGCCTCCCGGCAAAGCAGCACGGACCTGCCATCGATTCGTGAGTCATCGACACTGGGCGGGGGCCTTTCTGCTTCTCTTCTCATTCTCACCATCTCCTGGAAGATCTAACTGTTCTTTATGTAACTGAAGTCACCACCTGCGATGCGAAGGCGTCTTCGTCCTCCTGTCCTCCTGTCCTCCCTCCCCGGGTCGTCTCGGAGACGATCCCCCAGGCGTGTGCTTATCAGGGGCCCAGGTGGACACAGAGCACAGGGTCCCAGCCTCAGCGAACACCCGAATCCCCAGGAGGGTTTCCAGAGTTTCTGATTCACGGGGTCTGGAGTGGGGTCTGATGACTTGCATTTCTAGGAAGTCACTGGCAATGCCAGCCCACACTTGGAGAACCACTGAGGAGCGTATTAAAGGCTACTCTGCCTCCTGGAGACAGAGAGGGGTTTGAGTCCGGGTAAGGGCGAGAGCAGCGAGGCCCGCATTGTGTCTTCTGTGCGCTCACTCCCCCAGGACCAGCCCCGTTCCTGCAGCGCTGGCCTCACCCACCTCCCACAGCTCCTGCGTGCTTGACCGCAGGGAAATGCTAATTAGTGAGAACGCTAACATCCGACATTGACGGAGGGCTCACTACCTGTTAAGAACTAGAGTGCACTGGTAATAATCATAGTAATAACAACACAAGTAATAGATCCAGACCTTGCATCCTGCGCCGCCCTTGGGCCAGCACCAGGCTCAGTGCGTTGGGAGCTTCTTCTGACTCCTGCTCACAAAGCCCCGGGGCAACCTCTCCTTGTTTTATCAGCAGAGGAAATAACAAGCTGGGCCACACTGCCACTAATGTCCAGGGTTATCTGAAGGCGGAACCAGAGCACTGAGGGGCCCGAGGGAGGCCGGGTGCCCGGATGCATGCTCCGACCAGCTCCGAGGCCATCCCAAGCCCATCCTACGTCCCCTTGGCCCCAGAGGCCAGCAGCTTCGTCCCAGCAGCTGCCCGAGACCCCAGACGGAGAAACGCCTGCTGCGCCCCACCTCCCCGTGTCCCACCTCATTTCCCTCTTGTACCTAACGCCCCGCAAAATCTCACTCACCCACTAAGTACCCAGAATTTCGAGCCAGCAGAGAAATGGGAGATAAAACAGAGCCATCTGCCACATAGAACGGCTGCGGGGTACGTGGCAAGAAGGTGCCCCGCCACATGGACTCCTTCCATCCCTCTGGGCGCAGAGGACCCCACCCGCGGCAGGGCCCTCACGAAGGCCTCCTGCTTCTGCCCCCTCCCGCTTCCCAGGGGGGTGAGAGAAAAGGAGCCCCCAGGCTGGCACAGCGCTCCAGCAGCAGGAGAAGCGAGCTTCCTCTCCGACTTGTCCGAGCTGTTTACTGTAAGGTGTCCAGCCCATCACAACCAACCTGGGCCGCTCGGCAGGGGTTTGCGGCCCCGTGTGTCTGCAGGAAAGTCCCGAAACCCTCCCACTGGTGCTCTCTCCTCCTCTTGGCTCACTTTGAAAGGAACATGTTTCTCCCAGGAAATTGGCAACGTCTGTTAAAATACAACAATTCCTTGATTTGGGGTCCAAGTTGCCAAAGAAGCATCCGGTTAAGAGCAGCGTCTTCTAGGACTTGAGGAGTAGGGACAGGCACGGGGAGTCGTCCTCGGGCCGTGTACAGATGGTGCCCAATGCCCAAAGCTTGTGGAGGTGCTCACAAGATGGTCCAAGCGCAGGTGGCCTTCAGAAGGAGCCCCTCCTGCCCCAGAGCTGGAGAGGTAACAGGTGACAAGGCTGGAGAGATGACAGGTGACAAAGCTGGGTGGGGGACTTGGCATCGGCTGCGGGTTGCAGCCACCTGGGCCGACTGACGGGAGCAGAGCCAGCCAGCACACGTTGGTGCGAACCCGTATGGTCTCAGGCAGTGGGAAACCACCCAGAGCCTGGCTCCACACCTCTGCTCAGCGAGCCAGGGCGGGGGCAGGACACAGAGGCAGAACACCCTGGGGGTCCCTGCAAACTTGGAGAAATGACGAGGGGTTGGAATGTCCAGCGTTATCTTCCCTCAGATTGTTTGGAACTGCTTTATTGGGGTAAGATTCACCATGGGGCGCCTGGGTGGCGCAGTCGGTTAAGCGTCCGACTTCAGCCAGGTCACGATCTCACGGTCCGTGAGTTCGAGCCCCGCGTCGGGCCCTGGGCTGATGGCTCGGAGCCTGGAGCCTGTTTCCGATTCTGTGTCTCCCTCTCTCTCTGCCCCTCCCCCGTTCATGCTCTGTCTCTCTCTGTCCCAAAAATAAATAAACGTTGAAAAAAAAAAAAAAAAAGATTCACCATACGGCTCACCCGTGTTAAATGTCTGACTGCGTGACTTCGACCGAACACACGGAGTTGTGCGAACATCAATCCAAACCAGCTTTCGAGCATTTCCATCCTCCTCCAGAAAGAGCCCGTGAGCCCTTTTGTAATTATTCCCCATTTCCACCCCCAGACCCAGACATCTCCTCAAATTCTTGAAATGGAAAAATCACAGTTCATATGTACGTCCTTGAGGGACAGCAGATTGCACCTGGTTTCTTATGCGCAGCCAAAAATTGCTGCCATTTCTTAGGCAAGGGGCAATAAAGATCTGTTTTCCTTCAAATCCACCTACCTGCACTCAAGAAGGAACAATATGCCTCGCTTGGCTGCAGGCCAGGCCTGCCTCCCCTTCTCCTTTCCGGAACCACGACCATCCCCGGAGAAGGGGGTGTCCGTGGGTCTGGCGGTGGGGGGCTGAGGACCCTCACTCGCACAGGCCGCTTCCAGAGCCCCACGAGGAACCCTAGCAATATGTCTGGACACTCAAACAATTTTGTAGAAGTGGCAAAAATAATATAGTTTGACAGTCTTCCCCTCCCATTAAGTTACTGCAAGCCATTTTTTTTTTTTTTTTTTTTTGAGAGAGAGAGAGAGAGACAGAGCATAAGCAGGGGAGGGGCAGAGAGAGAGGGAGACACAGAATCCGAGCCCGACGCGGGCCTTGAACTTGTGAACCTCGAGATGATGACATGAGCCAAAGTCAGACGCTTCACCGACTGAGCCACCCAGGCACCCCACAGTTACCGCCAGCCATTCTAGCGTAGGTTGTCTTTCAGGAATACTTCCGTCCTCCCCCACATCAAGGCATCCGACATTGGGACACAACACAGCACGTGCAGAAGTTGGACTGTGATATAAACAGCCGCTCTGGCACTGGACATCAGAAGCCTAGCGCCAACGGTGGGGAGCTTCAAGGAGCCGGGAGCGGGTCTGTGGAAAGTTCTTCTGAATCGTAGAGTTCGTATATGAAATCAGCTTGATAAAATACTTCCCAAATTTGAAAATGATCCAAAATTGGTATATGAGATTAGTAAGAACGTCGTGTGATGTGAAAAGAGACTTCCTAGCTATGGATAATAGAGTATCAAGTTTTGATTGATGACAATAGATTAAAGGCTGAATTATCTTCAGGCCATTATTCCCCTCGTCGCCTCTAGAATGAGCTTCCTCACTGACAGCGGGGTGCCAGA
Organism: Lynx rufus; assembly: GCF_022079265.1. NCBI lineage: Eukaryota > Metazoa > Chordata > Mammalia > Carnivora > Felidae > Lynx > Lynx rufus. The sequence continues at coordinate 2,600,158 of NW_025814896.1, read as the reverse complement.
GGACAGGGGGGTGCCTCGCGGGCTGGATGCGCCCACGTCGAAGGCGATTGTTATCACCCCCACCACCATTACTAACAACCTGAAATGATACCCATTATCTTCCAGCTTCTGGAACATTGCAATCACCCAGCTGACCATGGAGATCACTTAACTCAGCATGAGTTACAGATGGAGTCGTGAGTGGGGAGGTGTCCTTCAATACAGATTTATCAATGGAGAACGTTGTCTTTTTCTTTCCTTTTCTGTCTTCAGTGTGCACGGATTCTCCCACTATGCTCCACTGAACTCATTTCTCCCCAAATTGTGCTCGCTGAGGGTGGCCTCTGGTTGCTGGCCCTTTCTGGGTCCCACCCAGTCACACAGCCTTCCAGGCAGAGTCCCCTCCCAGAAGCTGCCATCGGCCGCTACACCTCCAGCCAGCTTCCCCGGGAAGAAAAAGGAGACACCCCTTGCGCCCGCCCCGATAAATGTTCCTCCCTCAGCTGAATGTAGACGGCAGCCATTATCTGTCTGCTACAGTTTTTCTGCCCACCCTCCTTCTACACGGTGCCACTCTTTTCCACCCACCCTCCTTCTACACGGTGCCACTCTTTTCCACCCACCCTCCTTCTACACGGTGCCACTCTTTTCTGTGGCAAGAAATTAATTATCTGGACTTGCCCGAAATAGCCTCAGACCTCACAGCAGCGACCCCCACCCATCAGTGAGAGAGTGGCCGTTGCCTCCCTCTCTGGAATCATTTGTGCGAAGAGGTCAAGGAGATGGCAAGAGAAATGAAAAGCCATTTGCTTCAGCGTCATTAGTGCACTTTGTACATAATTATATAATTTTTCGAGGATTCCTGGGGACTCACTTCAACTGCCCAGTCTTATGAGTGAACTCTGACAGCAGAAAATTGTGGGTAATATCTGTTTGTTTGGGTACCGTTTCTATAGTAATAAAAGTAATTATTAATAAAGGAAGAAAGTTGTGCTATGGATTTCAGTCAAGAAAGAGCCTTAATTTTTTTTCTTTTTTTTAAACAAGTGCTCACAATAGAGATCTAAAGCAGAAAGAAACAAGTAAAGAGCATCTCATAGTCTCTCTCTCTCTCTTTCTCTCTCTCTCTCTTTTATCTTGCAGGTGAGATATCATTCCCTATTTAATTAAATTCAGGAGGAATACACAACAAGGCTGTATTACCAGCAGCAGTCCCAAGTGCCAAGGAGCTTGTGAATTTCTCTAGCAGAGGAGGGGAAAGATCAGCAAGTGTGTTTTGCCCCATCCACCTTCTACCGTTTGTAAGTCCTGTGAACGGCTCAGCGCATCACACACAGTCCTGAGGGAAGAGAAGATGATACAGCCACCTCCGCAGTGGCTGCTGTTTCCCCGAGAGTCAAACCATCAAGCGCGTTGGGGCCCCCAGAGGACAACCGACACCTTTCCACGCTCTGGTTGGCTGAACAATGATGTGGGTGAGCGAGCCTGCCTTCCTCCCGTTCACCGCGTTGTTACCGAAGCTTTGCCGCGTGCCAGGCAGCACACCCGAGGACGCAACCGTTAACTTGGTAGGCGAGAGCCTGGCAGAGCCCGGGCGGAGCCCGCCCGCCTGGTGAGGATTAGCACGGGAACCACAACGCTAGGACAAGGGACTCTGCCTTCGGTTAGTTTCCCCAGACGCAGAGCCTGAAGCAAGGATTCAAGCATAAGAGGTTTAGTTAGGAGGGAAGCCCAAGAAAGCCCAGCAGGGGAGTGGAGAAGTGAGACAGGGAGGGGAAGGAAGACAAAGTGAGTCATTAAGCCAGCTGCCACTATGGGACACTGGAGCTAATCCCACAAGGGGACCCCCAAGAGCCAGCAGAGAGGGTGCCCCTCGGAGCATTCCCGCCTGAGGGAGTATTTCTGAACGGTCTCCCAAGACCGATTGATGGGGCGCTGTCCTGGGCAGCTCTAATTCTCCGGCACTTTGGGTCTGCTGGGCCCAGAGGCGGGAACTGTGCGGCCAGAGAAGGGCCTGGACAAAGGGCTACAGGTGCTGGCGCAGGCAAGGAGGAGATGTGGGTGCAGCACCAATATCCACTCTGGTCTCCAAGGGGGGCCAGGAGTTGGGACACCGTCGGGGCAGAGCCAGGAGGTTTCCTAGTGAAGGGAAGGGACGTCTGGGCTGAGCCTGGAAAGTGGGTCAGTGCTGTCCACGGAGGAGGGCTGCGTTGCATGGGCCCAGGAGGAATATAGACAGGGGTGGCCTCACGAGCCCACAGGGAGTGGGGTCTCCCCAGGGCCACGGCAGAGAGGGAGATGAGGCAGACCAGAGTGCCGGGGTCCCGACATGGGGGGTGCCCACAACCAACAGGGGGTGCTGGGGAGGAATTTTAAGAAAGAGCGATACGGTCAATTTGGTGCTTGGAAGCACCCTCTGGGTGTTGTGTGAGGGGCAGCGTGGAGTCAAGGAGGCGGGTAGGTGGCTGCGGCGAGAGCTCCGGAGATGACCGGGCGATGGGGGACTGAGGGCTGCCGGGCACTGGTGACTTTGGGGGGAAGATCAGTCAAATCCATTGGTGGTATCGTTTTCTGAGCTGTAGGCGTTAGCTGAGGCTGAAAAGACGGGATCCCGGCACCGTTTGGGAAAGTGAGGGAGAAGGGCGCCCAGCCAGTGTGATGGGCTTGGCCGTGCAGCTGGGCACCTGCCCGCTGGTGACCCAGGCCGCCCTGTAAGAGGAGGACAGAGCTGACGCCACAGATGAGACCGAAAACTCCACTTCCACACCTTCCTTAAAAAACAGCCATCTGACGCCGAGGCTTAGCTGCTAATCCGCCTTCCCCGCGTGTTCTCTCTCAAAGGCAGCTGCCAGCTCGATCTCAGCCAAACTCACCTCCCAGACACCAACTTTATTTTTAAAATGACAGTTGGAGCAGGACCCAGCCTAGCAACTCTGTTCCGAACATGGTGTCATTCTCTTCCCCCTTCGCCGCCGCCAAAGTTCAACCTCCAGGGCTCCGGGAAGCGGGCCAACGGCACGCTTTCGTTCCCATCCCTGCATCTATCAGAGAAACACCCCCATGCGCTCCCCCACACCAGAGAAGCCGGCAGTTTACCAGGGGTGTGAGCTGATGCCCTCCCGGCCCCTCCTGGCCGGCCACCCCGGAGATGCCACCGGCCCGCCTACCACGGAAGCCACACTGCGGTACTCGTTTTGTACTGGGAGACACGATAAAAAGGCAACAGCACCGCGTGCAGTAGTCAGGGAGCCAGGGGTTGGTGCGTCACTTTGATGATTTTCTCCTGCTCCTGAAAATCCTTAGTACCCTTCAGTCACTGCAGAAGAATTGGGCGAGCAAGTCTTAACGTGCTCAGTGCAGCTGGAATGAAGGATCTAGAAGGCGGTCCCTCGTTCAGCGTGGGGCTCCCTGGTGGTCATGCAAACCATGGAAGTAAAAGCTGCCTGCTGTCATCCAAAAATATGGGAAGACGGATGGAATGGACCAAGAGGCTGTGTGCTCGCTCAGAGAGTGACGGAGGAGAAAAGCCAACACTCAGGTCCCAGAACAGAAACCCGGGCAGAGCTGGGGCCTAGAGCTGGAACCCGGGGCATCCCTGTGTTTCTGCAGCCCGTGTGTGGGGGACGCTGGGTATTCAGACCCGCAGAGAGAATTAGCCTGCACGGGCGTCTCCCAGGGTCACCAGATGGCACCTGCACCCCATCCCAGCCTCTGCTCTGAGTCTTGTTTGCGGCCTTGTCCTCTGGGCCCAGCACAGAGCCTAGCACAGCACGGGCCCTGAGCCCATGTTTGCCGAATAAATGATTGAAAAAGTCCCAATCAACTGTATACATTAGAGGAGACATCACTTTCAGCATCATTGATTTCGGCATTTGACGGGAAGGGGAAGAAATTTCAAGAAAAAAATGATTCACCCGTCCCCTGCTTTCATTCAAAATGAAAAAAAAAAAAATTAGAAACTTTATTGAACTCCATGCACTCAATGTATACTTTCAAGTTTTGGTAGCCTACATTTTTGACGAAAAGGGGATTTGGCGATTCAGGGCCTGCAAGTGAAATTCAGCTGCCCTGGGGTTTCGCACGTGTTTGTTTACAGCGACGGCTGCTCTCACGCTGGGATGGGGTGGACTCGTTGCAACACGGGCCTCTGGGCCTCAAATCTGAAAACATGTGCTATCTGGTCCTTTAGGGGGAAAGTTGGCCACAGGTGAACATTGATAGATCGGCAAAGAACACTGAGAGCAGAAGAAGCTATTGCGTTGAAGCTAACGTCCAGGCACAACCTTGAGCCGGTGGGGAGACAGCGAGGACCCCCGAAGTGGCAGTGAAAGGGGGAACCCCTGGAAAGAGCCCCCAGGCTGCAGCGGAGGGTCCCCCTGCCCAGGCTCACCACCAGGCCTTCGTTCCGACCCTGAATCCTCCCGGCCGCAGCCCACACAGCTGACCCGCCTCCTCCGAGCCTCAGCTTCCTCACCCGACACGTGGAGACGCTCACACGTGCCTCTCTGACTGCAGCCAGCGTCGGGATTAAGGGGAGCAGTTTGTGAAAAGCAAGCACAGTGCCTGCCTGTAGAGCACTCACTCCCCAGAAGAGTAGTTTCAGATGTTGCTTGGTCCCCACGGTCAGCGGTGTGCCGGTGAAGGGTCAATGGCGACAGCTCTGGGCAGTCGGGAGCAAGCTCTCATTTGCAGCCTTCACCAATCACAGAGCTGTCGGGGCCCCTGGCACGGCGGACTTGAGGCCATCGCCGGGCCGTCATGAATCCAGAGCAGAAGAGAAGCCACCAGTCCCAACACAAGCTGCAAAAGTTCCCAGTTTGGGGGCACCTGGGGGGCTCAGTCAGTTGAGCGTCTGACTTCGGCTCAGGTCACGATCTCACATCTCGTGGGTTCGAGCCCCGCGTCGGGCTCTGTGCTGACAGCTCAGAGCCTGGAGCCTGCTTGGAATTCTGGGTCTCCCTCTCTCTCTGCCCCTCCCCTGCTTTTGCTCCCCCCCCTCTCTCTCTCTCTCTCAAAAATAAATAAACATTAGAAAAGAGTTCCCGTTTCAGCAGGTTCTTGAGACTTCAGGAATTGTACTGGTGTCCACATTTCCTGGGGTCCCTCCCGTTAGCTGTCGCCCCACTCCCTCCACATAACGCTGTCCTGGGGGCAGTTCAAAGGTTCTGTGTCTTCCCCCCATTTTCACAGACTGGAGCCTGGGCATCACAGCCCACGACTGGGGGCCCCAAAGCTGTCAGAAGTAAAATATCCAAGTTCTCTACTCGGGGAGGCCAACACATTGGCTGGTTGCTGATCTCCTCGTTATTTATGCTAAACTTCAGGTCATCAGAATACATTTAATGTGAGTTCGAGTCATCCCACCTGCTCTCTGGTGGGCATGGGGGCGGGGGAGGGGGGGACACCAAGCCATTAGCACCATATTCTGTGTGCCCAGTTCAGAGGTCACTCCTGGTACACCATTGTCAGGGGACCACCATCGCCACCGGCCCGCAGAGGGTCCTCCTCGCCTCCCGTTAGAACCACCTGCCGCCTGTGGGGTCCGCGGGAGCCACGGAACAAGCTCCTCTGTGGACGTGCAACTGTGACTTTAAAACTCGATAGGGAGAAGGACACTCCCCCCACTTTCTCTCCCTTTGGCCGGCCCAGTATTCCCCGCCAGTGTGAGAGAGCAGAGCCCCCAGTTCCACACAACTCAGTCAGAGGTGGAACTCTGGGGACAGGCTTTGTGGATAATTGCCTTTGTGTCCCATCACGGCGGGACCTCCTCATCTACATTTCTGGGCCTGACTTGGCTTCTTTTCTGCAGACTTGGAAAGAGAGAACATTAAGAAGTAATTTATTCCATAAATATTTTACATTAGTCCAGCTCGGTACCTTCAGCTTCTCGTTTGGGGCATTTTGTTCCCCATCGTGCTTTCGGCCTCGTTCGGTGCCTGCACCACCCTGGTTACTCCCAGGGCACTGCCCGCCCGTCCCAGGGTGTCTCGACCCCTGGCATTTTCAGGGAAGCGAGTCCAGCCTCTCTGTGGAGCTCCTTCCTCATGACACAATGCCACCTCTGTGAATCAGGGACAGATAATGTACAGTTGATTTTAATTTTCAAGGAATAATATTACCTGGTAGGATATGAATTGCACTGTTCTTTTTTTCCCTTCGACAATCTGCATTTACAGCATGTTTCATCAATTCAAAGAATTCAAATAAAGATCATCCAGCACACCCGGGATAATTACGTCTATCAGAGAACACTCACCAGTGCACAAGGCCCAGGGAGCACTGAGCAGACTATTTGTCTTGAAGTGCACGAAGGAAAAGGAGTGTGCGTGGTACCAGCATGCGGGAATTCGAACGCCACTGTATTTCCTGATAATGGTCCATTAATGAAATAGCAGTTTGATTTTCAATCACACTTAATGACACCTTTTGTGCAACTCACACCCAGAGAGGCCAACGTGTTCAAAGAGGCCATCGCAGGTGGAGGGACACAGGCGGGGAGGGGGTGGAGGGGCCGAGGGGCCATATCGTCAGGCAAGGTTCCAAGAAAAGCAGCATCGTCTCTTGCAGTTAGAGCCGGAACGAAGAGGGCAGGTAACTGTCACGGCCGATGCTTCAAGTGGGCCCTGTGGATTCCGAAGCCTCCTACGGTCCTCATTTTCCACTCTGGCTGCCGGGCACTGGGGGAGGGGAAGGCACGCGGGAAGCGGAGACCAAGGCCACCAGGCCAGCAGGCGTCTCGGTTACTCCCATGCATCCTGCAGATGAGAACTGTGGGGTGAGCAGGTCTCGAGAGACACAGAGGAGCGGCAGGGTTTGGGTCCGTGGTCCTGGCCACAGGACACGGGAGCACGGGTGATCCCCTTCCAAGCTGAGCCCTCCGTGTGTCCCTCTGCAGAACCTGTAACTGAGACAAAGGAAGTTCATCCCTGCCAGCGGCTTAATCTGATGGCAGATAGTGAGAAGAACTTGGGGGGAGCCATGTTGGCCCCACACACGGGAGGAGCAAAGCATCAGACATCAGAGAGAGGGAAGGAGGGGTAGAAGCTTGGGGCCCCGCCCCGTGAGCCCCACTCCTGGCTTCACCCCCACGAGACACTAGCACTGCCAATTTTGGGACTCATCGTGTCTCCTTGGGTCCCTATCACAAATTCAACCTTCTTTCCTGAGCTGTTGGCAAACATCAGACCCCAACCTCAGAGACCCGTCCTTGTGACATCAGCCGTGGGTCCCGGGAAAGCGCTCTTTCAAAATCCAGTCCCAGGAAACACACCTTCCAGAAATGCCCACCCCTGCTAACCAAGATCCTCTGCCCTTAGCTTCAGGGTCCATTCTGCCCGACTATTTGCCTCGTCCGCCCCTGAGCGGCCGGTGTTCCTCGGGCAGGTCTGGAGGGGCTAGGATCCCACCCTCCCATCACACATCGCTGAGCCAGGTGCCCCGCCGGGCTTGAGGCTTGGCCACACTGGGGCCTTTGCCTCTCATGATGGATTTTAAGTGATTTTAATGAGACTTTCCCGACCCTCTGTCCCGAAATCTCTCAGTCCAAACACTAGGACACAGCACGAAGCCGGAAGAGAAAACTAGCTTTTTGAATGATATACATACTATCCTGGATCATTTTCTCCCCTTTCGGTTAAAAGTGGACGGTGCCCTTCCTAACCTGTTCTGCCTGGTGTTACGTCTCTGAGAACACTTCTGTTGACCTGGAAGCCAGCACTGCACTCCTCCTGCTTGGACTGTCTGAAACCAAAGGCCGCCGGGACCCTTTCAGAAATCCCCCCTCTCTCCACCCAGCCTCATTCGTGGGCTAAGCCACGGCACCCACCTTCTGCCAGGAGTGAGACCCCACTCAGAGGGGGATGACATCTGCCAAAGCTGAGAGTTCGGGCAGCGTCTGCCAGAGCCCAGCCCCTGAGCCCGGAGTCACAGCCAATGTCCCTCCTTCTGAAGCGTCGATGGATTGACCCAAAGGACATGGCCAGGGGTGGACGTACAAGGATGTGCATTACAACATGGGTTAATTACAGTGGAAAGTTCCACGCAGCCGACATGTTCTACCACAAGACGCCAGTTGTAAGCCACGAATACAACAGCCACATGATGAAATATGAAACAATTAGCGACTTCATTCTCAACAAATATTTTGAGGATGCAGGAAATGCTCGTGCTGTATGAACACAAGGGGAAGAGCCAGACAGAAATTTGTGAGTAAAGGGTTGTGTCGCACACTCACAGACACACACGAGTGACCCAACGCCTGGTGGGCGTCGCTGAAAGGAGGCATGCGGGAAGGCTGGGATCGTCAGAGACTTTAATTTTCTTCCAAAGAACTTCCTGCATTTCCCAAAATGTCTGCACAAGGGTGAATTTCTTTTGTAATTAGAAGAAAGGTCATATTCTTACAAGTAAATTAAACAATAGGAAAGGCCAGGCTACCCAGACATTTGGACTCGCCTTGGGGTTGCCATGAAGAGCTCAGAGCAGACACCAAAACCACATCTTGGAAAGCCGTGTACATAATTAACAAATTTCAGACTCAAATAAAACCTCGGATCAGAGGTCATGCCCCCAACATGCTTCTCACTTTCCCGCTGCGCATGGCTCCCTGCCCCCCCCCCCCAGGACGGGGCTCGTCCATCAGGAGGGGGCCCAGGTGGCCACCCCACAGCTCCCTGGGGGGAGGAACCTGGGGGCCTCGGAGCCCCCACCATGAGGCGAGGTCAGGCGGTAAAGGTGCCTCCAGGACAGTGCGGGACCCCACTCAGGGTGACCGTGACCCGTCACGTGCCCTCTGCCCGAGAGCCCACCCTGGGGACAGCAGCCTCCCCTGGTGGATGGAGGGGGGCAGAGGATCAGAGGCATTCAAGGTTTGGGTGACACATAAAGGCTGCTTCTGCCATATTCCTCCAGCGTGCGATACTTTGGGATGCCAAGCTGATACAATAAATGAAAACCTAGAAGGGAGTGGGTTTGGGGAAAACAGTTTTAAAAATGTAATATCGCCACGATTTAAAATGTTTCTCTGACTCCGACTGAAGAGACACATTTCTTTCTTTTTCTTACGAGTTCTGGTACCCCTTAATGGAGCCACCGTCTCACACAAAATCGGGTTCTCCTTGGATTAATATCTTTGAAAATTAACTTGATTTATAACCAATTTTCTCCTCATTTAAACAGCGACCCCCAAGGCTCCTCTGGGGAACCCACAGCATCCGAGAAATGATGGGTTGCCAGGAAAGCTCGGTGAAGCAAAATCTTTGCAAACATGTACATATGGCAGTGGGTGCTTAAGGGAGCAAAATAATGTATTTCCTTGTTTTACATTCCTGCTTTAATTTTGGAGTTATACATGCAGTTTGCTGGGGATGGGGGAACACTAATTGGATAATTATGAAACCACCCCGTCTGATTTCCCATTTTCAAAAGTAGCCGCGTATCTCCCCACCCTCAGCGCACACGAACGGTGTTAGACGTGGGCCAGCATCTTCGGAATATGGGGCAGACCCCCGCCCCCCAGTGTAAGAGGAGCCTGAGACACGTCACCCCCGCCCGGAGCTTTGGAATGACGCAGGGTCCCCTCTCTGCAGTCAGCGTGGAAAGGTGGGATATATTTAGAACGGCTCGCCAGATGCTACTCACAGATGCCAGAAGCATGGAAATTGGTCGAGGGGTGCGCTTGTCCCCTCCGCTGAGAAACAAACACCGTGCTTTATTACTTTGCCATCACCCAGCGCAGAATGCATGGTCTATGTGTGTGCCGCGAAGGTGGCAGGGACGAAACACGGGTGGGTGATAACCGGGTGGGGTAGAGTGTGAGCGTCCGCCGTGTGCCAGGCACTGGCCGAGTGTTTGCCATCCCGCTGACCTCACGGCGGTCCCCAGCACTGTCCCCGCACCCCCGTGTCTGTAGATAAGGGGGAGCTGCCCAAGGATCCGCTGAGGCTTTCCTTCTCGCAGGAGACTGTCGCCCATGGGGCTCCCGACGTGATCTCTATTCTATTATCCACTCCGCTCATCGTCCCCAAGTCCCGTTTAGGCACATGAATTTCTCTTGTTGCTCCCAGGGTGTCATGGGCCCCAGCACCGCACGGTGCTCAAGAAATACCTGCCTGATGAAGGAACGGGCGCCCGCTCTCCGTCGTCCTGCGCAACTTAATGCAGACCGTTCCAGCTTCGTGGGCTCTTCCAGACCGGGACACGACTTTCCAGAAGTATTTTCACCCAGGCTGCCAACCTTCCACTGCTGTTTCCCGCCGTCGGCCACACTGCGCTCGGATCTCCACCTTGCTGACTCTGCCGAAGGCCCCTCTGCATCCCGGCCTCTGCAGGCACAGCCACCGCAGCCGGTCCCGGAGCACCGCTGTGCAAGCCAGGCTGCTGAAGGCCCCGGGGTCTCCAGAGAGCGGCCCCGCGCACACCTGCTACTGGGACCCTCAGATACCGGTGAACGATCTAGAAGGACGAGCTGTCAGCCCGAATCCCTCCGGTGCCCTCTCCCCAGAGCTGGGGAAAGAGCACTTTGGAAATGATTTTGATCCCTGGTAACTGTGCTGTTCTGGTGGGGAGGTGGGAAGGACTTCTCCCAGAGGACACAGGCTTGGCCACGAGGGCCGAATTCTGTGTTCCTGGAAGAGGGAGGCCGGGGCCTAGTCCCGGGGGCCATCGGGGAGGGGTTAGCCCACCACCGGGCAGCCCCCGGAGACTTTCAGTAGAAAGGGCCAGTGCGCTCCTGCCGGGGCCCCAACACCGTCCCACTGGGCAGAGCTGCCCTGGAGAGAGCCCCGGCCCCTCTGCTTCCCGAGGACTGACCCACGTCCCCAGCTCAGCCAAGGGGACACAGGCGTGAGGACAGACGGCCAGGCTGTCCGCATTTCCTCCAAAAACCCGGCCTCCTCTTCCAATCAAAATGCACCTTTCGTAACACATCCTCAGCATCTTCCCGGCACCTCGAGGGCCTCCGGCTGCACGACGGAGAGTGCACTCGGTCACTGAGGGTGCAGGTGTCCATCGAGGACCCCGGGCTCACCGGGGGCATTTCCGGGGACGCACGTCTGAGAGCAGAGCCTTCCCAGCCTCCCCCGCAGCCCCTCTCAGGTGCTCCTGGAAGGCCCCACATGACAGGGCCTGGTTCTGAAGGACAGAGGGGCCACAGCCGGCTTGTCGCAGAATGGCACCGTTCTGCCCAGGGGGAGAGAAAGCCCGCCGGACGCACGGCCGTGGGTGCCCAGGACCACGTGCTCAGCTGGCTGTGCGATCGCGGAATGTGAGCAGGACCGCGCGGGGCAGCCGCCTTCTCAGGGCTTTGCACCCAGACAGCACCAGTTCCGCTGTGGTTCCTACACCACCACTTGCCGTCTGTGCGACTCCCGGGCCCTCCTGAGCCTCAGTGTCCTCCCCCGAGGGCAGAGACAGAGAAGTGGCGTCCGTTCTGCCACGTCTCAGAGCCGCCACGGGAGTCAAGGAGACGGTGAGGGCCGCGGTGTTTAATGAAGGCCCTGTGCACACGTGGGGAGATTGGGAGAAGCAGGAAAGTAGGTGGGGGGCCCTGAAACTGGGCTCAGTCTACACCACAGTTTTTCCGTAAGACACTCCTTTGCTATTTCAGATCATGTCATTGACTCCAACAGCCCGAAATCAAAACACCTGCTCCTGGGTGCAGGGCATCTGCTTACTGACAAAGGCCTTTCATCCACCCCCCACTTGAATGCCTCTATAGACCTGGAACTCACTACCTAACAGGGCATGCTGCCCCATCTGAGGCAAGCTTTTCTCTGTGTTGAGTTTACATCTATAAACTCTCTGGTGACACGTAGGAGGAAAAGGCATAGCTGGAGCTGAAACCTTGAAGCCTCAGCCTGCGGGGTCGAGGCAGCTTGCGGCAGCTAGCTGGAATGGGGGGAACACATGCGACCTGCCTCAGTTTCCATCTCCTCACGGAGTAGCGGAGAAAGTTTGATGCTGGAAGTGTCACATCAGTTTAGATCCTTTGTGTTAGGTGAAACAAAGGCAAGGTCTTGGCTTAGAGGGGTGGGGCCGCTTTCAGGTCCGGTTTGATCCAGGGCACAAAGGACGCCCCCGGGGCTCTGGCTCTGGTTCTGGCGTCCCCCAGCTCATGGCCACCTGTGCACTGGGCATATCCCCCAGCTGGCGTTCACTGGTGGCAACAGAATGACCCCAGCCCACTCAGACCACGTAGCTGTGGACCTCACATCCCGGCATGCGAATTTTCTAACTGTTCTTGTGTCCGTGGGGATGGAGTGTGCTTCTCAGCGCCTACTCTTGAACCAGAGGTGGAGCCGGTTAGACCCAGCACTGGCTGAGCATCAGAGAAGAGCCTTCCCCGGGGGAAGTCAGGTTCTGACAAAAGAACAATGCTGCTCGTGGTTCAGCACGAGGCATGAGCATCAACACACCTTCTCAACATTTTCCTGATCACGTTTTGGCTAAATCCAGACCATTGCTTGTGGGGATTTAGAACGGCCACCACCACGGTCTACACTGTCTCCAGGGAGGGTCTATAAGCCGCTTCTATTGAACAGCAACACCACGAGCCCCACCCCGGGCAGGCTGCTGTGTCTCCGATCAAGGCCCAGGCCCACCGGCTCATGCTGAGTGACAGCCCTGGGGGACTCCGGAGGCCCCGGCCTCTCCCAGTGCCCGAAATGATTTGAACTGTGCTCAAGGCCGTGGAGATCCCGGGAGCTAACCACAGCAATTCACGCCAGAGAAACCCTGCACTTGCTACCAGGGGTGATAATGGGTAGCTAAGCGAATGCCCTTGATGAAAATGTTCGGGTTGCGGGGTTCAGCCCGGGCACCCGCAGGACAGCAGGTCCCACTGTGCTGGGGGCTGCAGAAGGAAAACACGGGCGAGAGGGGGTGGGTGGGAGTCTGGCGTCCTGGGGGTGGGGGTGGGGGGAGGGGCGGGCACAGGAGGTGTTTTACTCCCGTTCATTTTATTTCTCTTTGATCTAGATGCAAACGAAACTGCTGACCCGACACGGCCAGGAGTCTGGCTCTCCTTGGAGACTTGGCAGATGCTGTGTCCTCATCGACAAATATTTACTGAGCGATTGCTATGTTCTCGGCAGGAGTGCACAGGGCAGGGCCGGGCCGGGCAGGGGTGCATTCTGCAGCAAACAGACCGAGTCTCTGCTCTCACAGAGCTTGCGTGCTTCCGGAAAGCCCAGCACAAATGCCTGGTCTGGCACGTGGCTCAGTGTGCCTCGGGGACCGTGAAGCCGGTGGGGACCAGCACGGGGGCTGTCACCTGGCCTGGCTCTGCTTCCCACCATCTGCCCCCTCGCCTGCAGCCCTGAGTCTGCCCCAGGGCGTTCTAGGGGGCGTGAGGGACAGGAGGACTGGGGAGGACACCGCCTCCCGGGGCCCCACAAGCAACGACCACAAACCTCGTGCCTGAGATCAACACGAACTTCTGCTTTCCTGGCTCTGGTGGCCAGAAGCCCAAAGTGGGGGTGCATACGGGTGCGTGCAGTTGGAGGCTCCAGGGGAGAGTCACTTCCTCCAGCTTCCAGGGACCGCCCCGTCTTCAGAGCCACTCAGAGCGCCTTCCCATGTCCCTGTGACTCCGACCCCCCTGCCTGCCCCTCATGACCCTCTGGTCTGCCCGCCGACCCGGGGAACACCCCCCCTCAAGGACCCTGACATTCCATCTGTGGAATCCCTCTAGGAGGTGACCGAGGCCCGGGTTCCGGGGGTGAGGATGTGGGCGTCTTCGGGGGGCCGTGACTCAGCCAACCACACAGCAAAGAGGGTCCTCTCCAGTTAACTGAGATTTCACATCTGCAAATATCATGACGTGCACACGTTTCTGCCCCTCCCCCCCACCCCGTGGCAGGAAGAAACACATTATTCAGGGGTTTTGTTGTTCATCTTGCTAAAAAGTTAAAAAAAAACAAAACACAATGGCTCAGGATCTGCTTGTTTTCACAGCAGGGAGACTGGGTCCTTTGACACGGTGGCACTCAGTTTTGCTCTTTTTGAAGCCGGTGAATCCTTTTGGGTTTAGAACTTTCTAGAGTCCTCTCTCCAGGAAGGTTTCTGAAACAGATTGCTTAGACAAGGGCCACCCGCACGGGTCGAGGGGGGAGGATGTGTGCGAGTTCACTCTGCGTGCATCATTGATCAACACCGATCACCTGGAGAGCCCACCTTGTTTATGCCGTCTCCATGGGAACAGCCTGAGCGCCGCGGTGTTGACTCTCAGGAATGGGAAACATTTTCACAAAGCATCTTAACCTGTTCGCAACTCCGTGTGTGGCGCGAGGGGGAAAACAGCAGCTGCCGGGCCGCAGGGATGGAGAGAAGGGAAGCAGGGAGGCGGGTGCAGGGGCCACAGCTTTCTCTGCTGGAAACGAGCGGCTGGGAGCTGGCGGGGAAGGGGAAGGAGGGACTGGACGGGCCCCCAGGGAGCCCTTCAGTCCGTCATGTCACTGCACCCACGTGGCCCAAGTGACAAGTTTTGAAAAGAAGAACCGGTCCAGGCCCGACGGGCCAAGGTGGCACGTGTCCCGCCAGCTCCCTCCGCCTTCACCAGAGCGGCCATCACCGGCCGCAGCGACATCTGTCTTCAGTGGGTGTAGAGCAGGCCATCTGGGGTGCACCTGATGACGCAGAGACCTCAGGAGCCCCCGAGAGCTCAGGTGACGGGTCAAGGCCAGTGTGGAGGACACTGGGCTGACCCTCCCTAACCCGGGGGCGGAGATGGTTTGCAGGCCCTGCAAGGCTGAGCCTCGTGTCCCTTGCCGCTCAGCAGGGAGACTTGAGCCAAGATGCATTTGACCCAGGAGACTGTGTGGTTCGGACCTCAGACCCGCAAGGGTGCCCCGTGGTCCTGCCCCCACGGCAGGCCACAGGGGGCATGCGTCCCACCGGGAGCTGTCTGCTCCTCCTCCCTGACCTCTCCCCGTGGACTCTCGAAGTCCCATGTGAGCTGGGGACAGGCTTCCCCCAGCAAGCCTCCCTGTGGCCGCCCAGACCGGAAAGGATGAAAAGGTTGATCCATTGGCGGGCAAAGCAGGAGTGAGTCTCGGGACCAGATGAGCAGACCCGGTGTCCAGAGGGTGGTTTTGTCACTTGTCTGTTTCTCTTGGGTCACCAGGCTCTCAGGGGGCCGGATTTCTCTCCTGTCGTCCTACGTCCTGAGGCCTCCAGAGGTGACCTCTTATTCTTTTGGTCTCTGGCCCAGACTGTCCTCTGACAGCCTTATTTGAGGATTTGGTAATTCTTTTTTATTTTTGAGAGAGAAAGATCACGCACAGGGGAGGGGCAGAGAGAGAGGGAGACACAGAATCCAAAGCAGGCTCCAGGCTCTGAGCTGTCAGCACAGAGCCCGACGTGGGGCTCAAACTCACAAACCATGAGATCGTGACCCGATCCCAAGTTGGACGCCCAACCGACTGAGCCCCCCAGGTGCCCCAGGGATCTGGTAATTCTGTGTTTGCAGGTGCAGAGAGCTCAGTGCCCCTGAGCTAAATGAGGGGTGTCTCCTGGCCCTGGGGCTTGCGGGCTCCATGAATCACTTCCCCAGGAAGGAAAGACCAGTTCCTGGCAGGAACCCAGATCAGCCACGGGGATCTGACTGAGAAGGCGGCCTTCGCGGCCCGTGGAAACCAGGGAATGACGGCCAGGAGCACACGGTGGGCCTGGCTCCGTGCCTCCCTGCAGGACGCTTCCCCCCAGGCCCGGGTCTGCCCAGACGGCTGCAACTGGGACCCAGGGCCTCAACAACAGAAACAGGCCGTCTCCAGTCTGGAGGCTGGACGTCCGAGATGGACGTGTCAGCAGGCCTGGCGCCTTCTGAGGACCCAGAGGCGGAATCCGCCCCAGCCTCTCCCGCTGGGTTCCGGGGGCATCTTCGCTGGGCCGGGACTCGTGGGTCGCGTCCTGCTCTCTGCCTCCACTCCACGTGCCGTCCTCTCTGCGTGCCCCTCTGTGTCCAGGTCCCCCTTTTGGACCAGGACATACTGGATCAGGCCCCCCCCCCCATGTTGTGAGCCGTATTTTAGCATCATCTCCTCTGTAACGACGACCCATCTTCAAATAAGGTCACATTCTTGGTACTAGGGGGCAGGACTCCAATGTACGAAATGGGTGGGGGACACAATTCAACTTCGGAAGATAATGAACAAAATCTTATTTGATTCTCAAAACCACATAGCATCAGTTTCTCCAACCTACAAATGTTGCAAGTGAGGCTTAAAAGGCTTAAATAATCTGCCCAAGGCCACAGGCCTTGTAAACAGGGAACCAGGACTCAGGCCCAGCCAGCTCGTCACCAACACATCCTTAAACTCTCACTCGACTCCCCTTAACATCAGAACACGGGGTTATAGTCACCCGCATGCGTGGAGAACAGCAGGTGCGTCCCGTCTTTGGTGGGGTGAGGACAGTGCACCCCACCTTCACGCTTTGGGGGGCGGCCGGGACAGGAGTGCCAGGTGACTGGAGAAGCCGGGGGATCGCCCTGGATTCGGGAGCCCTGCAGCCCAACAGCCCAGCAGCGTCGAGGCCGTGTGTCCAAGACTTAAGACTCAGAAAATGGTTGAAAACAAAGACTGCAAATATCAAAGTCCTCAGGGAGAGCGCGGGAGATGTAAATGTGGTTCTGAATGTGGTCCAACAGCGGAAGGGGATTAATTAGGATTTTTTTGGTCGCAAGAAATGGAGAGGAACCTGATCTCACGTAAGCCAGAAGAGAAAGGACTGGCTGAGAATCCCAGGTCTCCCGAGGCCCGGGCCGAGGGGCAGGCAGGCCCATGCAGGGCTGAGGCCAGAACGGCAACACCCCCAAGTGCTCTCGGTTTCTGCATACCTCCTGCTGCCCCCACCAATGGCAGTGCACACAGTCACCCCTGGGCCCCAGTTTATGTCTTCTTGCATTGGAGACACTCACCCCAAACCCTCCCAGGTCCAGGGACACCTGTGTGGCTCAGCCAGTTAAGCGTCTGATTCTTGATCTCAGCTCAGCTCTTGATCTCAGGGTCGTGGGTTCAAGTGCCACTTTGGACTTTGTGCTGGGTGCGGAGTAAAAAAAAAAAAAAAAAAAAAAAAGAATCTCCAGGGTCCAAATTCCCAGAACACATACTCTGACTGCCCATCTCAGTGCAAGGGTCCACACCATGGTGCATCCAGCTGTGGCCAGAAGCAAGGTCACGCGGTGTGGATCTGGGGTCTGGGGCCAGCCTGGGTACCCGGGAAGGGTGGGCGGAGGGACGCGTGCCATGAGCAAAGACTCCCCAGAGAGCCTTCCTCCCCGTGGGCCAACGTGAGAAAGTCTGGGCTTGGTTTTCATTTTTCCAGGGACTGGGTTTAGACATAAGGGGACCGCGGTGAGAATTTGTAGACATCTGCTTTGTTTAAACAGGAAACCGGGTGTGGGAGGAGCTACGCTTTCCACAAATCAAGCTTTTCAGGCTCCGCGGTCGGCTCTAAATGGGGCCGCCTGCTTCGTACTGGTTTCTTAGCAACTAAATACCTGACTAATATTCCATTTTTCCAGGGCTTTAAGAGCTGCAAGATACTAATTCCAAACAAGACATCTAAACTGTTACTCTGGAAACTTGCGTACGCAGCCCTTCATAGATTAGATGATGAAATGCCACATTAGAAATACCTCGATTTTGGGGCGCCTGGGTGGCGCAGTCGGTTAAGCGTCCGACTTCAGCCAGGTCACGATCTCACGGTCTGTGAGTTCGAGCCCCGCATCGGGCTCTGGGCTGACGGCTCGGAGCCTGGAGCCTGTTTCCGGTTCTGTGTCTCCCTCTCTCTCTGCCCCTCCCCCGTTCGTGCTCTGTCTCTCTCTGTCCCAAAAAAAATAAATAAATAAACGTTGAAAAAAAAAAGAAAAAAAAAAAAGACATACCTCGATTTTTGCACATGCCCCCCCCACAAGCAGGTCAGCTTTGCTGGCCCCGGGCAGCTGGGCGTCCCCTACACCACACCAGGTGGCTGCTGCAGGAAGGGGGTCAGTCAGGGCTCAGGGTCCCTGCTCAAGCTGTGAACTTGTGCACAGCCTGGTGCGAGCTCCAGGTGACCTTGACGCGTCCAGAAGCTTCTCTGAGGCTCAGTTTGCTCCTCTGGAAACTGAGAACACAGTAGTTCGCTCACGGGTGACTCTACATGTTTTACACAGTGCAGAGACAGAGGGAGCCTCTGGAGGGTCAGAGACTGAGGACAGCAGCTACTCACAACACACAGTAAACAACAAAGGGAGCGTGGCCCCACCAGGACCCATGGATTTGTCTACATGGTGCCCAGGGTCAAGGACACAGCTTCACATGCATTTATCAGGGGGAAAAAAATGTAAAAGCAAAGAGCTTGTCATTTTCTGATTCCACATGTAAGGACTTTGGAAGTTGCCGCACGTACCTAACAAGTGAGAGCTGAACAGACTGAAAGACTCAGCAACTCTTCTCGGCTTCATGGGAGAGGGGCACCCAGGGCAAGTTACTGCCCCCAAGACTGGAGACAGACAGGCAGGAGACACAGGGATAGGAGGGAAGAATTAGGATCGTTTTGTTATTAGGAGGTACCCACACGGCCCGTGAAGCAGAATAGTGTTACTAAAAAGTGGACCTAAATTAGTTGACTCGATATCGTCGGGATGTCAGTTCTTGCCAGCTTGGTCGGTAGCTTCACTGCAATCCCACTCAAATCTCAGGAAGTCACTTAATGGATATTGACAACGGACGGGAGGCCACGGACCCAGAGGAGCCAACGCAAGAACTGGAGGGGGACTGCCCGACGTCAAGCCCACCGCGAAGCCACAGCAATCGCGCCGCCGTGTCCCGGCGGAAGAAGGCACAGACCGTGGGACAGAACAGAGCCCAGAAACAGGCCCCAGAAACCCAGTCGCCGGACGTCTGACAAAGGAGCGGAGGCGACACGACGGAGCAGAGACCGTCTCTTCAACAACCGGGGCCGAACACGCCGGCCGGCCGCCTGCAGAAAAACACATCCAGACACGGACCTTACCCCCTTCACGAAAATTCACTCAAAGTGGGTCACAGACTTAAAGTAAAATGCGAACCCTGATCTCCTCGATGACAACCCGGGAGAAAGTCTCGGTGACCCTGGGGATGGCGATGAGCTTTCAGACACAACACCCAGACAGGATCCAAGAAGGAAAGCTGGCAAGCTGGACTGCGGTAGAATTAAAGACGTCTGCTCTCGGAAAGACTGTCAGGAGCCACAGACTTGGAGAAAATAGGTACAAATGACATTTGATAAAAGACAGTCATCCTAAATATACGAAGAGCTCTTAAAACTCCACGGTAAGAAAACAACCCAATTAGAAACGGGCCGGAGACCCGAGCAGACCCCTCACCGGAGAAGACGCACAGATGCAGACGGGCGCGGGGACAGACGCTCCGCATCACGGGTCGTCAGGGAGACGCAAATCACAACAGCGAGGCACCACGCACGCACGCCTGTCACCAGGGCCCAAACCCACGACCCTGACGACCCCAGACGCTGGCGAGGGCGCGGAGCGGCAGGAGCGCTCGGCCGTTGCCGGCGGGAACGCAGGACGGCGCGGCCGCTTTGGAGGCGAGTCTGGTGTTTTGCTACAAAACGAATCATAGTCTCACCGGACGAGCCGGCAATCGTGTTCCTTGCGATTTATCTACACGAGTCGAAAACTCGTGTCCACACGAAAACCTGCCCACGGATTTTTACAGCGGCTGTGCTCGCGGCTGCCAAAACTTGGGAGCGACCACGGCGTCCTTCAGAAGGTGACGGATAAACTGTGGCAGATCCACAACGTGGACCATGACTCCGTGCTCACAAGAAACGAGCTCTCGGCCGCGAAAACGCAGGGAGGAGGCTCCGACGCTCGTCACTAAGGCAGGACGCCGATCTGAGGAGCCCCACACGTGAGTCCGGCCACACGACTTCCTGGAAAAGCACAGCCGTGGACACGTAAAGGGTCAGTGGCCGTCGGGGCGGCGGGAGGTGGGGTGACGGCAGCGGGGAGATGAACACGTGCAGCTCGCGGGGTTTCGGGGCCGTGAAACTACAGCGCGCGATGCTGTGAAGGCAGGTGCACGTCACCGCACGTTTGTCCAGACCCGCAGAACGCACGACGCCGAGAGTGACCCCAAGGCGCGCGTGGACTCGGTGGTGATGACGTGTCCGTGGAGGCTCATCCTTGGTATGATACACACCGTCCTGGTGAGCGATGTGCACATCAGGAGGCTGTGCGTGTGCAGGGGCGGGGGCTGCGGGGAACCTCTGTGCCCCCCCCTACGTTGTTGTGAACCTAAAACTGATCTAAAATATAAAGTACTTTTTTTTTTTTTAAAGCAAAGAATTAAGCTTTTAACTCAAAAAAATCAGGCCTAAAATGCTCTCACTCCCTGCCAGGCGTTTCCTGCAGACTTCACAGTGACTGCTTGGACTCGGGGGCTCGTCACCCTCATTTGTAGCCACGGGGAGCCCGGCTTGGGGCCACAGGTGACCTGCCCAGGGCCCCTCGGCCTGAGTGAGGGTGCCAGGGCCCCCCGGCTGCGCATCCAGGCCTGTGTCCACAACCTTGCCCCAGGACCCCTCCCCAGCACAACACCTAAACCCGAAAGATGTGGAGGAAGCAATGACTGAAAAAGAAGAGAAAGAATAAAATAGAAAAGCGTGAGTCAGAGTTGACCGGTGAGATCTCCCTTATGTTGGGAGGGGGCGTCCACACTCTGCACGTCCCTCCCCCTCCCTGCGCGGGATCCCGCTTGGCCGCCCCACTGGCCCTCCCCTGACACAGCCGGGTCCGTCCTCAGGGTCCTGGGTCCCCAGCGATGTCCTTGGGCCCCGCCCCAACCCTAGAAGAAATATTGAAATAGAATTTCAAAAGTCAGCTTGTTCCATAAAATCACAAAATGTTTGTTTCTTTTTTTTTTTTTTTTTTTTACGTTTATTTATTTATTTTTGAGACAGAGAGAGACAGAGCATGAACGGGGGAGGGTCAGCGAGAGGGAGACACAGAATCTGAAACAGGCTCCAGGCTCTGAGCTGTCAGCACAGGGGCCCGATGCGGGGCTCGAACTCACGGACCGCGAGATCGTGACCTGAGCCGAAGTCGGCGCTCAACCGACTGAGCCACCCAGGCGCCCCAAAATGTTTGTTTCTTAAGAACAAAATCAGGGGCGCCTGGGTGGCGCAGTCGGTTGAGCGTCCGACTTCAGCCAGGTCACGATCTCGCGGTCTGGGAGTTCGAGCCCCGCGTCAGGCTCTGGGCTGATGGCTCGGAGCCTGGAGCCTGTTTCCGATTCTGTGTCTCCCTCTCTCTCTGCCCTCCCCCGTTCATGCTCTGTCTCTCTCTGTCCCAAAAATGGAAAATAAACGTTGAAAAAAAAAAAAACTTTTTAAAAAAAAGAACAAAATCAAAAAGATACAAGCATAAAGAGCAGAAAGCAGGACCTCTGAAATAAAGGTTCTCAGTTCACGACTCAGGACCTTGGCCGAGGAAACGGTGGAAACAGCAGGCAGGTGAGGCAGCCGGCGAGCTCCCTGTGGCCTCCCGGTCTTCACCGGTGACGGGCCCAGGTGATGTCCCCGGGGGGGGGGGGCTGGGGTTGAGGGGCCGCCTGTGAGGGCCGGGTCCCCTGAGCGAGGAGCCAGCAGGTGGAGACCCAGTGTTGTGCATGTTGTGCAGGACGCTTTGCTCACACCTCGAAGGTCTGTGCCCTGGGCAGGCGTGGAGGTGGGGCCCCACGTGTGCCTCCAGCTAGAGAAACACCACAGACGGCTGGGGACACGGGGCCACCCGACCCCGCCCCAGGCTGTGCATGAGAGCTGGCTTCTGCTGCATCCTGGGGCCCCCACCTCCTGACACCTCAGAGATGCTGCACCTATAAATTGGGAACAGGACGAACGCATCGTGGGCCGGCCCACGGGAAGCGCTATGTGAGCATTAGCTAATGTTGCCACGTAATGTTTGATCGTGACCTCCGCCTTGTCTGGCGTGGCTGTCACCACTTCCCTGGGTTCCAGATGAAGAAACGGAGGCCCGGGGGTAGGCGGAGGCTTGCCCTGAGGCCCCCAAGCAGAGTTTGTGGCCAGCCCTCAGCTGGAAGCCACTCGTGGATCTTTGTCCAGTGACCTTCAGGTAAAAACAAGGAGTAGCAGGCCTTTCAGTGTGGCCCAGCCCTGCGTGCAGTAAAGTCGCTGAATCTGGCATTTTACAGTTCGGAACTCCCTATTAACTAGCGATCATACAACACGGTGATAATTGATATTCACGAGGAACTTAATTGTAATTAAGTTTAAAATAGCATTAGTGTTAAGTGTATTTTATTCTAACTCCTTGCCAATCGGTCATCCGTGTGCAGTAGATGAGGTAACGAGAAATCACGCTTATTAAGACCACTCGACCTTCCCGGTTCCGACCTTCCCGGACACCAGTCCCCAGTGAGAGGACACGCTCTGCCAAGTAGGGTCAGCCCCACGTGCTGGCCCCACGTGCCCAGGACGCTGACCCACCTCCTTCCCAGACTCCTTCGCGGCAGGTCCTGGCACCGTGCACCCCCTGAGTGCACATCCCATGACCGGCAGCCCCCTCCCAGGTTAGGGGCCGAGAGTGCACCCCGAAAAGTATGTCCAAATCCTAACCCCAGAGCCTGTGGATGTGACTTTATGTGAAAATAGCATCTTTGCCGTTGTGATCCAATCAAAGATCTCAAAGAAAGATCATCCTGGGTTTAGGGTGACCCTAAAAAAAGAACAGAGAGACACTTGGGCAGGGAGAGACCACGTGAAGGGGGAGGCAGAGGGTGGAGGGACGAGGCCACGAGCCCACAAACAAGTGGAGCCCCCAGAATCTGGGAGGGGCAGGAAGGACCCTCCCCTGGAGCGACCCCTGGTTCCCAGACTTCCGGTTCCAGAACTGAGAGCGAGTGCATCCCTGATATAAGCCTCCAGTTTCTGGTGCTTTGTTGCAGAAGCCACTCGAGACTGACCAGAGCCACATTCCCAGGCGTCCTGAGGCCTCCGTGCAGACACCACGACCCAGGCTGAGTTAGATGGCGGGCCTCTGCTTGCACATACACGTTCATTCCTAAATCCTGTATTCATGCCATCATTCAGAACCTCTTGGGGGCCACATTCAATGTCACACGTTGGGCCAGGCTCTGGGTCTGCGTTGTGAACACAGCAGGGCTGATTCAGGCCCCTGAGGGCCCTCTGGGATGGGGCTCCTGATGGGGACAGTCAGCAGCCCCGAGCGCTGGAGCGCCCCCATCACACGTGCGTACCTCAGCAGGTGACCTCGCACAGACGGGTGGGCCGGGGCCCTTGAAGGCGGCCTTTGTGCGCTCGGAGGTGGCAGAACCAGCACCCGCCACAATCCCAGGCCACAGGCAGGAATCCACCTGTGCCCCGTCCTTCCTCCGGACCCTGAGAACGTCGTGGTGACCTGAGGAATTCACACACGGCTGTCAGTGATGAGCCCTACATGTTTAGAAATACATACGTGAAAATAGGGCCACGTTTTAGCCACCGCACAAACCCCGACCAGGAACACAGCCCCGAAGAGCAGCCTTTCTGCGACCTTCACGGTTTAGCAGAAGCTAATAGCTTACACTAAATTTGCAAAAGGAAAGCAGCCCCAGGCATGCGTTCCCTACCCCACCAGTGCCTCCCAACCCAAAGCCCCCGCACCCCGAGGTCCGGCCCTACAGGACCAACGGTGGCCTGGGGACGGCGTAGGCAGATCCCAAACCAGCCAGTCTAATTATCTCGGAAGCCCAATTTGCACGTTGAAACTACGGCGGCAGGAAGGGAGCTCGCTGGCATTTCTCAGCTCTGCCCATGTCACCTTCTGATGGCATCGTAAGACACTCTCCTAATGAAGCAATAAAAACAGTGTGAAACTTAAAGCCACCCAAGGACATCTTTAAATGACACCAACTCCTCTCCCTGCAGTGATATTAGCCGAATGGCTTAGATGATACAGACCACAAAGTGTTCTCCAGGGACACCCCCCACCACACTCCGCATGAGGGAGATAAATGCTCAGTTCTCGCCTGGCCGATACCCCAGCTGGGACCTGGAATGTTCCCTCCAGTAGGAACTTCCATATTCTAACCACTCACAGTTTTCCCGGTGACCTCCTGCGAACGCGTAGCTGCCCAGGCGAATGTGAAGATTACTGATGTAAAGTCTACTGTGTGCTCGTTTTATCTTCAAAAAAGTGTTCATCTAAACTACGTGCAGCCGTGGAAGACAGCCAGGTGCTAGAGGGAGACTTTCCCTAAACAGAGACACATCTTCCAGCTAGTTACCGCATCCGTGGGTTTGTTTGTGGATGCCACAGGACGCTCTGCGGATAACCACACCGTGTCTGCGGATAACTACACCGCGTCTGAAGAAAACACCCGTGGGGGACGACAAGGAGCCATCGAGGAAACCAGCTCATAGGATTGTTCGAAGCCAATGCCATCGCTCACAGCTGGCCCTCTGGGGAAGAGCAGGGTCCTTGAGGTCGGCCCTGGACGGGAGTGTCTCCAAACCCCGTGCCTCCTACCCCGTGGGCACTGTCCCCCCTTCCCTCCGTACTCACTGGATCTTGGCCCCAGTCTCAGGGAGCTGCCAGGGGCAGGCTGGCCGACGTGAAGTGCCCCCTGAGAAGCAGATGCATGCCAGGGAGGGGACAGGCTTTGAGCTAGCTCCCCGTTGTGTCCACACACAAATCTTGCCTTAAGATACGATTTAAATGCTTGTCTCAAAGGCCCCGCAGGGTCGACCTTGCCACGCGTCACAGCCTCCTCGGCATCACTTCTTTCTGTCCCACGGCGGTTTTGCGTGGCTGGGCTCCCGTCAGCTGGGACGCACCCCAAGGCCAGTGTCCCAGGGATGTCTCACGGAGCGCCTCGCCACAGCAGCTACCTGACTCTCAGGGCCAGGGGCACTGGACTCTGCGGGGTGTCTTTGTTTCCCTTTTGTCCCTCACGCTGATTTGGAAGAGGCTCCTCTGTTGGCTGCTGTGTGTGTTGTCCATCTGGACGGCTCACCAACACGGCGACATTGGGTCCACACGGGGAGCAACCATGAAGTGTCTCTCCTGCCCCCTACTCCCGGCGCAGCGCTAACGCGCACAGAGAGCTCGGTGGATGCGCACCAGGTGAGTGCACACAGATGAGCACACGAGTGCCGCGACGCTGCTGGGGACTCGATACAGGAGAAAGGGGGTGTCCTGGGGAACTGTGCACCTTCCAGGGAGAGCCCTGGGCCTGTTCCCCGTGGCCCACGTCAGCCGTGGTTGACTCACTGCTCCAGAGCAGGCTTCGGATCCCCAAGGCCCCCCTAAGCGTGTGCTGACCCAGAGACCAAGGCCCGGGGGGTCAAAGTCTGGCCTGCTCTCCAGTCTGATTCCTGCGAGCTTCATTATTTTATTTTTTGTTTTGTTTTTACATGTTTATTTATTTTGAGAGAGAGAAAGAGCACGTGAATGTGTGCACAGGGGAAGAGGAGAGAGAGGAGAGAACCCTAAGCAGGCTTTGTGCCGTCGGCGAGGAGCCCAGCTCGGGGCTTGATCTCACGAACCATGAGATCATAACCTGAGCCAAAACCAAGAGTCGGATGCTCAACCAACTGGGCCCCCCGGGTGCCCCGATCATATTTCAAAGAGAGGGCGCATGGCTTCCGCAAGTGATAAACAGCAGGCCTGGAATGCCCCGTGAAGGCCAAATGCAGAGCACGGAAAATTCAGGACAATGTTGGTAGCGAAGCCAGGAGACCTTGGACGGTGTTGCTGAACACCCCGCTGAAGTAGGAATGCGCGGACGCTGACCCAGCTCCCACTGTACGCTGGGCCCTCTGGCACACGGTCCCTCCTGATTCCCAGGATAATCCAACGAAATATGCACAGGCCTTCCGAATGTGTAGCATTTTCCCAGGCTGCCCTTCCAGTGCTGCGAAACTTTCTCTTCCCTTCCGAGAATCAAATCCGCAAATTAAGACCAAAGTCCAGGGGAAAACACACGGGGAGGGGGATCCTCCCAACACTCACAGTGTGTGCGCTCCTGGCACGCACCACGCCTGACACCCAAAATGCTCGGCGTGTTGCCGTTCTCCGCGATCTTTTGGCAACATCCTCAAAGGCTAGCGACTGGAATTGTACGCGTTTTATTAGCAGTTAATAGAAGCACGTTTTTAGCGCCTACGTCGTCCACCCAGTCGACACGTTTGCAAATTGATTGCAGTGGGTGGCACTGTGTTAGATCTCAGGCATTTCATCCCGCAGCCAAGCGTTCATCTGGTGAACTGAGCGACCGCGAGTTAGCTCTGCCAACCAAGCTTTTAGGTCCAGAGCTTACCCCCCGCTCAGCCGTAGACGCTCTCGAGAGTACCTTCTGCAAGGAGCTTGCCTTCCGCTGTCTGCAGACACGTAGCGTTCTCTTCTGAACCTCATCTCGCTGCTTCGACTTGACGGATCCAGGGGCTGGCGGCGTGAACCACTGCGAAACACTGTTGCCAGCGTGCCAGGGTCGAGAAAGATGTGGTCGAGGAGCCCGATGAGACGTGAAGCCTGCTGGTCTGCCCTCCCCCACCTCACACCCCTGAGACTCGCCCTCAGACGTGGTTTTTCATGCCGCGCTGCGTAAACTCGGATCGGCATTTGGCTGCTGACAGCTGTTTTCCGCCAGAGTTCACAGCCCATCCACCCTCTGTGCCCATACAGATGCGATTTAGGGCATCGTGAATCCATCACCACTTTTGGAATTCTAGCTAACAGATGTCCTCTTTAGAGATTCTAATGCAGACTGTTAACCCCCACCTCTCTTGGGCTGTTTTTCGGTTTGTTTTTTAAGAAGGTGCCAGTTGTCTGTGAAGATGCCAAACACTGGCACCAAATACGTGGACACTGGGCTTACGGACAGGCCTTCCTTGAATAAAACAAATGCGTCTTCGGGAGCAGCGTGGGTGGGGGCTCCGGGGGAACCCGGGCTCCACCTCGAGCGGGGCTTGTCAGGCCGCAAACAGATGTCCTGCAGAGCACCGGAGATTAATCACTGCTGTTGGCACTTTAATAAACAGCTGCTTTTGAGAACACTCTGGAATGAGCACAGTCGTGGCCACCCAATCTTTCTGAAAGAGGACAGGGGGTCATACAGCTGTAAGCCGGGAGAGAAGGAACTCACAACTCATTGTCAACCAGCCTCCCTCAGGCATGAGCCCCGGGGACGTGGCCCTGAGAGCGGCCTGCAGCGGAAATAGAGCAGTGAGAAGTGTGCAAGGCCCAACACCACGGCTGCACGGATTTGCCCCGGGAGCGTGAGGGCGCGCAGGGCGCCCCGTCCTCTCTGGGCTTCTGCAAAGCTGAGTTCCTGGGACAACTGTCCTCTGAATGGCTACGGAGTCCCGAGTGTGCATCCATGCCCACCCATTCACACGCTCCGGAACGGGAGGGAAGCCTCTCCGATGGCCGGGCAAAGGGAAATCGGCAAAAGCAAATCCGTCTCTCTGTGCCCACTTCCCTGCCATCAGCCCCCAGCACTCTCTGCCAAACCCCCGTGGGGATCCGTGGAAGGCTGGAAATGATTCGGGCGCCTTCCGTGGGCCTCCTCTGTGCTGGGAAAGCATCTGAGTGACGGACCCGGGCAGCGCTCCGCACAGCCAGATTCCAAGCCACGTTCCTTCTCCGTGGCTGCTTCTCTCCAATAGCCACATCCCCCCCTTTAAATATCCCTTTGTATGGGGCGCCTGGGTGGCTCAGTGAGTTAAGCGGCTGACTTCGGCTCAGGTCAAGATCTCACAGCGCGCGAGTTCGAGCCACGCGTCGGGCTCTGTGCTGACAGCTCGGAGCCTGGAGCCTGCTTTGGGTTCTGTGTCTCCCTCTCCCTGCCCCTTCCCTGCTCATGCTCTATCTCTCTCTGTCTCTCAAAAATGAATAAACATTAAAAAAAATTGTTTTTAAATATCCCTTTCTGTTCCTTGAGACTTCAGCAGGTCCCCATAGACTGGAAATACAAAGAAAACATTTACCCAGAAGAAAACAGTCGTTGGGATAATTCCGTCTCTGGTCCAAACAAGAAGACTTGGCCAGCAAAATGGGGCTTCAGGTGGGGGGGAGAGCCCTGCCTTAAAGTGAGGGAGGCTGGCCAGCTGCCACTCGGGGCCCCAGGCCCACCGTCCGTGCTGGGCCACCAGTCGGAGGTCACTCCCTGTTCTGCAGCTCAGGGCCCGGCCGTAGTGGCGAGACGTAATGCCACAGCAGACACATCCCTCCGGAGCCACGGAGCGGGGGGAGGTGCTGGGACCCCACACAGCTGCCAATGGAAACCGCGTGCTCCACGGGCACCTCGCTTCCCCGCCCCGGGACTGGACCGAGGCCACAGCACCTTTCCCTCTGGGCCTGGAACAGGCTGGGCCTTGGTAGCTTTGGCTCATCACACCGGGCACAGAGGCCCCGTGTTCACCTGGCTTCCGCCACCCTTGGAGGCTGACAGCATCTCAGGCCTTGCTCGGGAAGCCGCCCCACTACGCCCGTCAGAGGACGCGAGACACGAGTGGGGACCTCCGTGCCGCCAGATGGAGAGCAGCTGCATGGTGAGGAGGGGACGGCTGACTGATTCAGGGGGCACTCGGTCTAAATGCACGGGTGTCACAGACAAACCCTGCTTCCCTCACACCAGGTTTCTCTCCCTACAGAGCAGGCGGGCAGGGCTGCCCAGAGAGAGAATAAACCAGTGCCCATTAATAAGCTTACATAGAAGCTATAAACTATAATGTTAGCACATAGAATTCGAAAGTTCACAGGCCAGAGGGAAAATAATATCCACTAATTCTCAGAGGCTAAAATGTTGGTATTTAAAAAAGTCAAGACAGGGGCGCCTGGGTGGCGCAGTCGGTTAAGCGTCCCACTTCAGCCAGGTCACGATCTCGCGGTCCGCGAGTTCGAGCCCCGCGTCGGGCTCTGTGCTGACAGCTCGGAGCCTGGAGCCTGTTTCCGATTCTGTGTCTCCCTCTCTCTCTGCCCCTCCCCCGTTCATGCTCTGTCTCTCTCTGTCCCAAAAATAAATAAACGTTGAAAAAAAAATTTTTTAAAAAGTCAAGACAGAATCCAGCATCCAACATTCCTCCTAGTGGATCCAAGGAGGGAGGGCTGGTGGAGGAGGGGGCAAGAAGAGGGGCCGGTGACCATGGTCATTGACTCTGGGAGACGGGTGTGGGGGTGCTTCTGGTACCCTTCTATTTGTGGGAATGGCGGAAATGGTCACCAAGCAAAGTAATTTGTAGGGAACGATTTAAGAGCCTGTGAAATCACTAAGAGGACTATGGGAGCCTGGCCATGACTTCTGGAACCATCCTCAGTCATGGCTGAGACGAACCTCCCACTGACCCAGTTCTGCCAGCCCCACTATCAGGACAGAAGTGTAGGACAGCCTCACGGTGCCTTCCCCGGGGCTCACGGGCCACATCCTTGCTCCATATCCTTCAGCCTCCCGACAGGGAGACTCACGGCTCCTTGAGACCTGGGAAGGATGCGGGCCTCGCCCCGGTCTCAAGTGGGCTGAACCCACAAGCCTCACTCCGTGTGCCTGCCCCTTGACCCATCAGAGTTGGGGCTCATGGCCTGGAGGCCTTGGGGGTCAGAGACTTGATTAGTAATTAACCCAGGACGGGTGCAGTGTTCCAGCCAGACGTGGCTTCACAGGCCAGAGGATCCCCAGGATCGGTCCTTCAGGCCCTGCCCCGGGGGGACCAGGAGAATGGCTGGTGCTGTGGCAGCAATCTTGAGTCCAGGAGGGGAGCCCGCGGAGGAGAGGTCAGCACCCGAGGAGCCCACCCAGGGTAGCCCACCTCGGTCCCAGCGACTGAGTCCTCGGCTAGCGGTGCCCACAACCCCGCTCTCCAGATGCCCTCCGCTGCCTGGCTGTTTCTGGCTCCCCGTAGGATCTGGAACTCACCCCACACACATCTCCAGGACAGGAGCGTCACTTCACCTCTTGTCACTGATTCTCCTCAGGGTGAGCGTTTTCTCCTCAGTGACACAGCTGACTGGCTGCCGTAAATGCCTTGTGATGTCCCCAGGCATCTGTCCCGTGAGTACCTGCTTTGTTTCTCAAGCACCTCATGGGTTCCAAGGTCGGCCTCCCTTTGCGGTCATCCCCTTGTCTCCCGGGCACCCTGCCAGCTCCTGCTCGGGGCACTCGGGGGGCCGTGTGACAAGATCCAGTGTTTCCCACTCTTTTCAGGACCTGGGCACCTATTGTAAGGCTTTTGTTTCCAAAGACATGCTATTCTAGAACATAAGGACCCGCGCCAGCCTGTGCAGGGAGAGGGCTCCCCCCTCGTGCTGAACGGGGTGCACCCTGGCTGTGTCCCCAGGCTTGGAGGTGGCAACGTGGCCTCGGTGGGCTTTGCACGGGCTCTGCTGCGTGGCTCTGGGTCATCGGGGAAACGATCTCAACATCTTTTTGCTACGTTTCAATTCCTGGGGCCCGTTTTCTGTCCCCCTGCCCTTCCCCCCCTCTCTAACTTCACCTGAGGCCAGTGCATGCACACGGTAGGTCACTGCGAGTGTGGACGAGGGCTCCATCGACCTTCGAGTCACCACTGGGCAATCCATAGCTGATGGCTCACACACGGACACCGGAAGCCACTTATCCATGAGGGACACAGTCACGCCGGACGTGAACCGTGGCCGTTGGTCCCAGAGCCTGTCCTCACCAAGGAAGTGGAAACTTAGGCATCCCTGGCCTGCACAGCGGTCCACGTGTGGCTGAGCCATGAAGATGGCTTCTGACTTGTCCCCGGGAGGCCGCGCACGGTCCCTTTGTCTCTGAGATCCCCGCCTTACCTGAGGGCCCCGTGACGCCCCTCGGGGGCTCTGTTACCCACCTTAGGAACAAGCCTATGGCTGCTTTCGTTACTGCCTGGACACTCACGCCCAATAATAGAGCCCCACAAAAAGTGCGGTGCTGGCGCTCACCCTGAACCCTGCGATTAACACAGCCGTGCCATCAAAGGTGTAATTCAGCTTGCCGCGGATGAAAAGGAATTTCAAAGGCAGCTTTCTCTGGCTGACTTCTTTGAATCCGCTTACAAAAAAAAATCAGAACTTGATTCCAAGCTTGTTCTCAGGGACGGCCAATTAATGAACTGTCCTTGTGTCTCTAAAGACTTCGCTCAGAACTCAGGCTACCAGGAGGGTTGGTTTTTATTAGCCGCCTTATTCTGGGCTCTTGGCAATTCCAGTCTTTTATTGGGCGTCGGAGGGCGTTGTACGAAGCTGATGGGTGTTGGTGCGGAATGTGGAAGTGGAATCAGAGATTCAGTGGCTGTGTTTCCCCCTTTCACTCTTCTTCCACAGTCAAAGGAAGCCGGGAGGCAGAATTCAAGTGAAAACCCAAGCGGTGCGTAATTCTTAAACGCAATAGTTAAATGCCCATAATAAGTGCAGCAGCTATTAGACCAGGGCTCTCACAAAAGGATCGGATGCTTGTCTGCCTTTGAAAGGATCGGCTCCTTGAAGCCTGACTTAGGGGATATTCAGTCAGCATGAATCTCTCCCGGTTACGTTCCCCATAAGATAGCTGTCAACTCTTTCGAACAAAGCACACCGTTTACGATATATTTACGCGGGAGTCCACGTGGAGAGGGCCTGAATGCGTTCATTGTGTTCCCTTCAGAGTGGAGTGACGGGGAAATCAGAAGACGTTTTATAAAACGGGAAGAAAGCAATTTGGGTCCATGTGACACCTTTTGGGCTCAAAGAATCCCAACAGTGAAATGCTTCGGAAGAGTCAGTGCTCGCGGCTGGCGACACGGCAGCGGTGAGGCTGGGGAGGGAGGAAAGCCTCAGACCCAGCTGAGCACGAGCCCACCGACCTCCGGACAGGACTGGGCAGCTGAGAGCCCAGCGTGAGGCGGCCGCTGGGAGGAATAGAATCTGTTCAAATATTTTATTTTATTTTTAAAGTTCACTCATTTTGAGAGAAAGAGAAGGGGGGAGGGGCAGAGGGGCAGGGAGAGAGAATCCTAAGCAGGCTGCACGCTGTCGGCGCAGAGCCCGATGTGGGGCTCGAACTCATGACACAGTGAGATCGTGACCTGAGCCGAAATCAAGAGCCGGGCGCTTGACCGACTGAGCCCCGCCGGGCACCCCTGTTCAAATGTCTTAGGGGGCGCCAACGCAGCTCTGGAGGGGCTTTGGTTCACAATAACCCTGCCACCCAGAGCTTCCTTGGGAGGCCCTATCCGGGTCGGTTATTGTTTCTATTTGCTTGAAGGCCTGTTTCCTCTCCCGTTACTTACGTTTTAAACTTACACTTCAAACAAAATTAACGACAGGACAACATTAACTTGTTCTTTTCATTTTTGATCGCTGACAATTTCACAACTGCTACCCCCTTTTTGGGGTTTCCTTTTGACCCTGATTTGTGAGGATAAATAACGACACTCAGGCACATTGCTGGCTCAGGTAGGAGTTCGTGTTCCGTTCCCTCTCCTGACTCTGTCATTCCCTGCTCCCGCCTTTATCTGGGAAGCAGCACGGGCTCTGTGGGGATCCTGTTACAACTCGGTCTTCCTGCCGCCGTGTAGACAACGGACAGCAGGTCATTCCTAATTTCTGTTAGTGATGCAGCTTCTTCCTCGGGGTAGATTCCGGGGAGCAACATTCATCGTGTCTGAGGCTGTTTACATTTGTACGGCTATTTTCACATGCAGTCCGATTATTCCCAGTCCGTGCTGCCCTCAGCAACTTGTGATGGCGACACACAGGACACCCAACAGTGCTAACGATTATGGTTTCCTTACTATGTTA
Source organism: Lynx rufus (assembly GCF_022079265.1). NCBI lineage: Eukaryota > Metazoa > Chordata > Mammalia > Carnivora > Felidae > Lynx > Lynx rufus. The sequence goes on along the minus strand of NW_025814896.1, from coordinate 2,567,400 downwards.
ATTGACCAGACTTCAGTACTGCTCCTCGTTATTATTTTGCTCTACATTCGGGAGACTGAACATTTTCCCATCCTTACCCACATTACGGTATTGTGTCACGCAGCCATTCACAATTCTTCTCCAATTCCTTGAACTATCATCAGTTCACTTATTTAAAAGAGGATTGTCCAAGGACGCACCAGTGCCTCAGTCAGATGACTGTCTGACTCTTGATTTCAGCTCAGGTCATGATCCCGGGGGTGTGGGATCAAGCCTTGCATTGGAGCCATGCTCAGCATGGAGACTGCTTAAGATACTCTCTCTCTTGGGGCACCTGGGTGGCTCAGTTGGTGAAGCATCCCACTCTTGATTTTGGCTCAGGTCATGATCTCACAGTTCATGGGATACAGCCCTGCATGGGGCTCTATGCTGACAGCTTAGAGCCTGCTTGGGATTCTCTCTCTCTCTCTCTCTCTCTCTCTCTCTCTCTCTTCACCTCTCCCTACTCTCTCTCTGTGTCTCTCAAAATAAATAAATCAACTTTAATTAAAAAAAAGATTCTTTCTCTCTCTCCCTCTTCCCATCCCCCCTGCTCGTGTGCTCTTTCTCTAAAAAAAAATTGGGTCACCTGGGTGGTTGAATCGATTAAGCCTCCAACTTTGGCTCAGGACATGATCTGGTTCATGGATTCGAGCCCCATGTGGGGCTCAGGGCAGACAGAGCAGAGCCTGCTTGGGATTTTCTCTTTCCCTCTCTTTTTCTCTCCCAAAATAAATAAAGAAACTTTAAAAAATTAAAATAAAGAAATACAAGAGAGCTGTCCAGTGTTGCATGTGATAATACCAGGCACCCAGTTAAATTGGGATTTCACATAAACAGCACATAAATTTTTAGATTAGTATGTCCTGTGCAATATTTGGGACATACTTATACTGAAGAGCTATTTGTTGTCCTCCAGGAACTCAAATTTCACTGGGCTTCCTGTATTTCATTTGCCAACCCCACCTAAGAGAGTATCTACGGCAGATTTTCCATGTACCAGATGCTGTCCCAGGTCCCAGGTAGGCAACCAAGTGTCACCCCCTCGACGCTGGTCTTGGTCACTTTACAAATGCTGTCAGTGCCACAGCCCTTCACATGGGTCTGAAACGTTTTCCAGAATGTTCCTTTAACTTCTGTTTCAGTTGTTTCTTATCGAATGTGAACTTTTAACTTGTAATTGATTTTTTTCCACTTAGTTTCTTCTATCTTTTATTTCAAAGTTAGGAAGACACAGGGCGCCTGGGTGGCTCAGTCAGTTAAGCATCTGACTGTTGATCTCAGCTCAGGTCTTGACCTCAGGGTCGTGAGTTTAACCCCCACATTAGGCTATGCATTAGGCATGAAGCCTACTTAAAAATAAAAGAAAGTTAGGAAGACATCATACCTCCAACAGAGTGACACTCAGACCTTCTGTCCGTGCATCTGATGACACTTGGAAGGTGTTTATGGGACCGCACACTCAATCCTCCCTAAATACGATTCCCAGTTCTGAGCAGTACGGGTTGGCAGGCAGACTTATATCCTTCAGACTCAGTAAGAACGTTTCCTCTGAAAACCCGCTCTCATCCCCTCACATAACCCAATTTCCAAATGGTGACTGAGAAGGGACAGCTTGGGCTTACCTGTTGGGCTCAAACTGAGGACCGGGACTGTGCACAGCACTTCCCGTGAACCCATGACCACGTGCACCCCATGCCTCTCGGTAGCCCCACGAGGGAGGAGTTACAGATGCGTCACACTGAGGCTTGGAGAGGTCACCAAACTGCAAGAAAAGCAAAAGTGAAACACTGTCCGTTTAGGACAGGCTCGGCTGTGAGTGACCCTGAGTCTGAAGTGGGGGTTCACAGCTGCCATGAGAGGACACAGGCGCACTGGATGTGATCACAGTGAGGGTGTCCCTCTACAGCCGTGACCACTTTCCTGACTACAGCGCCCAGACTGATGGATGTTAAGGGAATACAGATGTATATGAAACCTAGGAGACTTGATTGATCACCATGGTCACCTTGTACCTGACCAGCAGGTACATGGGGTCACCTCATGCTTGATGGGGTGGGGGGACACGTACACAGGGTCACCTTGTGCAATATTGGTGGGTACATGTGGTCACCTCGTGCCTTATTGAGGTGTACACAGGGTCACCTCGTGCCTGATAGGGAGAGGGTACATGGGGTCATCTCATGCCTGATCGGCAGGTACACATGGTCACCACAGGCTTGATCGGTGGATACATGTGATCATTTTGTACTTAGTAAAGAAGTGTGTGTGGACGGGCAGAGGCTTGAAACTCCTTTTGAAAGCTGGTACAGAACCAGGTGATCTGCAATGTGTGTGTGTGTGTTTCGTTGACTTTTTTTAGAAAACATACACTAGAATCATCTAAAACTTTTCTTCCTGTTTTCCATCACCCACTGACACCATCCCTATAGAAAATTTGACCACTGTAAAACTCTTCCTTTTTATTTAAGGATATGTGTACATATAAGAAAGCCACGTATGAGCTCAACTTTCATGACAGCTAGACATGTACCCAGATTGTTGACATCAATGAGATGTGTGTATAGGAAGATGTCCACACTCAGATAGGGTATTTGGTGACACAAGGGTCCTACCCCATTGGAAACTGGATCTGGTTGTTTTACCTTGTCCACTGTCCAGCAAATGACTGCTTAATTGTAGAAACAAATAAATATTGGTGCAAAAGTGCATAGCACACCTTCAACAAATGGTGTTGGGAAGACTGGATGTCCATGTGCAAAAGAGTAAAGTTGAACCCCTTCCTCACACCATATACAATGATTGACTCAAAAATGAATCAAAGATCTAAATAAAAGAGCTAAAACTCATAAATCTCTTTGAAGAAAACATAGGGATAAATCTTAAAACCCTAGGATTTAGCACTGGTATCTTTACTATGACACCAAAAATGAGCAACAAAGGAAAAAATAGATAAATTGGATTTAACCAAAATTAATAATTTTGTGTATCGAAGGACAGTATCAAGGATGTGAAATGGCAGCCCACAGAATGAGGGAAAATATTTGTACATCATCTATCTGATATGAGTCTTCTACCTGGAATAAACAAAGAGCTCCTACAATGTAACAACAACAACCCAAACAACCCAATCAGAGAATGCGCAAGGGACTTGAACAGACACGTATGTGTAGAAGACGTGAAAGGTACTCAGAATCATTGGTCTTGAGGCAAATGCAAGTCAAAACACAATGAGAGGCCACTTCACACCCACTGGGATGGCTATAATTTTTAAAAATTGGAAAATAACAAGTGTTGACAAGGATATTAAGAAATCAGAACCTTTGTGCATTGCTGGTGGGAATGGAAAGTGGTTCGGTCAGTGTGGAAAACAGTTTGGTGGTTCCTAAAAGAAGTTACATACACAGTTACTGTATGATCCAGAAATGCCGCTCCTAGATACATACCCCAAAGAATTGAAAACAAGGACTCAAATACATGAACAGGCCTAATCATAACAGCACTGTTCATGGTAGTCAAAAAGTAGAAACAACCCAAACGTCCCCAACAGATGGATGGAGGAGATATATATATATGTATGTATATATATGATGGACTATTACTTGGCCGTGAAAAAGAAGGAGGTTCTGATATGGACGAACCTCAAATACACCATATGCTAAATGAGAGAAGCTGGACACCAAAGACCACATATCGCATGATTCCATTTATACAGAATGCCCCAAACAGGCAAATCCATAGGAAAGAAAACAGACTGGTGGTTGGTGGGAAGCTGGGCGGGGGGGGGGGGGGGGGGTGGCGGACACAGACAGAAGCTCTTTGTTGGATATGAAGCCTCCTTTTGGGTGATGAAAATGTTCTAGACCAGGATGGAGGTGGTGGTTGCACAGCACGAAAAATGTACTAAATGCCACTGAATTATTCACTTAAAAAACGGGTAATTTTATGTGCATTTTTGCCTGAATTTTTAAAAAAGTACATAGCCCATTAGGGGCGCCTGGGGGGCTCAGTCGGTTGAGCATCCGGCTTCAGCTCAGGTCATGATCTCACGGTTCGTGAGTTCAAGCCCTGCGTCAGGCTCTGTGCTGACATCTCAGAGCCTGGAGCCTGCTTCGGATTCTGTCTCCCTCTCTCTCTGCCCCTCCCCCACTCACACTCTGTGTCTCTCTCTCTTTCTCTCTTTCTCTCTCAAAAATAAGCAAACAGCAGGGCGCCTGGGTGGCTGTCAGTTGAGCGTCAGACTTTGGCTCAGGTCATGATCTCACACCTCGTGAGTTCGAGCCCCGGGTCAGGCTCTGTGCTGACGGCTTGGAGCCTGGAGCCTGCTTCTGATTATGTGTCTCCTTCTCTCCCTGCCCCTCCCCCGTTTGTGCTCTGTCTCTGTCTCAAAAATAAATAAAACATTAAAAAAAATTTTTTTTAAAGTACATAGTCCATTAAACAAGTGGCAAATTGTACAAGGAAGAATGACCCCCCAAATCACGTTAAATTTACCTATAACTTTGCATTCTTTGTTAGTTTTCAAACATGTGTTTTAAAATAAGAAAATTGTAGAACGAACAGGGAGAAGTCCTGTGGGAATCGGTGAGCATTGACTGAGCACAGACACCGGTGGTCCTCCCCCGGGCCACCACCTCCTCGAGAGCCGGATCTGCTTCTCCCCGAGGCCACAGTCGTTCACCTGGAAAGGAGGGAGAGGCAGTGTCAGCGCCTCCACGGGCTTGGCCGCCTCCCCCTGCAGCTCTACCAGGCAGCACCCTCCATACTCCCGTCGCGTCCACAGATGCGCCCCAATCCACCCGACCTGGGGCGTCCTTTACGGGGACTTGGCACAAAGCTAGGAAAACTCCCGGGTCTCCTGGGAGCACAGCTGGTTCCTGCCAGTTCCGAAATGCCGTGGCCTTGAGTGGGCGTTACCACTGCGATCCACGTGCTTCCTAAATCCATCACCTTCCGCTCTGGCCGGTACGTGTCCAATCAACAACTATGTGGAGCACCCCTGGTGTGAAGGCATCTGCTGTCCTCTGGGAACCGACCCGTGAGCCCCGGGGTCAAGAAACACCCATTTCGGGAAGAAGAAAATTAAATCAATAAGAGAATTGCAGGTGGCAGAGATAAGGAGGGAGCTTCACATGGTCCCGGAGGCTCTGCTAGAGAGGGCTGGGTGACAGCTGCTCCCAGGACAGGAGGGGCCGAGGAGCTGGGGAGCGGAGGGAGGCATCAGGTGTGGCTGGAAACAGGAGGCAGGGCTGGGTCCCCCAGGGCATCAGAGATCACAGGGAGTCTCCCAGATTTCAGTTCAAGAGCAATGGGTTTAAACATCTAAAATATTCTAAACAAAGGAGAGATGGGGCCCAACGGATACTCAAAGGAAAAATGTATAGGTATTTAATGTCACCAATAACCAATTAGATTTAAATGACAATGAGATCCTCTCCGTTTCCTTGCCTGACACATTGGCAAATATCCAATAATCGATCATATCGGTTTAGGAGGAAACAAGAGCAATGGATATTTTCTGACACTAGTATCAAGAATGTAAATTGGTGAAGATTTCTCGAGGGAATTTGTCAACGTGGATGTAAATACTTAAAACCAGTTAGAACTTCTGAAGCTCTTCTGGGAATTTATTCACGAGAAATGATCAGAGTCATACAAAAATTTGTTTCTAAGGAAATCCATCACAGCACTACCTATAGTTGCAAAATACTTTAAATAATTTAAATATTAAAATTTAGTTAAGTGCGGTGCATTGATATGATAGAATAGCATCCAGCCATTTAAAAACACAATTTCAGAGAGCATTTCCTAATAGGACGAGACTTTGATGAATGAGCCACAGGCTACGAAGTATAACAGCAGTATGTATTATGTATAATACCAATGCTGCGGAAAAAAAAAAGAAAGAAAAGAAAAAAGGTAAAGAAATTATGACTCCGTATCAATTCCCCAAAGCACGGTTATGATCGGGGGGCACAGCCCAGCCTTTCCCTGAGGTGCCCGGTAGAACAGGTGGGACCGTCCCCCATAAAAGGAGCAGAAACCTGCACAAAAGCAACAGGGCTGAGAGGGGAGAACTCGGTGCGCGGACGGGGAGGGCGGTTTGCCCACCCCGGGGTGTCCCGGGGCCTGGCTCCCTGCACCTGCCCGCTCGGCGTGGGGTTGCCTGCTTCTTGAGCGACTCAGCCTGGGTATTTAGCTACAGCTGCCGGAACAGAATCTACCTTCTCTTTTAAGCAAACATTTTTTTTTAACGTTTATTTATTTATTTTTGAGAGAGAGAGAGAGACAGACAGAGCACAAGCGGGGCAGGGACAGAGAGAGGGAGGCACAGAATCGGAAGTAGGCTCCAGGCTCTGAGCTGTCAGCACCGAACCCGACGTGGAGCTTGAACTCACAGACCGTGAGATCATGACCTGAGCCGAAGTCAGACGCTCAACCGACTCATCCACCCAGGCGCTCCAGAGAACATTTTTTTAACCAAAAGCACATCAGTGGGTAAAAAGATAAAGGAGATGACGGTGAGCACCTGAGGACCCAGGCTCCCCAGGTGGCTCCCGCCGTGGCTCCACCCCACGCCACGTGGCCCGTCATGATGTCTCGCTCGCCAGGCATCTGCTGTCCTCACTAATGGTTCAAGGAAACGCTAAAGTGTTGGCACATAAAGAAAACTTCTTCGACAACGTCACCTCCAGAGTACATCAGCCACCGCAGGGTAAGTGCGTTTCCCCACGTGGCCTGTGTGACAAGTTCAAGGGGATCTCACGGACACAGCTCTTCGCTGTGGAAAGTTACTGTCTCCAGAACAGGAGGCCACCAGTGCCCGTGTCTCTGCGGCCAGTGGATTCTGGTTCTTCCTTATTAAGTGTGTGCGTGTGTGTGCACGTGTGCGTGTGTGTGTGTGTTACCTACATTTTAAGAATCCTCTATCATGATGAACAAGGCCAGTCTTCCCAAGTGCCTTTTCTGAGAAGGTTCCAGGAGGTCCTGGGCTGTGGCATCCTCTCCTGGGGAGGGAACCTGGGGTTGCCAAGATCCCACAGCCTTGGTCAGTGGCCCCGGGGGTCACATCCCCCCTCTGTGGGTGGTGTCCTTTGTGATTCTAAGCTGCCAGCCTAGAGCCTGCTGCACTCTTAATCCTCAGCACCCATAGAGGGGGACAGCCTCCCTCGCAGGATGGAGACCCACAGACCGCAAGACTGGAAATGCTTCCTGGGGCTTGCACCCCTTCCTACCGCACTGGGAGCATCTCAGAGCACAATCCCTCGCATGTGCCAGAACTGGGCTCGGCCAGGCCGCGGTGGTGATGGTGAGCACACCAGGGCCACGGGTCCTGGGCACTCACTAGATGCCAGGTGGTCTGGCTGCGTCCGGAAGACCCGGAGAGCAGGGGGTGTGCTGGGGGCAATCAGGTCACACACATCTTCGACGGATGGTTACGTGAGCTGATGGGGATGTGGTGGTGCAGATCCTTGAGCAGACGGGGTGATGGAGGTGAGGACGTTCCACAAGGAACAGACATGTGTGCCTGTCAGGGCTCAGCGGTCGGGGTGCACAGTGTGGCCAGAGGGGGAAACCCCGAGATGTCCCGCGGCTGGAGGAGTGCTGAGCCCTGGTCCTGTGGCCACGTGTTTCTCGGGTTAAAGCTCTTGGACTCTCTTCCAAAGGTGGTGGGAATCCAACACCAGCTGCCGTGATCAGATTTAACACTTAGAAACTTCACCCTCTAGGCTGGGGTGGGGACAGCTGGCAGTTTTCTCGAGGCTTCTATAAAAATTAATGTGTCAAATCAGTTTCTCCATCTTTAAAAATGATGTTAAAAATAACTCATTTGGGGTTTGGGGAGCATATAAAATAACGATCCTAAGATCTATCGTTGATAGTTTGCTTAGGCATGATGCCAAAGGCTTCATCTACAAAGTCTCATTTAATTTAATCTTCAAAACAACCTGCAAGATAGATGTGATTGCCTGCCTTTCGCGAGAATACTAAGTATCAGAGTTTGAACATTTGCCTCACGCCATCCAGCTATTTGGGCAGAGCAGGGTTTTGAACCCAGGATTGTTGAGCAGGGAATACCGACCAGCCTCTTAAGCTCCTAAGAGATACATGCAGACGGCGACTTCGGAGCACAAGGGCGTCCCTGCACGTTTCACAGATGACGGGCCGGGACTCAGAAATTCAGCAATTTTCCCAGCCCTGGAGAGCGGCTCGTGGTGCCAGACCTGCATGAATCGGGAGTTAAGACGCAGGTGATTCTGACAGCGTTGTCTCCTGCGACATCCCAGGTCCCGCGAGCTTCTTCGAATCCATGCTCACGGGTGGGCAAGACCGGAAGCGACTGGAGGAGGGCAGGACATTCTTAATATGAACGAAAGGCACTTCTCTGGTCACAGAGCTCCATCAGAGAGGCCCTGTCCCGAATCCGAGGCTGGTGAGCCGGCGGCCGGGCCGGGCAGAGTGGGCCTCTGGGATGTGGGGAGGCGGCCGGCAGCGACAGGTCACCAGCTCTGGCAGCTGAGCACATCCTCACGTCCCACAACCACCCTGCTCCACTCCCCTCCCCACCCCCGCGGCTGCTGAAGGCTGCCGGTCCTCAGCGACCCCAGTGATGCTGGAGGCGGCCACACCCTGTGCCTCCTTCAAGTGCACCCATGAACAAGAGGCCCCCCTGGCTCTGAGAAGTGAGTCTTGCCAGACAGCGTCCCTTCCGACAGCCTCCTTGTCCTTACTATTAGGCTATTTCCTGCAATTGCGGCTAACATCTGTATTTCCAGAAAAGCCGAAGAAATTTACTTGGGAGATGAGCCCACACCCTTGATAGAAAGCAGAAACGAGACGGCTAATGGAACCCCCTATGTCGGGGGCTCTGGCACGTCCCACAGGCCAGGGGACGGAACCCCAACCTTTGCAGCCAGATCCCCCTGAGGCTGGCTATTCATACTCCCCTCTCTTGGGGGCGCCTGTCCTCATTAGAAAGAGGGAGAACACGATTGTTTCCTGCCTTCCCCCGGAAGCTGTCACTGGGGTGACTGCAGACGGCACCGTGTGCCACACCTGGGCTGTCCAGAGTCACAGGATGCTTTCCCACTATCGTGCTAAACACTGAAGTGACCGTAACTGCTCGGTACCTCCTCGGCCCTCTGCCACCAAGAACTGCAAACAAGAAATTGTAAATTCAAACCAACCGCGGGGGAGGGGCACTGTACTTATGGTACATTTTTACTTTTATGACTCAGCCCAATTTCAGGAAAACATAAAAAAGTGTGGATCTTTGAATCAATCCTAAGGAATGTACCGGAAAGAGCATCACTTCAACATGTTTCATTAACACGTTGGAGAGATCCTTAAATAATCCCAAAGCTGCTTCTTGAGTTTTACCTTAATTTGGCTGCAGAGGCTTTGTGAGGTGGGAGGAGTAGATGAGAACCACGGAGGGGACAGCGCACGTCCAGACGTGGGTCAGCCAGTGCACAGACCGTGGGGCCAGAGTTGGAGCCTGAGCCCCGACCCGCAAAGCCACGCTTCCCTCTGGCTGTTCATCTGTGTCTCTCTCCCAGACCATCACACCCCAGCGACAAGCAAATCCACGTCAAAGGCAGTGGAGAACATCATCTTGTTGTGCGTGTTATGTTTGTATGTTTCCCTATGTCTGGCTGTGTGACTTATTTCGACTTTGTCTGTTTCTCTTAGGATCCCATCCCAGGAGCTACAACTGGTGTCAGTGCCACAGTGTTGGGTCTGTAGCAAGTTTGTTCACCCCACAAATGTCCGTCAGTTGCTGTATTTCAAGGTGCTGTGCTAGCATGTGGGGGTGGGGGATGCAAAGATGTAAATTAGCCTTGGCCCAGCCGGAACTTCAGCCCAGTGGGGGAGGACCAGATACTCAGGGAAATAGGTCTTGACGGGGGTAGATGGCATACAAGTGAGTGGTTCGCAGAGAACTGCCCTGGGGCGGGGCCTCGGAGAAGGGGCAACCAGTGTGGACAAGACAGGGCAGGGACGTCTTCCGTGAAGGGGAACAGCCCGGGCCTGTTATAAAGGACGCAGACAGAGAGAAAGATCAGTGTCTCCGGGAAGAGGAACATGACGGGAAAGGCTCGGAGATGAAAATGAGGCTGATCTCTTCTGGGCAGACGCTGCTGGGATGCTTGATGATCTAGAGGATGAATACAGAAGCTGATTCTCGCTGGCGTGGGCTGCGCTGGGTTTTGAAGTTTCCATCCCACGGCAGGTGTTAGGACTTCATCCTGCAGCCAGGGAAGCTCTGTGGGCGGACGTTAGGGGAGGGAAGTGATGTGAAGGCTGAGAATCTGGCATTGCCTGGGGAGGGTGGAGTGGAGCTCTCCAGGGTGCTGATGGGAGGCCTGCCCCGGGAGCCAGGGAGCTGGGCGGGTGGCCAGCAGGTGGAGGGAGAGAAGGCATGGGGGGGGGGCACAAAGAGAGGCGCACGGGCTGGGCTCCTGAATGAAAGCAGATAAGGACGCCAAGAGAAGACAGACTTGGTCAGAGACAGGTCAGTTCTTGAATTCACCTCTCACCAGCTGAGTGACCTCAGTTTCCCCGCCGATAACCTGGAGACACTCCAGTGGGTGAATACACTGCAGGGGACCACTGCATACAAGACCGCATCTTTGTGCAAGGTGCCCAGTAAAGGAGCAGCATCACTGAGGGTACACCTCCCACTACCCCCAGGCAGGTGTCAAGGAAGGGGACTTATCTCCCAGAACCTACACCACCACTGACAACTCTAGGTGGTTGGTAGAGCCCTAGAAAATAGTGGACAGATTCCGTAACGTCAGATTTAAAAGTTACACCTAAAAGACCAGACTGGTAGGTATAAGGGGTGAAGAGTTGTATAAAGTCATGTAAAGCCGTCAAAACGAACAGAAGGCACAGTGATTCTCAGAAGGTAACACAGTGTAGCAAGAAAGGAAGATGTGTGAGATTGACCAAGCCCATGGGACATCCCACTGGAATGGCCAGGGGGACACCCAGCCTATCACTGGCCAGCCTGGGCCGCCGTCACCTCGGGAAGGCCAGTTGTCTTTTATCAGAGGATCACGTGCTGAGACCCCAGACCCCAGACCCCCTAGGACGGCCCTTCTACCCCCCCCCAGGGGGCAGGTGGGGCCACAACCCCAGGCAGGGGACAGAAAGAGGAAAATGAACCACATCCTGGAGGTGGCCCTCTGAGCTAGGGGTAGAGACTAATGCCCTCATAGGTTTCAGGAGGGTCTTAATCTGTGTTTTGTTTAATTTTTCTAAGTGTGTGAAACGTTTAGGTAGATCCAAATAATTGGGTGATGGGAGGACCTGGCTGGTAATCTCTCAGCTTAATGAATGAAGAACTAATGGGAGCTGTCCTGTGCCCTGTGGCCCCCCGAGACATTTAAACTCCTAGTAAATGACCACGTCACTCGTTCCAGGGCTCACCCACCCATCTTTGTCTCAAAGGGTACAGGGTTCTCCCTCCCTGTTTCTCCCAGGAGCTGCCACTGGCTTTTAGGGAACCCAGTGCCACAGCCTTGGGGGGGAGGGCGGGGGACATGATGCGGCAGGAGTCACTGACATCTCTCTCCATGGCACACGGGCTGGTTTCTGGTCCCTTCTTCCACGCACACCCAGGTGAGCATGGCTCTGGCTCCTCCTCTGGCCATCGGCCTCTACTGGTCGCTGTGCGTCCTGGGATTACCCAGGCTCCACACTCCTCCACCGAAGTCTGCAGCTGAGAGGAATTCAGGTGCCTGGCCCGCATCCTGCCTCCCTTAACACGCCCTGCTGGCTAACAGCAACTCGATGGGACCCTGTTGCCTCCCAGAGCTCTGGGTGGGAAGGAGGAGACCGCCCTTCTGTCTCCATCCCCAAGCTGCTGGAGCATTCCACCGGGGCTCAACAGCAGGCAGAGAGCAGGACCACTCTTGAGGGGGGCCATCCAGCGTCATATAGCTTCCCTCTTAGACTCTCTCCCACCTCCAAGCATGGGGAGGGCTTGTCTAGTCTGGGCAATTGGGGAAAACAGTTCCACCCAGCTGATGATGCGTTTCTCTGTGCCTATTTGTCAAGCCGGAGTGTCTATTCTTGGGTTCAAGATGGCTTTTCCAGCAGCCTGTGAGCTCTGTCGTGGGTTTCCAAGGTCTGCCCTGAAGCTCAACCATCCGGTTTCCCCCCTTCCTTGTTCTCCACGTTAAACTGCTGTAAAGGCTGATCCGGGGGCGCCTGAGCGACTCAGTCAGTTAAGTGCCTGACTCTTGATTTCGGGTCTGGTCATGGTCTCTTCGTTCGTGGGATTGATCCCCATATCGGGCTCTGGGCTGACATCATGGAGCGTGCTTGGGATTCTCTCCCTCCCTCTCTCTGCCCCTCCCCTGCTCGCTCGCTCTCTCAAAATAAATAAATAAACATTAAAAAAAAAAAAAGAGCCAATCCTGAGGCCACTGAACAAGAGTGGGGACAGACGGGTAAAGCAAGCACTGCAAAGTCCGTCCAGGGAAAAGCACACTTGTTAGCTTCTCCTCCCAGCATGGCGTGAACACAGACGCCATTTCCGGGCTGGTCTGTGGCCTTGGGCGGGTGTGGATCCCGCTGGGCTGGCCACAAATGGAAGCATCATGTCTACGGACGAGAGCAGTGCTTTCCAAACCATTGTCCAAAGACAGAAAGTGAAGTGTCCACCCTGCAATCACCCCGGGACTGTTTTCAACCATAAGATCCAGGCCTGTCTCCCAGAAAAGGTGACAGTGGGGCAGGAGGAGATGGAACTTCTAATGCTTGGACAAGAGATTCTGGCGTTCGACAGGGTCGAGAAGCTGTCAGAGGAAGTTTAACTTTCCCAAAAATAGCCCTCTTAGCTTTTAGAGAAAACCACAATCTCTGCAGTTTTTGCAAATAATACTGCCAGCATAGGGAGAAGTATCTAATGACATTGTAGACAGGAAAATGTTTGACTTTTGGTAATTAAGTTGAAAGTTCTAGAGCATTTGGCCAGAGATGAATGTAACGTTCATTTCCACATCGGGCAGTTTCCTGTGGAGACGAACAGGTGAATCCTGTTCTTGTACTTGACTTTGTGGTTGACAGGATTTTAAAATTTGCGACGCAAGTGACACAAAATGTAAACATACACAAAAGTAGGAAGCGTGGAAAGTAGACGTGAACAAAGAGAAGAAAATCAGGTCACTCAGGGGCACCTGGGGGCTCAGCAGGTGAGTGTCCGACTCTTGATTTCAGCTCAGGTCACAATCCCAGGGTCGTGGTGAGTGTGGAGCCTACTTGGGATTCTCTCTCTCTCCCTCTCTCTCTGCCCCTCCCTTGTGCTCTCTCCTCCCCCCCCCCTTTTTCTGCCTCTCTTGCCCACACAGGCGCCCTCTTTCTCACTCTCTCTCTCTCTCAAAGGAAAAAGAAAATTAAGTCACTGGTAATCTCTCAGCCAGCATAACCACGTTCAGATTCCAACGTTTCCAATTCCAATGTTGTGTCTCTGTTAATACTTACGTGCACACACTCAGAGTCGCACACTCACACACAAGGATGGAGTATTTATGCCCCCACGCCCACGAAGGGGACCACTGTGAGCACCGTAACCGGGAAACCGACCGGCTCATCATGATGCTTGGTTACAAAAAGCTAACCTTAGCAGGAAAGGCATTGTGGATGACGGGATCCTTGCCCCCGAGGACGCCCCCGTTCTAATGCCCATAACCTACGAGTGTGTCACTTTACACGGCAAATGGACAGAATCACGTTAGGGATTTTCAGATGGGAGATGATCTGCGATATCATCACAAAGGTCCTATAGGAGGGAGGCAGGAGGCCAGAGGCAACAAGAGAGGCAGGGGTCGGGCCAAGGAATGCACATGGGCCTTGAAGCTGGAAAGGCCAGGAGATGGACTCCCCCCCCACCGCGCCCCAGGATGTCCCAAAGAAACCAGCCCTGCGAACACCTTGGCTTTAGCCCATGAAACCCATTTTGGACTTCTGACCCCCAGAACTCTGCGATAACATGTTTATGTTACATTAAGGCACTAGGTTGTGATGGTTTGTTACAGCAAGACAGAAAACTAAGACGGGCATCTCCCAAAAGGGCTTGCAAAGTCGCCTGGCGCTCTGCAGAACCAGCCTCTGCGCAGACAAGGCCTGGCCACACAAGTGCCCCGAACCCAGCACCAGAACTGGTGCTCCAGGACCCTCACTCCAGGGGCCTCTGTCCCTCCTGGCAGCTGCCCCAGACCCCCTGTAACAGACCCCGTGCCATCACTGTCTCTGCCTGGAGTCCACTCTCCCTGGCTTTCCCCCCACTCGGGGCTGGCTCGCTCAGCCAGGATGGGGAAGGAGCCTCTCGCCTCTCCGCACCCCTGCCGTTCCCCTACTCAGGATTCCATGTAAGGTCCTCCACTGGCGTGAAAGACTAGACAGCAGTTGAAAGAGCTAGGTTTCTCTACAATGTAAATTTCCCTAACTTCCTCCAGCAGATGCAACATTTAGGTCATTTCTATTTTCTCTGTTGTTGCTGTTATTTTAGTCAACACTGCAATGAACATCTGTCTCACTACATCGTTAAATTGTTGGGCACATCTGTGATTGTTTCTTTAAGATAAAATTCTCAGTTTTCTGGACCCACGGTGTTACAAAAACCCAAGTGTTCTTTTGTTCTGTGTTGCACACCTTGCGTCGTTAACTGGGACACGGCCCCCAGCGTTCCTGTAGCCAACATACGTGCCCGTGAAGAGTGCACATTTATAATTCTATGAGCAGCGGTAAAAGTTTTTTAAAATGTTGATTTGTTAAACATAGTGTTTCTCACGGCTACATGCCGGCACCTGTGTTCTGTCTTCATTTTGGAGACCCAGAGTACGGGAAACTGAAACAGCAATTTCACACCCAGTGTCAGTATCAAGAAAGGTTATTATTTCAACGATAAAAACTAAATGTTCAAACATTTCGTATGTGCAGCAAATGTATTTGTCTGTGCTTTAATGGGTCTTGGAGTTTGTATTGCAAACACGTGGTCAAGGTATAATTTGTCACATTTTGTGTTTGCTTTCTGTTGTGGACATTACAGTCTGAAGGCTATCCTGTACACACACACACACACACACACACACACACACACACGCACGTATATATGAACAGATTAAAGCTTCGAGTGCACGCGTTCCCGGCTAAGACATTTCACATCAATAAAGCAACGTGGGTCAGATAAAAGTCCTATGCCCACCTTACAGATGTTGGAAGTGACCATGTGTTCATGCCATTTCTTGGCCACAGAAATATTCTTTTCCGTGATCCATTTATACAGTCTGGTTGCTCATAGACAGCACCTCCTTCCTTTCTGCACGACTTTTCAACTCTTACCCAGGCGAGGTTTCTGGTTAATAAGAAGGTAAGGAACGATACAGCTAATACATGGGGACCTCTAAGGGGGAGTGGGGGTTGTAATCGATTAAAAAACTCGACCTGAATTAGTATTAGATTTTTCCTTATGTTTAATTAAGTCTAATTAAACAACGCCGACATCTTCTTGGCACCTGTGGTGTGATTATGTTAAATATTTAATGCTTGTGAAGGATTAGGCTGCTCTTCTAATCTATAGCTAACAATCTGTTCCCTCTCTGGAGTATTTTTTATTTAGTTCTGCTTTTGTATAATGAGTTACATTTCAAAGGAAATTGTGGAACACTGCGGCACGGCCGAGCCGCGTCGGAGCCCGGCAAATGGGAGATCGAGGCACCACGCCAGTGACTTCCCTCCCAGCCCCAGGCTTGGCTGGACCACAGCAGAGCTTCCCCACCAGACGGGACAACGTGAAGGGCACCAAGGAGGCTTCTGGAAAAGACTTTCAGCCCCTGCCACCCAGGATTAAGGACTCGGAACGCAGGATGCCAAGTTCACCATGAAAACACCCTGGATGCTCTGAGCAGTTCTTGGCTACATCTCCCCACCCCCACCCCCTGGTTCCCAAAGGGCTGTCAGCTATACGGTGAAAAACAGATTTGTAGGTTTTTGCCCCTCCTCGCCCCCCAGCCCGCACAACACACACGTCCACCCTCCTGTGGAAATTAAGCCACCCTGGAGAGCCAGCCAAGCACCGATTTCAAAGACCTCATTCCAAAGAAAAGGCCATGGTTATTTTTGGAAGCAAAACCTGTAAATGCTGAGTCAGGGTGTTTGTAGAATGTCATGCTTCCCCTCCAGAGGGAAGGCGGTCCCTCATTATACATCTTGGCCTGAAACGCTTCTCGTAGAAGAAGTTCAGTGTTGTTTTCATACGCGATAATTGGTCCAGAGACTCTCGAAACTTGAAGCTTCGTTGCATTTCCCTAATGATTCCTGATATTTTCAACATATTTAGGAACAAACGGCAGATTTATGTAATTAGCTTTCAACTGGCCGAATCTGTGCCATCAACTTCTCGGGCTGTTTAAAGATTCTCCCTCCTCAGCAACAGAGCACGGCATCCAGTGGGTCCTTCCCACTCACAAGGGGGAAAGAAGATCCAGGAACCCCGTTTGGTAAAGCGACTGGGCTTTCAAACATTAAATCAGCACAGAGGATACAGGCTCTGGTGGTGGACGAGTTACATTCAACATTTGGGGGCACAGATGAAAACCGGCTCCACTCCTCGCAGCTCAAGCTCCGAGCCTCGTGAAAGAGACCCAGAGACGGATGCCCCTCGTGACCTGCAGCCCCCACCCCAACATCCCTCCTCAGGGCAGGAGGGAGGGGAGGATGCCTCCGGAAGCCAGGCACATGCTCCGGAAGCAAGCCTTGTCTGGGGACCAAGAGACGCTCACGGCACGTGGCCGCCCTGCAGGGGCTGTTGGGTCCGCGGGTCAGTCCGCGGAGTTGTTTCCTGCCCAGGTGGCGCTCAGCTCCGGAGTGATTCTAAGCGTACCTGCTTGGAGAACCTCCACCCTCACAAAGACGCCACCCACATGAAAGCCCGGCGGCACCCTGCGCGGCAGTGACAGGAACTCGCAGACCGCTCCGTGCCACCTGTTGAGAAGGCTGGATCATGTATATTCAGGAGCGTAACTGGATTTTCAAAAGTAACGTTACTCTTATGTAAAATTAATAGGGTGTTCGTTATAAAATCCACGCGGCGTCTTATTAACGTTTCTTGTCACTGGCAGCAGAAGGTGGAGGTTCCTTAAGCTGGGCTTCTGTTGCCCTCTAGTGAAAGAGGTCAGCATTATGCATGCAAAATTATTGTCATCACTGCATAATTAATGTTTACCGGGCTAGGGAACGGAGAATCGAGCCCCGGCCTGTCCCGGAGCGCTAAGCGCGTGCGTGTATATACTTGTGTGTGTGCACGCGTGTGCGTGCGTGCATTTCCCCGTCCCCCCCCCACCACCTCCCACCCCCCACTTGACTGAGTGAGCATATGGAAGCCATTTCTTTTTTCCTGCCACTTTTATTTTTTGGCATGGAAGTTTAGTTTTATATGGCTATCAACAGGCAAAGATCCAAGCATAAAGAATAAATCAACAGAGCTGATCTGAGACACAGAGCTTTAATGCATAAGTATATATTTAATGTGTCTGCTGAAAGAATGTCTAATTACCCTGTCATTGAACAAAGCACATGTTCAACTGTGATAAATTATGCCAGCCTTTACTTCTGCACAACATATTGAGATTTAGGAAAGCTGCGGCAAAACCACCAGGCCACCTACCCGACAGAACGAGCCGGCACGCAGACCGTCACGGACGGAGCCGCGAGGGGAAGGGGCGGCGTCCCAAACGCTCATCTTAAACCCAGGCTTCCGCACCTGGCAAGAAGCAAGCCCCTTCTCTGAGGGGTGACTCCTCGAACGCCCGCTGCTCCTTTGTTGGCCTCTTAATTGCCACCAAATCACGGTGTCTGTATCCTGCCATCCTGAATTCCATTTTGCCAGAGGCTGGATTCCAACAGGCAAGGAGAACCCAGTGTACATTTCAGAAAAAGGAAGTGGGAGGCCACGCAGCTCAGCCTCTTTTCCACGTGAGGCTGGATCCGAGCAGGTCCTGAGTCCCCCAGAATTTCGGCCCCCAAAGGGCAACGGCACAAGACGATGACGTGCCCCTTTGAACTGCACCGGGTAGATTAATCCGGGGGATGGATGAAGTGGGAGGGTAATCGTGGGTTACCAGAAAAGAGCAAAGAGCAGCTCCCTGATGTATCTAGGCCATCGTGCGCAGGGAGGTGGCCAAGGAGGTAACGTGAGAGGAGTGCTCCAGAAACCAAGGATCCAGCGGCCACCCTGGAGTGGAGGCCGAAGGCCGAACAGGTGCTTCCTGCTAGCGTTCGTCCAACATGGATTCATTTCACGAAGTAGGTCGCCACGAATGCACATCTGCCTTCGTCACTCCCCTCCCCCCCCCCCCCCCCCCCCCCCCCCCCGCTCTGCTTCCGCAAGTCCCGGCCCTGACGTTCTCTCCCGCTAGGTGCTGGTCCTCACCTGTCCCTGGACGCTCCGAAAGCCCGAGAGGGAGCTCTGGCTGACAGTCCCAGGAGTCGGCATTTTTATTATGCAACAGCGGAGCAGAAACCACTCTGTGTTCTGTGATTTGTGCTACGCTCGGTCCCATGGACACAGAGCACTGGGTTTCTATTTATGTCAGCAAGAGACATAACAAACCAGGGAGAGGAAAATATAAATCCATCCCGTGCTGACATCTATTCTTTCCTGAGAGAATGCCCAGAGTGGCAGTCTGTTTCCTCAATGGCGATTATATTTCTTATTTCTTTGATTACCCCTTGTAATAGTATTCTTTTATTTACCGACGTATAAGAGAAGGCTTTACCGTGATGTCTCCATCATGCGTAAAATACAGAGCCAGTAACATCAGTCCTTTTATTTGCTTTACCGAATTGTGATCTATAGACTAAAGGGCACATGAAAAATAGAGATAAAAAATCTATTTCTGATACCAGATTGGCTCTAAAATGTCGAAGTTTCCTTTATGGCTTCAGGAGATGTGTATCCTTATTTATCTTTCTTGGTCTGTTTTCAAAGGCTGCCGACTCAGCGCTGCTGGACTGGGTGCCGTTCTCTCTCGTGTCGGATCAGGGCTCTTCCTTGCTGCTTCTCGGTATTTCATCATGGCCTCCTAAGGCAGCTGAGAAGGAAAAGCCAAGGGACCCAGGCCAGCTGGAGAGGACAGGTCAGAGCCATGGGCTGGTCACGCAGCCAGCTGAGGGCCACGGGCACGCAGGTGAAGCTCGTTTTAGGAATTAGCGAGAACGTGACGGGCTTCAGAAAGGGGCAGACTCACCAGCTGCTTCCTTGTGAAGGAACATTTACGGTGTAGGGTGACTGGCCCGGATGGAGTGACCCAAGCCGTGCCTCCTGCTGTGACACAGCTGGAAAAGCCAACCCCCTCCAAGGCTTGGGGGCGGTGTGGGCATCTGCCTCAGCAGCTATGGCACCGTGGACAAGTGGGTGGCACCGTGGACAAGTAGGCCACCTCCCGGGCCCTCAGATTCCATGTCCCTACATGGAGCTGATGATAATTACATCTCAGAAGTGGAACTCAGGACCCGATGGATTTCACCCGTGTTTACACCCGCCCAGAACACTGCAGGTGCGTCATTGATGTGTACCTGGTCCTCCACTCTGCACCTGTTCTAGCCCCTGACTTTGGAGCTGTGACGTCAGACCAGTGGTTCCAAGCTTTTGAACCTCAGGTTCTCCCTGCCAGACATTTCTGGGAGCACTGAGGAGCAGGGCTGGGGCACCCTCGCCCGCAGTGACACATCGTGAGTCGTCGGCAGCCTGTGGACGTGATGAGCCTCTGTGGTGCAGGCGGAGCGGGATTTCACGACCCACCGCTGAGCAGGCACTGGCGCCCTGACCTCTCTTGTAAAATCTTTCCTTTCGCACACAAGGCACTCACTCCGGTTGGCCTCTCCAGCCAATCTCGTGATAATTGCTGACAGAGTGAGTGTCCTGGAGCCCAAGCCTCACATCCGACAAGGGGAGCGCGAGTCTGTGGCGGTGGGGGGGGTGGGCTACGTGCATCGAGCAATAGCAGCATAACAAAGCTCACCACCCAGGTAAACACCATCACGGTGAGGACTGAGCTTGGGTGAGGCGCCCAACATTTTATCATAATCTGTGCCGCCGTGGCAGTCGCTTGCCTTGCAAAGCCACGCAGCCAAGAAATCTTAGCCTCCTGTTGGCAGTCGAGCGCGTAGGCATAGAGCCCTGGCCCCTCACCGCTGCCAGAGAGAAGGGATAACATCCAGCGCTCTTCCCCAGAAGGATGTCACACAGACTCCAGTCCCTAGCAACCGGTCTGCTGATAGAACAGCTGGACGGGATTCCAGCGTCGAAGGATCACGATAAACCACCCTTGGCATTTTTCTCTCTGTGAGTAATATTCATAGGATCGCATTTACATTTTCTGTGTAATAAATCAAAAGCAAGATGCCCCCGTTTCTAATTTATCTTGTGGACTGCTCTAGGGATATCTTGCCGCCGAGAATATTGCTAATATTTCTTTAAAAATCCTAAGATACACGGGTTCTGAATGTTGAATGTGGCAGTCTCGTTCGTGCCCGAAAACTTTATTCCGGGAGGGGTGTTTTCTTCACTTTTCGGTTTCTAAAGAAAGCAATACACAAATAACGTCAAGCAAGCATGAACTGTCAACACTAAAATATTGACTTTGCTCCAACCCTGTCTTACAAAGGGAAAACATTAACAATTGAGATCATAAGCAGACCTATGTACCAAGCGTATGAATTATGAATCAAAAGACAAAATGTGGTTTTTTCCTTTCTGCATAGACGCAGAACAGGATATTATAAGCCTAAGGGAAAATAGAAGTCAGTGCTCACGAAGCATTGTGCCCGTGTATTCGGCAACAAAAACGTTCCCCTATTTGCAGCACACAGGACACAGCCAGCAATCGTGACTGGTTGGTTGACCGGTAACAACGCTGATTGTAGGAAATTTCATGAATTTGGACTCTGCTACTTTAGAACTTGTGATGCAGGAAGGCTCTGCTTGAAAAACATCCTTATAGAAGCAGCTGGGTGGTTCAGTCGGTTAAGCATCCGACTTCGGCTCGGGTCATGATCTCGCGGTTTGTGGGTTCAAGCCCCACGTCAGGCTCTGGGCTGACGGCTTGGAGCCTGGAGCCCGCTTCGGGTTCTGTGTCTCCCTCTCCCTCTGCCCCTCCTCCCACTCACACTCTGTCTCTCTCTCAAAAATAAAATAAACATTAAAAAATGTGTTTAAATATCTCTATAATCTTTATGGGGAAAAAAATCTATTTAGTAGACAAGCCTTCATGTAAATACAAATACGAGGGACATGCCCACCATGCTTACGAGCACGTCCTGCTTCTAAGAGGCTTGGGACCTTTGTTTCCCTGCAAACTCTTATTATATGCTAATTATAAACCGTATTAACCTGTGCTTAATTTTTATGATGAAATAATATGTCTTCTTACAATAGGAAACTGGCTCCAAAGTATATAAAATAAAACGTGAAATGTTCTCTCATTGTGCTTCTCGGATGGTGAACATGCCTTGCCACTGTCCACACCTGTTTTTTTTTTTTTTTTAACATTTTTTATTTATTTTTGGGACAGAGAGAGACAGAGCATGAACGGGGGAGGGGCAGAGAGAGAGGGAGACACAGAATCGGAAACAGGCTCCAGGCTCCGAGCCATCAGCCCAGAGCCCGACGCGGGGCTCGAACTCACGGACCGCGAGATCGTGACCTGGCTGAAGTCGGACGCTTAACCGACTGCGCCACCCAGGCGCCCCATCCACACCTGTTTTTAATAAGTAGGTTCCAATGGGCACTTTCCTGTTGGCTGAACTCAGACTGAGGTCAACTTGGGAGTAATACGGCTGCCTTACAGTAAGTATTCACTAATTCGGAACTTGGGATCGGGGGCGGTGGCCCACCAGACCGTGCTGTGCCACGGAGCCCTCCCGCATCTTAGCGACGTCACGGGAGCCACGGAGCTCATGAGCTGGCATGCGTGCACCTGAGCTTGGGGTGGGAGTTCAGAGAGCCTCCGTTCCAGGGACCGTGGCCCCCAGACAAGGGTGCCTCCACAGTGACTGATGGAGGCCAAGGTCAGGAGGCAGCGCCAGGTCGAGCACTGTAGGCCCCCCACCGCACTCACGCCTGAGCAGTGACTCAGCATAGAGGGGGAGCCTCTGCAGTGACACCACCGAGTTTCCCACCACGGGGGCTTGTGTTCCTCATGGTTCCCCCGAGAAACGGACCCAGCAGGATAGAGAGAGATTTATTACAGGGAGTTGACTCACATGATAAGGGAGGCTGAAAAGTCCCAAGATCGACAGCTGGCAAGCTGGAGACCCAGAAGAGCCGATGTTTCGGTTCAAATCTGGAAGCAGGATAAACCAGGGTCCCAGGTCCACAGTCAGGCAGGAGCATGCCTTCAACTCAGCCCTTCTGTTCATTCAGGCCTTCAACTGCTTAGACAAGGCCCACCCCACTGGGGAGATCACCTGCCTTCCCCCGTCCACCAATGTCCATCTCGCACAGAAACATCCTCACGGACACACCCAGAATCACGTTTTCACCAGACCTCTGGGCATTCCGTGGCCCGTCAAGTTGACACATAAGATGAACCAGCACAGAGCCCATCAATAATCTCCTGTGTCCAGTAAAGGAAGTGCTGTATCTCACCCGCCTTCATTTGCAAAGGAGGATGAGCCCTTTCACAGCAGCGAGCGGGTGTCGGGGAGCAGCGGCCAGCTTCCTCACACGTCGCCAAATGTGGGATCTGCGCCCCTCCTCCCTCCTGCGTGTGCCTGCCCCCTCCTCCTCCAGGCTGTCCCTTGTACGATCCACTCCCTGGGACCTGCTTTCCCGTGCGAGAAGACAGCAGTCACAAAACCAGCCTTGCGCTTTGCGGGCCACCAGGCCCAGGATACTGTGGGAGTGTTTAGCCCCCAGCTAGATAAAATTCTGGTGCTAGATCGTTTGCTCCTTGTAAGAATCGTAAGCATAACACAAGGCTGCTTGTGGCGTGGGTCGGAGCTGCCTGCCGGAGCTCTGGATCACTCTCTGTCGATGACCATTAGCGGCAGGGCGCTGAGCCAGCCTGATGAACGGCCAGAGGCTTCTCTTTCATTTTCAGATGCTCTCTGCAGGGCCCCGGAGTGCGTCTAGGAAGGACGGGCCCAGGGAGCTGTGTGGGATCATGTCCCCCCACCCACTTAGGAAATCTTTCACTCATTCGGTGACTGTTCAGTAATAGACACGCTCCTAGCACCAGGCGAGTTGAACAGAAGCAGAAATGTCTGTTTCCCTGGGAGCTAATGACAGTGGGCCCGGTGTCCTGTCCCCTTCCCGTGTCCGCTCGATCCCGCCAGGAGCTCTGCCAAGTCCGGGTGCTGGAGTCCCATCTGTCCTCCCTGCAGCCCCGGGGTCCCACCCCAACGCATGTAGAACCCCCGGGGCCTGGCGTGGGCTCACAGGACTCGAGTGGAGTGGGAAGACAAGGTGTCCACGAGGCCTCCGGACTGAAGCTCTGCCCCCCAAAGAGCAGGCCCTGGTCCACGGTCAGAGCTCCAGACAATTGCAAGAAACGGTGGGGTCTGTTCTTGCCACCAGTGTCTACGGGGACCACGGTGCCAGCCACCTGCGTGGATCTGGGGCCCAGGGGCCCCTACTGTCACGGACGCTGGGCCCCCAGGGTCTTCAGCCCTTCTCCTCATGTGTCCAACCCATGAAAGGCAGCCCCGCCCGCGACCCAGGCCCCCACAACACGGACGGTCCGTCACCCACACTTGCTCCCAGAGCGGTTTGGTCACAAGTCCTGAGTGGCAGCCGCTCCTTCCCCGGGTCCACGTGACACGCTGCAACGGAGTGGCCACCGGTTTCATCCTTCTGCCTCCTCTGCTTTCCTGTCCTTGCGGGAGACGGGCCTCGGGCCTTTCGGTAACTGGGATCCCCAGAAGTGACTTCGGGGTGGTCCTTCCCGGCGTGCGCACAGGGTCGCGGTTCCACAAGACGAAGTGTTCCCCAAAGAGACTGTGGGCGTCCTAACTCATTTTGCCGTGCCCCCACCAGGACATCCCGAAGCCTGGGCCCCCTCTGAGCAGCGCGTGGCCTGTGTCACGCCCTCAGCGGCCGTGAGCCTGGGGATGCTTTGAACGCATCCATCTGTACAAGGAAATACCTGCCCGATGGCGTTTCTGCGAAAAGCCAGCTCAGCTTACGTGCAACACTGCTGGGGGTGGAGTTTCTGAGCAGGATGCAGTAAAAGGGAACCAGGCCACTCCTAAAAACACACTTCCTCCCAAGCCACTGCCCCCTTCAACCAAGCTCGGGGCCAGGGGCCAGGCTGCAGCTGGCTGGGATACACATTTTCCCCGTTGGCCACAAGCACAGACTCCAGGCCAGAGCTTGGGCAGATCCAGCCCTCCGCTGGGGACATTAAAACCGCTTTGCCCTCCTTTAGCCGACACCTAATTCCCAGCTTCTGCACGGGACGCTCTTGGTCTGAGCACAGAACCTGTTCATCTACCGAGGGAGGAAATGAAGCTGCCTCCTTCGTAAACATTGTTTTCCTCCGAAATTAAAAGGAAACAGTGTCCCGGCTGTCTGGCAGGCCCTGCTCGGGCTGTCGGAGCAGGTCTGAGCACCTTGCGGAGGCAAGGCCCTGAACGGCCGATAAATCACCACGGGGACAATGATTAGCATGATTCACAAAAAGGGATCCCAATTAAAGTGTGCGCTTTGGCTGGACCAACGTCCAAGGTGTCTTAAACACCCTGCATATCGGTGACAGAGGTGTCCTGGCACTACCGTCTGCCAGGGGGCGGGGGCGGGGGGAGTGAGCCAGCTCCCCACCGCAGGTGCCTGGGGAGGCCACCATGTTTGGGGGCGGAAAGAAACCGGCCCTGGGGTCTCAAGTTCCTGGATAGCACGTGCCTTTGGGAGCCAAGAGTGCGTCCATCCAGGGGGCAAGCTGCCGAGCTGAAAGGGCCCCAAGGTCGTTCTCCACCTGTGTCCCTCTGGGGATGGCGGTGCCCGGACTTCCTTTGGGAAACCGCATTCCCTTTTCTCCCTCTCTGTCTTCCTCTCTCACGGTGTAGATGCTAGAGATCCGAATGGAGGTGTTGGCAGCTACATTCCCTCCGGAGGCTCTGGAGGAATCCGTCCTGGCCTGTCCGTGCAGCTCTAAGGGTCTCTGGCACTCCCATGTCTAACCGCTGAGGTCCCACCCCCCCCTCCCCCGTCCATCGGACCTCTCTGCTTCCCTCCCACAGGGCACTTGGTGTGGGGTCAGGGCCCACCCGGGTCATCCAGGATGACCCCTCATCTCAAGCTCCTTAACTCAGTCACAGCTGCCAAGACCCTTTTCCCAATAAGGTCACAGCCACGGGTTCCAAAGCTTCTCGTTTTGCCCGCATGCTCACCCTGTGCTGCACGCTGCCCAGGGCGGGCTCCCCCGTGCCCAGGAGGTCGTCGCGCCTGCACTTGGTGCCCAAACGCGTGATGTGCCCAGGACGGTGTCCTCAATGAGTTGATTCGAGTGAAGGTTTGAGTGGAGTGCTCAGCGCCCTATCAGAGCTCAGGGCCACCCCGTTATCACTACTAAGCACTCAGATCATGGCCACCCGTTACTACGACCAGGCACTTAAAAGCATCCTGTTTCAGTCTAGTTTTTCGGTGGGAGGATCAGAGACTCCGCCCCGGCCGCTCTGGGCATAGGGTCCTGGTAGGGAAATTGCACAGAAAGCCACAGGAGGAATCCCAGGGAGACTGAGGTGCAAGGCTCAGGGAGGTTAGCCTTGCATCCGGAGGGCTCATCCCCACACGCAGCCCCAGAAGCAGGTGCAGACGGGCCCCTGGTTTCTGCCACAGCGCCTACACCGGCAGATCCGTCCGTGTCTCTGATTCAAATGTGTAATCAGGAGCCTTGCTGGCTCTGTTCATGTCTCAGCCCGGACCACATGGGGTTTGTCCCAGACCCCGCCAAGGACTGGATGCTCCTGAGTCAGGGGCTCACCCTGCACCGGTCAGCATGGCTGGGAGAGGCAGGATCACAGGCTGTCAGCACCCCTGCGGTCCCCACCCCGGCTCTGTGCGTGCAGGGGCCTGGGGTGGCGTGCTCTCCTTTAAACAGAGAGGCAGGGCGGTGGCCCGCGGGCAGGCGGGCCTCCTTGTAAGCAGCTGCTCAGCGCAGGGCTGGAGCGGAGACAGGCCCCCCCTTCTGGGACCGAAGGTCTCGGGCGGAGCGTGTTCTCTCCGCACCGGGGGAGGCAGAGGCAGCCCCACTCCACTCCCCCGGCGCCCCCGGAGGCCTTGATGGATGAGCCAGCTTCTCCGGGCCGCGCCCAGCCCTCCGGGCAGGCCCCAGAACCAGGAGAGATCTCCAGCTGCACAGCCAGAGGCCGGTTCTGCTTCCCTTACAAACGTGCTGACGCTGCAGGACGAAGGAACAGTCGGGAGGGGCCGGGGAGTCACAACATCTGGGCCTCGACGGTGTGTGCCAGAACCAGGGATCCCGCGGGAGCCGTGTGGGCCGTCCTCCCGCCCCTCCTCCCAGCTGCTGGGCTGGGGCCCAGGAGGAAGTCGGGGATGGGGGTAAGGACGGTCACGGCGCCTTGTGTTAACGCCGCAATAGACAAGGACTCCCCGTCAGCAGAAGCGCCTCCCAACTCAGAGGTGGTCGCACAACAGACCCGGACCCTTGGAAGGGGGTGCGCTGACCCGTCGGGGCTCCCTGGGACCTCAGAGGCGCCGCCTCCCCGGAGAGGCCTCCAGGGCTACAACACCTCTGGAAAAGTCAAAGGACGTCCACAGCAACTCTGCACTGATTTCAACCGTCAGTTTCCTCCACCCCTGCCTTCAGGAGTTTGAGCCGCCAAGCCCCGGCATCTTGACGCCCAGCGGAAGCTTCCGGACCACACAGACACCTGCCCCAGCTCTGTTAGCCGCGTGGGGGCCTGCAGAACCCACATGCCGCAGGGCACGGGGTCAGGGCCCTCTGGGGGGTATGTGCCCCCAAAGAATCGAAAACCCGAACCCAGACGTC
Organism: Lynx rufus; assembly: GCF_022079265.1. Classification (NCBI taxonomy): domain Eukaryota; kingdom Metazoa; phylum Chordata; class Mammalia; order Carnivora; family Felidae; genus Lynx; species Lynx rufus. Next base: position 2,540,359 of record NW_025814896.1, on the reverse strand, counting down.
GCACACGAATGTTCCTGCAGCCTTCGTCACAACTGCCAAACCACAAAACAGCCCCAGTGTCCATCGACAGGCGAGCGGATAAACAAAACGGGGTCTATCCGTACAGTGTGATGTGATTCAGCCATTGAAGGCAATGGCGTCCCGACACCTGCTACCGCGGAGGGACCTAGGACGTGCTGAGAGACAGAAACCAGACACAAGGTACAAACACCGTGGGACTGGCTTACAGGAAGTGCCTGGAATAAGGAAATTCTGAGACAGGAAGCGAGTGGAAGAGAGCCTACAGGGCGGGGATGGGGGCACCACGGGGAGTCACGGTTTCTAGGGCACAGAGCCTATGCCTGGGAAGATGAGAAAGTTCTGGAAATAGTGGGATGGTCACCCCACTCTGTGAGTGTGCTTAATACCCTGAAATGTGCACTTGAGTTGGTGACCATGGCAAGCTCTGCGTTATGCATTTAACACAACAAACAAAAGGTGCTCGAACTGCCCAGACAGTCCACCAGGAGGGAATCTGTTGCTAAGTTCCGGTGCGTCTGGACCAGAGACAGCAGGCACTTTCTGTGGAGGGTCGGGTAACACGCATGAGGTTTCGTGGGCCGTTCAGTCTTGGTCTCCTGTTCCTCTTGTATTTTTTTTTTCTTTTACAACCACATGAATTGTAAACACCATTCTCAGCTTACAGGCTGTGCAAAACGGGCCGCGGGCCAAATTCGGCCTCTGGGCTGCAGGTTGCTGAACCTCCGGTCTTTGCTACGAACATAAACATTACGTATTTTACAAGGAAATAACTACTTTTATTTTATTTTTATTAGCACTGAGAGATTTCAAAATGTGTTACAATGGAAACAATTTGCAAAGCGAGATGGTGTGGTATGATTATGTTTACGGAGAAACAAAACCACGTGTTTCTGGGCATCTGGGTGGCTCAGTCGGTTAAGCGTCTGACTTTGGCTCAGGTCATACTCTTGAGGTTTGTGAGTTCGAGCCCCGTGTCGGCCATGTGCTGACAGCTCAGAGCCTGGAGCCTGCTTCGGATTCTGTCTCCCTCTCTGTCTGCTCCCCGCCCTGCTCGTGCGCTGTCTCTTTCTGTCTCTCCCAAAAATGAGTAAATATTAAAAAAAATTTTTTTTAAAGAAGGTGACGGGCACCTGGGTGGCTCAGTCGGTTAAGCATCCGACTTCGGCTCAGGTCATGATCTCACGGCTCATAGGTTTGAGGCTCCCCTCAGGCTCTGTGCTGTCGGCGTGGAACCAGCTTCTGACGCTCCGCCCCCTTCTCTCTCTCTGCCCTTCCCCCACTTGTTCTTTCTCTCTCAAAATGAATAAACAAACCTTAAAAAAAAACATGTATCTTTTTTGTTTGTTTGTTTGTTTTGAGAGAGAGAGAGAACACAATTGGGGGAGGAGCAGAGGGAGAGGGAGAGAGAATCCCAAGTAGGTTCCCGGCTGTCAGCACAGAGCCCGACCCAGGGTCGGTCCCACGAAACACAAGATCACCACCTGAGCTGAAACCAAGATCAGACGCTTAGCCAACCGAGCCACCCGGACACCCTGAAACCACGATTTCTTTACGTGCATATCTGCTTGTGAGCACAGAGAAGTCTGGACAGACGCAAAGCCATCGACGGCTGTTACCTCTGAAGTGGGTTTGGCTGAGAGTCCAAGGAACTCTGCCTCATCTTTCATTTTCATTTTCTTATTTTTATTTTATTTTTTTATGTTGTATTTATTTTTGAGAGAGAGCACGAGCGGGAGTGGGGGAGGGACAGAGAGAGAGGGGAACAGAAGATCCGAAGCAGGCTCTACACTGACAGCCGTGAGCCCAGTGTGGGGCTCGAACCCACAAACTGCGGGATCATGACCCATGCCGATGTCAGACATTCAACCAACTGAGCTACCCAGGCGCCCCTTGAATTTTTTTTTTTAAATAAGCATGTAGTTACTTGTGAAATTCAAGACAATTTTCACCAATAATACCAAAGAAAGGATTATGTTTCCCATACCCCCAACTCACATCATAATGGTCCTCCTGTGCTTGAGAGGCTCTGTCTGTGAATGTGCCGTAAGACCCCACTCTCGCCCTGACAAACCTTTCCCACCCAAGGGAAATGTGGCCCAGAGCAGCAGGCAAGTGACACGGATGGTTCTGAGAGCTCAGGACAGTCCTGCAGAGCCCCCCCCTTCCATGTCTCAGGAAGGGGACATCCTTGTGTGTGGGGACAGCACAGGCCATTGTCACTGCGCGCTGGGACGCCCTTGGGGGCCGCAGGGACTCAGCCCCACGTGCTACCTGTCCCCCAGGGTAACGATTCACTCTGATTCCCCCGACCTGGGGCCAGGTGTCAGGTCAAGTTTCCCCACCAGTTCAACACAGGGTCGGAATGACAGATGGATGTCCCAGCAGAACATGAACGCTTCGTAGAAACCCCTCTGAGGCTGGAACTCATCCGACCTCGTGCCCTGGGCCAGCAGGCCACAGCCTCATCGGAGGGGGGCGCAGGCTAAGTCAGCCATTCGTCCTGGGAGGGTCAGGTGGAGAGTCCCTTTCTGCTCTGCCCAGCCTGGCCCCCTCTCCCCCGGGGAGGACACCTCTGCCCCTGCAAACAAGCTACGTGTCTGGGCTCCTGGGCTCCAGGCTTCCAACCCACCCGGTCCCCGGTGCAAGCCGGAGCCTGGGAACTTCTCCGCAGACAGCTGTGACGCGCATGGGACAGCACCGGGAGCGTAGAGAGCCAGGGGCTCCAGGGCCCAGATGCCTCCCCTGGGGCTGTTACAAGTAGGAAAGCTGTGCTCATCTCCGGGACCCTCAGGGAGTAGTCAGCAGCCACGGGGGACACAGCCTTTCACTGCACCCAGCGTCTCCACTCGATTCTCCACTCCTCGAGGCTGCCCAGAGCCCCGTGAGGCCAGTGTCATTGTCCCCACTCAACAGGGCAGGAAACAAAGCTGGGCGTTTGTGAGACAAGACCAAATCCCTGGAGGGGGGGGCGGGACCGGGCCCTAGGCCCGCTTTTCCTGCCACTAAACTCCTTCTTCCAAAGGGCAGAGGGAGACTGGCAGGTGTCCCCTCCCCCGAAATTACCTACAAATAAACTAGTTTTCATGAACTGGTCCGTGCTGCTGAGTTTGCTGTTCGCATCCACAGATTCCTAATAATAATATCTCCCTCAAACCGTTGCTTTGAAGATTGAATGAGATACTACTTGGGGAGTACGCGTGTAGGAGGGTCATCGCCCAAGGGAGTCCGGCAGAACACTGTCACTGCCTTCCAGAAAGATCCCTCCACTTCCTCCGGGCACACTTCATGACGGAACTGGATGTCACAGTCACTCCCAGGTTGCTGGCTTTCCCTCCTGGCCCGTGTCGTGTAGAGTTTGCGTCCAGTCCAGACGACCGTTTCTTTTTCCTGCTGTAGGCTCTCCGTCGTTTGGAGTTAATACAAAGTAGCCCACGTCAGTTGCGATGAAGGAGATACAATAGATACGACAGACAGACGTATGGAAAGGAAAACTCACCTGCAGGGAATACTGTCTACAGAAGCAGGAGCGGAAAACTGACGCACGTGTGGTCTTCTGGGTATGTTACGTTCTGCGATGTGTGTGCACACATACACACGTGAGTGCACACGGTCCTACGTTACACACAGAGACACACGCACAAGCATGCGTACGTGTGTGCACACATACAGAGGTGCACAAACATAAATGCACACGTGCGCACGCAGAGAAACACACGTGTGCACAAACACCCACTTGCACACAGAGAGAGGCACACACACACACACTCACGTAGAAATTTCAGTTTTCGTACTGTTTCCTAACAAAATTGGGATTCTACACACGCACTTGCACACAGAGAGAGGCACACACACACACACACTCACGTAGAAATTTCAGTTTTCGTACTGTTTCCTAACAAAATCGGGATTCTACAATTTGTGTTCTGCACTTACTATACTCTGGCCTTTCCCACGTCAGCACAGATGAACCACCTTGTTCCCAGGGCCGCGTCCTACTCCGCCCCTGAATGCGCCACAGTGGACTGAATGGTGTCGCCACCCCCGCACACGTGCAGAAGGTGACTCCCAATGATTGCCTAGCACCAAGCACGCTGCGCTGAACCTTCTTTTTAATACAACGTTGCACACTCACGCTGCTGTTTCTGCAGAATGGAACCGATCCCGGAAGGTGAGGAATGGCCACGGGATAAGAAGGAACGTGGGAAAATCTACCGTGGGAGAAACAAAGTGTTCTCTTCTCTCTGCCTAAATTCTTCCGAGGGAACCAGCACAGAATGCCCTCCTGCTTCTCCTCCCAGCGCCAGCATTTACCTGAAATATCCCCACAGGCTGTCTGCAGTAATCAGCCTCAACGGATAATTGTTTGACAAGCCACATGTTGCCATCGTTTCCTCGATACTTTGGGAGGAGGTGACATAATATTGTGACAATGTACTGTAACACTTATGAAATCTTAATAACCAGTGCACGCCGAAGGTCGCGAGTTCCCAGCCACGCCGAAGCCCCGCACACGGCACCGTCTCTGCCGGAGACAGATCGCTCTCCTCGGGTGTGGCTGCAGCTTTAAGGAAGACGCTAAACCACGTTCCTTCCCACCTCGCCGCCTTTGTGAACAGTGTGACACGTCTTGCCTTTGAAATATCCAGTTAGGAGGGCTTGGAGGGAGGGGAGGGTGGGGGATGGGCATCGAGGACGGCACCTGTTGGCATGAGCACCGGGTGTTGTATATGGAAACCAATCTGACAATAAATTTCATATTCAGAAAAAAAAATCCAGTTAGAAGTACAGAGAGAAGGGGATTAAAGCTGGATTTCCCAAAAGGTAGATGATTCTTCCTCCTCTAAGGAATAAAATATTCCAATTAAGACTTGGCAACTGGGGCGCCCGCGTGGCTCGGTCGGTTGAGCATCTGACTTCGGCTCAGGTCACGATCTCGCGGTTTGTGGGTTCGAGCCCCGCGTCGGGCTCTGTGCCGACAGCTCGGAGCCTGGAGCCGGCTTCGGATTCCGTGTCTCTCTCTCTCCTCCGCCCCTCCCCTGCTCAGGTTCTGTCTCTCTCTCTCTGTCTCTCAAAAGTGAATGAACATTTTAAAAAAAATGTTAAGACTTGGCAACTAAATAGCATTGCCTGAGGAACTATACGTGAGCTAACCCTTTACGACACCGATATGCACCCGGACCCTTAGCGGTGAGCGTTGCTCCCACTCAGGAAGACAGGATGGCACTCTGTCTTCCAACCCACTAGGCCCAGGCCCGATCATGGGGAAGCTTGATATATTTTGTGAAGTGAGTGTCATCCACAGCCTGAAGTGTTTAAAAATCAGTCATTCCATTTAATTAGATCTTCAGTAGCTCTGAAAATTAATATCACACCAATTGTGACACTAATGAGCTCTGTGGTCTTGGGAGTGATGGAGACAAGGGTCTCGGCAGGGACTGGGGATACAGACACTCACAGCTTTGCCTCTGCCTTGTTTCTGCGACTTAATTCGGGAGCCAGCAGCCGGTTTTAACAAGACCACACGGCGTCCACGCGCTGTGGTCATTCAGCCCGCTACGTCTGAGAAAAAATACATAACCAGCCGTGACTTAACAGAACTGACATGCCATTTTTTCCAGCTTTTTTCAAAACCCCATGTTTGCAGCATCGACCTCATTAAAAAGCCTGTAAGCAGGATGAGGATCTGGGTCCTGTATATATTAATAAAATCATCGATTTTCCCTGAGCCAACTTCTCTCTGGCACAGAGATGCCTAACAACACTGCGAAAACATTGCTCATGTCAATTTCCAGTGTACCACTGTTAATATCCAATTTCGAGAGCACATCTTTTATTTGTAAAAGCAAATTGCTAGAAAAAGCGATTGCCACTGGCATCCTGTGTTTCTAGCTCCAGCACGAATCTTCATGGAAAATTTATAGGAAATAGTTTCTAAATTTCTCCATAGCCTATGTAGCACGGGTGTTTATCATACATTTAGATACCTATGTGACTTGATTATTTTTTTTAAGTGACAACCCATGTGAATTTAAAATGAGGTTACTTTAGGGTGCATAAATTAGATAACGTGTGCTAAAGGATTAAAAATGAAAGGCAGAAGAAGGAGCCACAGACCTACTGGAAAAACCCAGGCTTGGATCATCGCTAGCGTTTCGAACGGGTCCCCCTCAACCACCGTGGGATGCCACATAGCTGCAGCCCCACTGGACAGGAGAGTGAATACACACGACTCTGGGAATTACAGCCAGGTAATTAAGGACATTTGTGAAGGCGCTCGGGGAAACCAATTGCTCTCTGGCATTATTGATTGAGGGAGAAGTCAAGTAATGTTAGGCGTCAAGTAGGGCCGACCAGACCAGTAAATAAAAGAACGATACATTTTAAATGCAATTGTTGCAACGGGCACTAAGCAATCACTCTATTAAATAAACCGGTCGGGGCTGAATGCGTTCGAAGCTCCCAGTATGTCTTCATGGATGTGTAAAGCAGAGCAAAACAGGAAACAGAAAAAAAAAAAAAATTGAGTAGAATGGTAACGTGGGCTCTAAACTGAGGGAACCTGTGCAATCAGGCTGCTGATAGAAATGTGCGAGTGACAATGGACCCCGAGGAAAAGCCATAAACTGCGTAATTAGACGTATTAATAGGAACATGGGGAAAATGCGTCAACGTAAAAGCCGTGATGTCCAGAACAGGCGCTCAGAGTAATTAACCTGTCAAGGGCGCAGCTCACCGCAGCGCGTGGACCCGACCTGCCCTTGGGACCGAGGCCACGGCCAGGCTGCCCTTGGCCGGTGTGCGCGGGCTGCGGGTTTGTTTCCTTTGGCTTTTGTGGTGCTTTTCACTTTGCCTTTGGAACGACCGCCGATACGTCAGACTTGGGAAATTTCACATAAAAAGTCTGATTCCCGGCTTTTCATGGAAAATCGAGACCCGACCGCACCGCGGCCACCTTCCCGTGGGACGGAAAGTGCTCTAGCTACAGGGAGGGAGGAACCCCTCTCCCCACTGTGCACACCAGTGTCACACGCACCCACACACCCCTGCCACGCACCTGCCACGTGACCCACGCCCCGGCCACGTGAGTGTGAGCCAAGTCCCCTCCCCTAACAGACCCGTTGGACATCCGGTCTCACTCGGTCCAGGAGCTGGCAAGCGCAGGCCACCCTGGCCCACCTGGGTTCGAGTTCAGCGATGGCCTTCTTCATAGATCGCCGCAAAGATCATGTAAAGATGATAAGAGTCTGTGCTCGGTGCTGTCCGGGGAGAAAATCAATTTCTCATTCTCCTAAAAAGCTCACGATGTGACTGGAATTTACCAGAACCGAGTAAACAGAATTGTCATCCCCCTTGAATGCGGGGGGGGAGGGGGGAGGTGTTAGAAAAAGACTTTATCATTCTATTTCAACTCTCCTATTATTACCTAAGTTTGACTGATTTTTTTCCAGGGATGGGATTGTTACAGGGCGACTTCACGATGAACCTTGCAGAAACCATGCTTCCGGCTTTATAATAGAGACATTTGAAAATTTAAATCACTGGTGAAAGATTGAAGCCTAGCGACTGGGAAGATGTGGTTTTTTTTTTTTCCATTTATTTTCCTTGAAAAGTACAGCCGAGCCAGCATTTGCTCCTGAGTCTGACTGTCTCATCGCAGGGCAGGTAACAACAGAGAAGGGAATGAGTGACCTTGGGCTTGCCAAGGTCATGGAAACAAGCCTTCTGTCCCCCCCGGGTATAGACCTAGGGCAGAATACGGAAGGTGTTCCTGGGCGAGAGGGGCAAAGTCCTTACGCTGGAAGCCGAGGACAGCGTCCCACGGTAGCCTGGAGCCCATCTCTGCTCCAACGAGCCCCCCTCAAGGTTCGCCTACATCCAGGACAAGACGGGCTTCAGAAACCACCTTGCAGCCATGGTCACTCTAGGTCACTCATGTGCGACGGGCACAACACAGCCAGGTCATGCCGAACATTCGGGTGCGGTGGCAACGCACACAACGTGCTCAACACGGTGCCCGCGGAGCAAATGGCGCACGCATACTGGCTACGGGGGCTGAGAGGCTGGTGTATACGCTGACAGTGAAGGGGTGGGGGAGCCCGAACCCCGGTGTCCCCCCCACAAGGTGGTGTCCCCTTTTTTGCTGTCTGGGGAAGTTATCTGGCTTCATCTCTGAAGGTAGAATAATAACTCCTACTTTGTGAGAACTCCACAAGGCGACATTGAAAATGCAGCTCGAGGCAAGCAAACGCATTATTAGATACTATTCTGTAGCACCTACGCTTTGCTAGGACCCGTATTTCAGGAACTGATCGGACGAGGCCAGATGATTTGGACAGCTACTGGAACTTGCACCGATGACTGAGAGCAACATTTCTCAAACAGTGATTCAGAAACGTCCTGCAAAGTATCCACTGTCTGCCCCCTGCATCGGCTGTTTCCGAGTGTCCACTCGGTGTGCTGGCAACGGGAACACGAAGTCCAGTCCTTGTCCCAAGGTGCGCCTGCCATGATTCCAGAGGACAAATGGCTTATTGCACGCTCTTGCCACAAGCGCCCTTTGCTTCTGGCCGGTGAAGTGACGTGTTCCATGGTTCATGCGTAGACTCGGCTATTTGCCATCATCCTCACTCTTGAGGAGAGTCATGCAGATTTAACCAAGTTAAGAAAGCCCCTTGGAGATAATGCTGCGAGGACACAGTTAAGGCGTGCGTCTCCTTGGTATTTCCCATCGAGATCCACAGTGCTGCAGCCTGGAGTCCTTGCAGCTGCTTGACCACGCGGTCGTGAGCTTGCACCCCATTTCGGGCAGGCCCGCGATTCAGAGCAAGGACAGCTGGAGCTATTGGGGTTTTCTTTGGAACAGACCACAGGCCACGAACAGGGATATCAAGTGCACCGATGGTCATAAAGTCGGGGGAGCTCCAGGGACGCCGAGCCGCGGAGGGACGTGCATGGGGGCTCGCAGGTGACTCCGGAGAGGGGAGGGAGCTGTGGCTTTCTGTTTGGGATTCAAGGCATACAGCATCCCGCAGGAAGCCGAGATCCGTCTCTTATGAAATGAGATACTCACTCCGCTGAGCGCCCGGCTGTATATTCTGAACGCATCGCACGCAGTCAACCCCGCGGGGCTCGGCACTCACACGCGTCCAGGCGAACGGCCACCCACCCAAGCCGGGCGCGCCGGATGCTGAGTTCTGTCCTTGCCGTTCTCCGTCTCATCCACAAGCGCTGAGGCTTCCTCCGGTTGTTCGGCACAATGAGGTTTTGATCCGATTTTCCAGCTGATGACTTCATTCCTCCAGAGTGAACACTAACTGCTTTGAGCTTTTCTGGAAGTTGCCTGAAGTGGAAAGTGAGAACGTGTATGTTAGAGCAACAAAAGTTCATGTCATGAGTTATTGCTTCCTCGGCGTATTTGAGAAGTAACCTTTCGTTTGAACTCCAGAATTTTTCTCCTGATCAGCAGAGTTGGCGTCGGGCTTCTGGGTAAAGAGCATCTTACTGAGCCGAACCTCCGAGGCCGCCCCCCCCCCGGCCCCCCGCCTAAGCCCCTTCATGACTTTTCCTCATTCCCACAAAGACACAGCGTCTGCTTCGAGACAGTCCAGAGGGACAGCCCACGTCCTCTGGGCTGTTTATCACGTCAGCCACTTCCATGAGGGCAAGTTCCTCGCAAGTTGCCACCTCTACCTTCCTCATTCTGCAGGTGCGAAAAATTCACTGACGCTGCTGCTCGTCAAGAGACGCGAAGAATTTCCTCCGACTTGTCTCAATTCATGCTTGAATTCCAACACCCATCTCGGAAACCTACAGTCGCTGTTGCTTTAAGCCCCGCGTCCTCCTTCCCTTTCTTCCCCAAGCCGAACGGTCCGGCGTGTGCTTTGTAAGAACAGAAAAGCTGTCGCCGCGTTGGCTCTGGGTCTCGAGAAAGGATTGTGCAACCTGGGGGGACGGGGCACGATTTTTGCCAGGGGAAGTTTACCGCAGCCCTTGCGGCTATAACCTCAAAAGGCGGTCTGCTCTCCACGATGCCCTTTGCGTCTTCCGAAAATGCATTTGCACGCGGGATTGTCACGGTAGTTGTCACGCAGCTCCCACCCTGGCGGTCTGCCCCAGGGCGGTGTCCAGAGATGCACGTCAGCCGGGGCTCGTGCGGCCAAGGGGGGGGCGACCGAACAGCGACGTGAGACAGTCACTTGGTTTCAAACCTAAGATCCGTGGGTTGTCTTTCTCTCTTGGGGCGTTTTGTTCTTTGTCCGATCATTATTCTTTCTCATTTTGCTTCTCCGCCAGCTAGAAAGTTCTGTCTTCGGGTCCATAATAATCGTCTGAAGTCCTCCCTCGCGGGGAGAAGCAATCGGGAATCTTCCTGCAACCAGGCGAGTGTCAGAGCAGCTCCTTCCCAGACAGCTTGAAGTCTCCTTGTCATCGAAATCTCAAACTCTATCACCGTAAAAAAGTAAAATACAAAGTAACAGGCATATTCCTTTCCATCTGTTTTACACTCTCATTATACCTTGTTACTTACAGGGAGCACGATCAGGCCACATGACTGGTACCTGACGCTGAGACTGCAGAAGCGAAGCCCTTACCAGTCACCACGAATAAGGAGGGTTCCTGTTAAGGTATCACGTCGGACCCGCAGACCTGCCTGGTTCTCCGATGTCACCAACAGAGCTAAGTGGGCGATTAAGGGGTTAAGCGGGATCCACCCCGTTAGTGACATCTGTCTCCCAGCACAAGGGAACCCGGGCCGTGGGAGGGGTCCCTTCCCTCCCAGGTCAGGCCACCCCTGTCTGTCAGACAAATACAATAGGAATTACTTAATTTAACCCCGTTTCGGTGCTAATTGAATTCCATTTTCTAAATCCTGAATAAATACATTACAACTGCCGTTTCGGTCAAACGGAGAGAGAGAGCCATGTTTTAATGACTCCCCTGTGGGTTTAATGCCTATTCTATCCTGAGAATAATGACTCCGACAGGCCTGGAATACATTGAAGGGATAATGGTTATTTAAACATGTCAAGTCTTTACAGAGCAGATAAGTATTTTAATTTGCATTTATGAAAATCAAAAAGTAAGCACGGGAAACAGGTGCCATTGTGTCTCCATCCTAAGCCGTGGGAAACCCGGAGTTGCAGAATCAGGAAGTGCGGGGGCAGGAAAAGCTTCGTGCCCACAGCCACACTTCCGTTCCTTCCCGAGAGGCCCTGCCGCCGGCCAGTCTGTCCTCCATACGGCGTTCTGGTCAGTGGGCCTTAACACGGCACATCCGAGCACACACCTGCCTGGCTTTACACCTTCAGGGCCCGCCTGTCGCTCTGTCATCAGCACCAACAGCAACAAGGTGAGGGCCGGCGGGCCTCCGCACGACGTGCCTCCTTGGCACGCCTTGATTTCCAGTCCCACTTACACCTCAGGACCTTTGCACATGCTGCACTCTGTAACCCTCACACTCACACACGCCATCCTTTGTAATTATCTAATTATTTATGTCATCACTGGATTAACGTGTGTCTCCAGATAGGCAGTCAGTCAGCCGCCTTACCTAATCTGTTCGATATCAAACCCCCGCACATGTTTTTGCCCAGCACACAGTGTGCTTCTCCCTAAGCTTCTGATTGAATGAATGAGTGAATCAATCAATCGATGTCTTACTTTGCAAACTCCGCGGAGCCTAAAAATAAATAAGCGTTTTAGTCAAGCTGTTTTTCTTATTCTTCCCATAAGCCAGTGCTTCCTTGACTCCAAGTCACTTCGTGTTCATTAACCTCCATATTCTTCCCTTATTCTCCTTTCATTCCATCCGTTAAGATTTTCAAATCCCCTCCCCCATCACTATGTACCCGGGAGACATTGGACTCCTCTCCCCCAGTACTTGGACCAATCCTCCTTCGTTGTCTGGGGGTCTGTTTCTTTCCTGGGGCTTCTCTGGAGGCAGAGCAAACACGTCTCTCTCCGGTGCCACGGGCCACGTACCCCAGGCAAGCGCCCGCCTGAGAACAGCCCGGATGGGCCCCTCTCCGCAGGTGTCCTCGTTCCCGCCCCCCACCCCGGCTTCCTCCACTTGCTCTGCCTGGAGGGGTCGGTGGGAGCCCTGTGCTCCCTGAGAAGGTGGCCGTGGATGGCACCCAGCTGCCGGGGCACCTGTAGACACGTAGGGGGACCACCCGCCTGGTCTCAACTGGAAAGCCAGACCCCCGTCAGCCAGCAGCTCCATCCATCAGGGGCAGAGGAGCTGGGGACAGGTTGGCAAGTGGTTAGCAACCAGCTTTCAGATGAAAAGGGTGTATATAGCACCTGCCAAGTTCCACGGGGTAAACACTCACCGTGGCCGAGTGCGAGCCACCAGCGTGATGTCCCCAGAGTGAACTTGGGGAGGGGTGGGCTTCTGAAGAAGGCCGGGCTGCTGCCTGACCCTGCGGGCTTGCCTGACAGCTTTGTCCTTCTTCCCTCCTTCCGTGGAAGACGGGTCCCATCTCCAGCTGCCAGACCCTGCGAGAGGGACAGAAAAGAGTCTCTCTCCCAAGCGCTCAGGAGCCTCTGTTGCTCTCGGAAGTCTTTGCCAGGATTTGAAAATGCCCACCCTGCCGTCTAATGAAGTAGATTTTAAGAGCCCGCACACCCAACTCGGACATTTGACAGAAGACCTCCCTGCAGGCTTAAAAAGTTCCATTCAAGGGGCGCCTGGGTCGCTCAGTTGGCTAAGTGCCTGGCTCTTGATTTCGGCTCAGGTCATGGTCTCGGGGTTGTGAATTCGAGCCTCACGTCGGGCTCTGCGCTGACAACACCCGGAGGCTGCTTGGGATTCTCTCTTTCTCTCTCCCTCTCTCTCTCTCCACCCCTCCCCCCACTCGCACCCACACGTGCACTCTCTCTCTCTCTCTCAAGATAAATAAACTTTAAAAAATTCCAATTCAAAACATAAGCAAGATTCTAGAATATCTGCCTGAAAATCATTTTCTAAAATAAGAATAATGGCAAAATGTAAACATGTAGAAGAGGGATGTAAACACATAAGAAACCTCGAATCACGAGCGTTCGCAGCTGTTGACCCCGGGGCCTCGCAAGGCCTGACTTACTCCGCCCGCGAGCACGGCGGCCAGCTTCACCCTTTGCCTTGGGTTTTGCCTTGAAGAGCAGAACCGAAGGGCTTGGTGGATAGCGGAAGGGAGAGGAGCCTGGGTTTTGTTGTGGGGGTGTGTGCAGGTGAGAGAGGAGAGGGGAGAGAGAGAACAGAGAGGCAGAGAGAGAATGGGGGGGAGAGAGAGAGAGGAAGAGACCTGGCTACCAATGGGGACGAGCTGGGTCTTTGTCTGATGAGCTGTAATCCAAGCGTGAGCGGCTGCGTCTACAAATTTACATCTCAGGAGTTTGAGTCAAAGGGCAGGTATGGCCAGCAGAGTCACGCAGCCCAGCATCTCGGGCCACCGTCGCCTGTGACGCTCAGCACCCTGGCGTGTGCAGCTTTGGAGCAGACGCGGGACCCTGCCCGACCGTGTGCGCATCGATCTGCAAATAGACCCTCCTTGACGGTGGTAATTCCCACTTGTGCCTTTATAAATCGAGCTACTTTTTAAATGCACGATGTCGCCACCCTCCCCTTCTCTGCATGGATTCCCCAGGACCTGTCCACACGGCAGCTTGTCTTCTTAGGATGATGGGTCAGCCATCCCGTCATCTTCGCAGATCTAGAGGGCCGTCAGCCCCGTCATCTGACTGCAGTGTTTGCCGAAGGTGTGGGGAAATGAGCCCCCCCCCCGCCCGCTGCTGATGAGAGAGCGTATCTACGAACATCTTTACGTTGTTTCTTGTTCGTTTTGTTTGATTTTTTTTTTTTTAATTTTGGAGGGCAGTTGCACAGTATCATTTAGAAATTAAAATGTGCATGACCATTGACCCAATTTCATTTCTAAATCTATCTGTAAAAATAACAGCACAAATGAACAAAGACGCACAGTGGGGAGTCATGAACCTAATACTTACCTGGAGGGATGTGTTTGATTTGGGGGCATCCGTACAATGGAATACCCTGTGCTCATCTCTGCACCTCAATACTCCTGTGGGCTTGGCATGTATGAAATCATTGTTGGAAACTGCTGAGCACATGGCCATGGGGACTGTATAATTTCTCTCTCAAGTTTGATGCCCTTTTCCAGAATATAATAATTTTTTAAATATTTATTTATTTTTGGGAGAGAGAGAGAGACAGAGACAGAGCGTGAGCTGGGGAGGGGCAGAGACAGAGGGAGACCCAGAATCCGAAGCAGGCTCCGGGCTCCGAGCTGTCAGCACAGAGCCCGACTCGGGGCTCGAACCAATGAACCGTGAGATCACGACCTGAGCCGAAGTCGGATGCTTAACCGACTGAGCCATCCAGACGCCCCACCCCTGCTTTTTCACAATATAAAACTCCATTCATTCATCTCTGGGACCGATATTTACTGCGTGCGGCTATAAGCCGATGGCAGGACCTCAGCTAGTTGCAGCGGACAGAGCAGACTTGAGTCGGGGAGCAGAGAGGGGCGATGTGGAGGTGCCGACGGCGTGGAGCGCCCACCAAGAGAACCACCCCCAGGGGAACCAGCAATGGCTTGGGGCCGCGGTGAGCCAGGACTCCGTTCCAGAAACAGTGTTCAAGAGAGCAAGAGGCAGTGGTTCCCAGGTGGAGCATGTTCCCAACAAACGGATGATGGAAGTTTTGGAAGGAAGGGCGGTAACTCAGGAGACAGGAAGATAAGTTTTGGACCGGGCACCTGGGTGGCTCAGTCGGTTCAGCGTCCGACTCTTGGTTTCGGTTCAGGTCACGATCTCATGGTTCATGGGTTCGAGTCCATATCAGGCTCTGTGCTGATAGTGCAGAGGCTGCTTGGGATTCTCTTTCTCCCTCTCTGCCCCTCCCGTCCTTGTGCTCTCTCTCTCTCTCTCTCAAAATAAATAAATCACCTTAAAAAAAAAAGAGATGACCTAGAGAGATTGAGAAAGTCGCCTTTTTGGTGCAACCAGAGTGTTGGAACATGAATCCGAACCCAGGTCCGCCTGGTTCCAGGTGTTTTTGCCACTCGAAGGGCACCTTGCAAGATTCCCTGAGAGCTCCTCTGTGGAGATTAAAAGAAAGAAATGTTGCAAGTGATGAAAACGTGAGATAACACCTTGCAGGTTTCCAGCGTGAGATACAACGGGCAGGTGTCCACAAGCCTTGGGAGGCACGTGGACACTTTGGTAGAGGATGCACCAGCCAGATAGGCAGATACGATCAAGTTTCTATAATGGAACTTTGTGCTTTGAGAGAGGCTGAGATACAGTTTAAGCAAAGTGGAGTCAGACACTTGACACGTTCCTTCCGTGTCGTGTCGGAGAGTCCTGGACAGATCACTGCTTCCGCCTTTACCACGCGTGTGGAATTGGACAAACTGCAAGCCACGGGCTTTTTCTGAACCAAGGCTGCAGAGCAGGCAAAAAAAAGCACCCAAACCTGGGGAGAAACAGATGCTTGCAGGGAAGAAGAAAACCCTAGCATTCGCCGACACAGGGCAGATGTTGCCTGATTTCACTGGCACTGGTAGGAATCTCATCTGTAAACTGTTAACTGGTTAACAAAGGCCAAGCAAGGGCAACAGGAGAGTCAAGTGCATGGGGGCTACTACCCCCCAGGTGGGGGATGCGTCCTCGTCAAACACATCAGGTGTTGTGTGTATCACATGTGCTGCTGGGATGCACGTCAACCGTGGCATAAAGGATGGGAGGGAATTAGGGACATACTTGTAAGTCCCTTACCCTGCGTCGAGGTGGGGCAATGCCATCTGAAGGTGAACCTAGGTTTTTTCAAATGTGTGTGGTACACGCGAGGAAAAACTCACAAAATTAAGAGGTATAAGTAATAGAAGAAATCAAGCAGAATCATACAGTGGTCCCTCATACCTAGAGAAGACACAGCAGAAAGAGGGGAGTTTTTAGAAACTAGAAAACAAGTAACAAAATGATGGCGGGATTTTTAATTAATTAATTTTTTAATGTATTATTTTTTTAATGTTTATTTTTGAGAGAAAGGGAGACAAAGCGTGAGCAGGGAAGGGGCAGAAAGGGAGGGAGTCGCAGAATCCGAAGCAGGCTCCAGGCTCTGAGCTGTCAGCACGGAGCCCGACGCGGGGCTCAAACTCACACACCAAGCGATCACGAACTGAGACGAAGTCGGACGCTTAGCCGACTGAGCCACCCAGGGGCCGCACAAAATGATGTGTTTTAATCCAGTTACATCAATAATCATTTTAAATGTGGATGGTCTCAATACAACAGTTAAAAGGCAGAGACTGTCAGGTTGGGTTCAGAGAAAGGAAGACAGCTACACGTGGTCCAGGAAATATCGATTTTAAACACAAAGACACACATGCAATGAAGGTCGGAAGCTAGTGAATGCTCTACACCACACAAACACAAATGATAGAAAGCTGCAAGAAATATACCAACTTTAGGCAGAGCAGAATTTGGAACAAAGAATATCATCAGAGATAAAGAGGGATGTTTATGCAGATATCTATCCAGATAATAAAAATATCCGGAAAACCTCTACGTATTTGGGAATTAAATAATATACTTCTCCATTAGGCACGGATAGAAAGGAATTTTCTGAGGAAATTAAAATGATTCTGAGCTCAACGACAATAAAAGTACAACGTATCAAAATGTGTGGAATGCAGATAAAACAGTTTATAGGACAATTTGTAATATGACATGCTAATAATAATAATAAACAGAATAAAATTCCACCCTGAGGAATTAAAGCAGGGAAGTCACTTAATCCCAAGGCAAGCAGAAGGGAGGAAATAATAAAGTTGAGGATAGAAAATCAATAAAATTGGAAACAGAAAAATAGTAGACAAACCCAAAGAAACCCAAAGAAACCAAAATCTGGTTCTTACAGAAGATCAGTAAAATTCATAAAGCTGTAGCCAGGCAGATCCAGAAAAAAGAGTGAATCACAGTTTACCAGCATCAACAATGACTGTGTCATCACTTCTGGTACCCCCAAATATCGAGGATGACAAGATTTTACGAACGACGCCATGCTGATAAACGCAACAACGTAAATGAGCTGCACCAACTCCTTGGAAGGCACAAGCCCCTGAAACGTACTCTGAGCAGGTAACCTGAATGGTGTCACATATATCAAAGGCGTTATTAGTTAGAAACCTCCAGAAGAGAAACTTCCCGGCCCAGGTACCTTCACTGGCAAATTGTATGAAGCACGTAAGAAAGAAGCATCTCAAATCTTCACAACAGCCTCCAGGGAATATGGGAAAAGACAGTGCTCTCAATTTACGTAGATGCCAGGCTTATTTTAATACTACTACCGAATAAAGACATTACAAGAAAGAAAGAGAGAGAGAAGGGGGGGGAGGGAAGGAGGGGGGAGGAGAGAGAGAAAGAGAGAGGGAGAGAGGGAGAGAGAAACAGAGAGAGAGAGACAGAAAGAGGGAGAGAAAGAGAGAGGGAGAAAGAGACAAAGAGAGAGAAAGAGAGAGAGAGAGAGAGGGAGAGAGAAAGACAGAGAGAAAGAAAGAGAGAAAGAGAGAGGGAGAAAGAGAGAAAGAGAGAGAAAGAAAGAGAGAAAGAGAGAGGGAGAGAGAAACAGAGAGAGAAAGACAGAGAGAAAGAGGGAGAAACAGAGAGAGAAAGAGAGAAAAAGAAAGAGAGAAAGAGAGGGAGAGAGAAACAGAGACAGAAAGACAGAGAGAAAGAAAGAGAGAAAGAGAGAGGGAGAAACAGAGAAAGAGAGAAAAAGAAAGAGAGAGAGAGAGAGGGAGAGAGAAACAGAGACAGAAAGACAGAGAGAAAGAGGGAGAAACAGAGAGAGAAAGAGAGAAAAAGAAAGAGAGAAAGAGAGGGAGAGAGAAACAGAGACAGAAAGACAGAGAGAAAGAAAGAGAGAAAGAGAGAGGGAGAAACAGAGAAAGAGAGAGAAAGAGAGAGAGAGAGAGAGGGAGAGAGAAACAGAGACAGAAAGACAGAAAGAGGGAGAAACAGAGAAAGAGAGAGAAAGAAAGAGAGAGAGAGAGAGGGAGAAACAGAGAAAGAGAAAGAAAGAGAGAGAGAGAGAGGGAGAGAGAAAGAGAGACAGAAAGACAGAAAGAGGGAGAAACAGAGAGAGAAAGAGAGAAAAAGAAAGAGAGAAAGAGAGGGAGAGAGAAACAGAGAGAGAAAGACAGAGAGAAAGAAAGAGAGAAAGAGAGAGGGAGAAACAGAGAAAGAGAGAGAAAGAAAGAGAGAGAGAGGGAGAGAGAAACAGAGACAGAAAGACAGAAAGAGGGAGAAACAGAGAAAGAGAGAGAAAGAAAGAGAGAAAGAGAGGGAGAGAGAAACAGAGACAGAAAGACAGAGAGAAAGAAAGAGAGAAAGGGAGAAAAGAAAGGAAGAAACGGACCACTACGCCTTATAAACATCTCTGCAAAACTTCTCGACAAAATGATGCGGTGTGAACCCAGCAGTGTGTGAGGCAGCTCGTCCATCATGATTAGACGGGGTTTATCCAAGGGATGCGAGTCTGGCTCAACCGTCCAAGCAAAATAATATCATTCACCGTATTAATGGTATAAACAAGAAAAAGATAAGGCTACTTTAATAGACGCCGAAAAATCAGTCAGATGAAACTCAGCCCCAATTCATGGTGAAAGGTCTTGGCAAACCAGGAAATAGAAGGGACGTCTCTGGCGGACGGAGGACATCTATCTACGCCGAATGGGAATTCCCGCCAACCCCGCGCTGACAGGGACACACTTGGTGCTACCCCCTGAGCCTGGGGACAAGGCAAGGACGCACGTCACCACCCCCGACGGCCCCATGCTGCGTCCTGCAGGAGACAGGACCCCTTCCTCCCACGTCCACGGTCGCAGCTCGCAGGCCGCGGGGCTGATGTGAGGTCCCTCCCCTGCACCTGGCCCTCCAATGCTCCAGGCCTCCCGCTGTCCCTCACCAAGGCCAAGCTCCAAGGGCAGCATTCCCCAGCCACACAGCGGTGCACGAACTCACACCTGTTCCTGCACACGCACACGTGCACCCACACCCGCTCACGCCCTCCGTCACCACCCCCACCCCCGGCTCAGGTTTTCCCGGCATCTGTGCCTGTGGTCACACGGGGCCTTGTCCACTCATTCGCTCGCCCGCGTCCGCGGACGGCCACGTAGTCCCAGCTCTTGCGGGCGGGGGGGGGGGGGTCTCTGTCACCTGCGGGTTCCCAGCACCCGGCACGGAGCCTGGCACAGCGTAGGGACTCAGCTCCTGAACCGGAACGCGGGCGCTCCGAGGAGGGGTGGGGTGGGAGGGCCGGTTCCCCGACCTCCATCACTGCCACCTGGCATGGGACCTGACAGACAGACAGACAGACAGCTCCCTCCAAGTGCCGTGAGACGGAGCGTGAGCACCGCGCACGCAGACATTATGGTTTTCGTATCATATGTTCTTAGCCGGGGGCCTCTTGCCAACATTTTGAAATTCATTGTTTAGCTTCTTTGTGCTCAAGGCAAAACACTTAACGGGAGACGAGCGTCGTCGAAACAATGGTGATAAATTCTAAACAGATAAAATTACCCTGTGGCCCGAAAGGAACGTGCGCGTAGTTAACATCGGAACTTGGCAAGTGCACCATCTGAAGAAGCAGGTCATTGGCCAGGTGAGGAAACGCCAGGGACCCCGCGTCACGTAGCCCGCACGCCACGTCTCCTGGACGGAAATGGGACCCCCCCCTGCCGTCAAACCCCTGGGTGTGGGGGCTGCGAAGCACCACAGTCCCGCCCCCACTCCAGAAGCCGCTGAACGGACTCTGCGGGTCCCACTGGGGATGTGTGCGCTCCGGCAAACAGGCCAGGATGTGGCACCCACAGGTAAGGAGACTCAGTTCTCCGGAGATTTTGGCACGGACTGTTTTTACCCGGAGGAAAAAATCCAGCGCGCTGAGCAAGTTAACTGCCCTACAGGGAGCAGCTGCGAATTCAGAGACGTTGGCCAGTGTGAGCAAACACTCACACTCCGGGGGAGGGGTTCAGACGGCCTGGGAGCCCCCCGGTTGGGAAGATGGCTCCGGATCAGACCCTCTCACTCCATCCCTCCTCTGCCGCTGACTTGCTCTGAATCCTAACGGGTTTTGTAACCTTCCTGAGCTCTGATCTCCTCACGCCTGCAACGTGGATGGCTCCCTCCTGGGGTTGAAGATAAAATGAGATTAGCAAAGTGCCCGACACATCGGTGCTCGCTGAAAATCAAGGATGTGGCTCCCGCGGTGACATTTGGTGCTTAGATGCTCAGATCCCATCAAACAGTCAGGCCTTTCTGGAATGAAGCAGAAATTAATAGGTCACCTTCAATCAAAATAGTATGTATTCAATGTGATTCAGCCTCCCATTGCCAAATTAAGAAATGCCCCAGCATGGGGCCCCCGGGGGGCTCAGTCGGTTGAGCATCTACCTGACTCTTGATTTCGGCTCAGGTCATGATCTCACCGTTCGTGAGTATGAGCCCCATGTTGGGCTCTCTGCTGCAGCACAGAGCCTGCTTGGGATTCTCTCTCTCCCCCTCTCTCTGCTCCTCCCCCACTCATGCACTTTCTCTCTCAAAATAAATAAATGAACTAAAAAAAAAAAAAAGATTCCTCTCTGTCCTTCTTGTCCTCCCCCCCTCAAAAAAAAAAAAAAAAGAAAGAAGGGGAAAAAAAAGAAATGCCCCAGATAATTCAAACTCTCTGGAATCCTGTTCCTAGCAGGAGCTTCTGAAGGAAAGTCAAGGGTACTCATGGGAAAGCTTTCCGTGTGTACGCTTAGACTTAACACCTTCCGGAAAATACATTATCCGGAGTCTGTTGTCGCATCAGAAGGTGGGGAGCTTGCCAGCTGCTTCCCTGGAGTGTGGTCGGGCCGCCCGGGGCCCTGCGCCTCTGGTCCCCGCTCTGGTCCCCTCCCGCTACATGACTTATTCCACGAGGCAACGACGCCCTCCCCCCGCCATTGAAAGCAGCTGTTTCATTTCTGATTGACTCTCTTTGAGCAAATCCTCCAGAATCAAGTCGCTTGAAGGGTAATTGTTCCCGACAAACATCTTGTTTCTTCCTCTCTGCAGCTGTAGCTACCCAGTTGTTAGAAGACCATCTACTGCCTGGCATATTTATGGCTTGGCTTCTTTCTCTCCTTTTACTGTGGTTCTGTGTTGTTTGGTTCCCTCAGTTTGGGGGGGGGGGTTGTGCGCTTTAAGATTTTTTGGGGGGGAGTTATTTTTTGCTTTATTGTATTCCTGACAAATAGTATAAGAAAGTTTTGTCTTAAACTTATTTTAAATTTAATATGTCAATAAAACATCCTGAAAAATTGACATGAGTCCATTAACTGACAAAGCCTATGTTTCAGAGAGAAGCCAATCTGTCTCAAATGTTTGAAGACCACTTTAAACGCTCTGGAGCCATGTTGGGGCGCCTGGGTGGCTCCGTCGGTTAAGCGTCCGACTTCGGCTCAGGTCACGATCTCACGGTCCGTGAGTTCGAGCCCCGCGTCGGGCTCTGTGCTGACGGCTTGGAGCCTGCTTCAGATTCTGTGTCTCCCTCTCTCTCTGCCCCTCCCCCGTTCATGCTCTGTCTCGCTCTGTCTCAAAAATAAATAAACATTTAAAAAAAATTTTAAAGCTCTGGAGCCATGTGTCAATCAGTTCCATGGACTCCAGGGGCTACATTTCATACTCTTATACATATTTAGTCCATCACTAAAAGTGTCTGAGAGGTAGCTATTGCCCTCTTGAAAATGTCTAGGGACATTTCTATCATCTCACCTGATTCCCGGGGCTTTCCTCGAGGGCCCCCAGCTTCTAACTGTCTTTGTGGGGGAATGGGCCCCTCTTAAAGAAGGGTCCCCTGTGTGAGGTCAGGGCACTGTCCTAACACAACCAGGAGGCCTCAATCGGGCTGGGGCGTGAATGGGCGGCAGACGGAAAAACACGGGTGATCTTCCCGAGCACCTGTGACTGCAGACCACGGCGCCCCTGGAGGGGTCATGGTGGACGCAGAAGCCATCGGCTCCTCAGCCACCACAGTCCTGTCTTAGAGAACCTGTCTCCATTCAGCCCTGAAGGGCCACCCACATAACGCTGGACCTCACACTCACCATAGGTGACGGAACCGGGGGTTCAGAAAGCAGTACCTGTGTGGGTGACAGTGGGGTCTCAGGGAGCCTGAGGAATGGCTCTGTTTCCTGACTTCCTACTTCTGCTCAGAGCCAGGATACAGCCACATGTCACTGTGCTACTCGCGGTTCTCCGTAAGCACTTTTTTGTGCGTCCCCCTCTGAATCATAAACTCTGCAACGTCCAGCCTGTGTCTGTCTTGTTCAGTGTTTGTTCCCAGGATGTAGCTCTATGCCTGCAACAAAGGGCTTCCAGAAGAAACAATGAGCGAGCTTTGGGCCAATGAGACAGGAGCAGACCAGGTCAACAAGGTGACCACAGCACGGGGGCCGATGGTCCACATAAGAATTATAAGTACAGTTATAGGGCATATGTCAGCAAAAACACCACCCTTTTCCACATTAGAATATAATGTGTTTAATAGATGGGATTATTAAATTGTGAACTTACGTTTTAAACAGTAAGTACTTTCCCCATGTCAGCAAAGGAGCCCTGGGGATTCATGTGAGGCATCCTGGCACATCTAGGTTTTGATTCTGAAAACCAGTCTGCCCTACAAGGAATCTTAGCTCCTCGCAGAGCAATTGATTTGATGTCCAGGGAAGGGCAAAGTACAGATGATCCTGGAACATCTTGTTGCCAGAAAGCAAGAATCCTTTCTTTAAAAGTTTGATAATAGTATTAGAAGGACAAAAACTGAAAGCTAACCAAAGGGGGTGTTGGTAGACACTGACAAGGTAACCATCACCGAGAAAGTGATCATTATAGGTAATGGGAACCAGCCAATTCAATGGAAAACCACTGACCCAGAATGACCCTCAAAATGGCGGAAGTCTTCGAAGCCTTCTGTGAAAGATTGACGAGGTGTGGAAGACTGGTGGTGCCATGTTGTGACCCCCCCAGACGATTGCTGGTTAATAGGAGAGAATGTCATGGGAGCATCACCCTCTCCCAGAAGTCAGCGCCTCATTCAGACTTCTCAGTTATGAGCCGGCATATTTCCTTTATTGTTTAACCCAGTTTGAGTTGATTTTTCGTGTGAAAGAGGTTAAGACTCAGCAAGTAACCAAAGAGCCCAATACATGACTGGGGACTCCAGAGAAAGGTCATCCTCCCACCTTCCTGGTCAGTGAGCAAACTCCGAGAACCTCCGTCTCCTGGAACCATGACCAAAATCTGCCTAAGGGAGCTGGATTGCCTGTGCCTTTAGCAAATATGGAGCTGCGTCTCCAGTTGGCTTTACCCACAGAGAGAGGAAACCAGCTGGGGGGGGGGAGGGGCAGCCATTGTGGTCCGGGGCAGGACTGCACAGGAGGGGACGCTGTTGGCCACTGGGTCTTCCTTCCTTTTGTCTCGGCTACCTTCCAGGCAGGTTTCCCATTCTCTAACATTCTTGAGGAACGCGTCTGGGATCTCAGCCTCAGAATTCTCAGTGTGTCCCTTTCCAGCCCTCCTTGGCCGGTTCTCAGGCTGTTACCTCACTTCTCAAACCCTAAACCGGCTGGCACAAGGTCATGCGTCATTTGGAATGGAACAGTGTGCAGAACCAGTGGCATCTGTCCCTATCTTGGTCACATTGCCATGAATTCCACTGGACTTGCATTGGAACCATTGGCGGAGATGGTGGCATCCCATATCCCAATGATGATTGAGATATGTAGCAGCGTTAGCAGTGTTATCTGCTACGAGGGAGCGAGGGCATGACGTCATTATCTCCAGACCTGCGTCCAGCTGTGCGATGCCAGACTGGCCGCACCCGGACAAACAGGCCCGCGCTAGTTTTCTGCGCTGGTTACTTGGTGTGTCTTCCCTTCGCTCTGGAGCTCCTCGCTCAGGGCTCCTCAGAAGCTCAGTTTTAACAAAGATTTCTTTCCACGACCTCCACGGTGTTCAAGGGGCCGAGACACGCACGCCAAGATTCTAAGTCATTTGCAAAAGTGTGCAGATTTCCCAGTGCTAAACGAGCAGAGTGAGGCTGTGGGTGGCCAAACGACCCGTGGCACACGGTCACCCGGCGCTTGTCTATCAGCCATGCGAGACACAGTGGAGGGGGGATAGCTGACTTAGCTTCTCAAGGGATGCATCCGAAAACACCACTTAGGATTGGTATTTATTTCCCACCGCAAAGAAGAAGTGTAGTGCTTCCTGCTGGGAAATTTACTGCCCCTTTATTCTGTTTAACCAAGAATACCTTATGGGCTCTGGAAAATTATATTCGCTTAAAGATCAAGCAGCCATTTTCGTCCGTCCTGATGGAAAAGTGTCAATTGCCATTGGGTCCACAGAGCTCAGGTTCTGCCCATCACTTCTAGAACAACAAGGGTGCAGCCACAGTCGCTGCTGCTCACGCGTGGCTTCGAGGTGTCTCACGCCGACACTTTGTCAGGGCCACCCCCTCACGCGGGATGCCATTCCGTGCAGCTCTCTCTGTTCTTTCCTCAATGTCCAGTCTTGCTCGACTTTGTGAATGTCTTTCCAGACTTCCGTGTGCATGGACTTCTCTCTGCCCGTGGACCTCCGTGGCCGGTGGGCAAATTGGCCTCCTTCCCACCTGTCCCAAATCTGTGCCCGTGCCCAGTAGCTGGTCAGCTCCTCTCACTAACAGAGAGGCGACTGGCATAAGCCGAGGCTGCTGTGTGGGCGGGACACTCCTTCCGGCCGATGCAACGTGGGCAGGAGGGACAGGGTTGCTGGTGTCAGGCCGTGGACGGAAACTTCCAGCCGCCAAGCCAAGCCCACGAGGGTCCACGAACCGCCCCCCGCCGGTCCACACACAGACGCACGAGAAACCAATGCTTATTGTACATGCAGCTGAGATTTCGTGGTCTCACATGGCGATCCGTGGCATGTAGTAAAATGAGTGGGGCAGGTATGAAAATCAGCCAACCGATACATATATTTTAACATGAAACTTTCTTCATTTATTTACAACTCAGCCCACCCCCCAAGCTCCATTCCACAGAGGTGGGCGAAATTCAGTCTCAGCCTGCATAACTCTGAACACCTCCTTCACCCCGTGGATGCGAGTCCTACAAGTCTACCAAGTGGGAAGACGGAGAGAAGGCAAGGACTCACATGCTTCTCGACGCCGGGCCGACAGCCTGATACTGAGACGTCCCTCGTCCTGGCCCCAGGGGCCACCCTGGAGACACCCTCCTTTGCACCACCAGGCCCATCACATGGGGATGTTCTTTAGTTCCTGCCATGGGCTAGGACCACAGACATGCTGTAGGGTTCTCTCGGAACTTCCCCACTCCCTAGAACAGCCACATTCTTTCTAAGTTATCCCCAGAAGAAAGGCATCGTTTCTCTGTATTCTGAGACCCAACATGCCTCTCTGGGCTTGGCTTCCTTCCCTGGTGCTTAGTTCAGGAAGCAGGGCTCATTTCCACAATGCCCGCTAGTGACTACGCCCTCAGACCATCCACCACCCACTCCCCATCCGCCCAAGGATGCCTGCCTCGTCCAAGGGTAACAGAGTCTGCCCTTGGCTTCCTCCCAAGTCTACAGACTATTCCCAGGTCTTTTGTTTGCCCAGGGATCTATGCGATTGAAATTTAAAAGCTAGGGGGGCACCTGGGTGGCTCAGTCGGTCGAGTGTCCAACTTCAGCTCTGGTCATAATCTTGCGGTTCGTGAGTTTGAGCCCCGCGTCAGGCTCTGTGCTGACAGCTCAGAGCCTGGAGCCTGCTTCAGATTTTGTGTCTCCCTCTCTCTCTGCCCCTCCCCCGCTCATGCGCACGCGCTCTCGCTCTCTCTCTCTCTCTCTGTCAAAAATAAATAAACATTAAAAAAGAAAGAAAGAAAAAGAAAATCAAAAGCTAGGAAGAGACTCCATGTGTCCCTATGTTCTGATGTCACATTTCTCCCTTGGTCAAGAACCACAGACACCGTAATAAGCACCTGTTGATTTCAAGGCAGCATCACATTTTGGAGAGGGGGCGAACATCAGTGCGTGCCTGTTTGCCGAGCCTACGATTCAGTTCAACCACAAGAATACACATAAAAAGCAATTCATTAAGTACCAGAAAAAGACATGAATGTAGTTATTTAACTATGTTTCGTGTGTTCAAAACATGAGGTAGAGGGGTGGACAATGTAAGAGCGACCTGGAAGCTTGTGGAAATACCACATGGAATAGCCAAACCCGAATCTCCAGGGACAGGCCCGCACGTGAGTCTATTTTTGAAAGCTACCCTCGGGACTTGAGCTGAGAGGCAGCGTTCTCACAAAAGCCTAACACACCCCCAAAGTCTCCCGGCCTTGGAAAAGCCTCTCCTTTACCTCCAGGAAGCCACAGAACACTCTAGTTACGAATTCATTGGCCAAGGTGCCACTTTAGTGGGCCTCCTTTAGGAAGGAAGGGGACTCGTGGCCTATAGGAATCCCCCCCACAGCCCCCCGACACGTCATAAGAGAAAAGTTAGCAAAATGACAGTCCCCAACCACAGCAGAATGAAGCAAAAAAACAAACCCCAGGTTCTGGAGAAAAGTGGGCAGTGACGGGGCTCTGGTTCTGTAAGGCGTGCACACTGAGAAAATTCCACGCTTCAGAAAACCCGACAGACGCCATCTCTGTTCACTTCTTGCTGGAGAGCTCATTCCCTCACCCTGCTGAGCACCTGGGGGGACTCGGGGCTGTCACCAGCAGACATTGAAGTGACACTCGCTGCAGGATGTAAAACGGGTGATACCTGGGGAGTTGTCTAAACTGAGCTAGTTTCTGTCACGATCGCCTACGTATGCAAAATTATGGGCACGGGTGGGTACCTAGAGGGGGTCCTCGGTGTGGAGCTCTGAAAACACCCCAGTGCTGGGCCCACCCACACCCGTGAAGTCAGACCGCTTGGGACTTCCAAGGCCACGGCACATCCTCATCCCCGGGTTTCGGCCAACATCAGAAGGCGCACACGGGCGCTAATTCTGGTGCCACAGGCGTGGCTGTTGAATGACAGTGGTTTCATCCAGTCCTTCCACTACTGTGGATAAAGCCACGGCTCAGTATCGGTTGGTTCTGTTGATGTGTCCCTTTGACATGTGGCCGTCCAGCTCCAGCCTGAGAGGACAGTAGGGTCTTTCTCCTTTATTTTGTTTAAATGTTTTTAATATTTATTTCTTTTTGAGAGACAGAGAGAGACAAAGTGTGAACAGGGGAGGGGCAGAGAGAGAGGGAGACGCAGAATCCGAAGCAGCTCCAGGCTCCGAGCTGTCGGCACAGAGCCTGACGCAGGGCTCCATCTCGTGAACCATGAGATTGTGATCTGAGCTGAAACCAAGAGTCAGATGCTTAACCAACTGAGCCATCTAGGAGCCCGTATTTTTAAAAAAAATTTTTAAATATTTTTATTTATTTTTGAGACAGAGAGAGACAGAGCATGAACGGGGGAGGGGCAGAGAGAGAGGGAGACGCAGAATCCGAAGCAGCTCCAGGCTCCGAGCTGTCAGCACAGAGCCCGACGCGGGGCTCGAACTCACGAACCGTGGGATCATGACCTGAGCTGAAGCCGGACTTTGAACCGACTGAGTCACCCAGATGCCCCAACAGCGGTGTCTTTCTCCAATTGAATAATGTCTGTCTGGTTCCCTCAGGCTCCTACTGGCTGCCAGACTCACGAAGTTGGAAGAGGCAAGGCTAAGGTTCAAGTCTTGGTGTGTCTGGCTCCAAAGACATTATCGTGCACAGGTCTTTACGGAAGTAAAACATGATATGATAGTATAACTTACAAGGTATGAGATATACATTGTGTGGCCTGGAGGGGAGAGGAAGGTTTCACAAAGGCGACACATTGGAGGCGAATCTTGAGGACGGAGGGTTGGGGACGGGGGACATATCCTCCAAGCAGAAAGATCAGAGCAGATCAGTGTTAGGCCTTGGCAGGGCCGTAGCCCAGAGTAGAGCCCGGGTCCTAGCAAGAGGTGGCAGAGATGAGTCTACCTGAGCACCTGCGTGACGTGTCGGGGACCGATAGTGATCCGGAGATAAAGTGGTGCCAAAGGAAGATTTTCTTAAAAGGGGTTGTTTTAGGATTTTCCAGAGAAACAGGACCAATAGGGTGTACATACACACGGAAAGATATTCTTCTAAGAGCAGGTGGGCTCCAGACCCAGGAGAGGCACTGGGGGAGGGCTGCAGGCCGCCTGCTGGAGAAATTTTCTCTTGCTTGGGAGAGGGGGAGTCTTTCTGTTCTTTGTAGGCCTTCAACTGATTGGGTGAGGCCCACCCACACTGGGGAGAACAACCTCCTCTACCCTACCAATTAAAATGGTAGCCTCTTCCAAAACCCCCCTCACAGAAGCACCCAGAAAAATGTTTGACCAAATAGCTGGGTGCCTGCGGCCCATCAAGTTGACACGTAAAATTAACCTTCACAGGCATGTTCTGATCAAATCTTCATGTTGGCAAGAACTTTCTGGATGCTGTTGGAGAATGGATTTGGAAGAGAGAGTCTATAGGCATCTACAAAAGGTCATTTGTAATGTGATTACAAGATGTAAAGGATCGCAAAACCACTATTCCAGATCCCAGCAACAGATTAAGAAAAAAAAGCCATGAACTTTTCTTTTTAATTTTCTTTTTAATCTTTTTTAATTTACATCCAAATTAGTTAGCAGCTAGTACAACAATGCTTTCAGGAGTAGATTCCTTAATGCCCCTTACCCAGTTAGCCCATCCCCTTTCCCAAAAAACCCATGAACTTTGAACACAGTGGAGGCATCCCGCCAGCCTGCCCCCCCAACCCTTCCCCTCGGAAGTCACCCCTAATTTGTGCTCTCGCGCTCTGCGTAAATGTTTGCGTCTCCACCAATATATCCTCAGCTTTCCCGTGTTTTAAGTTTTCCACGTTTTAAACCAAACACACCATATGTATTTTCCTCTCACCTGTCTTTGCACTGAACAGTCTATTCCCGGGCTTTATCTGTCTGACCGCGTGCAGTTCTAAGTCGTCCTTTCCAGTGTCGCGTGATGTTCCATTCCGGGAGCACCCCGCACGTTGATTCTGTTCCACCCTCGGTGGATTTGGGTTGTTTCCGCCATTGTTCTGTATCACACACAACGCCGCTGTGAACGTGCTGGCCCGTCCTGTTGCCGTGGGCCCGGAGCTTCTCTGGGGTGAGGGGCTGGGAGGGGAGTTTTGGGCCCGTGGCTACGTGCATCTCCGAAGTTACTGAGTAACACCAAGTACTTTCCCAGAGTGTTAGTGTCCGCTCATGCTGCCTGCATCGGATTCCCGGGTCACCCATGGGTCCACATGCACACAGGGCTGCACTCTTGTCAGAGGCTTTGTCGTGGCTGGAACGCTAGTCGGTCTGGTGGGTTGTGGTTCACAACTCCCAACACTTACCTTGTATTTATTGGCCATTCAGAATTCCTCTCCTGTAATGTCTTTTCAGGTCGTGTTGGATTATCTTTATTTTATTGAAAAATGTGTCGTGGGAGTTATTTATATATCTTAAACACTGAACCTTTCAGTTTGATGTGTTGCGAATTCTGTGTCCCACTTTTGAGGCTGTTTGGGGCGGTTTGGTACGATTGGGTTTCCCAACACTGTCCACATCACCATCCACGGGGGATGTCCTATCAACCAGATGTCCTCGTGCCTCCCTGGGCACACCGTGTGCAACTGTCATGGACACATAGTCTTTCCAGAGATGCAAAGAACATTTATACGAAGTGACCACACACTGAGCCATAGCTCTGCTGAGGACACTTCATGGTGCGATATGAAATACATTGAGGGTACATCCTTAATGTATTTCAAAGGATGGGTATTGCACACATCAAATTATCTGCAATTAAAATAGAAATGGGCAATTTTGAAAGATAACTAAAATGTCATATGCCTATATATTTTTGAATGTATATTTTGAATGTAATTTGCTGACAAAGAATTTTTGACAAACTTTCATTCTTTCTTTGACAAAGAATAAGTCATGATAAAAATTAAAAAGCAAAAGTTTTAAACCTTAAAATTAAAAACCACTTACAACTGAATAGTAACAAAAATCCTACCTCAAAAAGATGGAGGCAGCAAGGCTACATTAGCCTTAAATTGTCACACTAGCAGGGAAGGAAGGCTGAAAATAAATAAGCTATCAGGCACATTATCAAAAGATTACAGGCTCAATTGAAATTCAGGAGAAGGAAGGAAGAGATAATACCTGTCAGAACAGAAATTAATGAAATAAATAAAAAGGGATGCTATCATGTAACAGAAAGTATTAAAACGAGAAGAAATAGTACATATGAAAAGTTTGAAAACAACAACAACAAAAAGCTACCCACAATTGTGAATAGAATTCCCGGGTAAATTATTTGAAATAATAAGACAGTTTATTAAGAGATCCGGAAAAAATATATACCTCCATGAAATTAATTTCCTATCGCCATACAAGCCACAAACAGAAATGAAAGTCGAGTGCACGTTAATTACAAAGGCACCCAAATGCTGAGACCCAGGGATAATCTAACAAGAGCTCTGCAACACCTATATGACGCAGGATTATTAAATTTCACTGATGCACGAAGAAAACTCAAGTAAATAAAAAGATACACAAGATCAATGGATCTGAAGCTTCAATATAATTAAATACGTCGATTCTCTCCAAACCGACGTAGAGAGTCCGTGCTGCTACAGCAGTTACAGCCAAGACCCCGATGTAGCAACGTGTGCGGGTGACCTGGTAAGATCCTGCACCAGGTAAAAAGACGCGCACAAGGACACGGACGTCTTCGTCTACACGGGGAAGAAGATGTGAGGAGGGAGAGCTCTTCCTGCAGTAATTAAGGGCCCCGAGAATCACCCAATAGACCAGTGAAAGGGGAGACAACCAGAACCGGATGTCCGTGGACACTTCATCTGCCACCAAGCTGGCACGGCAGAGCGGACCAGGGGAGACAGGTGCAGTTCTCAGTAAACGGTGAGGGGCAACCCGGTTTTCCTGCAGGAAAAAAGAATTACATGTGTAACTCACATCATTCGCAACAACCCGCTCGATGTGGGTTACAGAGATAAATGTGTGAGGCACTTCCTTCTGTAGATGTAGGAAACTGTGGAGGAGACTATGGCGTCACTATTGATAAGCCAATTAATCGCTTATCTAATTGTCATAAACTTGCGAGCTGCCCCTCTTCTCCTTCTGCTTGAGGACTGTGTCTTATTTTTAGTTTCTGTAGTTTCACCAAAATGTGTGTAGATGTGTGAGTTCGTTGGGGGAGGAGGGTGGTATGTATTATGTATGGATTTATTTTTATTCTGCTTAAGATTAACTGCACTTTCTGAATCCATGAACTGGAGTCTTTCATCGGTTCTGGAAAATTCTAGCCTTTGGACACATGTGTCCTTGTGAGTTTACATCTTTTCTTTTTTTAGTGTTTATTTATTTTTGAGAGAGAGAGGGACAGAGCGCGAGCGGGGGAGGGGCAGAGAGAGAGGGAGACACAGGCTCCAGGCTCCGAGCTGTCAGCACAGAGGCCGACACGGGGCTCGAACCCACCAACCGTGAGATCATGACCTGAGCCAAAGTCGGACACTTAACCGACGGAGCCCCCCCCCCCCCAGGAGCCCCAATGAGTTTATGATTTTTGAATGAAACTTCTGTCTACTTGGAACTTCCTCTTTGAAATTCCTTTCAGCCTTTGTTGAAGGGGAGACTATTTCTTCTGTTCCTGCAGGCTTCCAAGAACATGACCAGCGAGGACTGCCTTCAACTAGGCTTCGGGTTTTGCAGGCGAGGTGCTGATGGAAACTCAGGCCACGACTCTGAACTCTCGGGGTATCAGTTTCAGGTCTCAAATCTGCCTCAAGGTTTGAGAGGACAGTGTCCGTGCAGCCCCTCGGGGGGGATCTGTTTCTTCCCCCTTATATCGGGGAGCACGGGCCCAGCTTTAAGAGGGGGAGCAGTAGCAGGCTTGGCTCCTTGGACGGATCGTGAGCTTGGCGTTGGGTCCCTGCATCGGCAGGCCGTAACACTGAAGCTCAGACACGGGTAGCGGTCAGGCACCCTCAAGGGAGGACCCGCTTCCCCGCTCTATCACCTCTCGGGGCTCCCAGCAATAATCAATTGCTGGCCTCCAAGGAGAATTTGCTTTCTTGCCAGCACATCATGCATTTTAAAGCTTTTTTTTTTAATCCAGCATTTTTTGTGTCACTGGGGGAGTTTGTATATCCATCGTACCACTCTGCCAGAAGGCATTCTTTTTAATAGTTGCATAGAATCCCACATTATAAATGTCCCACTTTCAAATCATTAATGGATGGATAGTCAGTTTGTGAATGTTTTTGTTTGTTTCTGGTGTAGAAAGACTCCTTAAGTGTGCATCTTTATGAGTGTGCTCTCATTTCTGCAGCATGGGTTCAAAATATCAGAACGGCTGTGTTCACGTGTGTGTGTGTGCATGTGTGCATGTGTGTGTGTGTGTGTGTGTTTATAGACACGCAGGCAGTTGGATTCACAAACACACCTGCCAAGTCTCATAGTGGGGACATTTGCCCCTTCTTTTTCCCCCCGACTTTTTATTTTGGAAAATAAATAGATAGTTGCAAACTAGTAAGGTGATCGTGTGCCCTCAGACACACACACACACACACACACACACACACACACACCAAGGGACAGTGATCTATATATTTACAGTATGTACTGACTGAACCGTGTGAATCATACAGCCGTCAGGACCCTTCATCACTAAACGTATCCGTGTGTGTTTCCTAAAATTCCCTTAATCCCTTCTTAATCTGGAACAGTTCCCCTGACTTTATTTTTATTTTTGTCTTTCGTGGCGGGGATCTTCCGATGAATGCTGGGCAGCTATTTCGCAGAGAATCCCTCCAATGTGTTTATCTGATCATTCCCTCCTGATTTGGTTCAGGATAATCACTTCTGGCCAAACCACCCCGGAGGAAATGTTTCCTTCCGGGTGCATCACGTTGGGGGGTGACACGGAGTCGCTTTTCCCCACCCTTCACTTCGTTAGGTTTGAGCTTTTGGTTGAGATGTGTCTGCCGGTTTCTGTCTCGTTAAGCTATCATGTGCCCACAGCGATTCGTAAGCGATCCTAGACTTTGAGACAATGTGGACACCCTCTTTACCAACGGCCTTTTATCCAGTGATGTTAGTGACCGTTGATGGTTCCCGCCTGAATCAGTCATTACTACAGAGGCTGTAAAGTGATGATTTCCCCATTTTATTTCTCTACATTGAGTAATTGACATTTTCTGTAAAGAATAGCTTTCTCGTGTACCCTAACTTTTGAAACCATCATTCATTCTGTCATTTATGGGAGTGTGGATTCATGGGTTCTTATGCTTGATGTGCTGTAACCCGTCCCTGTCATTTTCGCCTTGATGCTAAGGCTTCCCTGGGCCTGGCCAGTGGTGCCCTCAAGCCACAGGGCTCTTTGGCTCCGTCTCAGCAAAGATGCTAAGTGTGGACACACGGGGAGGAGGTTTCCAGCTCCTCCTTCTGGCCCAGCCCTCCGGTCCACGGGGTCCCACGGGCCGGTTCCACTTACCAGGATGCGATCTGGAGCCTGCCCTCACTCTCTGAAACACTCTGCCCCCTTGACTTCCCGCCACTTCCCCCAGCTCTGCTCCTGCCTCTGAGCTTGTCTTGAATGCGTCGCTTGACGTTGGTCCTTCCCGGGACGCCAACGCAATTCTCCTCCAGCGTCTCCGTGGGTGACTTCACCCGCTCCCAACGCTCCAGGGATCATCCCTACTCTCAGTTCCACGCCAGCACCTCCCGTGCTAGCCTGTCTCCCGAGCTCCGCCCGGCCGCTGACGCCTGGACACACGGCCACCCTCCCGGCCCTGCGGACGTGGGGCATCCACCCCTTTACCTGAAGACGTCAGCGCCACCCGCTTCCCAGACTCGAACGTGCCACCTGCTTTCCGGTCACCCAGTGTCTCTGGTCACCGGAATCTGCCCAGTCGACCCCAGAGATGCCTTATACACTGCATTCTTCCCTTCGCCCTCCCTGCTGTGTGAACGTCCACTCTCGCTGAGCTGTCTCCCACTCCACGATTCTTCCCACCCGCCGACTTCTTACGCCAGAATTACTCCCCCAAGAGGACGAGGCGGCCATTGCCCACCTCCTTCCTGGGGAAAACCTGATGGCTGTCAGCAACCCCCCCACCCCGCACCTGGCTGTGTTCTCACTAATGAGAGGAACAAAGGTGTGATGTGGGACTTTGATGACAGCCGGTGCCCCGAGGGCCTTCCCTTTCCTCCAGCCTCCAGCTCGGTCTGGCAGTGGCTGCTCCAGCATCATTCTGGACCAGGAGCTGATGTGGGAGATGAAAACCCTGTGCTGGGTTGATGGGCGGAAAGATGGGAGCCAGAATCCCAGACGACCCTATGGAACTATTTTCCACCACACCCCGGATGCCTCCCTCCAGGCTTCTACCTGGGAGACTCCGACTTTGACCCCTTTGGAACCACTGCTTCTGGGTAGGGGGAGGGTAATTCTCTTACCAGCAGCCACCCCTAGCCCCTGACAACACACAGCACATCCCCGTGGGGACGAGCCTCCAGCTGCCCTTAGAATTAGCTGCAAGGCCTTCATCAACTTACATAATTGCTCAAAGATTCATTGTTTCCTTCGCCAAGCGTGCCCTTTTTGATTCATCTTCAGTGGTCAATTTCGACCGATGCTTCGATCTGTAAGTCAATTGTCCTCCTAAGAGAGGAGAGGCTTCTGGGTGCCGATCATGTTCTGCATCTGTACCGATACGGTTGCAAGCATGTATTCGTCGGAAGAAGTTCTCTCTTTAGGGTCTTTATGCTTTGATACCTATTTATGTGCATAAAGAAGGCGTGCCGTAAAGTAGTGTAGGTATAGGTGTAGGTGTGGACGTAGATGTCGCCGTAGATATAAGTGCAGAAGTAGAAGTGGTACAGGTGTGGTGGGTGTGGGTGTCAGTGCAGATTAGGTACAGGTGCAGGCGGAGGTGGAGGTGAAGGTGTAGACAGGTGTAGATGTAATCTCGGTCCTCACGGGTCTCAGACAGCATCGGCACTTGGCTCGTGTCCCTGGCATTCCACAGCTTCCTCCTTACCTGGAACTCAGTGGCGTCCTCAACAGGCCAGGAAGCGTCTACCTCCCCGGGTCCAGCCACACAGGGATACGCCTGAAGCACTCAATAAATATTTATGAACACACCAGTGAGTTGGAATTCTTCGCGCACATATGTGTGTTTGGGGCACTTAAGAAATGGCTTCCACACGTCTGACTCCAATTGCATAAAATCATACTTCCTTTATTTAATCTAAGACAATTTTCTTGAGATTGCACAAAAATACCTCTGGAATTTGGGGATTGGGATTTTGAAAACAAACTCTCCTTTCTCCCTCCTCTCCATTTGCTTCCTGACTAAATACATTTAGTTCACGTCCCCTTGACCTTTTCATTTGGAAAGCGACTCATCCCTTGGGCCCGTCTCTTGCAGCGGCCCTCTCTCTGCTCCCTTTTGGGGTAACGGCTTTGCGGATTCCCTGGGCCCTGGGGGCCAGCACTGCAGACAGCGTCCAGATGTACAGACCACACCCTCTTGGACACTAGGACAAGAAAGGAGACAAAGGCTCATCATGCATAAGAATTAAATGTTTGGAGGGGGGGCGCCTGGGTGGCTCAGTTGGTGAAGCATCCGACTTCGGCTCAGGTCACGATCTCCCGGTTCGTGAGTTCGAGCCCCACATCAGGCTCTGTGCTGCCAGCTCAGAGCCTGGAACCTGCTTCGGATTCTGTGTCTTCCTCTCTCTGCCCCTCCCCCACTCACGCTCTATCTCTCAAAAATAAATAAACACTAAAAAAATCAAATGTGTTGGTCTTATGTAATGACTATAGGAAGGTTGTCAGGTTCAGCAAAAAAACCAAAACAAAACAAAAAAACAAGCTAGTTACTTGAATGTCAGATAATCACAGGAAGCGTTGGCACATGTGTGTCTCGTGATAAATAATTTTTTCGTGTTAATATGTCCCAAATATTACAGGAAACATAATTGTATTAGAAAAGCACTCATCGTTTATCTGAAATTCAAATTTGTCTTGCTTTGTTTATGGGGCCCGCCAGCACATTTTGTGTTTCTTGTGTCCTGCAGTGAAAAATACCATCTTGAACAGTATCAGCCCCCTTACTCCTCCCAGAAGCCCGCTGATGTAGGCAGAGCAAATGTCATCAGCTGCATTGAAATGAAGACGGTTTAAAAAAAAAATCACAACATCCGGTGGTAAAACTTTGACCAAGCTCCTACCCGTCTTTAAAGGCTTTGACTTGGGGCACCTGGGTGGCTCAGTCGGTTAAGCATCTGACTTCGGCTCAGGTCATGATCTCACGGTTCGTGAGTTCAAGCCCCGCGTCGGGGCTGTGCTGACAGCTCAGAACCTGGAGCCTGTTTCAGATTCTGTGTCTCCCTCTCTCTCTGACCCTCCCCCGTTCATGCTCTGTCTCTCTCTGTCTCAAAAATAAGTAAACGTTAAAAAATTAAAAAAAAAAATAAAGGCTTTGACTTTACCCGTGTCCATGGCTTTGCTGTGGGATAGGCGACCCTTCCCACAGAAGAAGGCAACTCGTGCCTGCTTCACTGGGACACTGCTTTTCCTTTGGGAAGGTACTTCGCCCCATCCTGGGTCCATGTGTTCAGGTGAGCCTCGTCCCAGACCCCGGCAGGGAGACTCTGGCCGTACTAGCTCCTTGCACACCTAAGACCCATGAGACACGATCACAGGACTTTGGCTGGAAATTAATCACTGGGAAAGAGAACTCTGTTTGGGGCAGTTCCAGTTTGGTAAGCCATCATAAAGGAAAGAAAGGAAAGAAAGAAAGAGGAAGTGAATCCCGAAAAGTAACTTGAATACCTAAACCGCCTTGCCTGAAGTCTAAGGGCCTCCACAGTTGTACGTGAACCAATGCACACTGTTTTTGCTCAACCCGGTTTTAGTTGTATCTCTCTGCCACTTGCCAACAAAAGGGGTCTGAACACCCACTTTCACATTTAAATTTCAATCTTTATTTTCAAAGATCATTTATTTATTTTTGAGGGAGAGAGGGGCAGGGAAAAGGAGAGGAGGAATCCCAAGCAGGCTCCGCGTGCCGTCAGCACAGAGTGCGACGTGGGGCTCAAACTCACAAACCGCGAGGTCATGAGCTGAGCCGAGATGAAGAGTCGGACACTCAACCTACTGACCCACCCAGGTACCCCTCAACTTCAATCTTTGGAAAACTGTCCTGGACAGAAGTTTGACGGTTATTTATTGAGCACTCGCTATATTCCGGCCGTATAGCCAGCACAGAGCCCCAGCACAGACAAGGTAAGCACGCCCCCTGTTCCCACAGGGATGATTTTAATGGTCAAATTCAGCCCGCCACGGCCATCCTGTGCTGCCCGGTCTGGGGGAACGTTCACAAAGCTGTACTCTGATCCAGACGTGCTCCTGCCTAAGGTCTGATCCCAACGAGCCAGTTCTTCGGGTGGCCTCCGTAACTGTCTCTTCAGAGGGCAGGGCACACGGCCATGCCCTTGGTCTGTCAGAGAGAACCCGGCCACGTTTCCCCCGGGCCCCTGCCCACTTTCACTGTCCTCCGGCACCACCCACGGGCCTGCCCATTCTCCAGCTGCCCACTCAATGAACAAACCGTCTTGTTAAAATGCATAAATGCCAGTACTAAGACCCCAGAAGGCAGTGAGTCCTACCTATTCCCAAGATTTACATTCTGAGTGTGTAAGTCAATAAAAACTAATTAGATGTTTACCTCATTTCCTTGGTAATGACCCTTCCATGGCACTGATTGTTGAACTGAATCCATATGCGGGCTCTGCCTCTATTGGGGTCAGGGCTAATTTCTGCACACACCAAGAAACATCACCGCGGTTATTTATACCTGGGGCCGGTATGTTCTGTGCAGATGCTCGTCAGCTCATTTCCATAGGAGGAGGAGCCGAAGCCAAGATTTTAGCGCACCGAGCAGGGAATTAGGTATGCAACAACCATTAACAATAATGAGAGTTATGCACCTAATTCCCCAGCATCGTTTTAAAATTTGTTTTATTAAATAACGCTGTAATGTTATGGTAAGTAATGCAATGGTAAGTACCATTGACTTCAGCCTCATTAAATCATCTCCTTAACTATCATAGTGGAAAACGATCATTAAACAAATGTGGTTTGTCATCGGCCATGATGTAATTGTCGCAGAAGGA
Source organism: Lynx rufus (assembly GCF_022079265.1). Lineage (NCBI taxonomy): Eukaryota > Metazoa > Chordata > Mammalia > Carnivora > Felidae > Lynx > Lynx rufus. Next base: position 2,501,981 of record NW_025814896.1, on the reverse strand, counting down.
ATTAATTGATAAACAAGGCACCACATATACGGTGCCCCTAAAGGGTGCAAAGTCGAGAGTGAACAGGTCTGGAAGATACCTCAGGAGAGAGAATTCAGAAGCCAAGTAAAGCAGAAAGAGGAGACACCCATAAGCACCCACCTTGGGTCCTTCAGGCAGGGGGAGGGACGTGAACTATGGGAGAGGCATTACCCTGATGTTCTGTTGGGGAGAGAAGGGGGAAGGGAGGTTTACCAGTTGTCCTTCCTCCCTCATCATAGGAAACGATGGAAAACGCAAGGGAGTATCTCGACGATTCCCCCTTTCCCTGTCAGGACGCTCTACGTTAGCAGTCAAAGCTGCAGCACCGTAAAAGGAAAGGGTGCAATTGTTTCCTGACTTTCGCTGTGCTGTTCTCAGTGGTGATCAGTGGGGTTACGCTCTCCTAAAACATGGCCACCCAGGTCCCCCGAGCCCATGAAGATGAGGCCACGTGGCCCTGGAAACTAAGGTCACAGGTGGCACAGAGGTGGCTAATCGCTGACCCTAAGATAAGGAGCTTGCCCTGGTGTCATCACCGTGATCTGGGAAGTGGAAGGAGGAGGCAGAAGGGGGAGGTCCGTGTCAGAGAAAAAGAGTCAGGAGCAGAGGCCAACACTGTAGGTGCAGGGCGTGTTCCTGGACCCTCTCACAGACCATCTCTCTCTCCTCGCCCCGGCTTGATTTTGAGGAAGGTTTTGCCTGACTTTAGAGCTGAGAAAATGGGTACTTAGCGGGTTAAATACAGGCTCAGAGCCCTTCCTCGTGAGGGCCCTCGAGAGCAGGGTGCGAACCCAAAGCCGCATTCTGCCCACTGTCCCGCAGTCCCAGGAGTCCCGGATTGCCGGTTAAGCTGCAACGCGACTGAAGATCAGCCTCCTCTGTGGCAAGCATCCATCTCGACTTGTGGTTCGCTTCTCGCACCATCCCTGTTAACGGCTCCTACAAAGGAGATCTGCAATTTATATCAAAAATCCATCGCTGGGACAGAAGAATAAGCACGAGGCCTCTGTATCACTTTGCCAGGCTCATGGTCGCAAAGAGATACCAATGTGGTAAAGCGAGAGGGGGTCTCGGTTGTTAAAGCAGCCTTTCCGGTGCAAACGACTGTGCCACCCACTCATTACCCAGTGGCCCACGGCTCCTAGCTCGCCGGGAGTCTTCGGTCGGGTCTTGAGCGTACCCAAAACAGTGATATGTACATATGAGAAATTCTGCCCTGTGTCGGCGGTTGCCCATTTTATTACCCTGGGGGAAGATAAAAGTACAAAGATTCAAAGGGAAGATAAAAGGGCATGATGGCACGGAGGGGGCAGTTAGCTCTCACCGTCCAGTGGAACTTTCTGTGCTGCTGGAAGGACTCTGTATCTGCCCTGTGCGACACGGCAGCCTCTAGGGACAGGCAGCTACCGGGCACGTGTAATGTGGCTCGTGCAACTGGGCGACTGAATATCTACGTTTAGCTCATTTCAAGAAATTTAAATACTCTCATCTGGCTACTGGCTCTTGTCTCGGATGGTAGAGAACTGAAGACACATTTGTGAACGTGTCCGTGTGTCTATGACACTCTGGCAGCCATCGGCTTTGGAATGGGCAGCCTTGCGGACAGGCGTATCCCAGCCTCCAGAATCTAGAAATACAATCCTTCCCTGAAAAGCCATGCTCGCCCATCCATCATCCTGCCATTTCTGAAAAAGACCTCTAGTCTGCATGTCTTGTATCTATTTCTTTGGTTACTGTACCTGTCAATTTAAGTTACACGTTGTCCCTCAACCGAAGTGCATGCCCTGGGGTGGCCCGCTCTTGGTGCTTTTTTATTGCACATGCAAAATTAATAAAGGGGCTCATTGTAGCCACCAATGAAAAATATAGTGCGCAATAAAAACAATGCCCTTGAACTTTTTGGAGTTAACAAAACCACACGTAGACACATGTCTTGCTGAGGAAGGACGGTCCTGGGTGTTGCTGTCCGGACTGGTGCTCTGGGAGGACTGGTCCTCACAGCCCACTCTCAGAATCCGGTGACAAAAGATCCTCGTAGCCCTGCCGTTTGGGCCCAATAAAGACCATTCAAGATGCACATTTTCCAACTTCCCTTCAGCAGTCACAGATACCTCCAGATGCCTCAGAACTCCCAGACCACAATCCAGATTGAGTGACATTTTTAAACGAGGAAAACAAGATTTATAGATTAACTTGCCAGTTTCAGCATTTTGATCCTCATACTAAGAACTGTACATTTGACAAGTGTTCTGTAGGAATGCTGGCTGATTGGGCTTCCTGGGAAAATGACAGCCGGCGGGATCCTGTCCCAGCTACGGGATCGCCGAAATTAACTGCCCAAAATCGTAGGAGAATATCGCCTTTTCTCCTCGAGAGCTCCTATGCCCGTCCGCGTACTTGCTAGGAAGTTATTTTATCGATCACTGGGGATTGGAGGTCCTGGTGAAACGTGATCTCTCGAAGCGAGCCCCTGCACATGCAGCATACACAGCTCTTAAATATTTGTTCGGCTAAAGCCGCCTCTGCTCTTAAAGCCAGTTAAAGGGCACAGAGCAAACACTGCGGCCCGTCACACGGGCTCCCCGAGACTGCGGAAGGCAACCAGGGGCCTCTGCACAGGCACAGGAGGCCACTCGCTATGAATTACGGGCATGAGTAAGTCAACATTGATCACTCCCAAGGGAAAACAAAGAAACAAGAAGGAATCAGTGCTTTCCAAGGTGCACACGTTTAGGTACAACAAGGGTTCCCACTGTGTGCTCCTGGGCACACTGCTCCAAGCCCGATGGTTCTTCGTTCACAAGTCAACAGACGCTGATTCCAACGACATTTAAAAAAAAAAAAAAAAGGAGGGGGTGGGGGAGAAGTTTTTTGGAGTAGTCTCAACCCTGGCTGTATATTAGAAACACCGTGGAAATTTTTCAAAAATCGCAGTGCCCGGAGGCACCAGGGTGGCTCAGTCAGTTGAGCATCGAACTCTTTTTGTTTGTTTGTTTGTTTACTTTTGAGAGAGAGAGAGAGAGACAGAGAGAACGTGAGCAGGGGAGGGGCAGAGTGAGGGGGAGACACAGAATCCGAAGCAGGCTCCAGGCTCTGGGCTGTCAGCACAGAGCCCGATGTGGGACTTGAACTCACGGACCGTGAGATCATGACCTGAGCCAAGGTCGGATGCTTAACTGACTAAGCCACCCAGGCGCCCCTCATTCATATATTTTCTATGGTGTGGTTAACTATTCAAATCTTATGCCCTTTTATTATTATTTAAAAATTTTTTTATGTTTATTTATTTTTGAGGATAGAGACAGTGAAAATGTGCGGGGGAGGGGCAGAGAGAGAGGGAGACACAGAATCCGAACAGGCTCCAGGCTCCGAGCTGTCAGCACAGAGCCCGACGCGGGGCTCCAACTCACGAACCCTGAGATCATGACCTGAGCTGAAGTAGGACACTTAGCGGAATGAGCCACCCAGATGCCCTGAGCATTCAACTTTTGATCTCAGCTCAGGTCTTGACCTCAGGGTCATGAGTTCAAGCCCCATATTGTGCTTTAAAAAAAAAAAAAAATTCCACCACCTGGAGCACAGATTCAATTATCTAATACTTTTTGGGTGTGAGGTTACGGGTTTCAGGTACGAGGGCTGGACACCAATGACTGTGGGTCTAGAAAGTTCCCTGTCGGAGGTGGCTGGGGAAGCAGCTTAGACAAGGGAGCCCCTGAGAGCCGTGAGGATGGTCCACAGCCAAGTCTGTCCGAGGGGATGAAGAGACGCCCGGTCTCTGCCACCTTCAAGCCACAGGCTGGAAGGTCAGAATTCCCAGAGAGCGGGCTGGCGCTACGGAGGAGCGGGGCAGGGAGGGGGGAGCTGCCCTCCTCTGCCCAACTTCTCGAAGGAGACAGGCGATGACGCTCCCTCCAGCCACTGCTCCACGCAAGGCCAGGCGGGTTCCCTGGAAGGAAGCCGGAGGAAGGACCCAGAATGACCCGAACCGCTGTCTTCTCTGGCGAGCGACAGGTGTGTGCTACAGAATGAAAATAATGGATATTAGTCAAAAGTCCACGGGTTAGAAAAAATATGCAACCTCTTTGAATGCAGGAGAAGATATACTTCACTTTTTCCAAAGTATGTTTTATAAGCACAAAGCCAGTCTCCCCACCATGGTTTCTTTTCTCATTACCGTTTTCATCATTTTTAAAAATGCAACTCAGTGGCATTCGGCATATAGGATGCTCTGCGACAGCACCTCCATCTAGTCCCAAAATGTGTGGGTCACCCAGAGGGAAATCCCACACCCCGTGGGCCCCCCCCCCCTGCCCCCCGGCCCCCAGCCCCCAGCCCCCAGCCACCAGCCACCACTAGTCTGCTTCTGTCTCTGAGGATTGGCCTGCCCTGGACGCTTCCTGTCAAGGGAAACCTCCACGCCTGGCCTTTGCGTCTGCCTTCCCTCACTCAGCATCATGTTTTTGTGGTGTTTCCAGGGCGTAGCCATGTCCGTGTTTGCCCTTCCACGGATGCACATGTGTGGTATGTCCACATGGCAGAATGTTTTCCTAAGAGGAGCATCTGGCAGGGGCTACCTGCCGGTTTTCCAGAGCTGGAGATAAGAAAACAGACCAAGTAGGGCCCCTGGGTGGCTCAGTCGGTTGAGCGCCCGACTTTGGCTCGGGTCATGATCTCGCTATTTGTGAGTTTGAGCCCTGCATCAGGCTCTGTGATGACAGCTCGGAGCCTGGAGGCTGCTTCGGATTCTGTGTCTCCCTCTCTCTCTGCCCCTCCCCAGCTCACACACTCTCTCTCTTTCTCTCTCATAAATAAACATTAAAATTATTTTTAATTAAAAAAAAAAACAGATCAAGCACACTTTACATGACTATCTACAGGATCCTGTGTTCCCCTCGGCCCCAAGGCCCTGAGTGTCACTGACACTTCCCTGGTGGTCACAGGGCTGACCTGGCATGTGCTTTCCCAGAATCAGGGTGTCCTCGGCCCCACATTACCCGGGATTGGGCGTGGACTGATTTCCCAGAGGAAACCCCTGTGTGGGACCAGGAGAAAAAGCCCCAGATGTGGGCCGGGCACAAGGGGAGATGCTCTGCAGACAAAATTATGTCTCCCGGGGCTCAGAGACCACAGGACCTTTGTCTGTGCCTGGCAGCCTGATGTTTTGGTAGCCTTGGTGATAACAAAAAGCGTTCGCTTACTCTGCTCCGCTTCAAAGCCCTTCCTTGGCCTCATTTAAGCCTTTTGGGAAAAGAGAGATGCATCTCTGGGTGGCCTGTGTCATCGCCTGTGCAGACCAGGAAAATACCTGTGCCCGTCCTGCACAGACTCGGGCCACACAGAGCTGGGGAGCCCCTGAAGCGTGGCAGGTCCGAGCCCAGCTGGGCCTCAAGGGCACAACACACACCAGTTCACAGACTTTGTGTCAGAAAAGGCACAGAAATGCCTACTGGATGGTATTTGTATCGATAATACGTTGAAATGAGGATGTTTTTACAAGGTTATTTATTTGGAGAGAGAGAGGGAGGGAGAGAGAGAGAGAGAGAGAGAGAGAGCAGGGCAGGGGCAGAGAGAAAGGGAGAGAGAGCCCAAGCAGGCTCCACACTGTCACCACAGAGCCTGACGCTGAACTTGAACTCACGAACCGCGAGCCGATTATCGAGAGTGAGATGCTTAGCTGACTGAGCCACCCAGGTGCCCCGAAATGATAATGTTTTGCGTATATATCATTAAAGTCAATTTCACCTTTTTAAATTTATAAATAATTATGTATTTTTTGACTTCAAGTTTTTATCTAAATTCTAGTCAACATATATGGTAAAAATTGGTTTCAGGTGTAGAATTCAGTGATTCATCGCTTACATACCACGTCAGTGCTCACCTGTTGTTTTTAATGCGTCTGTTAGCGAAGCTTAAATTTCACACGTGGCTCTCGTTACATTTTGATCGGACGGAGCTGGTCTGAAATGTGGACGATGCGTGCAAGGTAGGCGCAGGGGCATAGGGTTGAGAGGTGGGATCGGGTCTCAGTCTGGGGTCCAGCCTGCTTTGACCACATGCCAGCCGTGTATCCCGAGACAGGTCACTTAATTCCTCTGGGCCTCGCTTGGCTCACCTTTAAATGGGAAGGTAGGGGCGCCTGGGTGGCGCAGTCGGTTGGGCGTCCGACTTCAGCCAGGTCACGATCTCGCGGTCCGTGGGTTCGAGCCCCGCGTCAGGCTCTGGGCTGATGGCTCAGAGCCTGGAGCCTGTTTCCGATTCTGTGTCTCCCTCTCTCTCTGCCCCTCCCCCGTTCGTGCTCTGTCTCTCTCTGTCCCAAAAATAAATAAATGTTAAAAAAATAAAAAAATTAAAAAAAAAATAAATGGGAAGGTAAGCACTTCCCGGGACAGTGGTGCCGTGGGAACTCTTCCCAGGACCGTGGTGTGGTGGGAGCACTTCCCAGGGCCATGGCCGGTGGGGGAGCACTTCCCGGGGCCGTGGTGTTGTGGGACCTCTTCCCGGGACTGTGGTGTGGTGGGAGCACTTCCTAGGGCTGTGGCACAATGGGAGCACTTCCTGGGACCGTGGTGCCATGGGAGCACTTCTTGGGACTGTGGTGTTGTGGGACCTCTTCCCGGGACTGTGGTATGATGGGACAGTCCGTGTCCGCAAGGACTGAGCCTGGGGACTGGCACACCGTCCGGTGCCGGTCATCACTGCTGTTTCGCGATCCTTCCTGGCGCGGAAGAGGTGGGCATGAAAGACGGAAAGAAATAAAGGCTGCAGCCGCCCCTTGCCAGAGTCCCAATTTGAGTCTCTCCATCACCAGGAAACCACAAATCTCGTTCATTCAATCATTGTTTATAGAAGGTGTGCCATAGCCAAGCCCCGCCCAAGACACCAGGAGCCCAGGAGGGCGGGTGTGTCCCGGAGCATCCCAGAGCATCCGCCCATCTCCCCAGGGCTGTGGCCGTTCCCACCCGGGCTCCTCTGTCTCTTGAAGTTGGTGGGTGACCTCGTTCACTGTTAGAACTTGTGGCTTCGCCACAAGAACTTGGGTACAGCCAAGGTCAGGGTAGGTTGTGGGGCAATTCATGTGCACGCTGCTCAGTGATGAGCTTCTGGGGGAGGGGAGAGACGAGTCCAGCCGGCCTGGGTTCTAGGCCTATTTACACACCTGTTGTCTCAGTGCAGAGGAATCTCACCTAGGAGATGGGGAGGTTTGCACATCGCAGGCTGCCTGGGAGGGTTAATTAAATTAATGAACTCGCAAGGTGCCAGGAGGTGAGCAGACGTGTCCATTTTGATTACTGACGCATCCTTCATTCTGACACAAGGTCTAACAACTGGACAAACGCTAAATAAATATGTGGAAACAGTAAGTCCGATCACTTTCATTATTGCAAGGAACTACCTTTTCCTTTTTTTCTTCTGCAAGATGTTACGCTCTTAAAGCCAAAACAATTCATTCATGAGACTGTGTCTGTGTGTGCACATGTGTTGGTGTTCAGGGGAGAAAGGATTCATTACTGTGTGTCTGTGTGTGTGTGTGTGTGTCCGTGGGGGAGAGAGAGAGGACAATCCTCCGTATCTTTTTTTGCGTCTCTCTCTGCAGGACCAGCCTTTCCTGCGGCCCTCATACCCAGAACCTTCATACCCCCCAGAACCCAGTGCTCCTGGCAGATCGGTCACTGGGCAGCCGCCTGCGGAATTCAGCGTCGTTGTAGGTTGGCTGAAAGCATTGACGTGAGCCTGACCAGGAGGTGAGGGCCATCTGGTCTCCCGATCATCAGAACCACCTGGGCGCCACCCAGCTGGAAGCCACGCCCCTGGAGGGAGAGGCCCAGGAATCCGCATCCCTAACAAAGGCTCCCTCTTAGGGACACGCTGACCTGCTGGTACGTTCCACCAGAACTGCCTGCAGACAGAATCCAGCCCAAGCTCTTTCCTGCCCACGACGACGACGTCTGCCCCGATCCCCTGGGGCAGCGTTTCAGACAACCTCTCATTGCAGTATCCACCTTCAGAGGGGAGCACCAGGTCCTAGCAGAAGCGGGTCCCTTTCCACGTCACCATGGCCCCCTGCCCGCCACTCCCAGGCCGTGCCGTCTACCGCTCAGAACGCGTTCAGGATCCACGCGGCAGTTCCTGTTTAAAAATCTGTCTCGCGCATACTCAGAGCAAATTAAATCAGATCAGGCAGAAATTGCCTTAAAGGGAGTTAACATCGTAAGGAAATTCCTGCTTCAAGTCGCCACGCTAACTGGCTCAGCCACACGTAACCTGTCGTCTGGGTCAGATCACCGAGGAAGCCGGTGGCCCCTGGGCTGTCTTTTCAGCACTGGCCCTGAGAAGTCCCACTTACCTTATCGCTCTGGATTTCAGTTCGTGATAGAGACGAGCCGCTCACCAAAGCGGTTCAAGAACGGCAAGGGACTGAACGAGCGGATGGGTTTAGGATGCTGTCTGTTCAGAATGTGAAAAATGTGCGCAGTGTTTGGAGGCATCTGTTTTGTAGCCAGAAGTTAGAAGACACTCGGATGCCGGTGGGAGGGGGTGAGGGGCACACTGGGCAAAGAGGAAAGGAAGGGACCTTGCCACCGGAAATGATGGTGGGAGGGCTTGCGCAGACAAGGCAGGGCGGCTGTGGGCTCCTGTGGTCGGTAGAATAACGCCCCCGGGACCTCCACCTCCCAGTGCCCCAAACCTCGGAACACACGACCTTCCGCGGCAAAGGCGACTTTGCAGCTGTCACTACGGTTAGAACCTTGAGAGGAGAGGTCTCCCTTGATCGTCTGGGTCAGGCCACTTTGATCCCATGAGTCCTTACAAGCAGAGAGCCTTCCCCAGCTGTGGTCAGAAAGAGGCACGGAAAGTTGGAGGGCATGTCAGAGAGACGGAGGCGAGAAAGGCCTCACCCGCTGTCGCCGGCTTTGAATCGAGCAGTGTGGCACCTCCAGACGCTGGGAAAGGCGCGAGAGGCGTTCTCCCCTGGGGCCTCCAAAGGGAACACACACGGCCGCGGGGAGCCCGGTGAGACCCGATTCAGACTTCTGACCTCCAGAACTGTGAGGGGGTACGCTTGTGTTAAGCCACCAAGTCTGTGCTGATTTGCTACAGCGGCCGCAGGAAGCGCAGACCATTCTGGAGTCCCCGCTGCCCCCCACGCCTACTCCCCGAGCCCTGCGGCCGGGGGCACCGGTGAGTCTGCTCCACACCATTGCTTTAGGGGTTAAATGAGGTCCTGCACAGTGAAATACCGGCTCCTTGCCGGTACCCGACGTGCGTGAGCCATGGTTGGATGAGAGGAAGGAAGGGGCCACGTGCCACGCAATGCACAATGGAGAATTCACGAGGGCGGCGAGGACACAAAGCGTGGCCGTGCAGGCAGAAGGCTTTACTACAGAGTATTCGTCAGAGTTACGGGCCTGCAGGTTAGAGCGTCTGCTTGCAAGTGGACCGGATGGTTTCCAGGTGCCCCTTCTTCGTGACCCCATAGCTCTGTCAGCCTCGTGAGCCCCGGAGGCTGCACCGGCTTGGACCCCGGGGAGGCATCTTGGCGAGTGGCACGCAGGTCACGCTGGCAGGGGCTCTGCTGACGGAGGAGAAGCTGAGTGTAGGGAGCAACCAAATGACAAGACAGTCTTGGACCTCTGGTCCCGCTTCGCCCCGTGCCGTCCCTTGACGGTGCTGGGAACGGTGGCATTCTTCTGTCACCCCCGCCGGAAAGAGGTTTCATTCCCACACGCCCGAGCCTTCTGAAATGTGAACTGTTCCATTTCCTTCTTGCTTCCCAGGGAGAAAACCAAAGGCTTTGTATTCACGCCGCACCATCTCAATACTTGATTTAGCCTTCACTGTTTGTGCAAGAAAATTCCTGCCTCTTTTCAGATTCCGGGCCGTCCGCGGCCCGTGTGCATCTCGTGGTGTCTCGGTTTCCTTTTGGAGGGCATGCCCCCTGCTCTTTGCTGGCCTGGCCTGGGGAAGGGCCGGATGGACCGCTGCCCACTGGACCCGTCATCCCCCTGAGGGCGGGCGTGGTGGCCCCTCTGAGCCCCGCGGGGCCGGAAGCCAAGCTGCCACACAGCGCCACTTAGTGGCCGTGAGCCACAGGCGCGCCCTGCTGGGAGTCCGCAGGAGTTTGGGTGATAAGGAAAAAATGGGGTTTTACAGAAGTCACGTTTCCCCTTTGTCCCGAGAGCTCTCTGGATCTGAGAGCTCTGTTGGAATTTGCAGAAAGCAGCAATCTGTGAGTGAATTAAGGGATGCGTACGCGTATCGATGCATTCAACAGAGCCATATGACGGGATGAAATGGTCTGGTGTTCAACCTACTATTTGTGCATGGGGACCTGGGGGCGGAAATAAGCTCCGTCTGGCATCACCTGTCTATCTTCTGTCCACCTAGCTATGGTCTATCATCTGTCTGTCCCTGTCCGTGTTCACACATGCACACGCTTCACAGAAATACCGATCATGTATTTGAGAAAAAGTAAAACCTCACCCTCTTGAACTTATCCCAGAGTGTGTATCACATTCAGAGTCTAGCTGCGTGAATTTTCCATTTAGGACGCTTTGGCAGAGTGGGCGTGGAGAGCCTCAGTGTCCGGAGACAACCCGAGGCATTGACAAGGATGGGGGTGGGGAACGTCCCCGTGCCGTGGGGACAGAGACTCACCTCTTCCCAGGCAGGTGGTCCAGTGGGCCTGGAAGCGGTTGGCTGTGAACGGCGGGCCGACGGCGGCCATCCCCCTTCTCCCGAGGCGCTGGACCGCTGTCTTCTCTCCAGCCCCGGATTTGACCGTCACACCCACGCTTCTCCTCTCTCTTCAGCGTCAGGCCCCTGCTCTCTCCGCTGGCTCGCATCTGCTTCCTCCCTGGTCACCCCTGGTCCAGACGGGACAGATCTCTGCCCCATGCCCGTCACGTGCCCTGCGGGCTTCCAGCCCCTGACAGGACATTCCAGCCCCTGACAGGACAGCGACGACTGCTCCCGGCCAATGGGAGTGTGCCTGCGGGTCACGTGGTCAGAGGAGTGGGCTCCCTCCCGTCTCCTCGCGCGGTCCGTGCGGGCCTTGGCCCTGGGCGCTCCTTGTGCCTGAGATGCTCTGAGTGTCCTCCTTTCCCATCTGCACCCGCAGTCCCGTCCTCTCTGCACTCCGTGGGCACTCCGACTAGGAAAGCTGCATCCTCCCTGGAACGGAGCTCCGTGTGAGCCCCCGGGGCCTTATCTGCTGTCTCCCTACACGCCAGATACATCGCAGGCCTAAGTGGCCCGTGTTGAACTGGGGAAAGGGGGCTCTTAGCGCAGTCCCCACTGTCCAGTGGCTGCGGGACCGCTCCCTTCTGGGCTGGGCACGTCCCATCACCCTGGGCCCTTAGCTGGCGGTGAGGCGGCTATTCCGGCTCCAATCACCTCTGCCCGCGTGGGTGACGCCCACACGTGGGCTGTTCGGCTGCGGTTCCCAACCCCCCGCGCTTTGACACTTTGGCGTTTGGAGCCCAGCCAGCGTCTCCGGTGGGGCCGCGCCCTGGGGACCGTGGGATGTCCGGCAATACCTCTGGCCTCTAGTCACAAGATACCAGTAGCGTCCCCACCCGTCCCCACCCTCGCCACAGTTGCGACAACAGAAATAGCCCCCGACTTCGCCAAATGTCCCCTGGGGCACACTCACCACTGCCTCCTACGTATCAAATTCTCCGTTCCTCACCATCTGCCCGCGAGGGGGGCCGTCGTCATCTCTTTACAGAACGGGAAGCTGAGCTCATAGAGGTTAACACACTTGCTCAAGGTCACACATTCAGTAAGCCAAGGGGCAGAAAACTGAACTCATGCCTTAGCCTTTCTGGAAGTCTCCAGAAGGACAAATACATGTCTCCCCTCCTGTGGACAACACTGTCACTGAAGCCGTCAGTGTCTCGACCGCAGGAACTGGAAGGACCCACACCCAGTCAGGACGTGTCCAAGTGCAGATGGGAAGGGACCCTGATGCTGAGAGAAGCCGTGACGCTGACCCAGGTCAGCAGGCAAGCAGGCGAGCACGTGGGTCGCGGGTGAGGGGCTTCGAGCCTGGCTCGGGTCCACCTAGAATCTCCTTCTGGAGTAATCAAAGATTCGCAGAGGGGAGGGGCACGGCCACACCGCTCGTCATTTCTCACGAGTCGTGAGGCAGGTGTTGGGCGGCCCGAGAAGAGGGTGAGGCAGGCCAGGCACCTAAGGGTGCTCTTGACCCGCTCAGGGCCAAGCCCCTGCTCATCCAGGCTCGAGAGGGAGGCTGCTCCACGTGTGCGCCCCGGGTGCCCCCTCCCCTCCCCCCACGCCTCCCCGGGGCACCTCCTGTGCCCCAGCTGGTCCCAGCCCTCACTCTGAGCCTTGCCCCTACAGCCCCCAGATTCATATTTGTGCCAGTGGCCGTGCTTGACCCCCCAACGTCTCCCATGCACACCCAAAAAGCTTTTCAAGGTGTGTTCAGAGAAGGGTGTGTGGCCCCCTGGCCGGTCCCTGGCTCATCCTCCGAGCCACCTTGTCGAGGGAGGCTAGGCCAGGGCGAGCAGTCAAAGCCAGGCCAGCCCAGGTCACCCCAGACCAGCCCAGGCCACATCTGGCCACACCTGGTTCAGCGCACCCTGCCGGGGTGTCGGCCACGCTGCCGTCTGGGAAATGGGTTGCTGATGTCCAGACACACGAGCCGCAGCTTCGGCCCAGGCCTCTCCTGTCCCGGGGCCTCTGGAGGCCCGTGAGAGGCACACCGCCCATTCCGGCACCCAGGAGCCGCCCGGACGAAAGCCGTGCCCGGGGCGCACGCAGCTCGGCTAACAGCAGGTGGTGAGGCCAAGGCCTCGCTACTCCCCATCACTTTCAAGCCACGGCTCTATTCCAATGATTATAAAGCTCCCTGGCCTCTGACAAATGAACGGAAGGCCTTCCCACGTGCCGACAGAGCCGGGAAAGAGAATGGCATCAGAGCCGGGCCTCGCCCTCCCTGGTGGGTTCCGCTCTTCCTAATTTGTGTTTGCCCAGAGCGATGGGAAATCCAGAGGCTGGCAGGCTGTTACTCACTTTCCAGCCCCGTCAATCTCGGTGAGGTTTTACATTATTGGATGTGAGTTTGGGGTGAATTATTCAGGTTTCGCGTTTTGATGAATGGGGAAAAAATGCCTGCGGAGAACACAGAACTACGTGTGCGTGTTTGTGTTTCAGGAAAACACACATCCCCTCTGCTAATCCCCACTTGTACTTCCTGTACAGAATCTCCTGCAGGCCTTCCGTGCGCGGGGCAGAGCACCGGGTGGCGGGACCCAGCTCCCCGGGAGACACCTTCCCATCTCTCCGAGCCTCATCTGTATCATCAGTGTCAGTAACAGTCATGATGACACCGACTGCCCTGAGCGTGGGGGGCGGAGACCTGCCTGCTCTCAAGGGCTGGTCAGACCGCGATTCGCCGTTCGCTCAGTCTCGGACCAAGCCCCGACCGTGGCGCGGCCGGGAGACCATCTGCAATACGGAGCGAGACCGGGCGGGCCCGCGTCCCGCCGCCAGCGTCTCTGTGACTGTCTGTCCGTAAATCACGGGCGACCTCCCGGCTTTGCGAGAGCCCCCTCGGCAAGAGGACGGGGCATGGAGGACCTCCGACGGCACCGCGATGGAGGGGTGTGGTTCTGTTTTACAACCTCCCCCCCGTCCTCCCGGATTTATTTACTAGCTAATCACCTGTGCGAGACAGTGCCTTTTCGTCCCGCTTAGATAACCCACGGGTGTCCAGGTCAATTGTCGATGCACCACAGTTGGCTGGAGGCCCCTCTCACTTGAAAGCTGATCTCTGGTCTCCGAGCTTAGCCGGCTTCAGTGATGTGTTATTACTACAGTTCCATCACCTCATATTATTAATTTCATTTATAGCAGAACCAATAACTCATACATTCAAGGCACTTTGTCATGCATACCTGTAAATAGATTGGAAGTTTACTGAAGCATGCTGGGTAAACACGAATCTGTTGTCTGCTCGTCTCCTGGACCCGTGCCGAGTTCTTTCGGTTCGGGCAATATTTTTTAGAATGCATATGAATTTACGCCACAAAGACAGCCTCGCCACCCCCGGCCCCTGCCACCATCACCCCTGAAATTCCATTTAGTTTCAATCTTACTGCTCAGAGCCGGCTCTGTTGGAGCCGCGCCGCGTGAAGGTGAAATGTCACCGCGTCATTGTCACATTGATTTAGAAGCGTCGCCTGTAAGCCTCTGGCTCCTGTGGGGTCCCGCTCGGCGACGTGGGGAGGACCCGCTTCCCCCCGCGCAAGGTGAGTCAACAGAGGCAGGGCTACCCCCGGAGGGGGCCCGGTGGCAGCCCCGGACAGGAGGCACCCCACTCCCACGCTGCGCCCCAAGGTGACCTGGGGTCATGACAGTCCGGATAATTAAAGAGGCAAGCTGCTCGCATAGAGCAAACCTTTTATTTCTCTTTAAGGCTGCCTCTAAAGAAGGGAAAGCCGAACCCAGGAACATTACAAATACACCGACCCTTTGACAACGGCACCGTTTCCCGAAGATGATCCTGCAGGTGTACCTGCGAAGACATCCGTTCAAGGGAGATGACATTGCACTCAGCGATGACATCCGTTCAAGGGAAGGAGCGCCCTGCCTCTGAGGGAAAGACCCCAGGCCCAGGCTGCAGTGCTAGGCTCAGCATTACCCGTTTCACGGATCTCTGTGGCTTCCGCCTTCCCGGAACCCATCCCAGCCCCTTCTCCTGGTAACAGACCCTCAGTTCTCACTGGGGGATTCCACTCCCTCCTCAGTGAGACGCAAGTTCATGGACTCCATGCCTGAGTGGTCATGTGACCCAGGCATGGCCAATCGGAGCACTGAATCATCCCGGCACAGCCACTAGTTCAGAAGGCTGCAGGGACCAAGTTGGCCCGATGAGGCTCTTTCCAGGCCTTCTACTCGGATGACCAGTAAGGTCAAGTCTCCTATCACTTGTGTTACTGACAAGACAGGTCTGAAAGTGCTGCTAGCGGCCATCTCACTAGTAGAAGGAGAAAGCTACTTCAGGACAAAGCTAACATGTGCAATACAGAAGGGGACAGAGGCCAGCGGTCAAAAGAAATCTGTTCAGCACCTGGGTCCAGCCATGCCTGAAGCCAACGTAGGTCCTGGCTTTGGGGTTACCTGAGCCAATATACAGTATTCTATTTTTTTTTTTAACATAAGCCAGTACGGGTTGGAATTCACCCTCTTCTAAGTGGAAAACGATATCCTGATAACACAACTTAGACCCCAAATACTGAGAGCCAGTCTCCCCATCGCCTTCTGCAATTGTTCGCCTTTCCTTGCAACCACAAGAGTCGGATTCCAAGTTAATAGTAGTCTTTGAATTCCTTCGAGCGCTATCCTTTGTAAAAGCAATCTCTCAGGTTGTCAGAGTGCGAAGTGATCCGATTGTACGGAGGAAATGTATCATTTTAAAATGAAAACGGAAAGGCGGGTTTTCTCCAAGGTCTTTTCTTTGAAACTGCGTGTCGCCCGCTCCAGCATTTGTGGTGCCCCCAGCCCACATTTTTACTGCTTTAGAGGCAGCCAGAGATTCCTCCGGCTTCCAGCCAGCCGTTAGTCCCAGCTATTCCGACTCCCGCCCCTGGATTCAGACATGGGGCAGATGGCTGAGCCCTCTTCCCAGCTGGGCTGCCACAGGCCCCCTCTCCCAGTGGCCCTGAGTAACATGTGTGCATGCACTTGACTTACGTTGAACTATTAACGTTACTTTATTTTGCACAGCTGGAGTCAATGGCATTTTGAACGCAACAGGAAAATCTATGTAAATGAATACACACAATTATCGAGAAGGCTATGCAAACCTGTCCCCCCCCCCGATGTGGCCGGACCCCACTGAATCGTGTAACGCGGGTGACCCGAGCCCTGACTTTGTTCTAGACCTCGGGAAAACAGCCAACGCTCTGAAGATCCTTGGATTTCTGCTCACAGTGGAAAACACTGTCTGGGCTGGAGACCCCGGGACTCCCCTTTGCACGGGACCTTTCCTTGATTCATATGATGCTGGAAGGGAAAAGCCCAGTGTCAGCGGCAAGGTCTGAAGCCAGGACTTGGTTTCTGATTGTATATAAATATGGCTAAAACTTTCTGTCTGCCTCCTCCCCCGGTGCCGTGTTCCAGTGACTCCCGGGGCAGCCAGCGCACATGGTTTTCCGGAGGCCCTCCACGTGGTTGTGCAAGACCCCGGCCTGTCTCTCCTGATGCAGGCGTGCTTCTGGGAGGAGGTCCCGTCTGAAAATCCATGGGTCCTCTGGTCTCAGATGGACTCCCTGAAAGTAGAGCATGAGACAGGGCCTTGCGTGCGACAGTGTATTTAAGGATATCTCAACTGATTTCTGCGTGTGGATTTTTTTTTTTATCCTGCAACCTTTACGTGTGTGTGTGCGTGTGTGTGTGTGTGTGCGTGTGTGTGTGTGTGTGTGAAGTCCTTGGGGCTTTCTTCATAGGAGATCATGTCATATGCACAGGGAGATAATTTACTTCTTTTCTTCCAATTTGGATGACTTTATCTTTTTGTGTTTTGCCCAATCGCTCTGACTTTGACTCCCAGTGCTACGTTGAGTAGAAGCAGCAACAGCGATCGTCCCCATCTTGTTCCTGATCTTAACGGAAAAGCCCTCAGCTGTCCACCACTGAGTGTGATGTGAGCTGGACGCTGGTCCTGTGTGGTCTCTGTCGTGTTGAGGTGTGTTTCTTTCAATTTCGAGCCTGTTGAGAGTGTTATCTGGTGAAGACACTTGAATTTTGTCAAATGCTCTTTCCAAATCTATTGAGATGATCCTACGACTTCTTTTTTAAATTTTTTTTTTTCAACGTTTATTTATTTTTGGGACAGAGAGAGACAGAGCATGAACGGGGGAGGGGCAGAGAGAGAGGGAGACACAGAATCGGAAACAGGCTCCAGGCTCTGAGCCATCAGCCCAGAGCCCGACGCGGGGCTCGAACTCCCGGACTGCGAGATCGTGACCTGGCTGAAGTCGGACGCTTAACCGACTGCGCCACCCAGGCGCCCCTGAGATGATCCTACGACTTCTTACCCTCTGTTCTGTTAATGTGGCGTCACACTCCTTGGTGTGTGTTTGCTGAACCACCTTGCCTCCCAGGGATAAACCCCACCTGGTCGTGGTGTCGCGTTCAGTCTGCTAATCCACGTTCATCAGGGATATCACCCGGTGAAGGTAATTTTCCTGTGTCTTTCTCTGGCTTTGGTGTCAAGGTAACGCTGGCCTCATAAAATGAGTTTGGGAGGGTTCTGATCTCTTCAATTTTTTGGAAAGGTTTGAGAAGGACGGGTGTGCAGATTTTCCTCTAAGTTTTGGTAGAATTCGCCAGGGAAGCCATCTGGTCCTGGAATATTCTTCCTTGGGAGGGATTTTGATTGATCACTCTCCTTAGTCATGATTGGTCCGTCCATATTTTCTCTTTGCTCACGATTCAGTCTCAGTGGGTTGTGTGTTTCTAGGAATTTATTCACTTTTTTGGGTTGTCCAATTTGTTGGCATAAAATTGCCCACAGCCTCTTAAGATCCTTTGTTTTCTGTGGAATCAGTTGTTTAACGTCTTCTCTTTCTGATTCGAGTCTCTTTTTCTTAGATTTTTCTTAGTCTATCTAAAGTCGTGTCAATCTTTTTATACTTCAGAAAATCCGCTCAGTTTTGTTGATTTTTTTCTATTTTTTTGAATTCTCTACTTCATCTGTTTCTGCTCTAACCATTACTATTTCCTTCCTTCTGCTAACTCCAAGCCTTCCCTCCGCTAACTTCGAGACTTCCGCTAACTTCGAGTTTAGTTTGTTCTTCTAGTTCCTGGAGGTGTAACATCAGGTTGTTTGTTTGCGATTTTTCTTCCTTCCTGATGTAGGCGTCTTATCACTATAAACCTCCCTCTTGGCTGCATCACTATGAACTGCCTTGGCTGCATCCTGCAAATTTGATGGTGTGTTTTTATTTCATTTGTCTCAAGACATTTTCTAAAATCCCTTTTGGTTCCTCTTTTGACCTGTTGGTTGTGCAAGAGGGGGTTAATTTCCACGTATTTGTGAATTTTCTCCCATTCTTTCTGCTATTTTACCTGTGGTTCCTTTTGGTTGTGATGGGAAAAGATACTCGATACAATCTGAATTCTTCTTAAATGTGCTAAGACTAGTTCTGTCACCTAAGATGGGATCTGTCTTGAGGAACAGCCCATGTGCTTCAGAACAAGGCACACACAGTCCCCTCTCGTTGCTGTGTCATTCACAAGAGCCAAGAGGTGGGAAAACATCTCAACGTCCATTGATGGTGGATGGAGAGAGCGTGGTGTATGTAAACAACATGACATTGTTCAGCTTTAAGGAGGAAAAACTGCCATTTGCAACGACAGGGATGAACCTGAAGGACATTGTGCTGAGTGAACAAGCCAGACACAGAAGGATGAAAAATGTGTAATTCCTGTTATGTGAGGTAGCTAAAATAGAGTTAGAAACGAGAGCAGAATGGTGGTTTCCGAGGGCTGCGGCGGGGGGGATGGGGAGCTGTTCTTCAACGGGTGTAAAGTTTGGTAAGTTCTAGAGATGTGCCGTACCGCTTAGAGCCCATCGTTAACGATCCCGAACTGCACACCTACAGCTTTGTGACGCGGGCAGGTCTCATGTCAACCGTTCTTACCAGAGTAAAAGAATAAATGAATGAAGGCATTCTCACTCATAAAACCGTACAGATGCGCTCAGGAGGTGGGAGACAGGGAGGGTGGAGGGTGACTTACCAGCTGGTTACTGACCGGGCACCTGGGGTTCGGCCCAGAAAAGTGCCGCCCTCCGTTCGCTTTTAAACGACAGATTTCTGCCATACAAGCGGAAACTTTTGCACTCTGACAACCTGAGAGATTGGCTTTACCAGAGTGAGGAGCCGGGGTACTAACCCGCTAACTCCCACCCACCACCGGAGGCAGGCTGACCCCAGGCGAGATCCGCACCCTGACCTCCCTCCCTGCGCACACGCACACATGTCCTTTGGGTTCAGCCCGTGCAGGGGTGGAGGATGCCCCGGAGGCAGAAGGAGGGACCGCCAGGGCTCGAGGCAGGCAGCCACCTGGGTGCTCAGTGCCTGCTGGAGACGTGACCCGGCGGGAGCCACAACCTCAGAGCAGAACCCGCCCTGGGGCCACCGGGGGGCCCTGGCCTGGGCTGGAGAGGTGCCTCAGCTACTCCTCCGGGCTCTGGGGCTGCGTTTAGCAAATCGCACATCCCAAACCATGTGCAAGATGAGCTTGTGGAGCAGGGCCAGACCGGGAAGCTTCCTGCTGGGGGGTGAGGGAGGCAAGTCCCCTCCACCAAGAAGACTTGGAAGGTTTGTTCTTTTGTTCCGTCCTCACCCCCCTTGCAGGGGCGGGGGGGGGGAGGGGGAGAGGGCTCTCCGTGTACATCTGGACCATCCAGGAGCAAGCCTCGCAGAGGCCACCCCTGCAATGCAGTGTCACTCGGCAGAGGCCCGGGACGGGCGTCATCGCGTCTGGCCTCAGTTCCCCTCCCTTTCCCCGCCGACTCCCCCTGCGGAGCTCCGTGTACGCATGCGCGGCGCCGGGCACCATCCCTTCGCGTGACGGCGGTGACCCCAACGCACCCGCAGCCGACCGCGTCTGCCAGGAGCCCTCCCGCGGCAGCCCAGGCCACGCAGCCCGAGGAAGGACGTCCCCGGAGATGCATTATTGCACTCTTCTGGTTTTGTTCTGTCTTTCCCTTCCCCCTGCCTCCTTCTGGCGTTGGAGAAAACATGAGTTGAGATGCCCGATTCCTGTCTTGCTTTCCCCTGCAAACTGGGAGTGTGAGCAGAATAACGCATTCCGTGTGTGAAGGGAGGGCGTGGAAGGGCCTTGCACGCTGAGCCGGGGCCTCCTGGGGACGCCCCTGCCTTCCAGCTGCGTGAGAGGCAAACCTGTCAGGACACGGTTGGGATTTCCAGCCCCAAGCTCGGTGTTTAGGGCTGAAATCAACTAGATGTTGGGCCAAGCCAGCTGCCGGGGGTCGGCTGGTTCCCCGGGGGCACCTGCGGGAACACACCTCCTCTCACCCCTGCAAAACCGGGGGCTGCCCAGAACAGCTCGTCAGTATCAAAGGCACCATGGAAGTGAGGAGGGGTTTCCGTCCTGTGTCTTAGCTGTGACTAGCTACGCAAGCAGGCTGCAGAGACAGTCGTGCGGGTCTGAGTCTGTTCTTGCCTCCTAAGCCGGGCAAGGTAACAGTTATCTGTGTACAAACTGTCCCACAGCCTGGTGTCTAAAACATCCACTTCCAATTGTATCTCACAGTTTTGTGGCTCAGGAATTTGGACAGGACTCAGCCGGGTGATTCTTCTGTTCCACAGACGCCAGTGAAGGCGACTCGGTGGTCTGGAGGGTCCTGGAGACCTTCACTCTCAAGGTGGACGTGCACGATGACAGCGGAAGGCACCCTGTGCCCGGCCACTCCCGCATGGTGGCCTCAGCGTGGTGAGACCGTGCACCTGGCCACTCAGGGGTCCGGTGAGTATGCTGCGAGAGGAGGCACCCCCTGGGGGCTGCACGGCCTCCTGTGACCTGGTATGTCTCCCCAAACGTCATTTCTGTCACATTTGGCCAAGCGAGTCGCTGAGGCCAGCCTGGACTTCGGGAGGACAAGGAGCCTCAGCGCCCTGCGGGAAGAGGCACAAAGGATCTTCAGACATCCTTCCTCTGCCGCAGGCCCGGCTGCTACCTCTTGCCCAAGTCTCGATTCTTCCTGAGCCGATGGCGATAGTAATGGGCCCCACTTTTGAACACGGGCCTGAGAATAAAGTGGGATCACGCCCCAAAGCTGCGTCTCCGTCCCTTGAACGGGTCAGTGGGGAAGGTGGCTGTTTCTCCCTTGGTCCAACCTGGAGAGGCGCTTCCGGAGCACGTGGGCCAGAGCCACCCGGCGACGCCAGCCCGCCCTCTTCCAGCTGCCGTATCTCTCTGGCACCTTCCACCACATTCCTCTCAACGCTGACTCGAGTGCAATAAAGCGGCTCCTGCACGGGGAAGGCTGTGGCGCTCAGCACAGATCATTATCTCTTAAGAGCAATGAGTATTTGAGAATGTGCCTTTCCCAGCAATAATTTATAAATGAGGGAGAACAATCATAACAGTCATTGAAATCCCAAAAAGCAGGAGACTATTTATAAATGCAGAGTGCTTCATCCTTGCCAATTCCAGAATCCTGAGTACCTAAGTGGGAGAGAGTGAGGGCAACTTGGTTAATTGGCATCTAACAATCCTGTTGTGAAAGGTGTTCCCCAGGACTCAGAAGAGGCCAGGAAGGCGGCCAGCTCGGCTCCAGGACAGCGAGGAGGGGGGGGGCTGTCGGCACGGAGGCGGCAGTGGTGGGGGGAGACGCCCTGAGCAGTGCCTCGCAGCCAGAGGCTGGGGCACTAACCCAACCCACCTGACGGGGCCTGGGTCGGAGGCTCCGAGATTGGGATCCCGGGCCACTTGGTAGTGAGCGAGAATGAAATCCTGCCATTTGCAGCAACGTGGATGGAACTGGAGGGTATTATGCTGAGTGAAATAAGTCAGTCAGAGAAGGACAGATATCATATGTTTTCACTCATATGTGCATCTTGAGAAACTTAACAGAAAACCATGGGGGAAGGGAAGGGGAAAAAATAGTTTCAAACAGAGAGGGAGGGAGGCGAACCATAAGAGACTCTTAAATACAGAGAACAAACTGAGAGTGGATGGAAGGGTGGGGGAGAGGGGAAAATGGGGGATGGGCATTGAGGAGGGCACCTGTTGGGATGAGCACTGGGTGTTGTACATAAGTCATGAATCACAGGAATCTACTCCCGAAACCTAGAGCACACTGTATACGCTGTATTTAGCCAACCTGACGATAAATTCTATTAAGAAGAAGAAGAACCATGGAAGTCAGGAGAGAGGCCATCAACTTACCTGAAATTCACTTAGGGCAAGAGCCTGTAGTCTTTACTGTTTAAAAACACAGGCACAGGGGGCACCTGGGTGGCTCAGTCGGTTAAGCGTCCGACTCCGGCTCAGGTCATGATCTCACAGTTCGTGAGTTCGAGCCCTGTGTCGGGCTCTGTGCTGACAGCTCAGAGCCTGGAGCCTGCTTCCCTTCTGTGTCTCCCTCTCTCTCTCTGCCCCTCCCCCAAGCGCTCGCGCTCTCTCTCTCTCTCTCAAAAATAAACATTGAAAAAATTAAAAATAATTAAAAATAAGTAAACATAAATAAAACAGGCATATTGGAAGCAAACAGAAAGTCCTTAAATAGGTGGACGGACAAATACACCGTGGTCCATCCAGATGATGGAACGTCATTCGGTGCTAAACAGACATGGGAATCTTCAGTGTGCGCTGCTGAGAGAGGCCGGTCTGAACAGATTTCACACTACATGGTTCCAACTGTATGATGTTCTGGAAAAGGCAAAACTATGGAGACTCAAAGACCGGTGGCTGCCAGGGGCTTGGGGAGCCGAGGACAGGCAGGCAGGGCACAGGGGGATTTGAGGGCAGCACGAGTGCTCGTACGACGTGTGACGGTGGATGCATTTGGCACGACAAGCCCCAGTTGGCTCCGTCCTGGAACAACAGCCCCCAGAACCCCGAATACAGGGGCTCCGGGAGGAGGATGGCACCTGTGTCCTAACCCCAGGGAAGCGTTTGCGTTTCCTCACCTGTAAACGGAGGCCGATGCTGCCAGTCCCACTTCCGGAGCAGGGAGGCGGCCAGGACGAGCTGGAACAGCAGGTGTACAGGGGTGAGGCACTGCTGCTGTGCGCGCCTCACGGAGCCCCCCGGCCTTGGCCCGGCCCTGGTGTGAGACCTAACCTCCCCGTGGGATGGTGAGACCCGCGGGGACAGGGGCGGGTCTCCTGGGACGCAGCACAGTACCTGTTCAACCCGAATCAGTCAGGGAGTCCGTGCGCTCGAGCCCAAGCTCGTTAAGCGAGGACCCCGGCTGCTGGAGCGAACAGGCCTTCCTCACCCCTGTCTCAGGGGGTGGCCACCTGCGGTCCGGGAGCACCACCCACACGGTCTCCCGGAAACAGCTGTGATCAGGATTAGACCTCCCGCTGTCTCTCTTCTTCTTCCTCAGTTTGGGAACGCTCCGGAAGGAGCTGCTTTCTGTGCTGTAGCTATGGAGCTAAAATGCCCCCCAGAGAGGGGCCCCTGGGGGGCTCAGTCGGTTAAGCATCTGACTTCCGCTCAGGTCATGATCCCGAGGTTTGTGGGTTCGAGCCCCGCGTCGGGCTCTGTGCTGACAGCTCGGAGCCTGGAGCCTGCTTCGGATTCTGTGTCTCCCTCTCTCTCTGCCTGTCTCCTACTCATGCTCTGTCTCTCTCTCTCTCAAAAATAAACACTAAAAAAAATTTTTTTTTAATAAAAGTACCCCCCAGAGAGGCCCCAGGACCTGTGGACAGACCTGTGCTCGCCTCCCTGTTCTGTTCTGGGTGAGCTTCACAATGTGAAGCAAGCCACGTCCCTCCCGGAGCCCCAGTGAAACGGGGCTGCAGCAAGCGGATGGGGTGGTGCCCGAGACCCTGCTCGGGAGACAAGGGTGCTGCCCGAGCGTCCACGCGGTGCCCCCAGCAAGCAGCTCAAAGCTGCTCTGCGGCACCCAGCCTTGGCTGGAGACGTTCCGTGGGGGGCCCGGGGGCGATCCTTTCTGCAGCCTTGGGGGCAGAGGGCTCTGCACCCACTGGGTTATTTCGCGCCCTCCTGCCTCCTTCTTGACGCCCCAGCACCTGCTTCTACTCATTCGCCAGGACTCACCTCTTCTGCAGCTGGAGACCCAGGTCTAGGCCATTTGCTATGTGTGGGGGGGGGGGGGAGGGGGGGAATCCTGTTCGTAGGAATCATCAAGTCCACAAGTGTTAGCTTGAGAGCTGGATGGCCTGTCGAGCAGACTGGACGACCACGTCTCCTCCCCGCTTCCTTTCCACAAGGCTCTCCTTTCCACACACAGCGCCCAGCAGCCTCGAGGGCCCTGCCAGCGGTCCCGAGAATCCCACTCTCATGGTCCACCGGGACACGGGATATCACCGCCACTCTGGCCACCTGCCACGGTTTCGCCCGTCAAACAAGGAATTTGTTCGCTCAACCCAAGGCAGCCCGCTTACTGGAGAAGTATCAAACATTAAGCCACAACAGGACATTCGAGATGGAAGGGTTTGGAGGTGACTTAATGCCTTGGCCACTGCTGTGCATTCTGAGTCACCCAGGAAACCCTGAGAACAGATTGATCAGGCAGTGACTGATATTCGCTGCACCTGAATCTACGGGGCTGGGCTGGGGTCCAAGCATCCTTATCCCAAAGAAGTGAATCTCTAACGGGTGGGCGTCATGTTTTTAGGGAGGAGGCTTCCCCCATCTGCCTCTGAGGCTTGTTCCGGGTAAAGCTTCATTCAACCACAGACCCGGAAAGGGGAAGGAGACAGAGGCACTGCTCGGAAGGCAACACGAGGGTTTGCTTCTTGAAGGACGCACATCTCTGGCCCCCACACTCAGCACAGCGCCACACTCAGGCTTTCGCTGCCCATTCCACAGCTGTACCCGAGCAGAGTGGACGGAGCTGGGATCTCCTGCCACTGCCCAAGGAGTCCAGCCACCTCCCAGCAGCCCCGGGGCCTGCGTCCTGTGCCCTGGGGGAGTTGATGGGCACTAATCCCCCAAAGCTGGATAACAAAACCCGGGTGACTGTAACCTGAAAGGATCCGGCCAGCCACTCAGCAGGTGGCAGCCGTGGCCCCGGGGACGCCAGGCGTGGGGGCGGCGGGGCGCTGAAGCCACGGGGTGTCATCCCAGCGCAGTGTCACAGCCTGGGCGCTGATTTGACACCTAAAGCCTGCGTTCACCTGCTTTCCGTGTTCCTGGTCTCTGTTGTGTTTTATCGCCGCTCTTGGTCTGCTCAGATTTCCAACGTCCCCCGCCCGCTCTCCCTCCCTTAAATCCTGTATCATCTCTTTCCTTCTCCTCAGACATTTGTTTTCATCGTCCTGCTTCCAACCCACCCCCCCCCCCCCAGCCCCTGCCTTCTGGAACCTCCTGTCATCAGCTTGTTCTGCTCAAGCTGCCTCCTCTGGCCCCAGTTCTTGTGATTCTGTCCTGGAGTTTTCCAGAAGAGACAGAAAAGCCTCTTCCAGGTGTAGGCAAGGGTTCAGGTGGGTGCAGCATCGAGGGGCCCTCTTCACTCTTCCAAGGTTAAGTTTCAGGAGACCCGCCTTATCCCCACCTTTCTTGTTCGTCTGCTCAGTGCTGGGCGGGGCATGCACTGTCCCTGGCACTGGGAGACAGCAGGGGCACAGTGGGCTGCCCCTGTCCCACTACACACACACCTCAGACAAGCCGAGAATCAGAGTGACAGGAGCGAGGTGTCCTGGCTGAGTGGGAGGTGCGTGAGCAGGCCTGTGGGGGGCAGGGGTCTGCACGGCCTCTCCCCTGAGCGGAAGTCAGCCATGCAGAGGCGCGGGGGTAGAATGTTCCAAACGAAAGCACAGAGACCTGGATGCAAGAAGCAGCTCTGAGGAGCGGAGTCGGGCCGGGGACCAGACGGCGTAGGTCCTGGTGAGCCACAGACACGTCATCGAGGGTCCAACCTGAGGGCTTGAAGCAGGGGCGTGATGTGACATTCTCGGATTCACGTTTCCAGCGGGGGCCCTGCAGGGCCTGGTTTGCAGGGAGAGCAGGGGGGAGGAGGTGGCTGTAGGGGTGAGAGGTGACAGGCCTCAGTCCCCGGGTAGAGGGGAGAAGACACACGTGCAATACGATTCGGGAGAAGGACCACCAGACAAGGAAGAAAGTAAAAGGGTAAAAAATGCACTCACTCCCCTGATCCCACCCGGGGATGCAGGGCACCCAAGAGACGGACGGGCACAGCTCCGTCCCAGCTTAGGAGGTGCCAGGGAGCAGGGGCGCGGGGCACCCACGTTCCCGGGCATCCCGGGGACGCGCGGACGGGTGCGCAGCGGCTCTGTCGCTGACATTCACCAGCCTGCCCGCGTCAGCCGAGGTCACCTGACCTCCCTTCCTCCTTTGTCAGCTGCTTCTAAAACCCAGCCGACAAGTCGACACCATGCAAGGTCGTGAGTGAGCACTCTGTTACTGGTGACATGTGTCCCTGCTCCCAGCACCGGAGCTCCCCCTCTTCCTACAGCAGACAGGAAACAAATGAGCACAGAAAAGAACTGCTGGGGTCCCGAGGCAGCCCTTCCCCTCCCGTGGCCGGGACGCACCTCTTCCTCCAGCAGGTCCCAGGCCGCGCCCTTACACTGCGCTGTCCTGATCCTTTTCCCTTCCCAGCTGCTCTCCTACTTTACCGAAGTCTCCTAAGTGGCAAAGCCCCTGTCCCCAACCCCAGCCCCAGAGGAGCAGTAGCCCTGAGAGCCGTACCCAACGGGGCCGCGTCTTCCTCCAAATACAGGAGGCGGGACCCGTGCTCCGGGGCACTGGCTCAGGCGAGGGTGTGGGTCCGGACTCAGGCAGCCCCGGGTTCCGGGTCAGGCTCCTCAGTGTTCTGCCCTGGGTCCGGGAGGAGTGCGGGGTACAGCCCAGACGGTCATGGGATCTGCCCTGGCGGCCACCACTGTTGCCGTGGCCCTGCCCGTCTGCCCTCTGGACACCGGGCTCCGTGGAGGGGGGTGAATACTACACCGCTGCCCGCAAGGCTCTCCGAGTGTCCCAGGGAAGGCGTGCAGAGAACAGTGCCAGGGCGGTGTGACAGTGAGAAGACGGACGTGTGCAGGAAGTCCCAGAGCAGCCAAAGCCAGGTGCTGACCCCGAAGAGAGGGAGATGTGAGTGACAGAGCAGCGCCACCTCCCCCAAGGCTGACGGTGTCCTGGCAGAGGGCAGGAGGGCAGACACACAGGAGCCGGGAGGGATGCGCCAGCCTGGTGGGGTCGGAGGTCAGGCTCCTGGGGGGGGTGGGGGGGGTGGGCCGGCCTGACCGGGGAAGGCTGGAAAAGGAAGGAGGTGGGCGCGGGCTAGGCAGGGGCAGTTGTAGCTTTCCTCCTAGGCTTCTGCACCAGAGTCTGGAGGTGGCCCCCAGGTTCTCAGTCACGCTGCCCAGTGCAGCCTCACAGCCTGGCCACACGCCAGCTCGGGCCCGCCTTCCGTCTGCGGGAACCACTGCCTCTTTTGGACGTGAGATGATGATTCAAAACCTTTGGGGCAAGGTCTGGTACACAGTAAATATCAGAAAATGTTAAAAGGGAGCCATGATGATGTTGGTGACAACAGGGACAGTCAATGGGCTTCGTGGCTGAGCGTCACTGGAACTGAAGCACAGAGCTTTGTGTCCCAGCCCGTCTCTCATCTGCTTTTCCCCTCAGGATTGTTCTCTGCTCCAGCAGGAAGGGTTTCTCGGGCTGGGTGTCGGGATTGTTTCATTCACTTCTACTGTGCCTTGAATACCTTCAGCTGCCCACAAGGATTCCGTTCTATTCTAGGAACACACCTTTTACTAGCATCTCCCTGCTTTCTTTACAAAACAGCTTTTATCTAACACTGACGTGCCTAAAAAATAATGGTAACTGGGGCAAAGCAAATCAGCAGCAGACAAAAACGCAGGGGAACGCGGCCCTGACACAAGCATCTGATTTGCTTCTAAAGACGAGCCCCTTCCCAGACCCACCTCAGCAAGGGTGCTCAGCAAACATCTGTGGACCAATTACAGTCAACAGTTTACAGGTGTCGAGAAGAAACAGTCACTCACATGCTACCTCCCCAAATGAGTTTTCCTAATCTCTCTTGGAAACAAAAGCCCACTTTTCTCTAGGGTTCTTTATCCGGCAGGTAGAGAGCACAGCTTCTCCTGCAGGTGGGCTGGAGCCCCCGGAGGAAGGATGGAGGTCAGGCGGAGCAGGGCTGGCTGCAGTCCTCCCTCAGGGCCCCTGGGACAGGGTTTGGCCAACTTCCTCCTGCTGATTCCCAGGCTCTGCCCCCCAGCTGTCCGGCTTCAGTAGATCCAAGGCAGGGCCCAGGAAGCAGCATTTTGATGAGGCTCCCAGGACAAGCTTATTTACCTGCGGGATCGGCCGGTGGTTCTCAAACGCTAGGGAACATGAACACTGACCCAAGAGGCTGGCAAGGGGCCGGGTCCCAGGCCCCGATCCCCAAAGCCCCAGCTGGGAGGTGGGGCCCAGGAGCTGAGCTTCTCACGAGCCTCTCTCGGATTCCGAAGCAGATGATCTGAGGGCCGAGGCGGAGAGGAAGGGGAGGTGGTTACCACGCGGATCCCTAGGTGGTGGGCCCAAGGTTCTGCATTTCAAACGAGCTCCCAAGGGCTGTTGGTGCTGCTGGTCTGGGGTCACACTTCAAGCGACCTGGCCGGAGACCATCCTTTAGACTCACTCCACTGCCGTGTATCTTAGATCACAGTTTTCCTTCCTCTCTTAATGTATCCTCACTGCTTCGTTCGCGGCAAGCCTGATAAACCAATGCTCTCTACTGGACTCACACCAGCTACTGCAGGGCCTCTGAAGCCGTCTTCCTGAAAATGTGAGTTCCCACAAGACATCAGACGCCGTGTGAAAGGGCTGCCTCCATCAAACGAGTTGGGGAAGCGCTGTGGGGGTCGCGGGGCCTGGGCTAGCCGGAAGCATCTCTCTAAGTCCCCTCGCCCCGCCATGGGATGGGGGTGTGAACAGAGCCCAGTTACGGAGTGAGGACAACCCCAGGAGTTAATTGCCACGAAGCTCGTCGGTCCTTCTGTGCCTGACTCAAGGCGGGTAGTCTCAGGATGCGTGCACCCCGTCTGTAAGTGGAGACAGCTCTGGTGGCTCATGACTCCCAGGCGCTCAGCGGCCGGCGTGTCCTCCAGTGTTTGGGCCTCAGGACCCCCACCCAACACCCCCGTTTTTGCAGTTCAAGTGGCCATGACTGTTTGCAGTCCAGCGGGTTACAGAGCCAGGAGGGCAAATGCTCTGCTCTGGAACTCGTCCCCTGAGGAACACTTGTTATCAAGCTCTGGTCTTCCGGAGACAAAGGCAGGGCCCGGGATGCACATTTCAGGACGGCCTGTGTGGGCTCTCTAGGCAGTGACGGGGTACATTAAGAGGGGGGGCAGGAGCAGGGGTCTTTCAGAGGTGTGAGCACATGGCCGAGGAATGCAATCCCCCCCCCCCACCCCGTGTGGATTTCCGGTACATTTATCCCTGAAACCTCACTGGTGATGCAGGACCTCTGTGCAAGCGTGACCCTGATAAGCCAGGCACGTTCGGGGATGTTAGTTCCCCATCAGGTTGGGAATGTGCCCAGATGCAGGGCAAGGTACAGTGGCAGGCTGGTACAGATGTGCCGTCCCCTTTACTAGCTGCCCACGCTTGCAGAGCGAGAAAATGCACGTCACCTTGTGGGGCGGCATCTACGCCTAACCCGGCTCCTCCTGGCTTATCCGATCACCTGGGGTCTGAAGCGTGCATCGCACTAACCAACAGACCGCCCTGCCCAGGTGGGAGGGCCCCTGGGGGAGAAGAAAAGGCGGTTCTGCGGCTCTTTGCGCACCTGCCCAAGTTGGCTCTGACCTTGGGGCTCCACACTTGCACTCAGTCCTCTTCTCCCTCCTTTGCGGCGCATTTCTTAAACCAGAACTAATGTATTCTGGACACAGAGCTTCTCCAAACCAAGACAAAGAAATTTCAAATATCTGAGCAAACAAAACCACTTTCTCTCAATCTCCAAGCCAAAGGGAAACGTGCAAGAAGCATTTACTCACTTTCCAAGCCGCACATATTTTCACTCGAGGATCTCTGAAAGAAGTGTCCCCCCGGTTCGCAGATCACCCAAGCAGAGCAAACGCAGCCGGCCTGGACAGGCGGCGCGGACATTCCTGACACAGCTCTCCTGTCGGGAAATTTCTTCCTTTTCTTTCCCGGGGCCTCTCATTTCTTTCCCGGCTTCTCAGGCCTAGCAGTGTGTTTTGATGCACAACCAGGAATCAGTCCCGTCCCCAGTCCTTAGGGGCGCAGCGCGGCCAGGGCTCTGCACTGCGCTTGGAGGGTCAGCACAGCCTGCAGGCGGAACCACAGCCCGTCCGCGCTGCGCCCTCGCTACGGCCCGCCTGGTCTCTCGGGGCTGACTCCTGCCCGCCAAGCGTGGGTGCAAGGCCCCTCGTGAGGTAGGCCCGGGCCGCGGGAGTCGGTGCGAAGACACCCTAAACGGGGAGAACAGAAGGGGAGCGCCCTCCCACCGTGGGCCGGGCAGGAAGTTGGCCTGAGCAGCAGGGGCTCCCCATCCAGAGGGGGCGCCCAGGGTATGTGGGGGTGGGGCGAGGGGAGACTCTGTGCCTCCTTCAGTCCTCAGGTCCCCGCCCTCCTCCCCTCCCCCGACCCGGGCTCGGACGCCCCGCCGTGGGGGGCGGGGGCGCGGGGAGGAGGCGCCGGGCGCGGGCGCGGCGCGGGGGGCGCGGCGCCTTTAAGGGCCGCGTCAGGCCGAGCGAGCGCAGGGGCCGGGCTCGGGGCGGGGCCTCGGCGGGGCGGCCGCGCGGCTTCACCTGCAGTTCGGAGCGCGCGGAACAGAGGCGCGGGCGGCTGCGAGGCCGGCGGACGCACCGGCCCGAGGGAGCGCGCCGCCGGCCGACTTGGCCTGGCTCCCGGAGCCGGGCGGCGATCGCGGCGGCGCGGCCGGGCTGGAGGCGCGGGGCCCGATCGAGCGGCGGCGGCGGCGGCGGCCATCGGAGCCGCGCGATCGGGGCGGCGGCAGCGGCGGCGGCGGCAGCGGCGGCGGCGGCGGCCGGGAGCGGGCTCCGGGCGCCGGGCTCCGGGCGGGCGCCGGGGCGCGGCGCGGCGGGAAGATGACCGCGGGCTCCGGCGTGCTCCTCGTGCTGCTCTCGCTCTCCGGCGCGCTCCGGGTAAGTTGCCGCCTGGCGTCCCGGCCGCTCGGAAGCCCCGGGCACCGCGGGGCCGCCCCCGGAGCCGGCGGGGCGCGCACTCGCCCGGAGGGGCTCTCCCGGGCGCCCCCGCCGCGCGCACCGCTGCATCCAGAGGCTCCCGCGCTCCGCGAAGCCGCCCGCGGTCGGCAGGAGCGGGGAGCCGCCGGGGCAGAGGCGAGCCGTGGTGCGGAGCGGGGTGCGGTGCGGGTGGGTGGAGGGCCCAGAGAGCTCTGCCCGAAGCGGGACCCGCCAAGCATCCCTCGGCCGCCCCAGGTCCGCGGCCGCCGCTCGGAGCTCGGCTCTCCCGCGCCTGGGCAGGCTGCCCGCTGGCGGAGCCGGCGCGCCCTCCATCGCCCGGGAGCCGCGCGCCTCCGGAGTTGGCGAGCCCAGCCCGGGCCGGGACTGCGGGCGGGGGAGCCGGCGGCAGCAGGCGAAGAACCAGGGTGCTGGGGACACCCGGTCTCGCCGCCCCGTGCCGGGGGCCGGGGTCTCGCGGCGCGGCGCGGCGCCTCCTCCGTGCTGGGCTTCCGGGTGCTGACCCAGACCGCGGCTGCGGGTGGGCGGCGGATGTGGACCGCGGGGCACCTTCGCCGCGGAGTCCCCCAGGCGCGGCTGGAGCCGGTGTCCGGCGGGGCCCTCGCCGCTCGGAGCGGGGCCGGGAAGTCAGGCGGGCGCGGGGTGAGCGTGCCCGGGAGCGCGGTCCGGGCGCCCGCCTCCTTCCCTTCGAGTCCGCGAGCTCGGCCCCCAGACCGGCTGTGCGCGGCGGGTGCAGGCCCCGGGGGCGGCGTGCGGGGCTGCGCCGGGTGGCGCCCCTGGGGAGGCGGCGGGGCCGCGGGAGTTGCAGGAACCCCCTCTCGTGGCCGATCGGCCTCGCTGCTCCTCCGGGCAGCGCGGTTGCAGCCTCCGAAATAAACAAGTGCGGCGCCCCCGGGTCCGCTCGGAGGCTGCGGGGCGCTCCGGCTGCGCTCGCCACTCGCCCGGGCGGGGCGAAACTTTCCCGGGCGAGTTCGCCCCCGGGGTTCCGGTCCTCTGTGGAGCTCGGTTCCCGAGGAGCGGAGCCGCGGCTTGGAGCTTTCCCAAGGAACGAGCCCGCGCCCCTCGCTCTCCCCTTGGCGCTTTGTGGGGAGGGCGTCCGCGTCCGGGCCGGCGGCGCGGTGCCGGGGCCCGGCGGGCGGGCGGCGGCGGCGCGCGGGGCTGGAGCGGGCGCCGCGGCGGGAGGCGCGTTCCGCTCGGCGGCCCCGCGAAGCCACGACCGCGGGCTGCGCCCCTGCTGCCGGCGAGCGCTGGCCGGGGGAGCGGGGCCGCTGCGCTCCGACGTCTCGGCCCAGCGTCCTGCCGCGCGCGCCGTCTCTTCGACGGTTCCCCTCCGCTCGAGGCTGACCTGTAGCCGCGGGCCCCCGCAGCCTGGCCGGGGGGCTCCCCGCCCGCCCCCCAGCCCCTCCCGCTGGGCAAGACCCGAGGACACCCACCCTTTCAGGTCAGTCAGGGCAGCTGCCTCGCCCGTTTGGACCAGAGATGGGGGCTCCACGGGCGGACAAGTGTCCAGCCCAGTGGGGGTGCCAGGGCTGGAGGGTGGAGCCGCGTCGTCGGGAGCCTCCCTCCTTGCCCAGCCCTGAGCCGCCTCTGGGAGGACCTCCTCTCTTGCTCTGCCGCCGCCTCCCTCCCTGGGGACCCACAGAGAAGACAGAAGCCCAGCTCTGGGGCCCTAAGGGGCGGTGGCCAAGAGGGCCTCGGCTGGCTGCACCTCCCTCCTCTCTGTGGCTTCCTCGGCTGTCTTCGGACACTCCTCAGACGTTCCTTTCTGCGGGGACAAAGAGGCCCTCCGAGGCCCGCAGCCATCCGCTGGCCCTCCTCCCCGCCTGCACCCCCGTGCCCAGGCCGATCCAGCAGTTACCCCCGCACCCGCGCTGGGCTCCCGCCGCTTCCGCGCGGGAAGCAGAGGACCCTCCCCTTGACTCGAGGTCAGAAGGTCAGGTGCAGCCTGGCGCTGCGTCACGTGCCGCGTCCTTCACGTGACGTCCATCCCCTGGCGCAGGGCATCTCCTCCCCGTCACCTGGGCACGAGGAGGGTGAGCCCAGGACAAGAAGGTGCCCCGGAGAGAGACCACAGTCACAGGACACGTCACAAGTGTTCTGTTTCATCGTTATTGTTAATCTCCCACTGCGCCCGGTTTATAAACCGCGCTCGACCCGGGGGGTGTGTGTCGAGGAAAAAGCGGTTTATACCGAGTTTATACGGGGTTGGGTGCTGGCGGTTCCGGGCTTCCGTGGGGTCTGGGACGGAATCCCCCCAGGAGGGTGCTGTTAGACCAGGTGAGTCCCTGAGAGCGCGGAAGCAGGGGAGCTTGGGGGGAAGGCTGTGGCTCAGGTGGTTCTGTCATAGCCGGAGGCCAGACCCTGCCTGCGGCAGCCACTGGGAAACAAGGGGTTGGATTAAATTTCTGCCAACTTCACATTTGTCCCGACCTCTTTTCTTTCTGTTCTCAGGCCCATAATGGGGATCTTACAGCCCGGGAGACCTGCAAGGCTGGATTCTCCGAAGAAGACTACACGGCACTAATCTCGGAGAATATTCTGGAAGGAGAGAAGCTTCTCAAAGGTAGGGGGGGCGTGGGGGGGGGGGAAGAAATCGCACGCTGTGTTCTGGACTGGGGAGACCTTTCCGTGGAAAAGGCGGGTCGGGGCTGTCTTTGAGGCAGGCTGTCTGCCAAATGATGGTTGTGAGGTCAATGAGGTGTCCCTCCGTGGACCTCAAAGGCATTTTGCATCCCAGGTGAATGATTCAGAATGCCTGTCATTTTTGAGTGAGGTGAATCATTTCCTGGGCAACAAATTGGAATTCGGATGTAACGTCACCCAAATAATGTGCAGAGAGAGAGACTTTCTTGCTAAGTATTTTTATGTATGAAATTCTGGATTCTTAAATTATCCCTGCTTTGAAATGCATGATAAAGCAGACGATGTTGTTGGAAATGCGGTAAATAAACCCACAGACGTTCTGTTCACAAATGTGGTATTCATTTTCATTACTACCCCACTGATAACACGAAAACACACATGCAGGAGGGAACTACCAATTAGCTTTATCGTAATTGTAGGATTATATCCACGTTTGTGATGGGAACGTCAGAGGCAGCTTCAAAAGTCAAGAGACAGGAGATCATTCTGTATGTTGATCCGTTTCCCTTTCGAGACAAACTAATTAAACTTCCCATGTGTACGGGAGGGGAGATCAATCAGGCCTTCCTTGTGAGGTTTCCAAGTCCTACCTCGAACACCGTGGCTGAGCGCCTTCCCAGAAGCAGCAGCTTTTAGCCGGTTTCGGAGTGACGGAGGGAGCAAACTTTGGATAAGGCTTCAGAGCTAAATTTCAGCACTCACGACTAAATAATCCTCATAGCGCTGACTTTCTCCCCAGCTTTGGGTTTCAGGGAATCTCAGATTCTCAAGAGCTGACAGCAGCTCCTCAGGGGGGCGGTGGTGGGGGTTTTTCGGATCCTCTTCCTCGGGGACAGAGCTCGGTCACGTATCTTGTTTGTTCTCGGTTACGTGAACGGGATTTTTATTTGGGGCTGAGTGCAGCTTCCCTCACCTGTTTGCTGTCATCTGCGTTGACCTGCTAAGGGCATCATCTGTGGAGCCTTTCCATGGATTACCCACCCTCCCTCCCCCCAAAAATCCGCGGCAGTTGCCCGGAAGCAGAATGGGCGTGTTGCATGAGTAGGCATATGTGGTGGGAGCCTTAGGAGATGCTCTGTGAATGTGCCGTGCGTGTCATTTCAGAATTCGAGAGGGTAGACCCTCTTTCAGGATGGATTGGTCTCCCGAGCGTCCCTGTGTGCCCTCAGGGAAGGCCTGGAACATTCTTCTACTCTCAGTGCATTGTCCTGTTGCACACAACAGGGGCGCTGTGGTGCCCCCGTGTGCTGATCTGGAAGCTGGCTTCTTGTGCCTCTCTGGGCAAGGAGCCACACCTGATGGGATCTTGGAGTTTCACTTTGACCCAGGAATTTCAGAAAGAAGGCCTCTGTTTTGGTAATAAGTACTACCTACCGCAGAAGAGTGGCAGAATCTCAGACCTCTTATGATGAAACGTGGGATTTCTAACAGGCGTCTGGTCTCCCCCCCCCCCCCCCCCCGGGTGGAGAGCTGGCCCCTCCGCTCTTGGCCCGCGTGGTGGGGAAGTCACGATCGCTGGCTGAATGTTGGCCTGCCCCGTGAGCCCAGATGGTTTTTACCCAGCGTGGGGCGAAGAGCCCACCATGGTAGGCGAACTGGGACCAGCAGACAGGCTTTGTGGATGCGGGACTCATTTTCTGGGCCCTTACTTGTACCTGAGATGTGGCCCAGCGCAGCCCAGGTTGAGGGGAGCTGTGTCCCAGTCACTGGGGCCTGCTCCTCCCCTCCTCTGGGGTAGGCTGGAGCCCCACTGCTTCTCCTGCACCTGCCTCCGTCCCCCTCCACCACGCCGTTCTCAGGGACAGAGAGATGTTTTCTATCTCAGAAATAATTGTTGCAGATACAGAAGCAAAAGCCAACGCTGACATACATTCAAACCAGGACAGATAAAAATGTCTCTGTGTACAAACTTTGCAAGTGACAAGACTGCAGTGAAGATGTGTGGGTCCAAGATAAGATAATGGCACAACACTTCTGCTATTCTGGTAGGAATCAGGTTAAGCCGATAATGACTCCTTATAATTGAGTTACTCCAACGGAGAGAGCTTAACCTTCATTTGACGAGCAAAGCTTCTCGGCGTCCCCATTTTATTGTAAGTACGCCGTAAGCCATTAACGACTGCTCGGTGGCTCCTTCTCTGCCTGAGTCAGCTTACCAGCAGCCCCGAACCTCCAGATTCCAGAAGGAGCGATTTGTTACATGGTAATTAACTTATTTATGATAAGTGGATGGAAGAAATGTCGTGGCATTTTGTTTTATGTCTAAATGAAAAGCATTTCCGTTCTAGAAATTTGATGCTAATTAGGCTTAAAATAGTTTTCCCCGATAGGATAGCAAATACTATGGTACTGTGGACCTTTGGACCAGCAGAACGTGCTGTGGGACGAGTGCCCCACTGGTTCCTAGATCCCTAGATCCCCTCCGAGTTCTGTCTCCTGTGTCTCCTTTTTCCGGCTAGCACGTGCATGTGGTCACATGGGCTCTTAGCTGCGGTTTTGTTTTCAAGGTAGTTCGCTACGGCCGCCATCACCGGTGCATGGTAATACCCACAGTAGGTTGGTTAAGCGGTTTCTCCCTGGGCCCAGATGGAACGTTCTGGGAGCCCTGGTTGAGCGGGGGCCGGTTGCCGAGCCGGTGTCTTTTTCTCTGCTTTGTTAATAATTAACGGTCAGCCCTGCTGAGGAGGCCGCAGCTGATGCGGTGACCTGCATTGCTCTGTTGTGGCGGGCAGAGTTCTGGAAAACCCAGAGCGGCTCCGCCCGAGGATGGGAGGGTGACAGGATGTGTGGCGGGGACCCACGACGCACGGGGTCCTGTCTCCCCCGCGTGCTGGAAAAGAGGCGGCGTGTGAGTAGAAACGTTCGGAGGGGTCTGGGCCTTACCTAGGGGAAGCGGGCTCAAGTGACACGGAAAAGAGGAGCCTGCTTCGATGACGAGCCGTTGTGTTCCCCTCCTGCGTGAGCGTGGGGCCGTCGTGTGCACCCCGGGCCACACTCTGCTCCCTCATCGGAGAACTTCCTTTCTCTGCTCGGTCATCTCTCTTACCTAAACCGGAAATTTCATGAGGGCCGCAGCCTGTCACTCCGGTTTACTATTTTAGATCATTTCAGGATGTTCAGAAGGAGGAGAGAGATGGTCGAGGGCTGGGGCGGCGGCTTATCAGCGGCGTCATCACTTGCCTGGTTTAACCCTGCCGTCTTTACTTTGTCAGTTCGGTTTATTGCCTCATCGTTGTAAACTGGCTGCTGCGGCTCCGGGCATCGCACGTGAGTTTGGAGCAGGATGAAGCGAGGAGGGGGTAGCACCGTCCGCATCCCTTCCCTGTACCGGGAAAGCAAGCACTTCGTCAGGTGGCTCGCTGTTCTGGTGGGCTGGAGCTTGGTCACCCGCCGCTCCCAGCCGCGAGGGGTGGGGACTCTGGGAAGGAGAGGGCTGTGTCGCCGTATCTGGGTTAGCGCTGTTACGATCCCCCACCTGGTAGAGCCGTGTCCTCGGAGCGAGTGGGATTCTGTTTTCGGAAGGAGGAAGGGAGGGGTGGACGCAGGGAGACAAGCAGCGACATCCGCTGCCGGCGCCCTACCTGCCGCGTCGTGGGATGAGCGACTCCTTTGCGTACCGGGCGGGAGAGGGCGGGACGGTCCCAGACCGTCCAAGTGCAGGCGTTTGCGGTCAGCAAGCGAGCACTTGCCACGATGTGATCGGCGCGGCCACGAGTACCCTTCTCTGGACGAGGACGTGGAAAATAGCCGCCCTGTCCCCTCCGTGTGGACAGGTCGCTCCTGCCGGGGCAGAAGGCAGCGACAGGCGCGCACGAGAAGGTAAGCGAGCCCTCCCGCCTACCCAGCCCCCGGCTTCGTGGCCGGCGTGCATGCGGTGCGGGCCGCGTGCGGGCTTTCGTCTCGGATGAAGAAGTAACAAAGGAGCCCGAGAGCGCCGACACCCTGGCACGTCTGGGGCGCCCTGGTTAAGTCGCGGGGGAGCGGGAGCTGCCGTGAGCGAGCGGGTCAATGGCGCTGGTGACCCCCCGGCCACGTGCGCTTCGAAGCGGCAGGGGCGGCTGCCTGGCCAGCACCGCCTCGCCCTCTTCCTCGGCGACGCCCCTTCTGTACCCACCCGCCTGGCGTACGCGGAGTCCTGTTTAAGATGCTCACACAGCAGGTGGACGCCCTCACACCAAGGTGGCGGTTCAAGCCGTGGGGCCTCATTAGGGTATGCTGCTAGATGACGCTTCTGGGAAGGGGGTTTTTTGTGGCTCTGTTTGCTTTTCTTCCTGGTAAAGAGGAACAGATTCGGCTGGCCACGCCTTCTGCCTTTTGCTTTTTACCTCCTTCTCCTGCCTGGAAGACAGATGCGATGTCTGAGGCAGAGCAACCATCTTGTGACTGTGAGGACGGTAGAGCGGGAACGGGATCCTAGGTGGCGTCCTTGAAGGGCATCCAGATAACCCGTGGGCTCGTTGTCCCCCAAGAGATGAGAAGAATGAGGCTAACACACCGCAGTTGAGTTTCTTGCCGTACGTGACCCAACGCAGTTCCTGATTTAGGGAAACAGTGCTGTGCACCCTAGCTGGTGCCTGTCCTTGTCTCTGGAAGCTTGGAGTACGTTTCATCCTCTGACTTGTGCCCAGGTTTTGGGGTCCTTCTGCTCAGTTTCTGTTCCTTGGGCCCTGATTTCCATCTCTCTTTAGTGGCCTGGCTAGTACCCATGCCTAGCCGAGAGGATGCCGTGGGCACTCAGTAAGTATTTGCTGGGCAGATGAAATGAACGGGCACCACGTTCGAGTCCGTGGCCAGGATGTGGATGAGTCCTTACGTGTCTGCCCCTCCCATCGTGGAGTGCACGGTCTCCGTGGGCTCTCTCAGCCGTCCTCATCCAGGAGAGCGGGCATTGGGACTTCGTCTCTGTCCGCAATATCGACCGGCTCTGGGGAACCTTGGTCTCCACTAGGTGGCGGTGAGTGGGCGCAGCGCAGGACCGCGCCCCGACGGTGAGCTCCGCCCCCGTGGGCGCGGCCCTCGTGGCCCGACTGGGTGCTGCGCACCGGGTCCCTGAGGCAGTGTGTCAGGAGTTCCCGTCTTCTGACTTCTGCCCCGTGTGTATAATCACCTGTCACCAAATCAAAACCCTCAGTGCTGAGAGCTCACACGCCACTTAGACGTGAGGATGATGCACTCGTGGAAGCTGTGGCTTAAAGGTGAAGGTTTTCGGGGCGCCCGGGGGGCTCGGTCGTTTGGGCGTCCGACTTCGGCTCAGGTCACGATCTCGCGGTCCGTGAGTTCGAGCCCCGCGTCGGGCTCTGTGCTGACAGCTCAGAGCCTGCAGCCTGTTTCGGATTCTGTGTCTCCCTCTCTCTCTGCCCCTCCCCCGTTCATGCTCTGTCTCTCTCTGTCCCAAAAATAAATAAACGTTGAAAAAATTAAAAAAAAAAGAAAAGGTGAAGGTTTTGCGGTTCAGAACCGCGTATTCTAGCGGCCTCTCGAGATGAGGAAACGGGAGGCCTTGTGTGATTGTCCCGTAACAACACGGAGTTCGGGCCACGCTGCCTGCCAGCCTCCGCGGACGCCGCCCTTGTGATCCTCGCGAAAGCTCTGCCCATGAGTGGCACTGGTCCCGTTTCGTGGATCAGAAGATCTGCTGTGCCTTCCCTGTCTGTCCAGACCCACACTTGTAGCTCACTTACATCTCTCACGTACCGTGCGCAAAGATGGTTCCGGAGCGCTAAGGTCACGTGCACATAGGATAGCCCAGATGTTCCGGGCACCGTCAGAAAATTAGTAATTATCAAGCATTCAGACGTGCTAATTGTTTCCCGTTTTGGACGTTTGCAACAAACAGAAGCCCAGTGTATCAGGAGGTGCTGGACGGGCGTCACTGATGTGTGAGGGCTCATCTGAAGTGGGTCCAAACTCTGTGGACACCTTGGGTTTGCAGAACCGGCCCCAGGATCAGCAGAGCCAGGATTCCGTGAGGCCAACGGGAGTCTTCAATTCTGGGCACGTAGCAGACGGCCCGGGGCATGTGCTCAGGGGGCGCTGAGCCCTGCCAGCGCTGGGGGAGGCCGGGAGGGACCCCCCAGGCGAGGCCTGCAGCCTGGAAGCTGGACATGGGTGACCCGGGCACTGGGGACAGTGAGGAGGCCTACGATCGTGGACCGCCAGGGGGCCACAGACCATGGCTTGAAGGAGGTTTCTGGCACTTTCTCCTGGCCGGATGTGTGCCTTCTATCTGCCGTCGTCCTTTCTACCCTGGGTCTGGGGTCCCAGGTGTTTGCAGGGGCCTCCCATTTTAGGTTTCCAGGCCTATCCCCTCCCCTCCCCTCCCCTCCCCCCTCCCCCTATCCCATCCCCTTCCCCTCTCTCTCCCTCACCTCCCCCTCACCTCTTCTCTTCTCTTCTCTTCCCCTCCCCTCTCTCCTTTTCCCTCTCTCCCCCTCCCCTCCTTCTCCCTCCCCCATCCACTCCCCCCTCTCCTCCTCCTCCCCCACCTTTCTTTGCAGCATACTGAAGTAGATGCCAGAACTAATCATGACTTGAGAACTTGAGAACAAGTGAACGAGCAAGCATTCGTCTTTCCAGAGAATGTCCTGATTATTCTGACTTTCTGAAGGAACAGTCTTTACTTAAAATGGATTTCACCATAAAAAAAGAAAAAAATACCCTAATGTGAGTTTCTTTGCGTCGAGAGTCCAAAGTTCTCCCGCGTGTGTTCTTGTGAAACCTCAGGGCACTTGCCTCTGAGTTTTCGTCCTCAGAGGGGGGCCTGGCCTGTTGCAAGCGGGGTGGTGCAATCCTTTCCTTTTGTCAGAAGGCTCAGAATTTGGGTGACTTTTTGCCCGCGCTCTAGGCTGCCCTCTCCTGGTGGCCTCTGGCACTGTTTCAGGTTGGCTCCCTGACTTCCATTCTTACAGGAAAGAAGACAAAACAAAGCAAACCTAGTTGATTATCCTCAACCCGGTGTCCCCGCCGCGTGCTAACCTGCCCTCTCACTTAATGCCCTCGAGACACCTGCGGGCTCAGGGTGTTGGTAGGTCACGCCCCGGCCCACCAGGTTCTGTGCAGGGGTCTCTGTGACTTTCCATCCCCCGCACGACTTTTCCAGGGAGGAGTCCGCTTAGGTCGTGGACCGTGTTAGTTTAGTGTAGCCCAGTGATCGGCGTATTTGGTGGCTTAACGGACACAAATTTATCTTCTCGCTGTTCTGGACACCAGAACTCCAACAGGGGCCGGTCCTCTGGGCTTCAGTCTGCAGGGGGGTGGTTGGGCAGGGCTGATTCCTTCTGGAGGCTCTGACCTCACGGCCACCCTGGTACCTCTGCCCGTATCTTCTCCTGTGCTCCCATCACCACCTCTGACCTGGCTGCCTCCCGCCTCCGCTTAGGAGGACCCTTGTGACGGCTTTGGGCTCACCCGGAAAATGACCCGAGATCCATAATCATCCCCAGGTTGCTTCTGCGCAGACCCGTGTGCATGTGAGGCGACACTCCAGGCATCCCTGGGGCCTCCTGCAGGTGTTATAAAGGAGGGACACACGGTCGTTTCCTGCTCCCACGTGTATCCCCTCCTCACGTTCCTTCGTGCGATTCCGAGGGGTCCTCAGCAGTTCACCGCGGGGGAAGCGGGGGCCCAGGGTGACCGAGGAAACCCGGTACACGGCAGGGTGAAGAGGTCCGGCTCTTGGACGCCCCACGCAGCCCTCATCCAGTCCTGCCTCTTGGCAGGGGCCCCCACCTGCCGTAGCTGTGTCTGTAGTTGGGACCCTGTTTGGCAGCTTCCTCGTGGGTCCTGAGATGTGATTTGCCACTCGAGGGTGTGAAGGGTAAGCGGAGGCTCCCAAGCCCAGAGCAGCTTCCGGTCTGGCTGCTGCCAACGTTGCCTTGTTTGGTTTCACTGTTTTCTCGCTGACAGTGTGTGGGGATTTGGGAAGGATTAAGGTAAGCCTTCAGCGACAGATAAACATCCACGGGCGGAAGAGTGCCAGTCCCCGCCTTGTCTCTAGGAGGACGGTCCTCCCGGAGGATGGGAGGGGACCAGACGGAGCCACGGGTGCGGAGGGAGGCGTTCCTGGCCTGGTCTGGATACAGTTCAGTTGAGTTCCAGCCCCGGGGTG
Source organism: Lynx rufus (assembly GCF_022079265.1). NCBI lineage: Eukaryota > Metazoa > Chordata > Mammalia > Carnivora > Felidae > Lynx > Lynx rufus. The sequence continues at coordinate 2,460,287 of NW_025814896.1, read as the reverse complement.
GGGCGTGTGCAGACCCGTGTCTGCCGGGAAGGGAAGGATCCTTCTCTCTCTGTCTCCGAACCAGATGGAGAGAGGCTTTCCTTCTGGGTCTTCCCTCAGGACCGCATGCGTGTGCCTGTGCACCTGACTCGGAAGAAAGTCGGGTTTTTTGTCTTGCTTTGGTTTTTCCACCCAAGTGTGAGTTTGAACACTGTTGACATTGACCTGCCTGGAACGCTGAGGGGGGAACCCCTTGTTTGCTGAACACGTGGCCCCGGGCTCCTGCTTATAGCAGGGCTCATAGAAGAGCGCAGGCTCAGAGTCAGGGGCATTCTTGGGAGGGGGGCTGAGCTGGGGTGCCCTCCCTTCCCTGGGCCTCAGTTTCCTTACCTGGAGAGCAGAGACCTAGCACGTCCACCTGTGCCTGGGGGGCACTTGTGAAACCTGGCAGGCCCCGGGTCCCCTCCCAGACCCTCCGGCCTGGGTTGAATGGTGGGGGCCCACAAGCTACATCTCCCTGGAACCTGCGGCTGATTTTGTTTGGAGAAAGGCTCTCGCAGCTATAATTAAGTAAGGATCTTGAGATGAGATTATCCTGGATGATCCGGGGGGAGGGGGGCTATATCCAGTGACAGGCGTCCTTAGAAGAGGAGACACAGGGGAGAAGCCACAGGAGGGGAGGCAGGAAGGACCCTTCCCACACCTTGACTTTGGACTCTAGCTTCTAGAACTCCAAGAGAATAAATTGTTGTCACTTGAAGCCACCAAGTTGGTGATCATTTGTTACAGGTGCCCTGGGACACTGCCACACCCACCGCATCAGAAATCCTCGGGATGCGGCCTGGGCCTCTGCCTGCTTGATGTGTCTCGTGGGGAAGCTGATGTTCATTAAAGCCTGAGGGCCTTGGGTCTCGAGGGTTCAGGACCCCAGGGGTCAGCATCCCTCGTGAGGAACCGTGTTCTCCCTGAGGGTGTGTGGGTGGGGGGGGGTAGCCCACATCGGAAGGCGTGCCTCGGGGGGTGGGGTGGTTGGAACAAGGCCGTGAGCATCCGTGTCTCCAGGACGGCAGATGAGGCCCCTCAGCACGGTGACACAGCATTCCGTGTTCCAGAGCGTGACACAGAGGGTTCCATCGGAATTAAAATGTATGTGGGACATTGGCTCTCCTCCCGTTATCTTTCCTTGTCAGATGCCATCTTAACAAGGATGATGCGTCGTAAATATCGTGTTACCCTCCAGGTGTGCGTTTGGGAATGGCGCATGTCTCCGCTCGCTCCCCCTGCTCTCGGGCAGGGAGGCGTGGGTACAAGGTGCCTGTCCTCCCCCCAGGGCTGCTTTGCGAAGCCGGTGCAAAAAGGCGTGAGTTCCGTCTCCGAGTGTCTCGTTCCTCGTGTTCCGAGGGTGTTCCCGCCCGGCTGCTCGGCGCCTCCGAAAGCAGAGGGAGCCGGCTTGCCCTGGAGCAGCCGCTCGGCGGTTTGCAAGGGCCCAGCCCCTGTCGCCGTTGCTCCTTTGCAGCTGCGTTGCGGGCAGCCTCACGTGTCCCCGGGGATGGTCGCAGGGTACCCTGAGCGGTTGCCGGAGAGCCCCGGGTACCTCGCGGGGAGTCTGCTGCCGCAGGTCCCACAGCCCGGCCGTCCTGACTCCTCCAGGGTCTGGGTGGGCAGCCTGTTCCCGCCAGGGGAGGACGCAGGATGCCTGGGGTCCCCAAGTCGCGCCCCAGCTGGGCCCTGGGGCCGCGTTTGCCTCTGGTGGCCGGAGCTGCTGGGTAAGCCACTTGGTGGCTCGGTCCTGACGCTCGGGCTGCTTTGTACTCGGAGGGGATTTCTGGGAGAAAGACCCCCTTCTTCCTTTCTTTTTTATTCTTCAGCGAGGTACTGAGAGCGGGCCTGGGCTGGCCCGTCGGAGGGACACCCGCGGGCGTTTGATTACTGAGCGCCGTGAACAGGATGGGCCACGCGTGCAGCCCCCTTCGGCGAGCACCGGCACGCCACGGTGGGACGGTCGTTCTCGTGTGGTGACCGCGGCTCTTCTGAGCTGGGCTCTGTGCTGGGCGCCTCCCCGGGGCCAGCCGCGTGCATCTGCGCAACCGACCCCGGGAGGCAGGCGCGTCACTAGCCCCCCTTTACCAAGCAAGGGCTGCTGACGCATGACTCTTCGGGGTCCCGCGTCCACGCTCCCCCACTGGCGCCTGACGCCGTCCCCCTGCCCCGACCATCACCGCGGTCCCAGATTTTCCAGGTGGGAGGGCCGGGACTGTTCGGCTTCGGGGTGTCCAGACCCAGTGCCCCGTCGTGGCTGTGTGACCCCAGGTGCATGTTGTGACCTGCGTGGCCTTCTGTCGCACTGGCCGTGGGAGGAGATGAACGGGCGCCCTGGGCTCGCGGGGGAGTCTGGGTGGCCCTGCAGGCGGACGTACAACGAGCGGGAGGCAGACCTGGCCTGTTGAGGGCGCGGCTGAGCTGCCCCGGGTCACCGGGTCACGGTGCTACTGCCTCAGCCAGTGCAGCTGGCCCTGCTCAGCCCCGCGGTATCCCCCCTGCCCTGCTTCTCTCCCTTCCCCAGTCTGGGGGGGTGCAGCCCACGTCCAGGCCCCAGCAGGAAGCGGACTCATTCCCGATGCGTGGGGGGGGGGGCGCCTGGGGCCGCGGGCCCCTGTCTTCTCCAGGAGCCTCGGTCGGCGGCGGAGGACCTCGGACGCTCCCCTTGAGCGTCGAGCCCCGAGATGCGGGCAGCCGGCCTTCGAGGCGGGAGCTTTTCTGTGCGATGTCAGCTCCATCCGGTGGGTGTTTACGGTTTTGTGTGGGGACTTCTTGACGTTCTCACGTGTGGCTAGAGACCTGTTGGCGGAGGGCGTGTGTTTCAGAGGCAGTCATTAAAGGCGTGGCTTCCTTCAAGCTCTGTGGGCTCCTGGAGAGGCAAGTGAGAATGTGAGTTATTCGCCGTGGTTGTTTAGGAATAGGGCTGTGGGGTGATCGGATCGTGTCAGGTCGTATTTGACGCTGGAGCAGGGACGCGCCCGCGGGGTCAGAGGCTAACTCGAGTGTGGCCGTGGTGCCAGTTCTCCCTCTGTAAAGCTGGACGCCTTTCCCTCTACCTGTCGATCTTTCCCACCTTCCCTCAGTACAAAGGAGGGGTTAGATCACTTGTCTTAACTAGCTCTTAATATCTTAAGATAAAAAACAATGCCAGGAAGGGCTGAAGGTGATAAAATTGCGATCAGACGTCTGTGAAATTACAGAACTTAATGTTTTCTTCAGAACAGGGAGGCTTTTCGATGAATTTTTTTTTCCTTAAAGGAGCTGGACAGCTTCAGGATTGATCTGCAGAGAAGTGTGAGCTAGACTTCCACGTGGGGAAAAAAAATAGTTACATGCTTGAAAGGTTAATGGCTGGTAAACGACAATTTTCTACAATCCTGGCTAATAAAAGTACCTTATAAGACATAAAATGTATGCTGGCAGAATTACAGGGGCCTTTGAAATCCATTTAAAGTCTCGGATCCTTTGAAAATGGGGGTGGGGGGGAGCGTAGTGGGAGCTTCAAGTGTTTTCCTTGGTGGTTGAGTGATGGAGAAGCCAGGTACAAGCTTCTCCACAGAGGGGGAGTCTTTCTCCCGGGTGTTTTTGGCTCAAACGTTGAACAAATGCCCCGGACTCCAGTCCCGGAAACTGCAGGTGAATTTTTACTGCGGTAGTTCAGTCCTCGCTAAACCTGCCCTGTGTTTGTGGGTCATTGAGCCAGCCCTGCTCTGGGGATTTGCATTGGAAAATGCTGTTAAGCGTGGTGTTGCCTACGAGTCTCTGGGTTTTAAACACGGTGACAGTGGCAGCCTTTTGTGGCAGCCCCTAAAACTAGAATGGGCCTGTCTCCGCTTTTTAGGTAGGAATTCCAGGGCACAGAGACTCGGGAGCTTTCTAGAGGTCCACAGGGATGAATTGGGGGACTGGAAAACAAGGGCCTCCTCATGTTAGTCTGCCCGCCTCTCCCGTCCTGCTTGCCTTCCTTGGACGCGAGTCTGAGTGTGCAGAGCAGGTGACCGAGCAGTTAGAGAAAACCCGTAGGGCCAGCCTGGGGAACAAGCGCTCCTGGTGTGTTACTGTCCCCGTGCCCTTTGGATCCTGCACCTTCTGTACTAAGTCGAGCCCCTTGACAAGGACACCCCTTCCTCCTAAGTGACAGAAGACAGTCCTTACGTCCAGCTGCGCTGAATCAGCGTGATGGAGGGGCCAGCGGGCTGCCTTCCTAATTTCTTTGTGAGCACGATTAAATTCCCCTTGGGGCTGGCACGGGGCCGCGGGCTTGGCTCTGGCGTCTCATAACAACGGGCTGCAGCAAAGAGGCTCACGTGCCTGCGTGTAGATTGTGAAAGTCTCCCCTGCTCACCCGATGTTGCGTCAGTGCCTCTCACCTGTCCCCCTCGTCCGGTGCGTGAGGCCACGCGAACCTAAAATAGGGATGTGAGTTTCCGGCACCCTCGGCCCGGAGGTCGTCCGCTCCCCGCGCCCCCCAGGGGCCTGAGCGAAGGTGCCTTGCGAGCTGGACGGCTCTGTCACGATGTGAGGGGATCTTACTCGTGCCTCTCCCCAGTGGAGACATCACAGTAAAGGGGAGCTGGGGTCTCACACCGACAAGCCAGGGTTTGGGCGGAGGCAGGTGGGGACTGTGGGACCGACCCTCCTGGGTTTCTTTGCGTGAGCTGACGGCCGGGGGCGGGCGGAAGGCGGCAGCGGCCTGAGAGCACGGGGAGTTGGGAGCAGGACACCACACTTGTGCTCGGAATTGTGTCACGGGTGGCATCTCCTCCCTTTACGGAAGAGGCACCGAGAGGAGAGGCCTTTCTAAGCCAGGCCTCTGTCCTCTGGGAGCCCAGGACTGCTGGAGATAGGCCCCGTTGTCGGGCTCTAAAAGGAGGATTCTGGGAGGATGGCATCCTGTGACGTGCAGATGAAGTTCCCCAGTGGCTTTCTAAGGTTGCCGCTTCAAGGAGGCTCTAATTAATCACTTCCTGTGAGCACAGGGGAGCAGGGGCGACTCCCAAGATGAGGAGGACAGAAGTGTGCCCTCTGCGCAGGCAGAAAAGCACATTGTTCCCTCACTCTGAAAGGTATTTTATCAGGAAGGCATCCCCTCCCCGCGGTTATCTAGGAATTGTTTTATTGCGTTTCTCCCTTATCAGTTTTGAAATAATATTATTCCCTTCTTGCTTAAATGCCACGCGGGTTAAAACTGCTGTTGTTGGAAATGGCGCCACGGACGGGTGTCTCGTTTATTGCCAGAGTTCTTGGTCGGTCTCGAGGAGGACAGATGGGACGGGGAGGCCGCGTGTGGCTGCGGACACTTGTGTGTGTCTTTCTGAAAGAGTCCCGGGTTCCGAGTGTTCAGCAGGCGCTGGGGAGGAGGCAGGCGCTTATCTATGTATTTCCGACCATATTGTGCGGTTAATCTCCACTCACCGTCTCCCAGTGGAACCGCTCTTCGTGAGACTGGAGCCTCTCTCCAGAAAGTTATTTGATTTTTGATGTAAGGAAAGGATTAATGCAGTTGGGTTTTGATAAGGCTGGCCGTCTAGCGTGGCACAGACATGTGCGTCCTGCCCGTATCGCTGACAGTTGCTTCGTTACATAGGAGCTCTGCAGAGCGGCGATACGGGCGTGCGGAGATAATTGTGGTTCTGCTATTTAAAAACGAAGTCTAGTGCTTTACAATGTTAAGATGATAACCTGTTTAGGGAAACTTGCAGTGTCTGTCTTTTGGCACAGAAAAGCCACCCTCTCCCAGCGGCTTGACTCGCCTCCTATTAACGTATTTTTTATTTTCCTGAGCGTGAATCAAAGCCTCGTTTCTGTTTGAACTCTTAGGCCGGACCGTGGGGCAGAGGTGCGTGTGTGCAGTTGGGCACTAAACGTATTTCCAGACGCTCTGTACCGACAAGGTGCTTCTGCCTTTTGCTTTTCAGGGATCTCAGATTTTGAGATTGGACGTGTTTGGTTAGACTCGGCGTAAGTAGCTTCCTCTGTAGGGAGCTTTCCTGATCCAGGTGCTAATCCTGGTGTCCTGCCTGGGAACTGAGGGAGGGAGAACCAGAGGCCACACTTGCACTGTGGATCGGAGTGATCCCATAATCCTGCCATCTTCCTCTCGCCAGCTGGACAGTGACGGGGCTGGTGTCCACGTCAGCCCTCTCGCTCACTGCTGTTTCCCTTGTGGCCACGTCTGTTTTGAGGGGGTGGGCATCCATGGAGGCCCAGTATGCTGGATAACGGAGACTGGGCCTAATACTCTGTCACAGTGTCTCTGAGACGGCAGTGGGGTCAGGGGCTGTTGGACAGAGCAAGTCGTGGGGTCCAGCCAGACGCCACGCTGCGTTAACACACCCCGTTAACTGTTTAGCGCTTGGTGGTGACGTCTCGCTTCGGAAGCGCTTGTGAATCTTCGGATTCCTAGATACCAGAGCGGCTGCGGCACTCTTTGGCCCATCGGCCACGAATCCCAGAGGGTCTGAAGCCCATGGCACGTTCCCAGTGCCCTTTTCCCTTTTTCCCCCATGCCACGCCCACCCCTTCCTCGGGCGGGCACTGAGCCACGTGCCGAAACGAGTGTTACTTGCCAGCCCTTCCTTCCTCCCTCTGCCCCTCTGTTTTGGCTGCCCCTCCAGCTGCCCTGTGATCGGTGGGAACCTTCCAGGGCCTCCCGCCTCAAGTGCTGTTTCTTTGTGGAGCCCCCTTCTGCTGCCTACTCCCATCCCTTTGCCTGAGCTAAGTGAGATTAATTGCTTCCATTGTCTCACCGCTTTATTAAAGTGTGTGATGATGTAGTGTTTACTGTACTCTCCTCCACGTCTGCCCGAGTGTGGTTGCACTGTGTGCGTGTGCGTGTGCATGGCGTTACAGCTAGACGTGGGGGAGCATGTGTGCTAGGGAGCTGGAGGGCGAGGCCGACGCCCGGGTCACCCGCGAAGCCTCCCTCCCGGGAAGGAATCTTTGCAGGGAAAGGAGATGAGCTTTCTCCCACCTCTTGGAAGGGCAGAGGCTGGAACTGACAAGCATGAGAATTTGAAAGCATGAAAACCAGAGAAGAACGGACATAAAATGGAAGAGTCAAAGTATTTTCATTCTGCACCTCTGTATTGGAGCTGGCTCAGTGTATTTATTAAGGCGTTATCAAAGCAAAGTAAGGCAAGTGGGTCTTAGTCTAATGAAATCGGCCCTCTGTGGACCGCGTTAGCTTCAGGTGTCCGGAGCATAATTGAGTGACGGTGGTGATGATTGCATCGGGAGCATTAGGGCCGGACAGCCTCTCTCTTTGTGTGCTGTGTGCACAGCATGGCTCACGAGAGTCTTGGCAGACGAGGGGCAGGGGTGAATGACTCCTCCAGCTCTGGTCCGCACATTTCAGCCCCTGGTGCCCCTCTCTGACTCAGGGCCTGTGTTACAACCCGGCAGAAAGGCACATGGGCTCTGCCCTTTGGTAAATTTTAACTCCCGGTTTGTTTGGCTGGTCCCGGCATGGGCAAGGCACGCGGTGGTCTCTCACCTGGGGGCCAGGGGGCTTAATTTTTTTTTTTATTTAAATTTTTTTTTTCAACGTTTATTTATTTTTGGGACAGAGGGAGACAGAGCATGAACGGGGGAGGGGCAGAGAGAGAGGGAGACACGGAATCGGAAACAGGCTCCAGGCTCCGAGCCATCAGCCCAGAGCCCGACGCGGGGCTCGAACTCACGGACCGCGAGATCGTGACCTGGCTGAAGTCGGACGCTTAACCGACTGCGCCACCCAGGCGCCCCGGGGCTTCATTTTTTAAATTACTTGACTTTGTCTCCCTCCCTGCCACCACCACCCTTCACCAGGGCGCCCTGTCTGCCAGGATCCTTCCGCTGCTGAGCTTTGGGTAGGTCTGTAGAGTTATGTTGACCTCAGGGAATGGCGATCTGGAGGTGTCTGCGTGCCTCAACGTGCAGGAGTCAAGCTGCTTGGCTGATAACATTTTATCGATTCAACTCTCCTCCCGGTCTTGGCGAGCTGGAGGCCTCCCCAGATGAGGTGGTGATGCTTCGGTATTTTGGCGCTGTGGAGGTTCTCGCTGTAGATGTTGAAATGATACGATGTGTTCCTCGTGGGCCAGGGATGTGAGTGTTATCACCTCCTGCAGTTACTCGCGGGTGGCGGCTCCTGGGCAGGGGATGCCCAGCCCTCAGGGAAACATGCAAGGCGTAATCATTGTTTCCAGAGGAGGAGTTCAGAATCAGAGACGGAGGCAGTTTGGAAGGGAATTTGGGAGGGAGTGGGGACGGGCCGCGAAGCATGTTCTGTCTCCTTCAGAAGCATGGAGTTGAGGCTTTGCGGGGTCTCTGATGATGGGCCTGTGGGGAGGCAGAGGCCTCCGGGAAAGAGCGGTACCCCAGAGTCTCGTGGTCAGTGATCAAGGAGGTGCTGATGGGATGAACTTCACTTCCCAAGTGGGGGTTGGCTTCAGATCCCGGCGGCAGGGACCCTTCCTGGTGGAGGTTCAAGATCGACCGGCAGCTTTCCTGGGAGCAGCCGAGGCCGGTGGATATGCCGCGACTTGCAAAAGCCCGGGGTCGAGGCCCGGGCAGGGATCTCTTTTCTGGCCCCCTGCCTCCCTCGGAGGACCGCCCCATGTTCCTTTACATCTAGGGTGAGAAGTCACGAGGCCGTGACTGCTGTTCCCAAGAGCTGTCCCTCCAAAGTTAAGACACTGTGGCCAGGAGCAGGTCCGGGAACGTTCCAGGAGGTGGGCAGGGGCTGGCACGGGTGGGCGTGTCCTCCCAGGGCCTTGTTGCCTCTCAGCTGTCGCTCTCAAACGCACCCTTTGCTGAAACACCACAACCAGCTTCGGAAGCCGAGCTGGAGGGCCAGTGCTCTGCGGCTGCCACAAAGCCCCGCGCACTCCTCACCCTGCCCTGCCCGAGACTCTGCAAAAGCGAGCGCCCGGTGCCTCCCGCTTCCCGTTGTGCTGGGGCCTCTGCGGGGCCGCCTCCTGGGCTGGGCACCCTGCCTCTGCGACCAGCTTGCTCCAGCCCCTCTGCTTCTCCCCTGCTGTCCAGAGCCGACGGCAGTGTTTTCTTGCCTGTCGCCCTCCCTCCACTGCCCCGTGGGCTCCCAGACCTGCCTCTTGCTGTGACCCCAGGCCTGGAGCAGGCTGGGCCCAGAGGGACCAGTTGGGGCTGGTCGCTGAGCAGGTGATGGGGGCGTGTCCTGCCCAGTGGGGCCTGTGTGACTGTCCCACCTTCCCTGACTCCCTCCCTCCCTCTCGGCCAGCACTGCTCGGCCCTTCATCCCTCTTCTCTGCTTTCCTTCCCTGAGTGGTTCCCGCCTCCCCTCACCCCTGGTGGCTGGTCTTCTCCAGAGCCCCCACCGGAGGCTAGGATCGCTTGCCCGTGGGGAGGGTGCTTCGGCTGCCATGGGGCTGCCTTGGGACTCAGCCTGGGAAGGTCAGCGGCTGGATCTCCTCCCCTCCTCCCCGTGCACCTGCAGGGGCCAGGCACCCACGGTTGCTGGATTCCTGGGTGGAAGAAAGAGCCTGCCCCTGAGACTAGACCGGGGCGCCCTGATGGTGGAGGGAGACTGTGGGAGGGGTCTGAGAACCGGGGAGCCTGCGTCCCACGAGGGCGGTGCCTTCGCCTAAGCCCTGTGGGGACGCAGACTCGGGCTGCACCCCTAGTGCCCAAGAAACGTGAGCAGTGCAAACCCTGATGTGAAAACCTCCAGTCTTGTGACCTTCTGTGACTCCAGCACCCCGGTTGCCAGGCCGGACTCCGAGCTTGATGGCGGGTTAAGGCCGTTTCCAGTAACAGGGCGGCTGTGTGGAGGCCCACGCTAACAGGAGGTTCAGACACTCCTTGCAGACAGGTAGTTGGAAGGAAGGGGGGCATCTTAGTCAGGGCCCGTGGCTGCAAGGACGAAACTCCAGGAGGTCAAGGCTGGGCCTGGTGTGAAAGAATAGACCTGCACGCCTATCGGTAGCCACTGGCGAGGCAGGTCTGGCGACGGCCCCACCCTCCCACTGGCCATGAGCCTTGACTGCTGGGGCTGGGGCTGGGTGGGGTGGGGTGGCCGTTCCCTGGGGCTGGGTGTGAGAAGGGGGTGTGGGGGGAAGGTGCAGGTGAGCAGGGCAGAAGGAACCTTACTTGGAGGCGGAATGCCCACGAAGGTTGGCAAGTGGGTTTTAACGGCACTTTGTCCAAACGCGGGCTGTCGGTGCCTGAGGACCAGGGAGTCAGGCCCCGCATGGTCTCCCGAGGTATGGCGTCTGCAGTAGGTCTGGAGGACGTCGGGGTTCCCAGGGCCCACGCGGCGTTTGGGCCGGGGGTCCTGCAGCGACAGAGACCCTGTTATGCTGTCTCCCAGGCCTCAGGACGGAACCAGGACGCCCCAGTTCTTGCAAATCTCGATTTTTCACCGAGAAAGCAAGCAGCAGGTATGAAGCAGAGATTTAGTGGCGTTGCTTCGTTTTTACTGTGCTTATTTATAAGCGCCATGTTGGGCATTGATATAAATTTGCCTGTTAAGTACACGTGCTTCCGTAAAATCAAGGAGTCCATTAAAACAGAAGCGGAGGTCTGACTCGCGAGGGGGCCGAGGGGAGACCACAGCGCGTGGCGTCCGTGCGTGAGGCGTGCGCCCGTCGCTCTGGCTGCGGCCGGGGGCCTGGACGACCTTCCCGAGTGTGCCACCTCCCCTCCCTTCCCCTGAGCGAGGGGTGGGGGGCAGCGGCGTCCGGGCCCCGTCTCACACGGCTGTGGTTCCATCGCTCTGGACGGTAAGTGCCACTGGCTGCCTGTCCCGTGCTGATGAAACGTTTCCCGCTCAAGTCATGAGTTTTCAAGAAAAGCGACGACGGTCCCGAGGGTCTGCAGATGGGGCAGACCCAGGACGCACGCTGTCCTCACCCCTCGGACACGTGGCTCCGAGCCGTCGGCCTCCCTGCTCTGGGTTTGTGGCGGGCAGGGCTCTCCCTCACGCCCCGGGTTCCAGGCAGCGGCGTGCAGCCTCGGGTGCCCGGTCACCCCCTCCGGGAAGTGGGCCCCATAAATCGTGTGGGGGAGGGGCGTCCGTGCAGCCAGCGCCGAAGCCGAAGGGGCCGTGTGCTTGGAGCCCACGTAAGGGAACTGACCCCGGACCTGTGCACCCACCACGGGCCCCCCTGCCCCCCGTCAGCTCCGCCAGGCTGACTGCCGACACGATAAACGCGACAGACGTGCTGCATCTGTTGATTGAGCAGGTTCCGGCCACACTTCTGGTGTTTGTTCCTTCGAGAATCCCAGCTGCTCTGCAGAGAGGCTTCAGAGGAATCGAGACGGTTGGCGTGGGGGCCACTTGGGAGCTTAATTAGTGATGAAACAGAGCAAGGATTCACCTTTGCAAACACACTTTAGACAAGGTGGTTTCTTTTTTATTTTTTTATTGTTTATTTTGAGAGAGAGAGAGAGAGAGAGAGAGAGAGACAGAGCTTGAGCAGGGGAGGGGCAGAGAGAGAGAGAGGGAGACACAGAATCTGAAGCAGGCTCCAGGCTCCGAGCTGTCAGCACAGAGCCCGACACGGGGCTCGAACCCATGAACAGTGAGATCATGACCTGAGCCGAAGTCAGAGGCTTAACTGACTGACCCCCCAGGCACCCCTCGATATACTTACTGTTGACTTTACATGACCTTTAAAAGGTTTTTGTTTATACCAGAGGCATGTGCATGTATGCAGTGTGTGTGAGTGTGCATGGGACTCGGGTGTGTGTGCACAACCACACACGTGGGTGCGATCTAACGCAGACCTGTAGCTTGTGTTCGTATGTGCACACACGTGCTTTGTGTGGGTGTGTAAGTGGGTGTCCACGTGTGACGTGTCCGTGTGCAGGTGCCCAAGCATGTGGTTGTGTGGTGTGCTTACGTGTTTGCACACGTGTGGACGTGACGTGCGTGTGCTGGGACAGGACTTCCCTGGATCTTTGCTGCTGGAATCCGTGCCGTGGTGAGTCTTTGTGAACCCAGCTTACGGACCGTCTCTCGTTACTTCCTCACGACGAATCCCTAGGGGCGGAACTCAGAACTGCTGATTCAGAGGCCGTGTTCCTTGTGCGGCTCAGGATCCGCTCGTTTAGGAGGTGATGCTGATTTGAATCCCGGTGAGGACGCTGGGGATGCGCGTGTCCCTGCGCCTCACACCCAGGGGCCCTTCCGCCGCCGTTCCTTTAAAGCCATGTTCCGGGGTGACCGGCGTCATCCGTCGAGAGGCTGGGTGCTCAAAAAATGTGCCTTTCCCTCCTCTTTTTCTCTTGCAAACTGCACGTTGGAGCCTGTTAGCGTTCCTAGCAGGGGCGATAGGTGTGGTCTACGCAAACTGCAGATTCATCAGGGAAATCCGACATCTGTCTTCAGCCGACAGGGCCGTGCACTTCTGTGAGCCCAGTTGCTGCTGACGCCCCTCTGGGGAGTTTTGTGATTTGTTTCAGGTAGTTTTGGTGCATTCTTTTTTTTTTTTTTAATTCTTATTTAAATTCTAGTTCATTAGCATACAGCAGAGCCGAATCCCGTGATTCATCACTTCCTCCCAGCATCCCTAAGTGCTTAGCAGGTGCCCGGTGATCCTCATCCCTAAGTGCTTAGCAGGTGCTGACGTGTCCCTAATGTGTGCCCTGCCCGGGTGCTGAGGTGCGTGGCTGCTGGAATGCGGTCTGTCCAGGGGCCATTTGTTTGCATTAACGAGCGCGCAAAACCCATCCAAATTGGCTGAAGCCCCCACGCGGGTTCTTTGAAAGTCAGCGGAACTTTCTAAGGCCTGGAGTCCAGGGTTTAAACGGCTTGGGGAGCCAGGGCGTCCACCTGTAGAGGGCCTGACACAGTCATCATCGAGGCTGCGTCGGCAGAGGACGGCGGGACGTGCCGGACTCTGCCCTTGTCGCACAAAAGCAGCCATGGACAGTTGGCGAGGAGAGGGGTGCTGTGTGCCCCAACTCCAGGCTGTGGGCCGGGTTCCACGCGGCACACAGCCCCACCTTCTACTCCTCTGCCAGATCCCCCCGCTTCCGCTTTGGTCTTCTCTGTAATGTGCGGGAGAGAACGGGCCCTGGGTGAGGCCTCTTGCTCCCAATGCATCGGTCCACAGCGTTCGTGCAAGCACACGACCCATGGTGTTGTCCGCCCATTGGACAGATGAGGAAACCGAGGCCAACAAGCGGAGACGGCGTCACCAAGGTCACGCTGAACGCACGGCTGCCCGCCTAAGTGCAGCTCCGCGCGGGTCCGGCGTTGGGGCCAGAGGCTGGGGCGCGTGCCTGCAAGCCACAGCCCCCAAGGCCCGAGCGGCTGGAGAGGACGCAGAGGACACGGGGACGCAGCTGTGGAGAGCCCGGCCTGCCCCCTCAGCCCCGCCGCCCAGCGCTCGCTGCTGGGCAGATGATAATGACACCCGTAACGACGGCCGTAACGGTGAAAGATAAAGGAAATGAAACATTATTAACCGCTGATGGATAGTGTATTCAGTTTCCAATTTAATGACCTGTAACTGCAAATCTAGGGTTAAGAATGAACCAATTTCCCACTTCCTTTTTGCTCTGTTCATCCCAGATAAGGAAAGGACAGGATTACTCCAGAGACGTGGAATCCAAATGTCAATGTTCTGCCTCATTAGAGAAACGGGCGCGACTCCCCTGAAAGCCTGCACGGCTGGGGTGCTGTTGTTCAGCTCACCTGCTCGGGAGGTGCTCGTAGGGCCCTGTGCGCCCTCACGGGGAGGGCGTCCCCGGGGCTGGAAGCCTGCTCCCCTCCCGCGCCCTCACCCCTTCTGTCGGCTCCTCTTCCCAAGGCCGTGAACTTGCACAACTAGTGCGTCCCGGCCGGTGGGGTCGCACGTGCCTGGGGGCAGAGTGGGGCGGCCGTACAGAGTCCGAGGGAGCCGTTCGTGGCAGTGATGTGGACGCCTTACCCGCCCACCATCCCGGCAGGGCGCTGAGAGATTAGAGACCGGTGTTCAGGTTGATGGCACGTTGACCAGATTGTGTGCGTGTGGCCCGTGGTCTCCTTCCCAGGGCTTTTGCGTGGAGAGCAGGGGGTGGGAGCCGCCTGGGTTCTGTTGCCCCAGGGCCCCTCGGGGAGGGCGCGCTCCCCCCAGGCCTCCAGCCCTGCTGCAGGGGTGCAGCGGCCAATGACGCTTGGACATCCCACGGCGGTACTTTACGAGGCCAGCCTTTCCAGCCATTCTGCGCACGACTTGATAGAACCTTCCGGATCGGATAGAACCTTCCCACTTGAGGTGGGAGGGGCTGCTGGTTACAGTTCACAAGCCAAGAGCTGTTGGTAGCTAATGCTTTTCCTCAAGGAGGGAAATTATGAGCAAACACTTCTGCTCGGCAACTTTGTGAAAACAAACATATGACAGTATAAACGCTTCTTAACAGCCCTGCATATTGGTCTGGTTCACAAGACACTGAAACCCTAAAATAAAACAATGAGAAAGGATGTGTGTGCCAGCTTGCAGGGAAGGATCTGACGGGTTCATTCTCACTGGTTTACGGGCAAGTTTCAGAACTGCATCTGTTACTGCTTTGTGAACACTCAGACGTCCTCTGGGCTTGTTTTCTTGCACTCTGTGACTGACATCTGCCCAAGGCTTACCGTCCGCCAGCCCAGTTGGGAGGATGGAAAAGTTCAGCCCTGTCATTTTAAACACGGCTGACGTCAGACTTCTCCACGGTGCCTCTCGGAACACTGGATGTGTGGTAAGACGGCCACTTTAGATGGGACACAGAATCTCCACACGTGCTGTGGATGCTGGGGTCCTCCGCCCCCCGCTCCGTGGCCCTGATGCCGTGTACCCTCTGGGAGTCTGCCTTCTCGGCTGCACCCTGGGGGGAGAGCCACGGTGGCCTCGGTGTCCAGAAGTGAAATGTGTGCCCTCACCACGCACCTGCTGGTGGATGGTCGTTGCTCAGCCCCCGGTAGCTCGTGAAAACGAAGACACTTGAGGGGACTGATGGGGGTGTGAGCCTGTGAGCTGTGCTCGTTTCCCACAGAAGCCTGCAGTCTCGGGGACGCCCAGCGCAATCCCCCCCTTGCGGGGCATCTGGTGCGTGTCAGAGCTTGGAGTTGGGTGGACGCCATGGGCTTGGTTCCCAGGTTGCTTGAGAAGCTGCCTTCCCTGCACATCCTCCCCACGCTCGCTGGGGCGGCTTCCAGAACTGTGCGTTGGGTACCCGGGCGTGCCTCTGGGCCTGCGTGTCTGTCCTTGCGTCCGGCACCCCCCTGCCCCGGCGGGTGAGGCTTACTGGGTAAACCCCCCCCCCCCCCCCACAGCAGCCCACAAGGAAAGCATGACCGTGGGACAGACCTTGGTTTCCCGACCTGCTCGGAAAGACGGTCCAGCAGCTGAGCTGTGCTGAGATGCCCGGGTGCCCGGACGGGCAGGTGACTTGGCACTGCGCCGTGTCTGTCCGGAAACGAGTGCACGTTTGCTCCTCCAGCCATGGTGAAACACCATTTGGGCGCCACATGTTTTCAATGAGATCGGGTTTCACAGGATGAAAGAAAATCGCAGCCAATAGGATTTGGAAGGACAGTGATCAGCCTTAAAAAAAAAAAAAATCTATTTATCCAAATCCATTTGTTGAGAGAAGCCTCGGGCATATTGTTATTCTCGTGATTTTGTTTTTCCCAAATAGAATGCGTTCCTCGGTGGAGTTCTCTGGTTACGTGTTCCCACAAAAACCCCCTTGCGTGGAGTGGCCACAGTCCCTAGCTGATCCGTGAAAATGGGATTTTCCTGATCTTTGGTTCAGGCCCCCAGAGTTGAACTGTGTAACCTCTTTTAGCGGAAAAAATCACATTTGTCCCCCTTGACTGACAGCCTAATTCTCTTGCCCACCGGTGTCGGAGGTTGTGGCCATGCACTGTGGGGTGACCTGGGTGACCCTCAGGCACTTAGGCAGGTCTCACAGGGGCCTGGGTGGGGGGAGGCGAGCTGCCCGCTGATCACGTCATCCGCCCAGAGCGGCCAGGAGCCCCTGCAAAAGGGGGTGGGCGCCTAGCGGCTCCTAATTAATGATCCCGCTGGTCCAGCAACCCCCTGCTGCCCGCGGCCCGGCGACAGGTGCAGCTGTGGTTACCGCGGGCCCGGGCGGCAGGGACAGGTGACGCGGAAGCAGGACTCGGCGGCCACCGCGGGGGAAGGCGCTGACGACTGGAGCACGCCCGCCTGGCGCTGACATTAGGGGCTGCCCCTCGCGGGACGCAGCGCGGCCCCCACAACACACGGCTTTTATCTGTGTCGGCCGTTCAAGGGGATTCACGGTCTTCAGGCGATAATAAAATCATCAGGTTCCGCGGCGAAAGTCACAGACACAGACTCTGGCTCCTTGCAAGCAAACTGGGCTTAAAAGGAAAATGGCTTATCCAGATCCTATTAGGAAAAGGACAAAAAACATTTAAAAAGCGGGGACTCCTTTCTCCCAGCCATTGTAGTGGGAGCGGGGTTTATGGACAGCCCCTTTCTGGGGGGGGGGTGGTTTTTGCTCCCAGGCCAAATGGAGAATTCACGGAGGCCCCAGCAGTGTTGGGGTGATGGGGGGAAGGGAGGAGGAGGGGTGACCCCCTGCACCCTGTCCTGCCTGCCCGGCCTTGCCCAGTCCTAGCAGCGGCTGGTCCCAGTGGGGTCTGGAACATACTGAGCCGTGAGCGTGCCCAGGGCTGCCTTCTCATTTCCTCCACGCAGCTCAGGGCGCTGGGGGTGGGGACTCCAGTCCCTGGGGTGACTCTGGCTGAGCTCTGCACCCCCCGCAGGCCTCCCTCTCCTCGGGGGCAGGCTGATTCTCAGCCTCTTTTGCCTGTGGCTTTGCCCGTGCACGCCTACAGCACAGGGCACAAGGGTCTCACCAGCTAGCAGCGCTTTGGGGTGCGGGGGTGGTGCTGGGGGGCTGAGGGTGCCTGGAGAGGGACCTGTGCGTTCTCGGCGTTTGCCTTAACAGACGTCTGAGACTTGCTTGGTGATGTCCTGTGAGACCAGAAGTGGCACTGGGATGTCCCCGTAGCCAGCAGAGTCCCGCACGGCCCTGTACCCTCCACAGCCCGCTTGGCGCATCTTTCCAAGTGCTCCAGGGGGAAATCGCTGCCCTTATACCCCTCCCCTGCCAGCTGCACTCCTTCTGTGAGTGAGTAAGGTGGTCTGGGGAGGCACTAGAACCTTGCCCAAGGTCCCCCAGCCCAGGAAGGACTAAGTCTGCTTTGGGGCTGGACCTATGTGCACACACTCCAGATGCTTCCTTCTCCCTGGGCCACTCCACGCGGAAGGATGTTTCAGGCTAAGTCAGGTGGAAGGATGAGTGGATGAAATGAATGGATGGTGGGTGGGTGGGGGGATGGGCAGGTGGATGGGTGGGTGAGTGGGTATAGGTGGGAGGGAGGAAGGATGGATGAATGAATGGATGGAGGGAAGGGTGAGTGTGTGGGTAGGAAGGATGGATGGAAGGAAGGAAGGGTGGGTGGGTAGAAGGAAGGAAGGAAGGAAGGATGGGGAACAGGTGGGTACATGGATGGGTACATGCATGGATGGATAGATGGGCGAGGAGGTGGAGGGATGGGTATATGAAATGGACAATAGGTGGGTAAGTGGAAGAAGGAAGGATGGGGAAGTGGAGGGATGGGTGGGTGAGTGGAGAGATGGATAGGTGGATGGATGGGGGGATGGGTGGGTGAGTGGGTATAGGTGGGAGGAAGGGAGGAAGGAAGGAAGGAAAGATGGATGGATAGAAGGGTGAGTGGGCGGGTAGGAAGGATGGAGGGAAGGAGGGAAGGGAGGAAGGGAGGAAGGAAGGAAGGAGGGAAGGAAGGAAGGAAGGAAGGGGGACAGGTGGGTAGATGGATGGGTACATGCATGGATGGATAGATGGGCGAGGAGGTGGAGGGATGGGTAGAGGAAGGGAGGGTGGGATGGATTAATTTGAGCTTCTTCCTGATGGTTATTCAGATTTTTCTGGAGCTGAGGTACTGAGTCAGGTGGGCAGGACCAGAAAGCCCCCCGAGCGTCAGCTGAAGCATCTTCCTCTCTGTTCACGTGCGGTGCGCTGTGGGGCTCCTGACGGGGGTCCTTCTCTTTAAAAACTCAGAGAAGCACTGACCTTGTACCGTGGAGGGTGTCCTGTGTGCATGTCGAACAAACAGCCCTGTGGACGGAGGCCTTGCTCACCGTAAAGCGTCACTTAGAAGGTGATCTTCAGTGATCAGGTTGGGTCACTGGGCAGATGCGTGGCATCCCACGGGCAGGCCAGCCCCTGAGGACAGGGGTTTGTCAGCCTTGGTGGCTGATATTCCCGGTGCCAAGGTCAGCGCCTGGCGCCCAGCATACACTTGAGTATTTGTCCATCCGGTGAAGGAACGTGTCTTCCCTGCCCCCCTGTGAAGGCTAGATTCCGGAAGCCCTCCGGTACGTGCTCCCTTCCCTCCTTCTCGCGTGTGATGGAGACGTTAGTGCACGTCAGACCCTTTGCCAGGCCTCTCCTATTGTTTTAGAATGTTCCTTTAATCCAGTAAGTGCGCGCCCCCGGCTGGACTTTGATGAGTCTGTGGGGAGACCGGGGAGGGTTTTGCGGTGCTGCGCTTGGAATGACAATCAGGAGGTGCTACTCGTGGCTGTGAGGGTCTTGGCTCTGGCAGGGTGCCCCGCCTCCTTCTGGGTTTTCTGGGCTTGGGGTGTCAGGCCAGCGCCGGGGGCACAGAGATGCCCGTGCGGGAATCCCCGACGGCTTTGGCTGTCCCGAGGTGAGGCCAGGAGCTCCGGTCCTCGCTGGAGCTCGGAGAAGTGGAAGAAGGCGGCCTGGAGCAGGGCGGTCTGTCCGAGAGCCGCGCTCCCGGCCCGTGCTGGGCGGCGGCCTGGCCTGGGACAGCAGCACAGCGGCATCTCAGCCCCGGGCCACCGCAGGCCTCCCCGCTGCCGGCCCTGATTGGGCAGCGGGATCAATTAAGTTGACTGGGTGTGAGTTACAAGGATTAGACTGAAGCCCGTGGCTTCATTGATCAGTTGCCCTAGACAGTCAGCTCTCCTCCGGAGAACCATGGATCTGCGGCCCAGCCCGAGGCCTGGCTCGCCTCCCTCCCTCGCCCCTTCCCTGCCGCCCTCCCTTTCCCTGGACTCGCCCCTTCCCCGCCACCCTCCCCTTCCCTGGACTCGCCCCTTCCCTGGACTCGCCCCTTCCCTGGACTCGCCCCTTCCCCACCACCCTCCCCTTCCCTGGACTCGCCCCTTCCCTGGACTCGCCCCTTCCCCACCACCCTCCCCTTCCCTGGACTCGCCCCTTCCCCGCCACCCTCCCCTTCCCTGGGCTCGCCCCTTCCCCACCACCCTCCCCTTCCCTGGACTCGCCCCTTCCCTGGACTCGCCCCTTCCCCACCACCCTCCCCTTCCCCGGACTCGCCCCTTTCCCACCCCCCCTTCCCTAGACTCACCCCTTCCCCACCACCCTCCCCTTCCCTAGACTCACCCCTTCCTCACCACCCTCCCCTTCCCCGGACTTGCCCCTTTCCCACCCCCCCTTCCCTTCCCTGGACTCGCCCCTTCCCCACCACCCTCCCCTTCCCTGGACTCGCCCCTTCCCCACCACCCTCCCCTTCCCCAGACTCGCCCCTTTCTCACCCCCCCTTCCCTAGACTCACCCCTTCCCCACCACCCTCCCCTTCCCTGGACTCGCCCCTTCCCCACCACCCTCCCCTTCCCTGGACTCGCCCCTTCCCTGGACTCGCCCCTTCCCCACCACCCTCCCCTTCCCTGGACTCGCCCCTTCCCCGCCACCCTCCCCTTCCCTGGGCTCGCCCCTTCCCCACCACCCTCCCCTTCCCTGGACTCGCCCCTTCCCTGGACTCGCCCCTTCCCCACCACCCTCCCCTTCCCCGGACTCGCCCCTTTCCCACCCCCCCTTCCCTAGACTCACCCCTTCCCCACCACCCTCCCCTTCCCTAGACTCACCCCTTCCTCACCACCCTCCCCTTCCCCGGACTTGCCCCTTTCCCACCCCCCCCTTCCCTTCCCTGGACTCGCCCCTTCCCCACCACCCTCCCCTTCCCTGGACTCGCCCCTTCCCCACCACCCTCCCCTTCCCCAGACTCGCCCCTTTCTCACCCCCCCTTCCCTAGACTCACCCCTCCCCCACCACCCTCCCCTTCCCTGGACTCGCCCCTTCCCCACCACCCTCGCCTTCCCCAGACTTGCCCCTTTCTCACCCCCCCTTCCCTTCCCCGGACTCGCCCCTTCCCCACCACCCTCCCCTTCCCCGGACTCGCCCCTTTCCCACCCCCCCTTCCCTAGACTCACCCCTTCCCCACCACCCTCCCCTTCCCTGGGCTCGCCCCTTCCTTGCCACCCCCCACCCCCCCCCCGGACTGTGTTTCTGGAACACTGTCATCCAGCAGGTCCTGCCCTCCCTCACGAGCCTTACGGACCTGCCTGCCGCAGACCGTCTGGGGGTCAGGTTCTGGTGTTCATCACTTCTTTGAAAAATCACGTTACTTACGACAGACACCGTGAGCCCCTGGCAGCCACCTTGCCCTCAAATCCTGCAGTAACCATCGTCCTTGTCTCTTGCCAAAAAACAAAACAAAAAGTATTAATTCAAAAAACATTTATGGAGCACCTGGGTGGCTCAGTTGTTTGAGCGTCCGACTTCGGCTCGGGTCACGATCTCACAGTTCGTAGGTTCCAGCCCCGCGTCTGGCTCTGTGCTGACATCTCAGAGCCTAGAACCTGCTTTGGATTCTGTGTCTCCCGCTCTCTCTGCCCCTCCCCTGCTCACACTCTGTCTCTCTCCCTCTCTCAAAAATAAATAAACGCTAAAAAAAAAATTGTTTTTAAACACATTTACAAGAACCTGCACTAAAGAAAATTGTTAACGACTCAAGCTGCAAAGGAGTCTGAGATTATAGGTGGTGAGAGTCCCCTGTGTTCATGGTAACGACAGAAAGAGCATGTGCTAACATGACAGCCCGTTGAAATTCTGGGACTAAAAATGCTCGGGAAGGACAGAGTTGGTTCTGACAACAGCAGAATCTTAGTCGTGCTGGTGGGAATTTGAATGAGCGTCCCTGAAGACGGTGGGTCGAACCCAGGCTTCCAGAAAGCTGTGTCAGTCTTAACCCCCTGTGAGCGAGGTTTATCTGGGGGGAGAAGGATCTTTGCAAACTTATTCAAGTTAAGATAGAGTCCTACTGGGTTCGGATGGGCCCTGGATCTGTGAGTGGTGCCCCAGTGAGAGGGGAAGGGGACGCTCAGTCTGGTTGGAAGAGACCCACAGGGAAAGGGCAGGTCGGAGTGGACGCTGAGACCAGAGTAAGGTGTCCGCAAACCAGGGCACCCCGGGAGCCCCAGCAGGGGCAGGAAGGACCGCGCTCCGGGCGTCAGAGGGGACGTGGCCGGATACGGGCTTCGGGCCTCCGGAGCTGGGAGAGGGTGGCTTTCTGCTGTTTGAAACCGCCGTGTTCGCGGTGGTATTTGGTTACATGGTGCCAGGGCGCCGAGACGCTGAGGAACGTGGCGGTTGGGGAAAGCCAAGAACAAGGGTGTTGGTCCCAACATGCACTGCTGACTTGCCTCCTCAGCAAGTCCCACAGCGACCCTGGGTGTCTGTTCTGTCACCAGCTCCCGTGAGGACGCAGCGGTCGCCCAGCCCAGAGCCTCAGGGTTACCGTCCAGGACCTGCGCGGGGTTTTCCCGGCGTCCCAACGAGATGCAGATTATTCCCCAAAGCCCCTCAGACACCCGCAGCACCCCATCCTGCCCTCCTCAGCTTTGTACCTTTTTACCCTGCCTTGCGGGAGGCTCGTAAAACCGTGCTCTAGGAGCGAGGGGTAAAGACAAAAACAGCCTATGGAAAGTGTCAGGGGCCCTTTGGAAATCAGCAGTACGTCGGCCAGCATCGTCCCCCTGGGGCTTGGCTTGTCGCGAGCATCCGTGTGAATGTTCGAGATGAAGTTTGAGAAGGATGACCGGGTTTGGGACTGGTTTTCACAAAGGGACGTTACTAAAAATCATTTGCTTTAGGGAAACACGTGTGTATTCAAGCACCAAACAAGCGTGGGCGGGTCCAGGCGCGGACAGTTGGTGACAGGGATGTTCTGTTCCTGCCTGCTCGGAGTGCACACGGAGTGCAGAAGGGCAGGGCTGACAATGACACGAATCCGTGAGAGGGAAGTCACGCTGGTGGGTGAAATCAGTTACAGACCATGGACACACTTGCCCTAATAATAACATCTCAATATGGAAGAAAGAAAAAAAAAAAAAAAAGCTTCAGGGAGAGAGTCTGGTGCTCCAAAGCCAGACAACCGGGGAGGTTGGAGGTAGGGGGCACCTGTCAGAGGAAGTGACATTAAGGGGACAACTGAGGGGCACCTAGGTGGCTCATTCGGTTAAGTGTCCGACTTCAGCTCAGGTCATGATCTCACGGTTCATGGGTTCGAGCCCCGCGTCTGGCTCTGTGCTGACGGCTCGGAGCCTGGAGCCCGCTTCGGATTCTGTGTCTCCCTCTCTCTCTGCCCCTCCCCCACTCATTCTCTGTCTCTTTCTCTCTGTCTCTCAAAAAATAAACATTAAAAAAAGGTTGGGGGGGGGACAACTGAGTGATGAGGAGGAGAGGAGCCAGCCACATGAGGATCTAAGGGGAGAGTGTCCTGGGCAGAGAGAGTTGCACGTGCAAAGGCCCTGAGGCAGGCCTGAGCTGGGCATGTTCCAGGAACAGAAGGAAGCCCCAAGTGGTCAGGACGAAAGGAGTTACAAGAGGAGAGGGGACAGGCAGAGAGCCTCTTACGGTGGACCCACGCAGGTGGGGAGCGCTGAGCCAAAGGCCTCCTCTGCTCCAGACCCAGCTCTCCCTCAGTCCGCAGCCAAGAGCCCTCGGTGCCTAAGAGCAGGGGCCTTGGCTGAATGGGCCACGCCTGGGTTCCGGCCCCTGTGGGTTCTCTCTGCAGCAGTGCCTACCTGGATGGGGAGAATGCCCCGCTCTTGGCCTGGTTCAGGGCCCCTGCCTCTCTCCCCCAAGACCCACGGACCCCTGCAGGGGTGAGGCAGGCCGTTCTCCGGTGCCTACGTACCATTTTGTTCAGGCGGAAAAGCCCTGGTTTTCTGGCCGGACCTCCGGGAAGGCGGGTTCCCCAGGGAAACAACCCCCCCTCTTCGTGCCCTTCTTTCTAGAACATTTTCTGGCTGACTGATGGCAGGGCCCTCCCACCTGCACACATAAGCCACTGGGAAGCCACGGACTTCCTGCAGCTCTTAACCCCGCTAACCTCCCTGGAAGGCTTCCACGGGGAGGAAGAAGGTGACGGCAGCCGGCCACCGTGGCCTCATCGTGGCCGTGGCCCCCAGGGCGACACTTGTGGTGTGTCACCGGAGGGTCCCAAGCCCACCGCCCCCAGCCCACTTTACGGACGGGGTTCTGTGACCGCTAGACTGTGACGGAACAACACCGAGCCTGCCCGTCTCTGTCGATGGTCCCGCAAGTGCTTCGGGTCATGGGTGCGTGGGAATGGGGAGAAAGTGGCGCCTTCACAGCGTCCGCGCGCCCGCAGTGCACTGACCGGGCCACGTGCGAGAACAGCAGCGACGTCCGGAAACACTCGCCAGCTTCGTTCAAGTGGGACCGCGGGTGCCCTCTGCCCAGGGGTGTGCACGACGCTGACGCCGGGGGCAGACCTGGCGGCTGATCCCTGGGGCTCCGGACGCGCCCCTCACCTTGGACACGCGACCCCCCCCACCCCCGAGAGTTCTGGCCCCTTCTTTCCAGGGATTATTCTCAGACAATAAACCTGCTCTCTAAAAATAGGTCACATAAAAGGCTCGAGTATTTTTCTAATTAGTGTAAGAATTTATTGAATATACATCACACGTATAGATCACAATATTATTAAAATTACTATTAAGACTTTACACATCAAAATATTTCAGGCGGCGGGGACACAGGGAAGCTGATGCTCCCTGAGAATCATATCTGCGTTAGCAAGATAAAGGACAATTTAGGACGATTACAAAAGCAATGATTTAGCCTACAACATAAAACTCTGCTGAGAACTAACTCGTGATGCCAGCTGGGCTAAGCTGCTTAATCTTTATCTAGTTCAATTAAAATCTGAATGTTTGGGATTTCATTAACAACGAGGGGTTTGGAAATTACATGTGCCTTTACACCGCGTTCCACTGCTGATGCCCAGGATTGGAAGTTTCACCGAACGTCTTCAGGTAGATTTAGGTATAATTAAAACTTAAGTACTTAGAGGATAACGCAGAGGCAAGAGAAGATCCGGTTCGTCTTTCCCGTCGGATCCAATTGACAGAAGTAGAGCCCACCAAAGTCAGCGCACCTTTCGGGGGGGAGGGAGGGGTGCAGGGGGGCCGCTGGCTGGGCGCCCCCCAGCCCGGGGACCCTCGGCCAGGGGACGGGTTCAGTTAAGGAGCACACGGCTTGCTCTGGCGACTTGTGGGTGCGCGTGCGGCTCACGGCTGATTGTCACATGCGGATGTGCCTGCGGCCTGTCGGTTCATTACGCATTTCCCCGACTTTGCGAGCAGGCCTTTCTGAAACTAAGCCAGCCAGAGTGATGAGGCAGCTTCAGGTATGACTTCAGATTAGGCACGACGGGGGCAGGATGTTCACGTGCCTGTGTTCCCTTGACCCGGGGGCGTCCCCAGCCCTGTTCTTCCCCCAAGCGTGGGAGGATCCCTCCGTCCCCATTGGGAGGGTCTGACTGAGCGTGGGGCAGGGACCGGGCATCTGCGTTACTAACGCGCCCCCGTGTCGTGCCCTGTGCACCCTGAGGGATCAGCCTACGATTTGGGTTCCATGTGGGACACACCTGCTTCTCCACCCACAGGGCGGAAGGGACTTGACAGATGGGACTCGGTCAAGAACGCGGAGGTGAGACGCTGAGGGAGGCGGTGTCCGCGGTGGGGGGTAGGCGCCCACAGCAGAGGTCGAGGTGATGGAGGCGGGGTGCAGGCGCCTCCAGAGGCTGGAAGAGGCCAGGAACAGCATCTCCCCGGGAGCCGCGATGGACAGGGCAGTTTGTGCGTGTCGCCTACGGCCGCAGCGTGTGTGACGCAGTCACGGGGACCCGGGCAGCTGTGTGGCCTCGAGCAAGCCGCTGTGCCTCTCTGAGACCCGTGCCCTCGCCTGTGACATGGGCGCGGGGGAGGAGGGTCCGCTGAGGTGATGCAGGCCCCTTCCCTGCGAGCCGCCGCAGGGCCCCCGGGGGAGCCAGGGGAGGCATCTCTGCTCAGACTCACGTTTCTCCGCGTCTCTGGCCGCACCCTTCCCTCCTCCCTCTGCCCGGAGTCCTCACCCTGCTGCTTCTTCCTGCGTTCTGGGAAGGGGGTTGGGGGGGGGGTGCCTGGCGGGACACCCGGGCAGGACGAGAGCCCGGCCAGCTGTCCCGTGAGAGGGGCTCGGGCTCCTTCCCAGCGCCTGGGCAGCGGCGGGGACGGCGAGACAGCTGTGCCAGGCATCGGTCACCTGACGTCCCTCCTTTCCCTCGCCAGTTCCGTCTGTCCCCCATCCCCCTGACCCCGGCTCCGCGGCTGCCTACTGGCGTGTCGAGGGGCCAGGCGGAGGTTCTCAGGAGTGGCACGGTGCGACGCGGGTGTTCAGGGCGCCTGCCTGGAGGAGGCGGTCCTGATCTCGCGAGTTCAGATGGACGCGCTGCCGTTTCTGTTCTGTTAACCTGGGCGGCTGTTCATCCGCCTTCAGTAACAAAGAGGCCGCTCTGGCACCGAGCTGATTGGCTGCCCTTCCAGAACTTTAAGAGAACCCTGGCTCCCCGCTGGTCCTGGAGGCCTTCAGCCAGGGCCCTGCTCTGTTTCCGAGCAGGGTGCCGCCCCCAACCCCCACCCCCGTCGCAGGAGCCACTCAGGGAACGCGTGTCTCTCCAGAAACGAGTCAGCTGCAGGTCGGTCGGGAACTATCCGGTCAGCCCCGCCCTTCCTTTAATGCGTATTTCGTGTTTGACTTCTTTCCCTGGGAAGCCCCGGCCCGATCTCTTACAAGTCAGGATTTGGGATGGAGTCGAGCACACAGCTCAGTCTGCCTTCAGCGAGGGTGCTTGTGTGACAGCTTCCCCAGGTCATGACTGTGACCTGTGCAGTCTCCTCCTTCCCCTTAAATCACTCTGGAACTGAGCCTGTGACGCTTTATTACCTTAGATTTACATCTTTTTACTGCCTGTCTCCCCTCTGAACCACGAGCCCCTGGAGGGCAGGAGGTGATCTGTGTGTGTGTGCTGGGGTGCGCGTGTTAAATGGGCGTGGTTCGTACGTGTGTGTTTTCCAGCAACGTGTGCCGTTGAGCCTGACCGCCCGTGAGTATGCGTTGCGCGTTTTGCACGTGAACTTGTCTTTTCATTCGCGAGGCTTCCCCTTCGTCCCGGGGGGAGAGGAGCGTTGTATCCGTGACCCTTGTTGAGTGTGGACATCCAGTGCCACAACCGTACTTTCTTCAGGCTTCTCGGAGGTCGTGTGCCCACGGATCACGTGAGAATCCTGTGTGAAGTGTTGATTC
Source organism: Lynx rufus (assembly GCF_022079265.1). Lineage (NCBI taxonomy): Eukaryota > Metazoa > Chordata > Mammalia > Carnivora > Felidae > Lynx > Lynx rufus. The sequence continues at coordinate 2,433,779 of NW_025814896.1, read as the reverse complement.
TGATCGCGAGGGTCTCGGCGGGGGCCCGAGGGTCTGCAGGCCCCCACGCTGTAGCTACCGGACTCAGGACCACACTGTGTGGAGCAAGGGTCCCGCACGCGAACCTCCTTGTGTCATCCCGAGCCCCCACGGCGGTTTCTAGGAGCTTGTGACTAAACCCTTCGGTTCCCTCCAATTCTCCTGCCTCCTGTTTACCAGTTTTTCTCTTCCCTTTGGCCGGTGAGCTTCTCAGGGTGTTGGTGGGCATGCGTTGGCACCCGCTTTGAGTGGCCGTCGGATTGCTCAGAACCAACGGTGCGGCTGATGTCACGTCAGGATTGGAACAAGCCGCTACGGTCTGGCGTCGTCATTTCCGCTTGTCAGGAAGACGGAAACAAACGAATGAAGGGTGCGTCCCCATCCCACGTGGGTTTGGCAAACGTTCCAGCAGGGAGATGCCTGGAGACCAGAGCTGAAGATGTGCGTCTACGTCTGGCCTCAGGTGTGGAAACTGGGGCCACAGACCGGTCCCACGGGCAAGAAATAGACCCGCCTGTAATTACCGCTGAGCCGTATCTAACGGCACCCCTTCTGTTTCTGTAGCCATTTGATGGTTTTGTGACACAGCCACCACTCTGATACGACTCCAGGCCCAAGGCGGGCGGCTGTGTGTCTGTTCGTCCCTGGCTGTCACTCTTTCAGAGTCTGAAAGCTTCTGTTCTTTCCTTCATTGCTTAGGTTTCCTTCCACCTGTTGATCTTAAGAGTCTTTCAGAGTTATCGGGAAGGGTGATTATTGTGCATCTGGACGAAGCAAGTTGCCGTAGAATACTGTAGGCAAAACGTCCTAGGTTCCTTCAAAACTGCAGTTTACAGGAAGGGTTTCATTTGCTCTGTTGCCGTGACGCCATTACGCTTTTAAAATGTTTGATTGCCGTGTAACTACGTGCAAGGTAAAAAAAAACAAAAAACAAAAACAAGGGACGTGAGTCCTGAGTGTGTGCAAACGACGAAGCCTCCCAAATGGAGCCTGCTTACGGAGGGGCAGAGTGAGGAGCCTCCTCTGGGCCCTCTGTTAGGATAAGCGCTCCAGCAGGCGTCTGCCCCACCCCCGTTTTGCCTGATGGTGAACTTCAGGTCAGTGGAAACCCGTGGCCTCTAAGCTCTTGGATCTGCTTCTCTGGTCCACCTCTGAGTCACTCGGATGGTGGTCCGTGTGCGCTCTGATTTCCTTCCCATCAACAGGCAGCCTGCTCCCTGCAGGTGCTCGCGCCCTGTCTACACTGCTGGTGCCCCCTGAACGGCTCGTGCCGCGTCTCTGCGGTGGCCTTTGGCCTTTGGGAACACGTCCCTTGTGCTGGTGGGATGACCGGAATTTTGGGAGCACGATACGGGTTGAGACAGTGGAGTGTGTCGGGGTTGAACTTCGGTGCCCGGGGGGAAACGAAATGCCAGCGTCTTCTGCACCTTCCAGCCGGTGTTCCACGAGCCTCTTGGTGTTAAGTGTATGCAGCGTGTTTTCCACAGGTGCGGACCCCGCCAGGGGCGTGTGACGTTCAAGGACGCCGCAGACGGGTTCTTTAATGTTCAACACTCCTATATGTGTGCAGACGCTCGAGCAGAAGCTGTCACAGAACCGCTCTGAGCCGCAAGGGTGGGTGGGCGGAACTGGTCTTGTGCGGGCTGAGCTAGTGGGATCCAGTGTCCTTGTGGGGGGGAGGGGGCGGGGCGCGGTGGCGTCCCTGACACCCCCCTTCCCGCCCCGTTTTGCAGGAAAGCTGTGCACTGATCTTTGTCCACCTGCACATCCTGGCAAAAGCCAGACACGCCAGCAGCCTCCGAGATTTTTCTGGGGAGGCGGCTGCCGCTTTTGTTCACTGGAATAATTGCCGGGGGGGGGGGGCGGGCGGCAGCGGGGAGGGCCAGGGCTCTCCGCGTGGTGCGAGGCGGACAGTTACCCAGTGCCTGGTTGTCATTGCCTAACGGGGACCAGGTCAGGCAGCTCCCCGGGGTCTTGACTTGAAAGTGAATTTGATGATTGCTGGTGGAGGAGAGGCCGGCCCTCCGACGTGTGGAGGTGAGACTTCGCTGCCAGGCTCCTGTCCCCAGGCCTGAAATAGGCCCTCCGTACGTCGGAAGCTGCTCAGAACCCGGCCGGAGGCTGGGCCACGGGAGCGGGCCACGGGAGCCGGCTTGCAGCCCACCGGTGGCAGGAGAACCGATGCCTGCTGGATCTCGATTCCGGTGGGTGAGCGGACGCCCAGACTGCCCCCTTCTGACAGCCCTTGCTGGCCCAGGATTGGCTGCGAATCTGTGGGCCTGGTAACAAACTTGGGGTCCCTGGTTGGAAAATGAGGAAGAGCTTCAGGACCCCTGGGTGGCTCGGTCGGTTAAGCGTCCGACTCATCTGAAATGCATTTAGGGCAAAAGCCTATAGTCTTTACTGTTTAAAAACACAGAGGGGGTACCAGCGTGGCTCAGTCGGTTGAGCGTCTGACTTCAGCGCAGGTCACGATCTCGCGGTTCGTGGGTTCGAGCCCCGCGTCGGGTTCTGTGCTGACGGCTCGGAGCCTGGAGCCTGCTTCGGATTCTGTGTCCCCCCTCTCTCTCTGCGCCTGCCTCTCTCTCTCTCTCTCTCTCTCTCTCTCTCTCTCTCTCTCTCTCTCTCAAAAATAAGTAGATGTTAAAAACAAGAAACAAATCCAAGAAAGATCTCTGGTATTTGCCCACGACGAGTATTCCACGTGGCAATCCTGGGGTTGAGTGTGGTGACTACAGACCAGCTTTTCGGCGTCCCCTGGAGAGAAGAGTGGGGCTGAGGTGTGTAAGGGAGGTCCCCTGAGGGGCCGCGTTCACTGTCCGGGACCAGCTGTGCAAAGACCCTAAGGCTCATTACAGCCAGATGGCTTAGGCCACCTCCCCACCTCCGAACCGCGACTGTTCATGGAGCTCAGCCTGCGGGACGGCCCCGTCCTTGAACCAGCGGGGCCCAGAGCGGTGGGGTAGCCCTGAGCCTGCTGGCAGTCCGGGCCCTTCGCTAGGGAGCCAGGTTCACGTCCTGCAAGCCAGGTGGGGAGTCTGCTCGGCGGCCGCCACGAAGGACCACAGGCCGGGGGCTCACACGACAGAAACCTTTTCTCTCGCAGTCCGGAGGCTAGGAGTTGAAAACCACGGTGTGGGCAGGCTGGTTTCTTCCGAGCCTCTCCCCTTGGTGTGTAGACAGCCGTCTTCTCCCCGTGTCCTCCCTCTGTGTGTGTCTGTGTCCTGATCTCTTCTTACAAGGACACCTGCCATCGTTGTATGAAGGCCATTTCTAGGGCCTCACTTTACCTATGTTACTTTTTAGAGGTTCTACACGTAAAGACAGTCGTAGGTGCTGAGGGGTAGCGCTTCAGTTTTCCAGGGGGAAGGACGGTTCAGCTCGCGGTGGCTCTCCCAAGGTACCGCCAGACAGGGATAGGAGAGAGTGTCTCAACTTCCCAGCTGGGGTCTGGGCACCTGTCCTGTGTCCGTCAGACTCAGACTCAGACTCACGGCGAAGCAGCTTTGCGGGGGCTCAGGGCCAGATGATGCCCCGGATCAGATGAATATTTATTTGAGTTGTAGATGGACCGTTAGACACTTCAAGTTGGCCCCTGAAAAAACCAACACCCAGGAAATATGAGGGACGCGTGTTTGTCTGAATAGGGTGGGAAGTATCCCTGCTGAACAGAAAAGCCTGGGATGGAACCAGAAAGGAAAAGAGGGTTGGGTCAGAAAAAAAAAAAAAGATTAAAAAAATCCTTTTATTAATGAAATGTTTTCACGTGGAAAGCAAGCAGATTGAGAGAAGGAATTGTGATACGTGTGATGGAGAATTTCTCACCTTTAAATACAAAGAGGTGATGCAGGTTGGTGGGAACCCGTTGAGCGTAAGCAGCCCATATCCACTAACTCGGGGAAAACGTGCGCTCCTACTGGTAACCAAGGAAATGACCTGAACATGGGAATTTTCCACTTTTGTCCTACCAATTAAATAAACTTTTCCTTCCCCTTTAGAGCGGTGTTACCTAAAACCAGCCAATCACCTGTTGAGTTGGCATTTTTACATGGTCGCGAGAGATGTTAAATTGAGATACAAAGGAAAGTGAGAGAATCCGTCAAGCTCCGGAGAAATGGTCATGCGCTTTTACTCAGCGACTCCGGATCTAGTCAGTCCTAAAGAGAGACATCGGGGGTGTGGGTAGGATGCGCCTCCCCCCCTCCGCCCACCAGGCAGGGGAGTAGGCACTGCACGGCGCAGGCCTTCTGTGCTCACCGCGGCCTCTCCTGCACCTGACCCTACCCCAGCGTGGCCCGAGGGACACCTGGTGTTCCTTTGGGTCCCCTGCGTTCTACGTCTGTTCTCCTGTCTCCCCTCCAGCCGCACTGAGACCTGGGGAGGATGGCACGCAGGGCCCGTGCTCAAGGGACGGGACCCTAATCACGTGAGGAGGAAATCCACTTTCCAGGCTTGGCCCTGCCCAGGATGCCTTTCGTGTTGTGGCCTATCGAGGCCCGGTCGTGGCTAAAGTCTGTTCGTTTCATCCTTTTTAATCCCGTGTCCTGCATGGGGCCTGGCTCAGTCCGAGGGTCAGATAAGAGGCCTGTTAAGGCGTCCCCGTTCCTGGTGCCTGGTGGTGACTCAGCCCCCACCACCCGGGACACCAGCGAGGGCTCAGGGCCCGGAGGCTGGGGGCTGGGCTGGGGAGGGGGTTGAAGGGACAGTCCCAGGTGGTTGCACAGCCCCCTGAGCGCCTTCATCGAGGGGCGCCCTTCGCTCGGATTTGTTAGCTTGCTGCCGGATTGCCCCCGGCACACCATGCTTCGTACAGACAGACCCTGCTGGGCCGCCACCAGTCACTTGTCACGGGCATAAACCTCTACGTAATTATGTTTTTAGAACCAGACAGAGGGAGCTGTTAATTCCACATGCAAATCGAGGGAGGACCGTCGCAGCCACGTGAGATCCTCCCCCCCCCCCCCCCGCCGTCGGGCCGTGGCAGATCTGGGAGGTGGTGTTTAAGTAGACGAGTCTCTTCCTTCCAGACACAACAGGTGATGAATGCCAGCTGACCGCTTGTGTGTGGGAGGAGGGCGTTTATTCTGGGGGCCCCAGAGGACGCTCTTGAAAACCTAACAGTCCCTGGTTTTCTCCGGAAAGACCACAGAGGGAGGGAGCCAGGAGGTACCGATGCCCTGGCTGTAGCGGCCGTGCTCCGTGGAGGGCAATGAACTTAGCTCTTGGACCCCAAGGAATTTGAGTGCTCCTTGGGGACCGGGGGGACCTGGTTTGTTTGTCCCTGGCCTGTTTGCCAGTCTCTGGTCACAGAGCCTCAGCTTGTGTCTGAGGGAAGCCCCCAGACCCGGCCCATGTGCTCTGTGGAGGGTCCCCCAGCTCGGGTGCTCACGGGGCCGATGGGATGCCCCCGCGTGCAGCAGTGTCTGTCTCCCTGGGGCCACGGGGTGGTGTGGGGGTGGGCCTGTGATGGGACAGGACCGTCGAGGGGCTCCAGCTTCTGGATTCCTGGGTGAGAAGCTCTTGCCGGACGCCAGGCAGGAGAGAAGCCCCGGGAACAGGTGCTTTCGGGGAGCACAGAGCTCAAGCTGACAGAGAAAGCTGGCCCTGGGGACAGGTGGCCACCTCAGACGGAAGCAGCCTGACTCCGGGCTCGCAGAAGCACACCGGCCCCGCGAAGCTAGCCGGAGTCTGGTTTTTTCCGTTCCTGCTGTAGAAACAGACGTGAGGGGGTGGACAGCGAAGGATGCCCGAAGCTTCCCGGGGGGCCAGGTGGCGGGGGTCCGGCCGAGGGAGCCGCGTGCTGGGCCTGTTCCTAGTTCGCTGTCGTCAGTGCTTGGGAAAGGCGGGACGCTTTCAGGAGAGAGGCCACGGACAGCGGGGGGGTTATCGGAGGCGGCAAAGGCCACGCCGCTCCCGTCCTCACGCCCTCTCCCTCCCGCCAGCGGGTTTTGGTGGGCGGGGGCCGGCGGGTTTCAGGAAAGCCGTGAAACGAAACGGGGCTCAGCTTCCAAATGGAAGGTGTTTTCAGATAGGCTTTTTGACGCATGTGCGTTTTTCAAAATCCATTCCATCGGGAGAGGTTAAGAACGGGAAAATCTAATTTTCTGGAACATCGGCGATGGAAAAGACCTTGCCCCTTGCAGATGGAGCCCGTGCTTCACCAAGTTTATAATTTGGAGGCTCGGAGGAGTTTGAAAAAGTCCACTTGTCCCCCTAAATCAGGTTCAGGCAGCGAAACACACGTGCTGTTCCAGGGGGCAGGATGAACCTTGGGCTTCGAGGGGGAGTAGAGCTGTCGGCACCGCCTTATCGGGTTTCCGCCCCTCGCCCTTGCCCGTCTGCCCTCTGCCGCGTCCTCTGAGCGGGATCGCTTTGTCTGTTAAAGGGAGAGTGGATGCTTTTCAGTGCAATTAATTTAGTAGGCCACAAACGTGGCTGCCTGCTGGGAGTGGGGCTTGATCAGACAGATGGGCTAATGGGAGCCGAGCGGGCGCCGACCGCGTGGAAGGGGATGGGAGAGCCGCTGTCGCTGGAGCGCCCTGGCTCCACTCCACACGCGGGCGGCTCTCTGAGCTGCTGCTGGGCCCGGGCGCCGCCGCCCGCGTCTCCCACGGCCACCGTTGAGCGGGAGGGTCACGGCCGCCACGCCCACGGGGCCTGGACGCGGGTCCTCGGGCCTCCCTCCGGCGGGCACGGAGCCTCCCCTGCACCTTCACAGCTGTAAGTGTCTCGGGGAGCCCGTTCTTCTAGAAGGAGGTGGCCACGCGGCCGAGTGTCCAGGCGCCTGCCCTGTGGATCCTGTCAACTCGTGCTTGACCTGCAGGGGGAGGCTGCGGCCGCAGTGTGTTCCCACTAGCCCACCCCGCGGCCCGGGCCCCTGTCTTGGCTCTAGACCGGGCTTGTCCACCCGGCGGCCCCGGGATGGTGCTTGTTGTGGGTGTGCCTCTGTAGGACACCCAGCAGCATCCCTGGCCTCCTCCCGCCCCGTGCCCGTGGCAGCCCCTCCCCCGGTGTGACAACCAGAAATGCCTCCAGACGTCGCCCCGGGTCCGCTGGGGGGCAGGAGATCCCCCTGGTCGGGAACCGCAGCTCTAGATGCAGGGCCGGTGCTGGTTCGGAAACTGGCCCCATCTGTGCAAAGTAAGGGAAGGTGGCAGGTGCGGGCCCTTGTGGTTGGGTAGGCGGCAGGGTTCGTAAGCAAGGGGACCTCCCTGTGAGGCCGCTGGGGCGGCCGGGAGTTGAGGAGATCCTGCGCCTGCCTGTGGAACCTCGCGTTGACAGAGAGGCTGCAACTGGTCTCCATCACTGCTCGGCCCCCATGGCCTCAGGGCCTCGCGCCCTCTCAAGGTTGACTCCTTGGAAGGGCTCCCCGTGGGGGAAGGGTGGGCAGAGCCACCTCCCAGGGACAAGGGAGGGGTCAGGAGCCGCCGATTCCCCCACTCAGCCGGCGGGCTAGGTGACCTCCTCCAACGGCCGGTCATGGAGGGCGCTTTCCGTGTCTTCTTGTGGGTGTCCGTCTGTCCAGCCAGGCAAGGGTGAATTTGCGTGGTTCTTCTGCAAGGGAACCCGTCAGAAGGCGGGGAGAGGTGGAATGCCCCGTGGCGTTTGGGAAAAAGTAGGCCGGTCTGGCACCCTTGGGGGTCGTGCTGGGGGCACCTTGCCGGTTGGTTTGTTCCCCGCGAGTCTGAGAGGCCTGGGGCTGCCCCGCAGGAGGACCCTCGCCCTCTTCGCCGCAGTTTTTGTCGAAACCTTGAGTGTGGGCTGAGGGCTCCTCTGCCCGCCCTAGAAACCAGCACCTGATGCCCTAATGAAGGTGAAAACACCAGCTGCTGTTCAGACAGTGGTTCTCCGTCGGCCTCAGACTTTGTCCCGCTCGTCGGGGTGAAGCTCCAGGACTCAGCTCTGAAGTGACCAGCAGTGACCGCAGCGGGAAGCAGCCTTGCCCCGAGTCCGACTCTGTCCGGATTTCCTGCTGTGAACCGTAAAAAACCTAGGTGTGTGAAGATTCCCCAGACAGACGCTCTTCCTTCCTTCCTTCCTCTTTGCCCATTTTTTTCTCTCTTAGAATTAATGTCGACTCTCTCCTGAGGAATCAGTCCTGTCCTCGAAGCTTTATGGATGGTGAGTCAGGCAGCGGGTGTGGACGGGTGTGGCAGGGACGGATGGTGTAGGGGATCCAGGGCGGCAGGAGACTTTCCCGAGCCCGGGGGGAATTGGGATCCGTGATGACTGAGTTAGGGTGCTACTCAGCGCGTAGCCCCCGATCAGGAACTGTGAGCCCCCTAAGGTCCAGAAACGTGTCCGACCTCTTTTCCTCTATACCCTCAATTACTGGTGGGCACACGTCTGTGTGCCTGCCCCTGGACGCGGGCAGTAAGGCGGAGGGCAGAGCAAGAGACCCCTTCCAGGTCACGGTCGTCCATTTAGCCACAGCTGGATCTGTGTGCACATACGGACACATGCGCAGGGTCAACAGGATGATCCGAGTCGGGGAGTTCTGCCGTTACAGGCTTCTCCCCATGCCCGACCGGGAGGTAGGGCTAGATTGCAATCTCAATATTAGTGTCGCAGCAGCAGCCTTTAAGTTGCCCTCGCCATCCAGCCAGGGCCAGACTTGGGTGGTTCTCAGGTCTTGGCTGTTGTGACTAGGGCAGCAGGGGACGTTGGGAGTGCGGATGTCTTTTGAGATCCTGACTTCAGCTCTTTTGGACGCATACCCAGACGTGGGGTTGCTGGATCATATGGCAGGTGCTCGCAGGGGCGGGGGAGAGGCGAAGTGAGGAGCTCCTGTCCACAGGTGCAGAGCCCTTGTCCGCAGGTAGAGAGCACAGTTGCGCAGGACGGTGATATTCTGGAACTCTGCCGCACAACGTTGTGCCTGTGGTCAGCACTGTTATCCGCTTACAAACCGGTGGGAGAGTAGACCTCGTGCTGAATGTTTTGGGGTGATTTGGGGGCGCCCCAGGATGGGGCAAGGGGAATCCCTGGATTGAGTTGGGACCCCCGTGTAGCTGATAGGGCAGCACCGGAGGGCTCCAGAAGGGGCCCTGAGACAGCTCCTGAGCCTCTTGGGGGCCGGCACAGGTGTCCTTCTGGTTCCCTGTATTTTGTGTTGTTGTTTTGTTCTGTTTTGTGGTCGTTCATGTATGCGTTCAGCCAGCATTTCTGAGCTCCTACGAGTCAGACTGTGCTCGGCGCAGGGACTAACTGGGTGGTTCTTGTCCTGGGAGCTCACAGCCCAGAGGCTGGGTGAGCACTGATCACCTACCACCAGCTCAAGGTAGATTTGAGCTTGGCGAGTGGACCATGGAGACCTTGGGGCTGGAACAGATGGGAGGAAGAGTGGACCTGGAGGGCGTGGCCTCTTCCAGGGGCTCAGGGCCTGGCCTGCCCCCGGGGACGCTTGGCAACACCTAGAGACATTTGTTTGTCAAAGTGGGGGAGGGTGGCTGTGAGCATCTTGTGGGTGAAAGCCAGGGCTGCTGGTTGACGTCCTGCAGCGCCGGGATGCCCCTCAACACAGAATTATCCAGCACAAAGTGTTCATGGGGTTCAGAAAGCCTGGCTTTAGCTGAGATCCAAGAGATGAGTGGAGCCAACCAAGTGAAGAAGGAAGCAAGTATCTTGGAAAAGGGAGCAACCTGTGCAAAGGTCCTGTGGTCAGGGGAACGTGGCTGAAGGGGAACAGGAGAAATGGCCAGGTGGCTGGAGGGGTGGGCAGACTGTGGTTTGAGAAAGGCACGGGGGTGGGGGGCTTTTTACTGCCTGCCTTTGGGGACGTGGCCTGTGGTCCGCCCAGCGTGCTCGTCTTGTGTGCCTCGAGCTTTCTGACCACTGGGTCCTCCAAGATAATCTGATACTAAGGCTCTCCACAGGGCAGTGTGACCCGGCTGGTCTCACCTTCGGCCAGTGGTCAAAAAAATAAAACTAGCCACCCTGCATATTTTCCGAGAAAGAGAGAGGAGTGGGGGTGGGGGGGGCTCTGCGGTCTCATTAGCAGTTGATCGAGGTCAGAGAGCTCCAATATTTAGTTAACTCTGCAAATTAGACCAGTTAGTTCCCTGGGAAATGAATACAGTCTGCTCGTCGATCTAGGGAACCGCGCCTCCCCCGAGGAGCGCGGAGAGGAAGCAAAGCCGATATTGTGAATTCTGAAGGTGAGGGCACCTTTTGACCCAGAAGCTCCACGATCGTCGCTGCTTTGGTGGCTGTTTCCGACGTCTTCTAAGATGGGGGCTTTGGAATGCTAATGCTTTAAAAACACGAACAGTTGTATGTGTGTGCACGTGTGTGTGTGCATGTGTGTGTCTGAGTGTGTGTGCACGTGTGTGTGCGTGCGTGCAGGTGTGAGCGTGTGCACGTGTGTGCGCGTGTGTCTGTGGATGTAGGGATTTCCACTCGAGGGTGAGTAGATTCGGGAGACCGTGCGTGACGTCATCTCCCTCCTGGGCATTTACGGAGCTGCGAGCTGGGGCCCCCTGGATCTGCTGCGTCCAGCCGTCGCCACTGTCTGATGGCAGAGCCCCCTCCCTGGTGGCCCCTGGCAAATGCTGGTCTGCGTGCAATACGCCCTGGTGACTCGATGTGCCGGGGACTTGTCATGACCTCGGTCACAGCAGTCTGTACCAGCACGGGGGCTCCCCCCGTGGTACTCACACAGTCCTCTCTGTGACCTGGTGGGGGTCTGTCAGCAGCAGCAGCAGTCCCCCCACTTTACAGATGGGGAAACCGAGGCACAGAGAAGCAAGTCACTGGCCTGAGGTTCCTGGCTAGTCAGAGGTCGAGCCAGGACCTCCTCTGGGTCCTTGAACTCCCTCAGGTACGGGACGGCGTGTGGTCCTCCCAGGTGCGTGCAGTCGACACCTGCTGTGTTCCCGCTCTCCGGGTCCGGGCCTCACCTCCATGGACCGCAACGACACACAGGACAGAGAAAGGCCGGATGTTTATTACACGTGGGACATTTCACCTGCTTTCCCTTCCCCTCTTCCCCTCTTCCCCCCTTCCCCCTCTTCCCCCTCCCTTCTTCCCCCTCCCCCTTCCCCTCCTCTGCCTCCTTCCTCCTCCACCTCCTCCCTTTCCTTTCTCCCCTTCCCCCTTCTTCCTTCCCCTCCCTTATCTCCTTTTCCCCCCCTCCTCCCCCTTCCCCTCCCTTTTCTCCTCCCCCTTCCCCTCCCTTTTCCCTTCTCCCTTCCCCTCCCTTTTCCCTTCTCCCTTCCCCTCCCTTTTCCCCTCCCCCTTCCCCTCCCTTTTCCCCTCCCCCTCCCCTTCTCCTCCCCTCCCTCCTCCTCTCCCTCCTCCTCTCCCACTTCTCCTCTCTCTCCTCCCCCTCCTCTCCTTCCTATCTCCCCCTGCCCACCTACCCCTTCTCCCTTCCCCTCCCTTCTCTCCCTTCTTTGCTTGGATGGGAAAGGGGGGGTTCCCTCCTCTCCTTTGCAGCCTCAGGGTGAGTCCTGGGGTGCATGCTGGGCCCCCCCCCCCCCGCTGCACACCTGGCTCCCCACCGCGTGTCCCTGCAGTAGGTAAGATGCTGGTGTGTGCTGAGGCAGCACGGAGCTGTGCACGGAGTGGCTTTGGTCCCCAGAGTCCCCACATCCCTTCCAGACGTGGCGGTGTGCCAGCCACACAGGATGCTGCCTTCGCCCCCGCAGCTACCCAGGGTAGGGTTCTGGAACAGAGCACTCACCTGCAGAGAGAGACAGGACAGCACGAGGAGGGGGGTTGCCCCGGTGAGCTCCCGGTGCACGTGCCCACAGGAGGCTGGGAAGGCCGTTGGCAGGCGTGACGGTGAGGCTTGTAGATGCTCAGGGTGTTTCCTGAGTGTGCTCCACGCACCGGGAAGTGGACGTCACCCCCTCTGCGCCCCCCGGGCTGCCGGGAGGTCTCCTCATGTTGTTCGGCTCACAGAGCGGGGGACGGAGCTCCGGCGTTTGGGGCCCTCGTGGCCATCCTGCGAGTGCGGTGGGTGGGGTTGAAAGCCGTGTCGTGGAGCCCGGCTCGTCTGCCCCCGCCCGCCGCCCGGTGTGCCCCTCGCCTCCCCGAATTCAAATGTCAACAACAGTCGGCAGTGGAAGCAGGTGCCAGGACTGGGCGAAGGTTCCTGGCAACACTGGGTTGTCTGAGGATAGACTGAGATCCCCGGGTCTCCTGCGGGATCCCTGGCCACAGGTCTGGGGACCCGAGCGGACGGCAAGGTCAGCCCCCCTCCTCAGCTCGGCCTCCGCTTGAACTCGTCAGCCTGACGCCACGGGGGCTCCTCGCGCAGCGACAGCCGTGATACCCACACCCTCTGCTCTTGCGGACTCGGCCGGGAGAGGTCTGTCCAGCCGTCTGAGCCCACGCGGGGAAGATGACACCTGGAAGGCACAATACTGCAACGTTTCCGGGTGCGGGCCAGCGGTGCTTGGCTCCCGTCGACATCGGTCCCACCTCCCCGGGGCCCCGACGCCCCCCGCGCCTCGGGTGGTACTTTGCTGAAGTAGCCGGTGTGCAGGCGGGCCAAGCTGCCAACTCCGGGAAGCGATCCGAGCACGTTCTGGATGGCTGAGTTGATACGGTGAGGTCGTGGGGTCCCCGTCCCAGAAAGGGGCTCTGGCGGGAAGGCGCGGTCTGCCCGTCACGTGGTAACGAGACGCGGTGACCTTTGCTGCACGCACACTGTGGCTGTTGTAGATCTTCGGGGCATCCAAGAGGCTTGTTGGAATTAATTCCTCCTTGCTGGGGAAATGATGAACTCAAGGCTCTGTGATGTTGAGGCGGAGAGAGGAGGTTAGGGTGTGACTTGCCCCCAGACGAGGCCCTCGTTCCTGAAATTACAGGACAGTATTTGCTCTGATGTCAGCGCATTGAGGGGAGATCACAGAGGTCATTTCCGGGACTCTGGGACTTGACCTGGAAGCGGTTCCGTTTACCTTTGCATGGAAATCCATACCTGTGAGACCGTGCGAGGCTCTAGGATGTCCCCACGTGACCCTGACCTCCAGGTGCCAGTCCCGGGGGATGGATACGGAGGGGCGGTTGTGCACCGAGCCTTGCCGGGAACCTGATGGGGGCTCTGTCTGCGCTGTCGACCCAGGAGGCCTTCCTGGAGGAGTCTGGGTGCTAAATTGGAACCGATCACATGAGTGTCCTCGGGCTGCCATAACAAATCCCTACGAATTGGGTAGCTTCCGACGACCGACGTGTTCTGTCTCAGGGCTCTGGAGGCCAGACATCCGAAATCGAGGTGTGTGCAGGGCCACACTCCCGGAGCTGCGGGGGAGGGTCCTCCCTGCCTCTTCTGGGTTCCTGTGCTGCCGGAGGAGGCCCTGGGCTGGTGACCACGACTCCAGTCCCTGCCTCCCTCATCACACGGCCTCCTCCCTGTGTGTCTGAGGGGACCCTGCGTCCACATCTCCCTCTGTCTCCAGATTCAGGCTCACCCTGATCTGGTGTGGGTGGCCTCGTCGTCACTTATGACGTCTCCAAAGGCTGTGTTTACAGATGAGAGACGTCCTGAGTTTCCAGGCAGACGTGAACTTAGGGGCGTTTTGTTAACCCTGTGCCCTGATCCTCGGGGCAGGCAGAAGAGGGGCGGAGGGAGCGGGGCTCGCGCCCAGACGGGGTCTACGCATTCGCTGTCGAGGCTGCTCCTGCGGGCAGAGCTCTGGGGCGGAAAACTCTCCGGAGGCCAGCAGGTGGGCACAGGCAGGCAGGAGCATCACGGAGCTTTTCTCTTAAACTTGGAGGAAGTCCCTGGGGTCACGGTGGTGAATGCTGGCTCCCCCCACCTGCTCACACGGTACAGGGCAGGGGCGCAGCCGCAGGAGCACCGTCCCCCCCCCCCCCCCCCCACCGATAAAGGAGTCGTTCTTGGCCGGGGCTTCGCCTGGTGCCTGGCCCAGAGTCAACTGTCAGCAAAGAGAGGATAGCAGGTTTGTGTTTTGGCTTCTGTAGCCCTGCTGTCCTGTGTGGGTCGTAAGTAAGTGTTCGCCTTAAATAGAAATCTTAGGTCTCCAAGGTATCCTCCCCTTCAGGTGTGAATTTGCTATTTTAAATTCCGCTAATGTTCCCTTATCTGTAGAGAGCAGGGCCTCGAAATTTCTCATTTTTCCAACAAAAGGTGGAAGAAAACTAGGACCTGTGTCTTTCCTGAGCTGTGTCAGCATGAGAGGTGTGTGTTTTTTAAAAATATTTATTTATTTTTGAGAGACAGACTGAGCGGGGGAGGGGCAGAGAGAGAGGGAGACAGAGAATCCCAAGCAGGCTCCGCACCGTCAGCTCAGAGCCCGTCGCGGGGCTCGATCCCACGACCTGTGAGATTGTGACCTGAGCCAAAATCAGGAATTGGACGCTTAACCGACTGAGCCACCCAGGTGCCCCGGGGAGGCGTGTATTTTGGGAGGGAGAGGACGCTGCAGGTGGGACGCAGCCTTTCACACCAGCTGGGGCTGGGAGAGAAGAGGCAGTTATGGACGGAGTCTGTGCTCCGTGCAGTAAAGGCAGACGCCCAGGCCGGCTGGCTCGGGCTGGGGGAGGGGTGCGTGCCCAGGAAGGCGGGTGTCATCGGTGCCCGCAGGGTGTCATCGGTGCTGGTCTTCTCTTGTCCACGTGGTTCCTTCCGGAGAGCGTTCCGTGGCCAGCTGCCTCCCAGAACATCAGCCGTCTTGGTCAGGGGGTTATCGGAAAACCCGGACAAGATCTGTGCCGCTGTGGCGGCTGCTTAATCGAATGGGCCGGGTCTCCTCTTCCACCGGGTTGGCCTCAAACGCAGTGCCGGTCCCCACACGTCCCATTCCCCCTGTGCCGGTGACGCCATTGCAAACCCATCAGGAAAGTAGAGGCTGCCGTTCTGAGTGGACAGATCCTGGAGAGAAAAGGAGTTGAAGGAAACTTGCCATAATTAAGCTGTCCCCTCCTGTTCCCTTCTGTCTCCAGACACTAACTTTAGGTGACAAATATAGTGTTTCTGTGGTGTTTCCCCTTAGCGTTTCTTTGTAGGAGTCTCTACTTAGGCAGGTAATTAGTAGGTCCCCTTCCAGACGCCTCACTTACGTGACTTGTTTTAGAAAGGGCTTAGCCCAAAGTTGAGCTCATGGAAGCTTCCATGAATACACACTGAATGAACGAGTGAGTGAGTGGCAGGTTTTGAGCTATTTCGGCTCACTCGTACGAAATTCCTCGCATAAGAGGAAGCCGGCTGAGGGAGAAAAAGGGTTATTCTTGTGAAATACACACTTACCTCTCTCGTGTGCCGTGTGGCTTCGGAAGCCCGTGGAAATGTAGGTGTGTTTGTTGTGTGGCCAGCCTGGAGGGTGTGGGGTTTCAGCTGCTCCGGGGTGGGGGGGGGCACGAGCATGTCCTGACCCATCAGTGACCATCTTTCTAAGGTTCCGTATGAGAAAGCAGAACTCGTGTTCAGGTTGCGCCGTATAAAGTGAAGTTTCTGATCCCGAGGCCTCATGGGCATTCTGGAAGCCTCCGGCGCAGGGGGGCAGGGGTTGCTGCCTGTGGGGTGGGCGGACGGGCTTCCTGGGCGCGCTTCAGGGCGAGGATCCACAGGACGGCCTTTTCTGTCAGCTGGCAGCCAAAGAGGAAACTTTTACTTGGCTTCCGGCGGTGAGAAGGCCCGAAATGCAAGATGTGCTGCTTCTTCGGACTTTTCATCTCCGTCATCCGAGAGCATCTGAAGGACCGAGACGGGCCCGGCCTCGCGGTGTCTCGAGGCGCACGACATAACCGTTTCTGGCATTGCCTTCCTGGGGGTCACTTCCAAACAGCTGGCCGGTCGGGTGCATTTTTATTGGCCGGAAGGTGTAGGGCTCGTTTCGGCCAGGCGAGGGGGGGCTGCCGTGCCCCTCCCCTCTCCCTGAGCGGTTCTGTGGGTGCCGCCTGGCATGGTCCCCGGGAAGCCTCCTATTTTATCCGAGAAATTCGTGTTCCCGAAAGTCACGTAGGAAAGACAATTATTTATGTCTGAGGGTGTAACAATTAAAGTTCCTGTCAAAAGCGGACGGTTTAAACTTCACAGAAAAAATAGAGACCTGGGGAAAACGTTTTTATTACCTTTGACAGTTCTTTTAATAAGTAAAGAGTTTTTGGAAATCAATGAGAGGATCTCAAATTGGCGTGGATGGCGGGGGGTGTGAAGAAACAGTGGCCGCATTCGGTGAACACGCAGTTGACAGGAGAAGGATTTTAGGTGCCGGAGAGGCATTTCAAGGTGCTCACACTCACTTCGATGGAAAATAAAACTTTCTTATTGATTAGGTTGGCAGGTGTGAAGAGGTGTGACGCTCGGGGTTGGGATGTGCGGCGAAATCCACGCTCGTGCATGTGGCCGGCGGGGGTGGGGGGGGCGGGGCGGTGGGATTTATAGCCGACATTCTGGACGGTCATTTGACAACGTCCACTCACCCCTCCGTCCAGCATTTCCATCTCTAGAAACTCACTCTGGCGTTTGCTCCCGGGTGCACACGTGCGCTCACCGGACGGTTATTTATAATGAGACGCCACCCCTGCCGATCAGCCGAGAACTGTCTCAGCCAAGTGCGGAACAGGAAACGAGGCAGCCTTTACAAAGCATGAGGTATAATTCTACGAACGGCCACGGAATTTTGAGTAATAGCTACTCTTAGGTGAGAAAGCAAATTTGTGAGATAACATATCTGTTGGGGACTCTATGTTAGGTAATATTTGTGCTTATATATATTCATAGAACATTTAAAAAAAATTTATTTTTATTTTTGAGAGAGAGAGAGAGAGGGAATGGGGCAGGGGCAGAGACAGAGAGGGAGACACAGAGTCCGAAGCAGGCTCCAGGCTTCGAGCTGTCAGCACAGAGCCCGACGCGGGGCTCGAACTCACAGACCGCGAGATCGTGACCTGCGCTGGTCTGACAACTACTGAGCCCCCCCAGGCGCCCCTCCGCCTCGTTCTCTTCAGTAGCTGCCTGGCATCCGGTCCTGTGGGTGCTCTGCCCGTGCCTGAGGCGGCTCCTGCCAGACAGGTAGTCGTTTATTACCAGTTTCCTAGTAGAAATAATCCTGCGCATCCAGGAACATCTCACAGAATCACTTCCCAGAATTGGAACGGCTGAGTCCCAGGGCCTGTGCCTTTTACGTGTGGGTGGATGTTGTCCGTGGCCGTGCTGTGTGGTTTACACTGTCAGCAACGTGTGTAAGGGCCGATCTCCCCGCAGCCTCCAGAGGCTCGCTGCAGGAGAGATCTGTGTCCCCGTCCCTCCCAGCTTACCGCGGGCTGCATCCTGCCGCGGCCACTTCTACACCGTCTCCGCTTCCCCTCCCCTGGGATGACCACACGCCCCTCAGCACATCCCGTCTTGCCCCCCGAATCCATTGCCCACACTGGTCTGAGGGGTCATTTAAAAAGCCTGAATCCCATCCCGTTCCTGCCCTGCCCAGCCCCACCGTGCTTGGCAAACACGTGCACACATTTGCCACCTGGCCCAGCCCTGGCACATTTCCCCGCAGCCGCTGCGTGCCCGCCACCTGGTCCTGTCTGTTCCCCACACTTGTCCAGCTTGTCCTCAAGAACTGGAATGCCCCCCCCCCAACTCTGGCCACGGGTGGTCCTTGTTGTTCGTGTCTCGGCCGACGCCCCAGCCCCAGATGACAGCAGGCGTTGGCTCGCCACGTGGTTTCATTTCTGACAGTAATCCCTGCTGGAAACCGTCTGGCTTAATTATTTCTCTCATCCCCCTGGACCGTGAGCCCTGGCTGTCGTCCTTGGCGCTGAATGGTGCCTGGCTCCAGGAGCCCTTGGTAAGCATTTGTGGAGGGCCCGAAGAGGCTCTTCAGAGAGAAGCGAGACTAGAAGCCCCACGTGGGAAGGTGCTGCTATCTGTCCGCTTCCCCGCCACGCATCTGCAGCACCAAGGCCAGGCCCGGGCGCGGGCCGGCCCCGAGGAGCTCGTGACCCGTGGCAGGGGCCAGTCGTGGCTGGCAAGATGGACACGCGCTGAACAGGCACCAGCCCTTTCCGACCGCACCCCTCTCCACCGGCCCCGTTTCCGTAACTGTTCTCATCACAGCAGAGCCCGACGGAAGGTGGGCTTGTCTTAGGGCTTCCCTGGCGAGAAGCCTGGGAAACGCACGTCCGGTGGCCGAGGGGGACCCCGTGTTTGCGGGGCGGCACCAGGTTTCCACCGTGGTGGTGGCTTGGGAGTGCCAGCTGTGTCCGCACAGGATCCGAGACCCCTCCCGCGATGCTGGCCCGCCAGGCGGGGTTCCCGATGCCAGGTGCTCCCTCCTGTGCCCTGGGTGGGGACGACAGCAGAGTACCCAGAGCACCTGCGTGGGGGTCAGATGTCCCCGTCGTGGCCGCAGCCCTCCTGGGCCCCCCCCTCCCCCGTGCTCTCAGATGCCCAGCTACTTCAGGACGAGCCTGCGATCTCAGTGCTCTTTGCCACACAGATCTGAGATTTTCTTCCCTTCCCAGGCCTCAATCCTGCCCAGCGTTATCCCGAAACAAAGCCTCAGCCTCTCCCTCTGCGCACTGGGGTGTCTTTATTTTTGGCCCAGGCCGGACATGTACTTGTAAAGGGTGTTGGTGCTTCACTCCCACGAGCCTCCCGGGGCAGAGACTGCTGGCCGGCCCTCCGAGAGCGGGGGTTATTTTAAGGGGTGTCGCACAACTCTGATGAAGAGAAACGGGCACAGGCGTGGCCACCACTTGCATTCGCACGCTGAACGTTCCCAGAGTCAAAGTCGCGGTCCCCCAGGGTGGGTGTTGCAGGGGTGCGGCTGTAAGGGGCGCTCCTGAGACCCTGGCTTCAGGAGACCCCAGCAGTGGCTTTTTTACCGCACAGGCGGCCAGACAGCCGGGCCAGGCCGCTTGCGGCCAGTTAGGGGGGAGATCAGCGTGGCCCAAAGCGGCCCTGCCCGTGTACGTGGGCCCGTGTGCGGGTGGAGGCGGCCTGGGGCGTCCGGGGCCCATGGTGGGACGGGAAAGGGGGCCACTGCGTGGCACTGCAGTGAGCGGAGCCACCTTCCGTGGCTCAGATGCCTGGTGTGTCTGCCAAAGCCCTGCGTTGACATTTCAGGCGAGGCGTGTAATAACGTGGTTTATTGCCCCTGAGTTGGAGTGGCTCAGAATTAAAGTCTGTGCTGTCTGGACGGCCTGCTGCAAAAACAAACGTAACTCCACGTGGCTCCTGAACCACTGCTCAGCACGTGCGGCCCCTGAGACCTGAAGAGACCGAATGGGGCTTGGGTTCACTGCGCCCAGCTCGGGGGCCCTTGCCCTTCCACAGGCCCTTGGGTTGCTTGTCCTCTGGTTGCGTTTGGGGGAGCGTTGCGAGGGGGCAGGCCTCCCACCCCTCCCTTGCAGGTGGAACGTTCCCGCCTTTGCTGCCGTTGCACCTGCTCTATTCCCTGTTCCCTTCTTCTGGAATGCCGCCCACAGCCGTGCCCTCCGGCTGGCCCCCCTCATCCCCGGACACTGGCACCTGCAGGCAGGGCACCGTCCTCGGCCCTAGAGCAGTTGCTGTGGTCACTGTTTCCTCTCTGGGGTCCTCTTCCCCTAGATGGTAAGTGCCGGGGGCAGGCACCTTGCCTGCTGTGTCTGGGGGTGGTCTCAGAGTCTAGAGGCTGCAGGGTTGCCGTTTGGGAATGAGTGGGTAGATGCGGGGCTCCTTGCTAGGTGGGAGGGCAGCCTCCTTGCCGCTGCCCCAGACGTGCCCCTTCTGGAGGACTCCGCCTGCCCGACCTGGCCAGGGGGTGGGCAGCCTGGGTTGGGGGTGGGGCTCCGGCCACAGCTCAGGTCACAGGTGGGCTCCAGAGGGAAGGTAGGGGCAGGGGAGGCAAAACTCCCCCAGGATGGGCCTGACCCCAAGACGTGCTGTGGACTGCGCCCTTCGGGGCCGCCTCCCCGAGCCTTTGTCCAGCCAGCCAAGCCTCCCTCCTGTTGCCCTCCCTTCCTGAAACCGCGTCCTGCTCATTATCAAAGCCCGTCTGGCCCTGGCTGTGTCACAGGTAATCTTATGTGAGCCTTGCCACCCTGAGAGATGGGCACAGCTGTCATCCCTACTTTGCAGGTCACGTCCAGGCTCTGAGGGTCAAATCCCCACGCGAGGTCACACAGTGGCACGTTCCTGCCCTTGCTCGGGCAAAGCGTGACGCGTGCACTCCTTACAGCTGGTAACGGGCATCGGCGTTCGCGTTTCGTGACCTCAGCCCCCTTCCTGCAGCTCCGGGGAGGCACTGGGACCGATAACGCTCAGATTTGCCGAGAAGGGCTACTCTCCCCTCCCTCGTTCGCTTTACGGTGGAGTCTTCTGCACCTGAGCTCGAAACCTTCGTCTTCCCGGACCAGGGGGCCCAGCCTCCAGGGACGCTCCCGGAGCACCGGGTCAGCGCCGTGCAGGCTGGCGTCTGAGACGCAGCAGGAGAGAGGGAAGGGCCTCCGCTAACAGCGCTGTATACAGGACGTGTGTGAACGATACCACGTTGGCTGCGTTGGGCTAAATAATACACTCTAGTAAAATCAGTCCTACCTCTTGACTTTCAGTATTGTTTGACTGGCGCGAACGCGTTTAAGATTGCGCTCAAGGCTTGCGCTCTCCGCTGACAGAGCCCCCGGCCGGCTGCTCCCGCCTGATGGGCCGGGGGCCGGCGGCTCCATTCGTGAGTGTGACCGTGTGTCCCGTGACCGGGAGGCCTGCCTCGCGTGGCTGCGGGGGTGACCTCTCTCCCAGAGCCTCGGGCAGATGAGCCCGGCGGGAGCCCCCGTTCGCTGCTGTCTCCCTCAGTTTCCCCCTCCTCTCCTCGGGATGCCCCCGTGCCTCTACACGCCCCCTGCCCGATGACACGCCGTGTGCTCACCCCGCCGGGCTCTGCGGCCAAGCTGCCAGCTGTAATGTCCTAAAGGCTGTGGGCTCGTTAGGGAAAGGCTCGGCTGACTGGACGGCCCATTCACCTAGCACGTCACAGGGACGGGGGCGGTCTGGGGACGTCCCATGGCCCCAGAGCATCAGTGTCCTTGCCTGAGAGATGGCACGTGACTCCCATGCGGGTCTGGGCTTCACAAGTCAATGGCGTGCACTTCAGGACACTCACACAGCCTCCGGGTCCGAGACCTTTAGGGATGGATCTGGGTGCGTGTGTGCACGTGTGTGTGTGTGTGCGTGTGCTTGTGGGTGTGTACATCTTTATGCGTCTGTGTGTGTGTGTGTGTGCCTGTGTGCCTGTGTGTATGTGTATATGGGTATCTGTGTGTATGTGTGTATGTGCACATATGTGTGTATATGTGTGTATGGTTGTGTGTGTATGTGTGTGCACATGTCCATCGTGTGTGTGTGTAAACGTGTGTGTGTGCATGTGCACGTGTATATGTGTACGTGGATATCTATGTGTATGTGTGTTATATGCTGTGTATTTGTGTATATGCACATGTGTGTATAAGTGTGTGCACGTGCCCATCACGTGTGTGTATAAACGTGCACGTGTATGTGTGTGCACACACACGTGCACCCTGGATGCCCCCTGGAATTGCCCATCTGGACTAGAGAAGCAGGAGGTGGGACAGCCTCCAGGACCCGCTGGCTCACACATGAGGACAGTCCCGATGCCCTCACTCTCCCTCATCCCCCCCCCCCCCCCGCAAACTGCGTCACACCCAGAATGCGTTTGAGAGCCACACCCTCGCGGCCGCTGAGCAGGGCTCTGGCCCCCCCACCCCCCGTGCGCTGCCCACAGCTGGTCTCCACCCAGCAGCCAGAGCTCCTGTTCCAACGTGGCTTCGTAAGGGCAGATCCGGAGCCCCTGTGACCCCTGTGTGCTCCCGAGGGGAGGAGGCCCAAGGGCGGGCAAAGACTTGGGCAGCACGGTGGTCACATCAGCTCAAGTGCAAACCACCCAGACGCCTGTCAGCAGGTGAACGGGTGGACAGCAGGTGGCAAGTCCATACAGGGGGACGTGATTTGGTCATAAAAAGGATGAGTCCCGATAGACGCCCCGGCACGGCTGTAGTTGAGAACACTAGGCTCAGTGCGGGCAGGCGTCACAGCAGTTCAGGGTCCCGTTCCTGCGAAAGGTCCGGAACAGGCAACGTGTAGAGACAGAAGGCAACTCAGTGGTCACCAGTGCTGGGGTGTGGGGAGATGTCGAGTGACTCTGATGGTGGAATGTTCTGGAATTAGGTGGCGGTGATGGTGACATAGCTCTAAAAATGACCTAAAAACCGTCGTGGCTTATGCTTGCAATGGATGGGCTGTTTGGTGTATAAATTATATTTCGATTAAGCTATTGGGAAGAAAGCCTGGTGTCCAGGCCCCCAGCTCCCACTCTATGAGGAGGGGACCCCCAGGCCCCTTTACGTTCACACCCCTGCCCATCTTGCCCCTGCTCTCCTCCCCTGGCGCCCTGCCCAGTGATTCTGCATGGCGCCTGTGTGCCCTCCCCCTTGGCCCCCGCCCCCGCCAAGCTGGCTTCCTCTCGGGTCTCAGCTCAGGAGCCACCTCTCCGGGTATCAGTTGTCTGAAGCGGTCACCCTGCTCTGCTCCCTGCACAGATAGCCTCTGAAACTGCCCCCTTCGTTGACGTGTTTGCTGTCTGCTGCCCTCCACGGGAGGGGACACTCTGTAGCAGACAGGCATCTGTTGGCTCGCGGCTCCGCACCCAGCGCCTGGCGCACAGCAGGTACCCAAACCGCGCTGGATGAATGGGCATCGAGTGGCAGCATTGGACGTGCCTGTCTCGCCTCGGACAGGATTCTGAGGCTGCCCACGGGGCGCACACCTCGGGGTGTGGACAGGAGACGTGCCTTCCTGGTGCAGGGCGAAAGACCGCACGGCGTCCAGGAAACACTCCCGGAGGACAAGGAGGAGGGTCCCCCAGACCGCCCTCCCCGCGTGAAGTCCGCTCAGGGGCTGCCCGAGCCTTCAGTCGCCGTTAAGTCTCAAAGACCTGTCAACAGAGGCGAGAGGCGTTCCGCGTCTTCTTAATAAGCACGGTGGCCGCGACAGTGCTGCCGCGGGAAGCTGATGAGATCAAGCATATCTGAAGATGCCCTCTCGCGTGGGGGTGACACCTCCGCGAGGGCCGAGAGCAGAGGCCGCGTGGCTGTGGACAGATGTCGACGTATTTCTATCGATTCTCCCCCTAGCGGCCCAGCCAGCGTGCCAAGACGAGCAGGGCCGGGTCAGCAATTTTGTCTGTGGTCCCCGTGACGGTTGAGTTGCCGCTATCTGGTCCAAGGGAGATCGAAGGTAATTACGTTCGCTTTGTTCGAAAACTTAGGAGTAAGGCGCGTACGAAGCTCTTTAAGATTCCAGACGAATCGATTGGTTTGATATTGAGAAATTTTAATCGCAGTTTCTCTGTGATGTACAAGGTGTGGCTCCTGGAGGGCACAGTGAGTCTCACCTGCGCCTCCTCCCGGGCCCGGAGCCAGGGGCTCACGGCTTGCTCGTGGCAGCGTTTGGGGTAAGCTGTAAAGTGTTCTTGCATCTGGTTCCTTAAAGGGTGACCTTGGTAGTGGCTGGCCACCGGCCACTGTCTCTCCCTGCTGGTGACTCTGTCTCTACCTCTCCGATCTGGTTAGAGTCCTCGAGGTAGATGCAGGTGTCTGTGGACAGACGGCCCCGACTCAGTCTGTCAATCTGTCTTCTGATAAAAGCAGCCACTCCATCCCGCCCCCAGCACGGTCGCCCCCGAGCGACTTGCCTGCCAGGGAGGAGGTCTGCCTTTTCCTCGTTATCTGGCCCAGTTCTGATGCCGTCCTGGGAGGAGGTCCTGCTCTGTCGATCACCCCCACTGGGGGCATCTCCTTTTCGGGGCACCTCCCCCCGTCGCCGCCTGCCTCAATCCCACGGGACCCAGACGGACCCACTTCCCGGCTGTGAGGTCCAGAGGATCGTGTCAGCTCACCGAGCCTTGTCTTCTCTCTCCGGCGGGGGTTAGAGCAGGACCCGCCTCACTCACTGGTCAGCTTGCGGATGCAGTGTGGTGATGTGTGCATCACACATGGCACCGTGCCCGGCACACAGTAGGTGTGCTTCCTCCCCTGCCTCCTCCAGCATCAGCAGTGGTGTGGCGAAATCCGAGCGTTCCACCCTGTCTCCTTCGGGGTCTGTTACCTCCTGGCACCTGTTGCCCAGCACAGCACGTGGTCTTTCTTTGGTCCCTTCTTGGTCCCCTTCCAGGAAGGCCTTTGCACGGGCCTCTTCCCGTCTCCCTTGGTCGTGCCCATCCTGTGTGCCTGGTAGGTCCTCACTGAGTATTGCGGGGGAGCAGGGAGTGCCTCCCGGGATTCTGTCCATGCGGAGACCGGCTTCTTTTTTAACAGGAACCAGGGGAGGCTGTCGGTGTGGAATCTCCACTCCTTCCTGCAGAGGGCAGGTGGCCCCGAGTCACGGACACTCAGCTGACTCTGAGGTCCCAGGGCCCGATTGCCCTGTGTTCACTGTGAGACCTTGTAGGTAAAGGTCTCTCTTCCCTTCCTCCCATGGCAACAAAACCCTGTAGCGGTGAATCCACTCACACGTGGAGGTGAGGACAAGCGGTCTGGGGGGCACGGAGATTCTGGCCTCAGTCGGGCCGATGGGAAGCAGCCACGCCCCTTCGGTCTCTGAGGCTGACAGCTTGAGAAAACGGGTGAGGGGTGGAATCCCGGCTCCACTCTCCTTGCCCTGGGTGAGCCACCGTTGCTCTTTGAGCGGCCAGGGCTCCACTGTGAGGGGGGGTGGTCCGGGAAAATGCCTCCCAGGGATGCCTGAGAGGCTGATGCGTCGTTTCCTGGCTATGGCTGGCGCACTGCTTTGTCGGGTGGTGGTGGGGGTGGTGATGGTGATGATGATCTAGGTGAGGATGAGAAGGAAAATGATAATGAGGAGGGTGACGAAGAAAATAATGGTAACGATGATAAAGAAGACGCTAATGATAACGATGGGGCTGGGGTTGACAGTGTATAGATAGAAGGGTGTCCCTTCCACTCTTTCACACCACGTGCTCCCCGTTTGGAAGGCCTGACGTCCCATTCCGTGACTTCTGCCATCTTGGATATTTCTGTTTCTTTGAGCTGTGAGTTTTCCCTTCCTGTGTGTGCTTTCTCCTACTCTCTCAACCCATGCTGCATCGATGACTTGCACTGCTGTGAGGGTAGGAATGGCACTTCCTTCATCCTTCCTTCCTTCCTCTGGTAATTTTGCAGTGTGTGTGTGAGTTTCTGCCCCGGAGTTTTTAGTTTTCTCAAACTGCAGGGGGTTAATTAGTTTGGTTATCTCATAATACCATTATAGTTTTCTTATTAACTGGGCAAATATCCAAGGACTCCTATTCCTCGTTGGGGTCTTCTGCAAGGTTTTGGTCACAGGGCTGGGCGAGAGGGTGGCGGGCTTGCAGGGCAGCCACGGGCAAGGAGAGATTTGATCGTTGGGATCACCTCTGGCTGTCCCCAGGAACGCCATGGGGCTAGGTTCACCCTTTTGGTTTGACCGAGGAGAAGAACACCAGCCATTTTGTAGAGCAGTGGTTCAACCATTGCCTTTCTATGCACGTTGCTTCAAAACTCATTCAAAAGTTCAAGCTATCGAGATACTTTAAGGAGAGATGTCGGGGAAAGGTCGAGGAGAAGAAAATCAGAGGTTTAGAACCAGAAAAGTCTGTTTGTGCACCTAGGACCTCAGAGGAGAACATTCCGTCTTGACGGATGGAATGGTTGTAAGACTCGGGCAAGAAATAAAGTAGGAGGACGAGGATGGTGGGTCTTCTCACCGTGAATTCGTGTCGTCCTGAAGAATGGGGACCGGAGAATTGGCCAGGCCACCACAGGGCTCCAGGGCTGGGCTCTTCCGGTTTCATTTGCCCCTCCCCCGCAGACCCCGGCGTGTGTGCCCATTACTGAGTCATCTGTGCCTCTCCACACTCACCGTTACTGTTCATTTTTAATAATCATTTCAAGAGTTGCACAACACCAAAGATTTTAGTTGAAATTGGAGGGAGGCTTTTTAATTATACTAATGGTTCTCCAGAAAGTGTTTGTTCTTTAATCATTAAACTATCCTTAGGGCCAAAATAACACCATCGGAAGACTGAGCATCTTAGAGGAAATCTCATCCTTCGTTTTATGTGCATGGAAGTCCTAAAGCGAATTCGCTGCTTCCAGGTGTATCTCCTGGAGACATTCTTGAACACATCCCCACGGAGAACACACAGGGTATTTACTGCTGTCTTGTTCAAAATGGGGGGGGGGGGAACAAAAGCAAACAGAAGAAAACCAAAATGTCTGATGATAGGAGAATAAATGCGTAAACTGTGATACAGTCAAACAGTGTGATTCTGTGATAAACTGTGTATCCGTGTCCCCGTGGATAAACGTCTAACATAATGGTATACAAAAATTGCAGAATGATATTGACTAAATGGTACCATTTAGATGATGTTTTGAAACACCCTCAAATATATTTGATCGAATATTCGATCAAATACATTCGGGTTATATGTCCGTGCGGAACAAAAGCATGGGAATGAAGAGAGGAGACACAAACCAATTTCCAAGTGTGGTTTCTGCCTTTCCAGAAGAGGCCAGGTCGGAGGAGGGCGGGCCCAGGGAGCTCCCACTGGGATGTGTGATCGTTCCTGGAGATCTGAGGTGCATATGGCGTGTGCCCTCATTTGTTCAGTTAGGTGGGGTGAGTGTGTGTGCGTGTGTGTGATTATTTCTTACACTTTTTTTTGGTTTTGAAGTGTTTCGTCGTTAAACGATACGGACTTGAAGAGATTTTATGTAATTGGTCTTGAACAA
The DNA here is from genome assembly GCF_022079265.1 of Lynx rufus. Lineage (NCBI taxonomy): Eukaryota > Metazoa > Chordata > Mammalia > Carnivora > Felidae > Lynx > Lynx rufus. Next base: position 2,407,022 of record NW_025814896.1, on the reverse strand, counting down.
GAGGCCCTCTCAGAAGAAGTGGTCTAGATAAAAACTGGCTCATGTTGAACTCCGCGAGGCAGACTGTGGGAATTCGCAAAGGATTCCAAAGCAGATTGGGACACACGCGTTGCGGGTCCTTGCCTCTCCCCACACCTGTTATGTGGACACCCTGGGGCTTCCTCGAGCTCAGACCCCTTCCCTGCCAGGCATAGCTGGGCATCGTACGGCTCGGGGATTTATCATCTGATGCAGCATTTGAGAAGGGCCCCTCCCCAGGCTGGATCAGAGCAGTGAATCTAGAGCAACCAGTGCAGGATGTTTGAGGGGAAAAGCCCTCTGAATTAGTCACAACCTTTAAAGAGTTATTTGCTTGCAGATTTTAAATGCCATCTCATTGCTTCCGAGTTCATTTTATGAATATAAAGAGTATTAGCCGAGTTTAAGAAGATGAGTTAATTAAGAAATCATAATTCCCAGAAAGCCTCTTTGACATAATTTAAAATCCCAGGTAAGTGTAATCCCATCATTAAAACCTGAAATTGAATGAGAGACTGGAAAATACTATGTGACTGTACAATACGAGTAATCCCAACGAGAGGGTCCAGGGGCAGGGAGGAAGAGTGAGCAAGGGAGGGAGGCCAGCCACTTGTGGAGGAGGGTGGGAGGTTGGCACAGACCGTTCTTGCCCCGAGGTCGCGGAAGCCAGCAGTCGACGTCCAGGAGATGGTTTTCCACGAACGTACAGAGAAGTCACTCACACCAGAGCCTTCCGGTGTGGGCCACACGCCAACGCTCCAGTCGACCGCACAAGGAACCGAGGAACTCACTTGGGCTAGTGAGCCAAGGCCGGGCGCCCGTCTGTTGGGGATATCGTGAGAGGGGTCTGTCCGCGGGATGGCATTTTGGATTTTCTAGAACTGATTCTACGCAGACTTGTGTATTGAAGTTACTCATCCTTCGGTAACTGCTGGGCCAGGAATTTAGAATATGCCATCAAGGAAACCATGGTTCCTTGCCCTTTTTGGTTATGTTTGCTGCCGTTTCCTTATAAAGCCCTGCACACTGGGTGCAAATCATCCTGTCTAGTGCGTGGCCCTGTGAGGGCTGCACTGGCCAAAGCTGCGTGATCGGGTTTAGACTGTGAACTCTGAGATGCTTCTTGTGTCTCCCATGGGACCAGACAGTTTCCCATCGGGCGGCAGCAGCCTGAGGTGGTCCCGTGAAGGGGAGTGGGGTAACCCCGGGTCTGTCCGCCCCCTTCTCCAGAAAGGCAGGATCCCTTGACACGCGTCTGTGCTCAGGCTGATGCGGGGGAAGCACCAGGCGGACGCTCCCCGTTGAGTGGCTGGTATTACGGGCGCCTCCGTGCAAGTTCCCACGTTTCCGAGGAAGGACCTCGCTGGTGGAGGTGCTGCCGTTGGCAGTGATTGATCGGTGGGGGGCAGTGCTCAGCACGAAATGGGGCACATCGCTTTGCCCCGTAAATGTCAGTCATTGTCACTGTTTTTACTGAGCTTTAACTTCAGCTGTATAACTGGAGACATCCATGACCCCGGTGACCAAGAAAACGATCTTCCGGCGAAATACTGACCAAATCAGAGAGCTGGGGAACAGCCAAAACATGGCCTCACTGCTGTGTGCTGACCTGCCAGGAGAAGGCTGCACACGCTTGGGTGCGATGTATCTTATCGAACGTAAACTTAGGTTAAGGAAGGAGATCGGGACTCTCAGCCGTCTTGGACACTGGCTGATGAGTCCGCTGGCAAATATATCATTCCACAGCCGACGCGCTTTCTTCTACGATGGTGAACACGGTTGTGGGCTGATGGCTGTGTGCTGTTAACAGGAGGCTGGTCTCGTAAACCCATACGTTGCTTGCGTGCTCAGGGCCATTTTTCATGCACGGCGTCTTCAAGGCGAGAGGGAGAAGGCTGCATAGCGATGGACCGGAGACCGAGTGTGCAAGGCTTGGACACGCCAGCCTCATCCGAGCAGGCTCCGGGGTAAGTATTTTCCAGGGACGAGCGGTGCCTTTTCCTG